>NC_089250.1:209570930-210170930 GCF_963930625.1 Muntiacus reevesi | reverse complement strand
CTGGAGTGAGTGGCCATGTCCTCCTCCAATCCAGGGATAGAGCACGAGTTTCTTATATCTCCTGCATTGGCAGCAGGTTCTTTCTACTAGCACCACCTGGGAAGTCCAGTATTCAGGCACAGTTAAATAATTTATCCATAAATAAATACACACATATTGGAGTGTATTAAAAATCAGAGATATCACTTTGCCAACAAAGTTATATAGTCAAAGCTATGGTCCGTATAATCAAAGCTTTGGTTTTTCTAGTAGTCTTGTATGGATGTGAGATTTGGACCATAAAGAAGGCTGAGCACCAAAGAATTGATGCTTTTGAACTGTGGTGTTGGAGAAGACTCTTGAGAGTCCCCTGGACAGCAAGGAGATCAAACCAGTCCATCCTAAAGGAAATCAACCCTGAATATTCATTGGAAGGAGTGTTGCTGAGGCTGATACTTCAATACTTTGGCCACCTGTTGTGAAGAACTGACTCATTGGAAAAGATCCTGATGCTGGGAAAGACTGAGGGTATGAGGAGAATGAGGTGACAGAGGATGAGATGGTTGAATGGGATCACTGACTCAATGGACATGAGTTGAAGCAAACTCAGGGAGATGGTGAAAGACAGGAAAGCCTGGCATGCTACAGTTCATCGCAAAGAGTTGGACACAACTGAGTGACTAAACAACAACGTTGGAGTTCATGTTTCTTTTTTCCTGTTTTTCCTTTTTAATTTTTTACAATTAATGACAGGCAGGGACAAAAAGTTTCAAAAGCCAATAACCTACTTCTAGTATCAATCTGGGTACTCCAGAAAAATAGAATCAATAGAAAACACACACACACACCCAAGATATTTATTTTTTAAAAATTGGCTCATGCAATTGTAGGGGTTAGAAAGTTCAAAATCCATAGAGAAGACTGAAAACTTGGGCAGTATTTCTGTGTTCACTGTCTCAAAGCAGAATTTCTCCTCCTTGGGGAAAATCTCAGTCTTATGCTTATGCCTTCAACTGATTGGATGAGGTCCACCCACCCCCTGGGGTAATCTTTAAGTCAACTGATTATAATTGTTAAGCACAACAAAAAGATACTCTTACAATGCCTAGATTAGTGTTTGATTATAACACTGGGTACAGTTTTTTGGCCACACCGTGCAGCAGGCAGGATCTTAGTTCCCTAAGGATGGGGAGAGCTGTCTGCATGGGGAGAGCAGAGTCTTAACCACTGGACCACTGGGGAAGTCCCTTTAAAAAACAAAACAAAAACGATTCTTGCCCATCATATCAGACATACAAATATCTGTTAGGCTCATGTTTCATTATGAAACTGGGTATATAGCCTAGCCAAGTTGACACATAAAACTTACCATCACACTATCTTATTGCCAAGTTTCCTAACTAATGATCTGGCTTCAGTTGGTCCCTGCCCCCAGTCCCCTCCATTTCTATTTCTGGACTCAGCTCACCAAAGGATCCTTCTGGGCAGGTCTCTATGGGCGACAGTTATCACCACTAATGAAGACCAAGTCCTTAGACTGGCATTAGCTACTCTTGAGAGCCCAAGTGCCTCTCACCCCCATCCCAAACTCCTCATCAACATAAACATCTTATTCATGTTAAATACTATTCTCCATTAGCCCTGAGCTTTTCTGACAATGGGCCTATTTTTGCATGCCTTGGGCCATGTCTCCCCCTTTCAGCTCTGCCTGTCCTGTATCCACTTATTAACTTACTCAAAATAGGCTTCTCCTACTGGATTTCTGGGACTCCGTTAATGTATTCCCTCCCTTTGCAGGGGTGAGGAATCTCAAATAAAATTTAATCAATGGCAGACAAAGATGGGGGTAGGGGAAGATATTTCCAATGCCTAAAACAGTCAAAGGAATAATTTCTAGCATATACAAAGAAATCCTTCAAGCCAACCCACAAGGACAAGGAAAACTGATAGAAAAATGGACCGAATATATCCCAAGCCCTTTCCCAGAAGGGGAAGCCCTGGTAGGTGATGAGTAGATGAACAAACACTGAAATTCACTGGTAATCGGAGATGGAAATTAGAACAACATTGAGATACCACTGGATAATTGAGACCAGAAGGCAAAAACAAGAAAGGTAGCTAGCCCCAACTGTTGAATAGACTGTGAATGATTGCAGGTCTATGTTTTCCCTCTATTGACTTGGAAGTCACTGAAGCGCCAATATTTTTGCCACCTGATGCGAAAAGCTGACTCATTGCAAAAGACCCTGATGCTGGGGAAGATTGAGGGCAGGAGAAGAAGGGGGTAACAGAGGATGAGATGGTTAGATGGCATCACTGACTCAATGGACATCAGTTTGAGCAAACTTCGGGAGATAGTGAAGGACAAGGAAGCCTGGCGTGCTGCCATCCACGAGTTCACAAAGAGGCGGACACGACTTAGATACTGAACGACAAGAATGTTCTTTAGCTGAGTTTTGTCTCTGAGCCACATATCAACAAGTCCAACCCATTTTTATACTTCTCTCCTTCAAAGTTCTGCTGGTTTACTAAAGACTGCATGTCCAAGATGGAACTTGTGCTATGCTTCTCTAAAGGTGATTCTCCTCCTGTTTCCTGTCCCAAAGGGCCACCTGCCATCCCCTAGTTTGCCTGAGTTATTAAAATCCCCAATTCCTCCTCTTGGTCACCCCTCCCCCATCTGTCAAAGTCCTTTCTGCTTTACCACTGTGTTATTTGACATCTGTTTCCCTTATTTCTTCCTTTCCAAATGCTACCCTCACTTAAGCTATTGTCATTTCTAGCTTGAATTACTCAAATCATTTCTCCTTGGTTCTCCCTCCCTACAATCTTGCTAATTTAATAATGAGTGCTTTCTATTTAACAAGCACTTGGACACAAGGGTAGAAAAGACCCACTTCATGACCTGGAGAAATCTGCCCTTCTATGATGGGAAGGAAGGACACATACACACGTTTACAACCCATGATGAGGTAGAGGAAATCTGTAGTTACTATGGGAGCAGGGAGGAAGGGTGCCTGATACTACAGCTCAGCCTTCACAAGCGAGGCATGTGATCGCCCTAAAATTCAGGTCTGGTCCTATGCCCCTGATTAAAACTCTCCAAAGGCTCCTTGCTGCTTTTAGGATGAAGTCCTTGACATGGTGTGAACTCACCCATGGGCTGTCTTTGCCTGCCTTTATAGTTTCTGCATGAATTCTCTCATATACATAAACACACATGTTATCCACCCCCCCCCCAACAAAAACCATCCTCTCTTTTGCCACTTGATGGAGCAACCTATAGCACCCACTGTAAGTTGAGTGGTATTTTGGGTGGGTGATAATTCTGATGAAGTTGTGTATTGTCTATTTGCAGTTTCCCATCACTCCCCTGTTCAAGGGTGTGCAGTGCTCACCAACAGACATCACGCTCATTAAATGTCAGCAGCGTGCGATGCATTGTGCTCAACATCGTGGGGGCGGCAGAGATGAGTCAACAAGCTCCACCACCTGTCTCTCCCTACACCCCCAACTCCACAGCGACGTCTCCTCACTAAACGCCCAGCTCTCCACGCCTGGATGCTGCTGCTTCCACATCCAGCTCAAACACACTGTGCTCCCTGCAATGTTTTCTGTTTTCCCAGGGAAACCTCAGAGTCTCCCCCTGTGAGCTCCTTTTGCACCATGCACCTGGTTCTCACTCATCGTTCCTGCCCTATGCCATCTTGGCTTACACCCATAACCACCAACACCAGTCACCACCCAGACTCTGATCTCCTCTGATGCAGGATACTCTCTGCTTTTACTTTGTGATGATGTCCGGCACCTGTCTAGGTACCCAACAAATGTGCAAAGTGGTTGAGAAATAGTTCTTGTTTTCTGGGAGCTCACAATTCTCTACTGACTATGGAGTCAAGTCCAACTTTTCCAGCAAAAATGTCAAAGCCTTCTAGAAGGAGACCCCCACTTCACCTGATCACCCCCTGCTGCTTCACCAGCATAGAAGCTCTGTGTCAACCTGCCTGGTCCTTCATCATGCTTGAAATATGGCAGTTTGCTTATCTACTTCAGTAGGGTTCATCGAGGTAAATACTGGAAATGTGTGTTGAGAACCTACCACACGCCAGACCCCGTCTAGATAAAAAGATAAGAAACTTACACATGATTCCTGCCCTACTCGAAAGGACAAGGGAGAAGGAAGTCAGGGGTAAATAAACAACAAATATAAATTTTGAAAAGCACTATGAAATAAGCAAACAAGGCCCTAAGAGATTAGCACAACAGAGATTGTCCAGACCGCTCCCCTTGTTGGGACATGGACTGACCCCTCTCTGCCCACCTGAATCCCGCATCTCTTTTATTCCCATGGCTCACCCCTGGGAAGTCTTCCCAGGTTACTGCAGGCCCTGTCTGCCCCCATGGCATTCATCACGTGCGTAACCAAATCAGCCAGCAAAGCTGCCATGAGCCTTTACGCGGGGGCAGGACTGCAGAGATGATGTAGATGTGGCTACCTGGCCCCACTTCAGGAATCCATTCATGCAGTGTGTGCACAGTTTCAGAACTAGGCTTTCAGGCAAACGGTGTGATTTCTGGGATCTTCTGCATGCTCTCTAACTGATGGGGAGAAAATCTCATGCAAGGCAGCTCAGTCAAGATAGGCCCCTACCCCTCCACTTAACCTGTCCTTGCCTGACCCCAGTTTGACTCATTCCTGCCTGTGTATACTCATGAATGACTTTTTTCTTTCCTCTCAACCTCAGCCTCTTGCTGAAAAGGTATATCCTGTTAACTTAGATTTAACTCACTCGTAATGATTTGAGCTTTCTTTCCCAATGCCAGGACAGCTCCTTCAATTCCCGAAAGGCTAACAGACTCCCTCTGCCTAGGAATAGACCTGTGGGTTGGGTTTGTTTTTCAAAGTAGTGAAAAGTTTTATGTAATGACTAATATGCTAGGCAGCATGAATAAACAGTTAGGAGTCACAGGTGAAAGGGTTAGAGAGGATTAGGGTTTGGGTTAGAGTATCTCACATTTTCCATGTATTATTTCTAATTCTTAAGCACCTCTGCCTAATGTAATTAGGTGCATTTTTTATAGATGAGGGAAACTAGGATGCAATGGGGATTGCTCAAAAAACTAATACCAGAACTTCCATAGGACTCAGCAATTCCACTCCTGGATATATATCTGAAAAAAAAAAAAAAATACGAACTTGAAAAGATACATGAACCCCAATGTCCATGGCAGCATTAGTTACAGTTGCTAACACATGCAGGCAACCTAAGTGCTCATCAACAAATGGATAGATAAAGAAATGTGGTGTGTACACACACACACACAGGAATATTACTCAGCCAAGAAAAGTATGGAATTTTGCCATTTACAACAACAAGGGTCGCTCTGGAGGGTATCCTGCCAAGTGAAATGAGTCAGAGAAAGACAAATACTGTATGATATCACATACATGTGGAATCTAAAAAACACAACAAATTCGTCATATAACAAAAAAGACGCAGATTCACAGATACGGAAAGCAAACTAGTGGTTACTGGGGGGAAGTGGGTAATAGAGGGGTAATGAATTAACAGATACAAACTGTTCAGTATAAAATAAGCTCCAAGTCAGAAGTCCTTGGTGGTCCAGTAGTTGAGACTCTGTACTTTCCTTGCTGAGGGTGCAGGTTAAATCTCTGGTTGGAGAACTAAGATCCTACAAGATATGTGGTGTGGCCAAAAATTAATAAAATAAAATAAGCTGCAAAGGTATATTGTACAACACAGGAAATATAGCCAACATTTGATAACAACTATAAATAGAGTATAACCTTTAAAAATTTTGAATCACTATATTACACACCTGTAAAAGAAATGGTAACCTGCTCAGTATTCTTGCCTGGAAAATTCTATGGACAGAGAAGTCTGGAAGGCTACAGTCCTTGGGGTCACAAAGAGTCAGGCATGATGGAGCACACACAAACACACAATAACTTATATAACATGGTACATCAGCTGTAACTCCAAAAAAAAAAAAAAAAAATTAGGACCCAGACAAAAATAACTTGGCTAAGAGGCTAGACAGTGTATTAAAAAGCAGAGACATTATTTTACCAACAAAGGTCCATCTAGTCAAAGCTATGGTTTTTCCAGTAGCCATGTATGGATGTGAGAGTTGGACTATAAAGAAAGCTGAGTGCCAAAGAACTGATGCTTTTGAACTGTGGTGTTGGAGAAGACTCTTGAGAGTCCCTTGGACTGCAAGGAGATCCAACCAGCCCGTCCTAAAGGAGATCAGTCCTGGGTGTTCATTGGAAGGACTGATGCTGGAGCTGAAACTCCAATATTTTGGCCACCAAATGTGAAGAACTGACTCACTGGAAAAGAGCCTGATGCTGGGAAAGATTGAGGGCACAAGGATAAGGAGGTGACAGAGGATGAGACAGTTAGATGGCAGCACCAACGTGATGGACATGGGTTTGAGCAAGCTCCAGGAGTTGGTGATGGACAGGGAAGCCTGGTGTGCTGCAGTCCATGGGGTCACAAAGAGTTAGACAGGACTGAGCGACTGAATTGAAAAAGCAAGGAGGATGGTCCTATTCTTAGGTGATTTTCATGCCCTCTGAGACATGTTATAGTAGAAGTTTGCATAGCGTGATGGCTTTCAAATATAAGTTTGCATCAGAAGCACCTGGAAGGCTTGTTAAAACACAGGTTGCTGGGCCCCACCCCCAAGAGTGTTTGACTCAGTAGACCCTGGGTGGGGCCTAGGAATTTGCATTTCTAGTAAGTTCCCTGCTAATGCTGATGTTGCTGGTCCAGGGACCACACTGTGGAAAGCACTGTTGTAAAACGCAGTGTGGGCCCAAAGGGGAGAGAAACTTCCGGTGTACTGTGGCAGTGAAAGGAAGCCTTTGGAGAGAAAGTGGCACTTGGGTTGGGCATGGGAGGTTGTATAGAAGATTTCCAACTCACTCACAGGTTATCCAGGGAGACTGAACACCGGCCGTACACAGACTTAGAGAGGCAAGGCAGATTCAGGTGTGTGAGTCCCTCAGTGGGCATGGACAACTGGGTGGTTGTGCAAGCTTGCCTGGCATGAGAGGAGGCTGGCAGGGGAGCTTGGGGCCAGATGCAAAGCCATGCTAAAGAGTTTGGACTTCATCCTTTGGGTACCTGGCTCTTAATCAGAAGAGTAATGCAATTCTCTTTGCCTAATTGTGTTCTAATTGTTCATTCATTAAAGATAAAAAGGTATTAATCACTAACTGCTCCAAGAAATGCCAGGGGTATAAAAATCTGACAGTCTTCAAAAGTAATACCAACAACAGGTGGTATCCTTCCAGCTCTTTATGATGGTGATAAGGGCCTCACCTGCATGAACTCTTTGGGCATGCAGGTGAGGCTGCTACGGTCCCATTTTACAGATGAAGAGGTTGAGGTTTATGGAGTCAAAGGCACACTTCTTTTTTTAAAAATTTTTTATTTTTTATTGGGTATAGCCAATTAACAATGTGATAGTTTCAGGTGAGCAGCAAAGGGATTAAATCATATGTACACATCCGTCCATCCATTCTCCCCCAACTCTCCTCCCATCCAGGCCAAAGGCACACTTCTTGAAAGCAGCTGAGTAGGGATTTAGGTCTAAGTTTAAAGGATCATTTTTGCATTTTAGACCTTGTTTTCCTTCATAGCAGGCTTCCCAGGTGGCACTAGTGGTAAAGAATCTGCCTTTCAATGCAAGAGAGGAGGGTTTGATCCCTGGGTCGGGAAGATCCCCTGGGGAAGGGAAATGACAACCCACTCCACTATTCTTGCCTGGAGAATTCCATGGGCAGAGAAGCCTGGCAGGCTACAGTCCACGGGGTCGCAAAGAGTCAGACACGACTGACCGACTGAGCACGCCTTCCCTGATACCATCCTTGAGTTCCAGGGCTGGCTCTCCATGATCCCTTTCACCCTGAACTTGTCGCATCTAATCCGGAGCATCCCCACTGTGCCGGGTAGGCACAGCCCAAGCTGAGCTTGCTGGGCTATTCCTCTGCCCCCTGCAGGTGCCCTGACCTCTACAGAAAGGCACAGGTGAGCAGGGGGTGTAGCTTGTCATCCGAAGGCTCTGTGGTCATCCTAGCGCAGGAATGTCTTCCCAAGGGGACGAGCAGGATCTATCACTGTCAAACCCGGAGGCCTTTTTTCCTTCTTGCAAACTCAGGGCTTTTCAGATCTTTAAGGCTGATCAGAGATAGAGCGCTACAATAGCCGACTTAAATCTCAGTAAGCGGGGAGGAGAGGCGGAGAGAGGTACCGCGCAGAAAATAAAGTACGCTGGCTCTTTGCGGGAAGATAAAACATAAGTCTTGGTACACACGGCACAATAAAAGCCTGTGGAGAACAGAGAAGATCTTTGTCAGGAATTGTATCTCATTTAGCACCATTGTTTCACTGTGTTCCTTTCAGAATGAAAGTGATTCATCTTGCTTTTGTTTTCGGTCGTCTTTTATTTTTTCCTCTTGCAGAAATTTCTCTCTTCCATTAGGAAGCAAGCACTTTTTCCTCTCTCGTCTCTTCACAGACAGGACTTTCATTCTCTGCATGTTTAGGCTCAGCTCACGGAGTCCAATCAATGATTTTTTTTCTCCCCATTTTGTCAAGTAGTGATTCAGAGAATACAGACTGCTGTGCAGTGGGTTTTAAAAAATATTTTAATGATCCCATTCTTTGCAACTCTGTGTGTGTGTGTGTGTGTGTGTGTGTGTGTGTGACTACAAATACCACCATCATTTATTGGCTTAGGAAATATTTGTGAGGAAGTATTTTTATTCTTGGGGAGGTGAAGTCATTGTCCCCATCGACAAGGTGGGCACCACCCTAAGTGTGTAACTGAAGAGGACGCGACACAAAAAGGGGTTAATTGTGGCACTTAAGTTAAAGAACCAAAAGGCAGGAGAAGAGGCGTCCCAACGGCAGACTTAGAGGCTCCCATCCCTGCATTTGGATACAAAAGGATGGGACTCATAATAGGCACTTTTGCTTCATTATGAAATTGACAGCAGGCTTTCTGTAAAAACAGAATGAATTAACACTCTGTCTTCCTGAAGCCACTCTATCTGCTGATGCTATGCACTTTATCCCATTATCTTCTGTTGTCCTCAAGCAGAATCCTTAAGGTGCAAGGATTCAAGGTTCACAGCCATTGGGTGATTTTCAAATAGCTGGACTGTCCCAGAGAGCCTGGTTTCAATTTCTGGTCTGGACATCAGGGGTGAAGAGAGGCAGGTCTGGGCTCCAGGTTTTGCCAGCAATCAGTCATCATTGCTTCCTATACTTGAACTCTTCTGGGGGTTTCTTCCCCATTTTTGCACCTTCCCAGATTCCTACAGTGAACCTCTGGACATCTGAAAGCTGCCTGGCCTGGACACTGTGATAAACCCGCCTGGCAAACGGTAGGGTCCCGCCCCCGTGGTGAGCGGCGTTGAGAGGCTGTTCCGGGTGCGGTTCAGAAGGATGGAGCACTGAGAGGGTCCAAATCCCAGAGCTGGTGGACGTGGGAGGCCACACCCCCAGTCGGAGGAGGCCCAGAAGCTCATCTGGCTCTCTCGGCTCAAGCCTGTCTGGCTTACTCTTCTGAGCTTCCGGGAGAGGACAGGGAGCTGTGTCTCAGTGGTGGTGTCCTCAGGCCACCAAGCCTGCCCTGTCTCCTTGGGCTTCCAAGACTCAGCGTGTCTTCCTTCTACTCCACTCCTGTTCTCTCCCTTCCTTTTCCATCATCCTTGCTGCCTTTCCCTCTTGCAGCAGGTTGCAGTCAGAGCACTCCCAAGCCTGACTTTGGCCCTGGGGATGTCACTCAATCACTCTCAGGACTTTGAATTATATAGGGACTCAACCCTGAATATTCATTTATGAAGCTCCCATGTTTTGACCACCTGATGCAGAGAGTTGACTCTTTGGAAAAGACTCTGATGCTGGGGAAGAATGAAGGCAAAAGGAGAAGGGGGCAGCAGAGGTTGAGATTATAAGATAGCATCACTGACTCAATGGATGTGAATTTGAACTAACTCTGGGAGATAGTGAAGGATGGAGGAACCTGGCGTGCTGCTGTCCATGGGGTTGCAAAGAGTTGGACACGACTTAGTGCCTGGTCAATTGTATTGTAACATGCAATGTAATACAGCATATGGTATTACACAGACATGCACACATTTATTGTTCAAAGCCCCATATGCATTTGTATAAACACATGTACATACACATAACATTTATCTTGTTTTTCACCCAGGTTCCGTCCCTGCATTGGGAAGATCCACTGGAGAAGGAAATGGCAACCTACTCCAGTATTCTTGCCTGGAGAATTTCATGGACAGAGGAGACTGGTGGGTTACAGTTCATAGGGACACAACTGAACAACTAATAATTATTAATGTATGCACAAGTTATTCAAAGTTGGGTATGTATATATGTATATACCACACTCACATGCACACATACCCACCTTGGATTTTTAGTTTTTAACTTGGATCTCTTCCCTGAAGTCCAGACTCTTGAATCCAACTGCCTCCTCAAATTCTCTATCAGGAGGTTTAATAGAAATCTTAGTCTTAACCTGGCCCCAGTAGAACTGTTGCACTTCCCCTCAAACATATCAATCCCCACTGCAAACTTTTGTATTTCTTTGAATGGCACCATAGTGCCAATCTACCTGGTTGCTCAGGCCCAAAATTTTGGGATCTGAGTTTTCTTTCTTTCTTTCCCTCACATCTTCCATCCAATTAATTTTCAGCTCCATCTTTTCTACCCTCCCTGCCCACCCCCCCCCCCCCAATAGGTCCAGAATTCAGCCATTTCTCAACCCTTGGCTACAGTCCTGGATTTAAGTAAGCTACTGGCTGGGCTCCCATGTCATCATTCCCCCAGTTAACCCTCCAGTGGTCTTCCATTTTCCTGAGGTCAGACGGTAAAGCATCTGCCTACAAGACCTAAGTTCGATCCCTGGGTTGGGAAGTTCCTCTGGAGAAGGAAATGGCAACCCATTCCAGTACTCTTGCCTGGAAAATCCCATGGACAGAGGACCATGGTAGGCTATAGTCCATGAGGTTGCAAAGAGTTGGACACGACTGAGTGAATTCACTTTCACCATGGCCCCGAAAGCCCTCCAACATCTGGTCCTTCCTTCTGTCTCCCAGTTCATCTCCCTCATGACTGATATCAAGCCCATTCCTTTCTTTAAAAAGGCCTTTGTGATTTATCTTCCTTCTATCTAGAGCAATTTCCCAACCACGACAAGGCTGGTACAGTTTCATCTTTCAGAGCTCAACTTCGTCATCCCTTCTCTGATACAACTTCCTTGACACCAGCGCTAACCAGCCTTTCCAGCTCCACCCGGTTCTCTATTCAATCGTCTTTGTCCCACTTGGGTGTAGCTGAAGCGATCTTTTCCCCCTTTTGTTTATACCTATCAGTTCACTTTCCCCTATGTTTTCATCTAGGAGTTCTATAGTTTTAGCTCTTACGTTGAGGTCTTTGATCCAGTTTTGAGTTAATTTTTGTAGATGATGGAAGGTCAGGGTCCAACATCATTCTTTTGCTTGTGGATATCCAGTTTTCCTGGGCTTCCCAGGTGGCGCTAGTGATAAAGAACTCACCTGCCGATGCAGGAGACATAAGAGACGTGGGTTCGACCCCTGGATCAGATATTCTTGCCTGGAGAATCCCCATGGATCAGAGGAGCCTGGCAGGCTACAGTCCATGGGTTCACAAAGAACTGGACTTGACTGAGTGACTGAGCGCGCACATCCAATTTTCCCAACACCATATGTTAAAAAAAAAAAATACTGTTTCTCCATTGAATGGTCTTGGCAATCATGATGAAGATCATTTCACCACCATGAGTGTTCATTTCTGGGCTCTCTTTTCTATTCCATGGGTCTGTCTACCTGGCTTTCTGCCCTATCAATTCTTTCACCACTAGAAGGTAAATTCCTTGAGGGCAAATTCCTTGCTCTCCTTGGTTTCCTGTCACCCAGCCCCTGGTACAGAGGGGCTCAGCGAATTTCCAGTGACGGGTTGACTGGTTTGCTGTTGCTTCCAAAACCCTAAGGGACCTCCCTACGTGGCTCCTGCTCAGGCCTGTGACAGACATGCCACCTCCACAGGCAGCCAACCAGACACGCTCCTCTTCCTTTGACTTTGGGCCAGAGGGGGGCCCTGCCCTCCCCTGGCTCCAAACTGACCTTCGTGTCTGCTGGGTCAGCTTGACCTTGCCCTGTGCCATCCTGGGTCTGTTTACAGCTGGTGCTGGCACATCCAGGCTTTTCTCAGTCTGTTGCCTCCTTCTTCCAGATGTCACCCCTGGCCAGCTGTGTCTGGCTACCAACAAACCACATCCCTGGGCACGTGTTCTCCTTGGAGCCACGCCCATCAGACCCTCAGGAACCCGAGCGGGGGGCACAGTCATCTGCCTTCAGGGCTGCCCTGCACAACTTGAACCCTTGCATCTCAGCTGTATTTGAACACAGAGGAAAGCCAGTCACATCTAAGGACCATTCCTGTTTTCGGCGTTCATTTCCGGTCTCATAAATAAAGCCTCGGGAATGGCAGAGGGGGAGTCCAGAGGACAGGAACACAGCATTACCTCATCGCATTACTCCACTGATGCCTTTTCAAGGCCAACAAACTCAATTAGCTCGTTGGTAACAGCTGCACCAACAGTGCGGCTTTTGCAGCCGAGTTCATCGTTCCGAGAAAGGACATGGAAAACAAATGACAGTGCAGTTTGTCATGCGGAGCTGCCCACAAATTCACCCGAAGTTGCAGCTCAGATGGCAAAGAATCCACCTGCAATGCAGGAGATCCAGGTTTGATCCCTGGTCGGAAAGATCCCCTGGAGAAGGGAATGTCTACCCCCTCCAGTATTCTTGCTTGGGGAGTTCCATGGATAGAGGTGGCTCCCTTTCAACAATCTTGAACTGTTCCTTAGAGTTCAGATTTTTGATATATAAAGTCACTCAGTCGTGTCCGACTTTCTGCGACCCCATGGACTATAGCCTGCCAGGCTCCTCTGTCCATGGAATTTTTCAGACAAGAATACTGGAGTGGGTTGCCACTTTCTTCTTCAGGGGATCTTCCCGACCCAGGAATTGAACACAGGTCTCTCGAATTGGAGGCAGACTCTTTACAATCTGAGCTACCAGGGATGCTCTATATTTAAACCCGGAGACACCGAAAGTCATCTGTGAAGTGTATGCAGTTATTTGTTACATCACTCATTCTTGAGCAACTTTTTCCTTTTATTTTTCTTCTTGTAAATAATCAAGCCTTAGAAGCACTGAAACCAAGAAGGATTAGGAAAGTTACCTGAGGACACTTAGCAAGTGGTCTTATCTCTGTCACTATCCACTTATTCATCATTCTTTGATATATCAAACAATTAGCCAATGCTTTGGGTAAGTTAGAGAGGGCAGGAAACTCCCACTTAGAATGAGTGGGGTGGAGGATGGCTGGGGTGACTGAGATGTCAAATTAATGTACCACCCACAGTGTCATGAGAATGAGGAATGTTTTAGGTGAACAGTCCTGAGAATTTTGGCTTGTCCAGTCCTGTTATCTCATAGATGAAAGAGCCCCGCAGGGCCTCTTCAGAAGGCGCTTATCATCCTGAGATGAGAAGATTTCCAAGCAGCATGTCGGGCCTGTGGGTGCTGTCAAGGTGATGTCGCTAGGGTGTTTGCTCTTGTCTGTAAGCTAAACAAGCCCTTCACCATCTTCACACTTTTAATAGTGAACTCCTCGTGTACGGTGTCAAGTCTCAGCGGCACTATCGAGCATCAAAACAGCCTAACTGGGACTTCCTTGTGGACCAGGGGTTAAGAATCCGCCTGCCGAGGCAGGGGGCACAGGGTCAGTGATCCCTGCTCTGGGAAGATTCCACACGCCGAGGAGCAGCTGAGCCCATGCACCACAACTACTGAAGCCCGAGTGCCTAGAGCCCGTGCTCCGCAACGAGAAGGTCGGGCACGCCAGCTAGAGTAGCCCCCACTCGCCGCAACAAGAGAAAACCTGTGCGCAGCAACTCAGACCCGGTGCAGCCACACACACACAAAATTTTTTTAAAGTCTGATTGCATGGAAAATAAACCATATGATCACCAAAGCGGGGAGGGGTCGGGGTTAGGGAGGAATAAATTAGGAGGTTGGGATGAGCAGATGCGATCACATACAGGGTGGGTAAACAACAAGGACCTACTGTGTAGCCCAGGGAACTATATTCAACATCCTGTAATAAACCACAGTGGAAAAGAATATGAAGAAGACACAGGCTTTCCCAGGGGTCTCAGTGGTAAAGAACCCACCTGCCAAATGCAGGAGACACAGATTCTATCCCTCCGTCAGGAAGATCCCCTGGAGGAGGAAGTGGCAACCCACTCCAGTTTTCTTGCCTGGAAAATCTCACAGACAGAGGAGCCTGGCAGACTACAGTCACTGGGATTGCAGAGTCAGACATGGCTGAGCACACACACAAGATATATACATATATATATTACAGTTTTAGATACTGAATCTCTGCTGTTTCCCAGAAACACACAACAGTGTAAGTCATCCATACTTCAATAAAATATTGGGGGAAAAAGCTGTCTAATTGGAGGCACTGAAATTCCATTGCCCGAAGGGTAAATCACTTTTCTCTCAAAGGAGCCTCTCTTTCCCATCTGTAGCCCTCAGATCACTCTCCCACCCTTCCTCTATTAGAAGCAAGAAGAGGAAGCCCAGGCAAAGGCCCTGTATCTTGTCTTCCAACAACTGCTTCTCTGTAGAACTCATTTAGAACACACAGGGATTCAGTGCTGTGTTCTAAATGGCTCATCAATCATGCATTTCCTTAAGAAGGATTTTTAAGAGGCCCTATTTGCTGGGAAGCATTCTCCTCCTCCCCTCGGGCAGACTAGCAAGTGCCGCTTGTCTTACACATCTCTCATCTATTTACAGCTCCGAGAAGCCACCGGCATGGGGATGCTGGTGACGTGTGATTTCTATGGAGAAGTGGCTGCAATCCACACAGGTTCTCTCTGGGCCTTTATAACGTAGGTGGGTCGTGGAACGCACTTTGTCGAAGCTGTGCTCGATGGTTCAGTGGACAAACAAAACAGCAAAAATAGTCATGATGCTTTTATGACCATGGAAGTCTTAATATCCTACTTGGATTCACCCGAGTTTAGATGGATGTTGTTTTTTTCTTTCTTTCTCCTTTCCTGTCTGCTTATCTTCTCAAGGAGGCCATGTATATTATCAAGGGATATAATAAATTTGGAGAGAGATGTGGGCTTACATCCCAGGCCCATCTCTTGCAAGTGAGGGGCCTTACTGTGTACATTACATGACTGCTTTGACTCTCCTAGATGAAGATTAACAAGAGGGTGGAGAGAGAATTGGATACGATAATAAAGTGAGTCAACAAAAGTCCATCTAGTCAAGGCTATGGTTTTTCCAGTGGTCATGTATGGATGTGAGAGTTGGACTGTGAAGAAAGCTGAGTGCTGAAAAATTGATGCTTTTGAACTGTGGTGTTGGAGAAGACTCTTGAGAGTCCCTTGGACTGCAAAGAGATCAAACCAGTCAATCCTAAAGGAGATCAGTCCTGGGCATTCATTGGAAGGACTGATGTTGAAGCTGAAACTCCAATACTTTGGCCACCTGATGTGAAGAGCTGACTCACTGGAAAAGACCCTGATGCTGGGAGGGATTGGGGGCAGGAGGAGAAGGGGACAACAGAGGATGAGATTGTTGGATGGCATCACTGACTCAATGGACATGGGTTTGGGTGGACTCCAGGAGTTGGTGATGGACAAGGAGGCCTGCCGTGCTGCAGTTCATGGGGTCACAAAGAGTCAGACATGACTGAGGGACTGAACTGAACTGAACTGAATAGAGCGAGAATTCTGTAATAGATCATAGACTTTCTTCACTTTTTATTCAATAAAAATTCTTTGAGAAACTTTCCTGGAAGTCCAGTGGTTAAGAATCTGCCTACCAATGCAGGGGACACGGGTTCAATCCTTGGCCTGGGAAGATGGCACATGCCTCGGGGCAACTAAGCCCAGGTGCCACAACTACTGAGCCTGTGCTCTGGAGCCCGAGAGTCGCAACTACTGGAGCCCCTGAGCCTAGACAGCCTTCACTCTGCAGCAAGAGAAGCCACCACAGTGACAAAGAAGCCTGTGCAACGCAACTAGAGAGGAACTCTTGCTCACTGCAACAAGAGTAATCCCGAGTGGGGCACAGCCAAAAGTAAAAATAAATAAATTTAATAATAATAAATAAGATAAATATATAAAGTGAGTGAAAGTCGCTCAGTCATGTCCAACTCTTTGCGACCCCATGAACCATACAGTCCATGGAATACTCCAGGCTAGAATACTGGAATGGGTAGCCTTTCCCTTCTCCAGGGAATCTTCCCAACTCAGGGATCAAATCCAGGTCTCCCACATTGCAGGTGGATTCTTTACAAGCTGAGCCACAGAGGAAGCCCAAATATATAATAAATATAATAGAAATAACGTATTTTCAAATATAGATAATATATTAATAAATAAAATATATATTTGGCACAATATAAGTATAATAAAACAAAATCGTAAACTAAATATAATAATGAAAATAAATGTAAAAAATTTAAAAAAATATTCTTTGAGTACCTACTCTGCCAGCCCTACTGCTAGAAGGTACCAAATAAAACAGGTAACACCCTGCTTTCCTGGAGGTGATATCCTGATGGAGGAGACAGTGACAAATGAGTTAGTCTAATATATACAGTGTTGTGGTGATCAAAGTCATGGGGAGAAATACAGCAGGGCAGAGGAGGGGAGCATGGGGCTGGGGGAATAGGTGTTTGCCATTTTAAATGTGCCATCCAGGAAGCCTTCACAGAGAGGGTAGCGTTCGAATAAAGACCTTAAGAGGTGATGGATATTGGAGAAGCATATTCTCTGGCCGGAGCATAGCACAAAACACAGTGACGATTTCTAGATAAAGAAGAGCTGCGCCCGCCCTGCTGAGTCTGGGATGAAGAAACAAGACGAACACAGCTCTTTGTACCAATCACAACCCTCCCCCGCCCCCCCCCACTTTCTTCCTATCTGGCTTATTCCCAGCCACACTCCGTATCACAGGAGCCAGAGGTCCCACAGACCCAGGTTAGGAGAAAAGGTAGGCAGATGAGTTTTGCCAATTGAGAAGAAGGACAAGAAGGCAGGCTGTTGACATCAGGTTTGTTTTTGTCACTGTTGGGGCATGTTGGACATATACTCTCTGTCTTAAGAAGAACTTTGTGTCCAATGAGACAATGGTCTTACTTTGTTTATAAGCCCAAGACCTCCCTCTAGGAGGTGATCTTGTCTTGGTCCCCACTGCCACTTCTAGGAACTACGGGCTGCAGCCAGAACCAGCTGCCATAAATCACAGCTTGTGAAGCAAACTCCCATCCGGGGCACAGAGGTGGGACTGTTTCAGGTCACTAACTGCAGGAGTCGTTTTTTAGGTAGAAATCTAATGGTGATACGCCACCAGAGGAAGACGTAGAGGAAACAGGAAGAAAAGGGTTAACAGCAGCAAGCAGGAATTGGGTGTAATGAAGAGTAACTGCGGCAAAGCCATCTGATGCCAAGGAATCCTGCCTGGGCACGAAGCCAGCATTCTCTGGCCAAGCTGTCTTCCTGTGACCCACTTCTGCCACTTTGACCTTGCACGACAGACCCATCAGATGTTTGTGTTCTCACTTTGATTCAGGTCTCAGTAAGAACCACCTTTGGATTCTGGCCTTGTGGGCCCTTTGCTGTCCACTCATCCCCCCCGATCAATTACTCTCAGACTGGGGCTTTACAATGAAATGCTCACCTTCCTGCTCCATCCTTGTGTTGCCTGTTGATCTCTTCCATCCGACCTCGATCACCATCTCTCTGGTCTGGTCCTGGGCTTCACCCTCTGACTCCACCCCCAGCAGGTGCCCAGGAAAATCTGGCATCAAGGAGTTGGCATCTCGGCTAGGCTCTGGGGCTGGGATCCAGCCTGGCAGCCTCTCATCTTTTCCTCTCAGCATCGCCTCCCACCCCGCATCGCAACAGTGCTCTCCTGGACCCCACTGTTTCCCCACATGTTCGTCCCTGCTCACCTGTTTTCCAGCACATCACATCATTTACTGAGCGTCTCCACTTCTGCCAGCCCACGGCACATGGCCTGATGCCTTGCTCTGCCTGACCCCGCCGAATCACAGCATCTCCCAGATCCGCTGCTACTTCTTCTGAAGGATTACTCAGGACTTTCTCCACCCTAGAGGGGATTATTCCTGCAAAAAGAGTTATTAACTTGTGAATCCTTTGTGTAGGGCGTTGTGCCTAAAACTGTTTTCAGGTAGCAGGAATGCACTGGTTTCATGGAGAGGCATTTTCTATTTGAGAAAAAAAAATTAAATCCCTTTTCTGCACTCCAGTAAATAAAAGGAATCTGCTATTTTAAAAAACACTAGGCAAAACTAACTCTTGGGAGAAAAATGAGTACTTTCAAATAATTGTGGTGAAGCAAAGGCACACAGAGGGTGATGTCATGAATATAAGATATTCTTTTGTATTTTTTTTTAATATTCAGGGAATAAGGTAACTAGAGAGTCTAAGTAATAGGAAATCTATTAGTACTTTTCTTTATATGAAAAAATACTTTGGTCCTAAACTCTCTTTCTATGTCATCAGGATATTTAAAGAGATGGCTTTAAATAGGCACTAAAAGGTCTACAGAACTCCTCTTTAAATGTCCCCAGTGCTCATTAAGGAAGGTCTGTTATTATCTAGGAGGCTTGTGCTGGGACTGCTGCTTCCATGGTGAGGTGAATGAGCAGGAGGCATCTGAATGATCCGTGAGCAGGCATTGACAGGGGAACTCAGACATCTTTGTATGTGAGCTAGACAATCACACATGTAACACAAAATACACACATTCTAGGTAGATTTGTGAAATAGCCTAGATGTTTCAGGATAATCTCATATCCATTTGTATTTCTTTATAAACTTTCACCCTCCTGGAAATGCTATCTTTCTGGAAATAATAACTGAATGAATCCAATCTAACAATCTAATAGCTGAGCACGGGGAGACTTTCCAGTAACAATATAATGATACCCGCCATCCTCAGTAGATAGAAATGAGGAAAGGGGCCATGACTGCTCTTTATTTACATGCATATATTTATATGCTTAATGCTTTTTATCATGTAATCTTTAAATGAAAGGTAATTATACACACATATATGAAATTTCAAGTTTTGTAAGACTTTGTATTATTTAGGAATGCCTTCAACTATATGTAATCTAAAATCAGACTAACAGCAGCCTGAGCAAGAAAGCCATTACGTTTTTTGTATGACACAAATTGCAAGAAGGTGATTCCAGAGCGTTCATTGGCTCAGTGGTGTAAGGGTTCTAGGCTGCTATCTGTGAATTCACTGGGCTTTTCCTCATGGTCACAAGATGGTTGCTGCAGCTGCAGGCATCAAGACCACACACAGAAATCTTAAGTAGGAAGAACGTGTCAAAAGCAAAAATTATTTTTCCTCAGCAGATTCCTTTTCTATGTCTCTTCCTCCTTCTAAATCAGACTGTCTACCTTAGAATTTCCAGGTAAGTGAAGTTATACATAAGAAGAAATATATTGTAAGGTACATTCGTCCTTGTTTTGAGGTTTGTTCCTCTCTGCACGGTATGCTTACTTCCTTGTCAGTAGTGTCTGGGACCCGACTCTGTGCTCTCTGAGGCAAGGATTTTATTGTGCTCCCATTGCCTTCTGTGGTACCAGACTTGGAATACCGGAGATGTTCAATGTTCATATAATGTTTGGTATATGATGAATCTCAGGGTTCCTTCTGCTCTTGAACTACTCACACCTTTGGGAAACTGAGGGCCTGGGGATCGGAGTATGTCAGGGTTTTAGCCGTGAATGCCACTAGTGATTAAGGACAGGAACAGAGTAATAGCAGAATAAGCACATCCCTGATTCTGTTGCGTTGCTATCAACATCCTCAACCTTCATCACAGCAAAACCTAAGTATGCTGGCTTGGCTCTATGTCTATGTATTAGGTTTTATTCTGCTTTCCACTCCCATGACACTTGATACATTGCTCTGTATAACTCAGTCATATTGCAAAAATAGGGAGCTAAGTGTATATCCTTTCTCTTTACTTAAGAATTTAGAATCCTCAAGGTCAAAGGACATTGCTTCGTTATATTTTCCCCAGCATCTTCTGCACTGCCTGGCAGGATAGTATTTATTTAAATGCTGAGAAAATCGAATGAAGGAAAAAAATTTTTGTACTGACAATACATCGTTTAAATCTCCTGAGAAGACTGGCCACTTACATGAAAATGACCCTCTGTGCCTTCAGGGCAGTAAACAACACTATTAAATTTATTAAGCATATATTTATTGAGCATCTATCAAGTGCAATAAAGTCATCTAATACATAGCAGGGAGTGATGTGAATGTGAATTGACTGCTTCGAGCTCTGGCATTGACTAATAAATACTCTTAATTATAGGAATACAGATCCTTTTTTAATTTAAAGTTGAATTTAGGGATTAGTGAGATGTTAAGGGGATGTCTATCAAATAGAGATCTGGCTGTAATTTGGCATACCCAAGTAGGCATGGATGGCCACGTGGATACACAAGAGAAGTGAATGCCAATTTCTGGAAGTTCCAAGATTTTCAGGAGGAAGGGGTGACTCTTTAGCTATGTTCTATGTGTGTGTGTGTGTGTGTGTGTGTGTGTGAAGCCCCTTCAGTAGTATCCGACTCTTTGTGACCCCATGGACTGTAGCCCACCAGGCTCCTCTGTCCATGGGATTCTTCATGCAAGAATACTGGAGTGGGTTGCCATGGGCTCATCCAGGGGGTCTTTCTGACCCAGGGATCAAACCCATGTCTCTGGCACTGGTAGGCATGCTCTTTACCACTAGCGCTGCCTGGAGAGCCCTAGCTATGTTCTACGGGGTCTAAACTCAGCCTGCCTTGTTCAACCATTGGTGGAGACTTTGATCATCATCAGTGACTTGAAATATCAAAAGATTCTGCAAGTGTTAAAGGGGTAGCATGAAGTCTAAGGATGCCCTTATTCTGAACAACACCCTAGGCACTTATCATGTTGAGTTTCAGAAGACGGCCTCTGTAGAGCAAACTAAAGCAAAATGACTAATGTTAGCCTGGGATGAAGCCTGGACCCCAATACAGAGCTCCGCTAAGCTCTACTGGACCACAGGAAAAAGCATGTATCTTAAGTTCTTAGACCCAGACACCTTTAAATCTGAGTCCAGTCTACACCAGCCAGTCTCAATGGAGAATCAATCAGAGGATAATCATTTTCCAGCACTTTCCCTCCCCTTCCAACCCTTGGGTGCCATATAGGAGAATAACAGGGTGCAGAAGATCACCTTGCTCTCAACTGAATCGTCTTATAGGGAAGAGGGAGAAGAGATGCAAGACTTTCTTTCCAGGCTTCAGGTTTCTGGAGAGCACTGATAAAGGAGAGAGGCAGAGAGAGAAAGTCACAGCCACATGAGAGAATTTTTAATGATCATCAGCAAGTGTGTGGCTGATCAATGTCCTGGAAGTTAATTTGTCTGGAATCTCTCCTCTATTCCTGGGTGATGGGGAAATGGGGAAGAAGACAGGACAGTCCCCACCTGCTGGAATCACAAGCTACAGCTGATGAGATGTAACATAGCTGGGACTTCCCTGGTGGCTCAGCCAGCAAAGAATCTGCCTGGAATGCAGAAGACCCGGGTTCAATCCCGGGGTAGGGAAGATTCCTTGGAGAAGAGAATGGCAACCCACTCTGGTATCCTTGTCTGGGAAATCCTATGAACAGAGGAGCCTCGTGGGTTACAGTTCATGGGGTAGCAAAGAGTCAGACATGACTGAGTGACTAACACTTTTCACTTTCAGATGTGAACTTGTCCACTTAAGCTCCCCAGGGAGTTGCATGGATATCAAATAGGGACCTCAGCCTAGACGTTGGGGTTTTGGCCAGCTCACCAGGGTTATCATTTTGATATTACAGTAGTATTACTCTCTCTCTGTTCTGCACTGGTCAGATCACTCCAGACCTGAATGCTGTATTTTATAATTTTATTTATTTATTTTTGGCTGGGCTGGGTCTTCGTTGCAGCCTGCTGACTTTTCTCTAGATGTGGTGTGTGGGCTTCCTTTGTTTCAGAGCATGGACCCCAGGGCACACAGACTTCAGTGGCTGTAGCATGTGGGCTCCATAGCTGCAGCTCCCAGGTTCTGGAGCACAGGCTCAATAGTTGTGGTACATGGGCTTATTTGCCCTGGCATGTGTGATCTTCTCAGACCAGGGATCGAACGCAAGTCTCCTTCATTGGCAGGTGGACTTTTCACCGCTGGATCACCAGGGAAGCCCTGAATGCTATATTTTAAAAGGAATATGGCAGCCTACAGAGTGTTTGCTGCTGTTTTTCAGTCCCTGAGTCGTGTCCGACCCTTTGTGACCCCATGGACTGCAGCATGCCAGGCTTCCCTGTCCTTTGCTATCTGCTGGAGTTTGCTCAAACTCAAGTCCACTGAGTCAGTGATGCCACCCAACCATCTCATCCTCTGTCACCCCCTTCTCCTTCTGCCCTCAATCTTTCCCAGCATCAGGGTCTTTTCCGATGAGTCGGCTTTTTGCATTAGGTGACCGAAGTGTTGGAGCTTCAGCTTCAGCATCAGTCCCTCCAATGAATATTCAGGGTTGATTTCCTTTAGGATTATTGTTTAGAGGAAGTTAACAAATGCCATAGGAAATTGAATTAGAAAGTGCCTATTTTTCTAAATTGCTAATATTCTAGGATTTCAAGGTGCATCTAGTCTCAGGCGATTCGAGGTTGTTGAATTCCTATCACGTGTGCTGTGGCAGATGCCGTGTATGCGTTATCTGACTTGATCGTCACGGCCTTTGTCCCTCTTTTACAGATAAGGACAGCAGGCCTCCAGGAGGCAGAGTGATTTTCCTGCAGTTCCACAGCTGGTGAGCAGCAAATTGGGATTTGCAGATTTGCACCTTCGTTCCACTCGGCTCAGAGTACTCGCTGTTCTACTACGAAGAGCATTTAACGTTCTGAGATGCTGAGATTCTGTGCTTCGGTGAACCTGTGACAGGCTGATTCGAAAGTTGCCCTGTTTGAAGACTCCACAGAACGGCTGGGGAAGAGTGGGTGAGGCTGGGGAGGGCGAGAGTGAGTCAGAGGGGGGAGGAAGAACAGAGAAATCACCCCAGTGATCATTCATTCGGTTTCCTCCCCAAACAAACATTCCTGTTTATTTCTCTGCGTTTCTCCCAGGCAGGCATGTGACCTGAGAACAATTCCCTTATGAGGCAGGGTTTTTCTCATTTCCTGGCTCCTAATCTAATAGAAATGTCTAAACTAGTTGGCTGGCTCTGCCAGAGAGAGGGGAAAAAAAAATCTAGGATCAATCACTCTATTTGAAACTGCATCTGCAGAAAAGATGTGGAAGGGGCCAGGCAGGAGGGTGGGGGCAAAGCTTTACTCCTGGGCTTCTCCTAGCAACTGCTGGCCTGTCTCTGGGTCTCTTGTTCCCTGATAAAGGTGTTGGCAGGGTTTCCCAGGG
Organism: Muntiacus reevesi; assembly: GCF_963930625.1. Taxonomy (NCBI): domain Eukaryota; kingdom Metazoa; phylum Chordata; class Mammalia; order Artiodactyla; family Cervidae; genus Muntiacus; species Muntiacus reevesi. The sequence goes on along the minus strand of NC_089250.1, from coordinate 210,147,314 downwards.
CAGAGCTCGGGGGGTGCTGTGCTCCAGCCAGTCTTCCAGAAGACTCTCCTTTTTTCTTTACAACTGGGTCAAGTGCCTGCTTCACCTGTCGACAACCAGAGGATCACCCCTTGACCAGTTTCCAGGCTGCGGTCTCTGAAAGTCTCCTTATTAAGGGATCAGAAAATAATACTATCCTAGTGGACAGCTGCAAGGAATTTTTGTGGGTTTTTTTTTTTTTTTTTGAAATTTCAGTTATCCCCATGGGACAACCAATGCAAATGGTCATTCCCCCAGTTGGAATGAGGACAGAGTCCTTGAAACATCCTTGCAAAGCAGTCTGTTTATTAATACATTTGTAACTGAAGGGACTGCTAGCTGGTTCAACTCTCCAGTGGGTGGAAAACAGCCTTGTTATTGTTAATTGACTCTTTGCAACCCCATGGACTGTAGCCTGCCAGGCTCCTCTGTCCATGGGATTTCCCAAGAAAGAATACTAGAGTGTGTTGCCATTTCCTTCTCCTGGTTATCTTCCCGACCCAGGGACCGAACATGCACCTCCTTTGTCTCCTGCATTGGCAGGTGTATTCTTTACCACTGAGCCCCCAGGGAAGCCCTGGGAGAGGAGAGCCTTACTTACCCTGGTCCTAATGACAATTGACAGATACTTGGGCACTGAACAAATGTGCTGGGTCCTAGGAGGCAGATATGCCCAACAAAGAACCTGCACTGGTCTTAGATGTTGAAGATTATCACATGAAATTATTAACCAAACTCGAATCAGATTTCACTACTTTCACACTATTGTCCTTTTACTGTTCTGGGGTTCTATTCAAGATTGCTTTTGTTTTGTTAATTTAGTTTCTCCCCCCAGGCTTTATTGAGGTATAATTGCTTATGTAAGATGATAACATCAGGGGAATCTGGGCGAAGGTGCAGAAAAATTTTCGCTGACAGCTGGGATTAGGATTGACTGTAAAGGGGCAGGAGGAAGCTTTCTGAAAGGATAGGAATGTTACATTTTTAACTTTTGTGGTGGTGATTACATAGATGTATCAATTTGTCAAAGCATCAAACAGTATACTTAATGCATGTTTAATTATATGTTAATTATGCCTCTAGAAGAGCTCCCCAGGTGGCACAATGGTAAAGAATCTGCCTGCTAATGCAGAAGACTTGAGACTCGGGTCTGATCACTGGGTCGGGAAGATCCCCTGGAGGAGGGCATGGCAAGCCACTATAGTATTCTTGCCTGGGAGATCCCATGGACCGAGAAGTCTGGTGAGCAGGCAACAGTCCATGGGGTCACAATGAGTTGGACACAACTGTGCAAATACACACATGCATACATGTCTCAAGAAGTGTATACTTAACATTTTTTAATCAAACTATAAAATCATGTCATTCTCTTACATAAAATCCACTAATGGCATTCCATTACACATTAAATAAAATCCAAGCTCCTAACTTGGAAAAAAATGTAATAAATAAATAAAAATGACTCTAACAAAAGGTTGGCTAAGGTCTTTAGGATACAAATAGCTCTTATTACCTGATAAGAAAATGGGCTTTGCTCATGAATAGGCTCTTGAAAATGAAGAAAAAAATGGATAATGACACTCAAAAAGAAGTTCAACCCTGTTAATAATAAACTAAATATAATTTGATGAGGCAAAAAGATTATCTCATGAAACGGTTTGTCTGAGGCTTGAAACAAATAGTAAAGTTTCCTTGACATTCCTTCATTTTAGGAGCTTGCTAAGTCTCTTTCTATTAGGGTCTTCTTTTTCTTGCTTCCTAGTCAGTATCTCCAGTGAGGTGAGGTGTTAAAGAAACCTTATGTTTAAATGGATGTTACCGTGTTGCTCGGACTTTTTGCAGAGATGACAAAGGCCAAGAACAGCATGAGACTTGCCAAGTATGCAACAACATAATTAAGATGCATGGTCTCACACCACACACAGGGCATGCTAAGAGATGGTGAAGCTGCTTCATGCAACAGGGGTCCCACAACACAGGCTACCTAGATAGGAGTCAGTTAGGAAGGTGTAGAAGGTTTCTTCACAGAGCTGTCAGTGTGGCCTGCCTCCTCTCCCCCTCGGGGCCTCAGGTCAGAGGTGAAGGGCTGGGAAAGAACCATGTGAGGCCATCTCTCGTGGTTCTGGAGTTGGGGTCTTGGGAACCAGGTGCTTGACCCACTTGTGCCTGAGGGTCTCTGGGGTGGGGCTTGAACTCTCACTTCCTGGCCCTGATACAAAGACAGGACTGTACTGGGATGGCCAGAGTAGGAGAAGCAAAGACTAGGGAGGTCTCTGTGTGCCAGACAAAGACCTGCTAATGGAACTCTTCCCATGGAGGACAAGGTGATCGCAACAGAGGGTGGACTTCAGAGTCAGACCTGGGGGTGGGGGGCGGGTAGAGCTGTAAGCAGGGGAAGGAAGAAATGGCCACTTGGGAGAAATGCAAACCAGAGGGATCCCTGGTGATGGGGAAAGTGTCTCCAGAGAACTTTCAAAAGTCCCCCAGGGGGCTGCCTTGGTGGTCCAGTGGTTAAGAATTCTCCTTGCAAGGCAGGGAACATGGGTTCCTGGACAGGATCCCTGGTCCAGGAAGATTCTACATGCCGGGGAGTAACTAAGCCCGTGAGCCACAACTGCCGAAGACCACTCGCTCTCAAGCCCATGCTCTGCAACAAGAGAAGCCGTCACAGTGAGAAGCCCATGCAGGGTAACTAGAGAGGAGCCCCTCCACCTCCCCGGCCGCAACTAGAGAAAGCGTGCATGCGGCAATGAAGACCCAGCGCAGCCACACAAAGTCCCCCCAGGAAAAATGAACTGCCATGCCCAGAATATCCAATGACAATCACAGTGGCATCAGTCAAGTAAGAATGTTCCTGCCCCTTGCCTCTCCTTCCTAATTCTTTCCAGCCAAGGACCCCAAGTGCTTCCAGAAAGGGATGGAGTGAAAATGAAGTGGGGAGATAAACACCCAGTACTTCCCTGCCCAACTGCTCAGGGAAGGGCTGAAATGGGGGAAGGAAAAAAATAAAATTTAAGTGAATGATACTTTAGAGTTTAGATATGACTATAGATTTTTAAAAATCTCTAGAAAATGACACTTTTTATTAGTACATCTTTTTTTTTTTTTTTTTTTTAGCCTGAAAATGATTGAGGGATGTTTTATTATCCCGGGTGCATGAGTGTTCAGTACTTCAGTCGTGTCCGACTCTTTGTGACCCTATGCACTGTAGCCCACCAGGCTCCTCTGTCCATGGGACTTTCTAGGCAAGAACTCTCGAGTGGGTTGCCATGCCCTAATCCAGGGGATCTTCCTGACCCAGGGATCCAACCCAAGTCGCTTGTGTCTGTCTCCCGCATCTCCTGCATTGCAGGCAGATTCTTTACTGCTGAGCCACCGTGGAAGCCGTTTATAGCCTAGACTGACCTGCAAAGTTGAAGAACCCAATTGAAATTTCATGTAGCAGAAATGGAAACAGAGGATAAGACAGGGGGTCTCAATCTGAAGTTCAGTGGTCAATAGAGTATGTTGCTTTCTGTCTACACCCAAGCCTAGTTCAATTACTAAATCTATTGTATAGAGTTCTTCTAAAGGATTGGCAATGTTAGAACAACAACAAAAAAATAAGTGCATCATTCATCAAAAAGCTATATTAATCATCTAATTAGGATATGAGGCATGCAGTTTTTATATATGAGAAAAACTGTTAGCACAAGCTCACGTTTCTCTCTCTCTTGCTTCCTGAGTCATTGCAGAGATGAAATATTCAAAACAACAGGCCACCTTAGTCAGGATTTCACAATGTTCCTATTGTACTCATATAATGCCAAGTACCACTGGAAATGTTCCGTTCAGGGTGCTGCATTCAATAAATTGTCATTGATTTCTCTAAGAAATATAATAAGGTTTTATGTGGAGCAGAGCTTATTAAGGCATGGGTGTGAGCAAAAATGTATCACAGCCGTATTTTTTCTCCTGGTAGTCTAGAATTTCTAGAGATATTCAGTCTTTCTATTTAGCACAAAATGCAGAATTTACTGCATTGGTTGGAAGAAGATACTTTTTCATGTCAAGAGACTTTTTGATTCCTGAATGTCATTATATTAATATAAATGGCAGAGTTCCTCCTGTAGTTCATCTACCAAACCCTATCCTGCAACAGATGAGATTTGCTTTACCATTTATTCTCTTGCACACAGACCTGGCCACTGACTACCTATAATATGTCCACCTGACATGTGTCTCTCCTCTCTGGTCCTATGCATCGTGACGTTTTTTTTGGCCAGGTTACTTGGCATGTGGGATCTTTGTTCCTCAACCAAGGACTGTTCCCGTGCCTTCTGCATTGGAAGGGGCAGAGTGTTAAGCACTGGACCACCAGGGAAGTCCTTATATGTCATGACTTTAAAATATGCTTTCAAATCTATTGACACTCCATCCATCAAGCCCAATTCCCTTCCTCTTGAACAGGAACTGGTCTTAGTGATTGACTTCTCATGAATAGAAGACAGACGATGCGATGCTGGGTGGCATCCAGGGTTACGTCATAGGAGGCAAGGCACCATCAGTCTGGACTCTGTCTTGGGACAGTTGCTCTTGGAATCCACTACATGCTGGATCCCAGGCCACACAGAAAAAAAACCTCACATGGCTGACGGGGTCAACAGAATGACGGGGGCCCCAGGTCACAACCAGCCTCGATCACCAGGCATGGGAATGAGGGATACTTGAACGTGACTTCAGTCCCAGCCATGGTCTGACTGCACCCACGTGAGAGGCTCTGAATGGGGACCACCCAACTGAACACAGTGCCGTGGGGGATCGTGTCTGTGATCGTGTCTGTGGGGGATAGATGTGGTTACTCTGTTATGTCGCCCAGGGTAGCGTGGTTTGTCAATTGTGGCTATCAATAATCAGAACACTGTCAAGAGGGACTCCTGGGAAACCTTTAAAAATGTACTCTTGGAAACACTGTTTCCAATCTGGGAGTATGCTCTATGATTTAGAATCCAAATTATGGAAGTAACTTTAATGCATACAGTGATTTTTTTTTTTTTTTAAGGAAGAACCATTTCCCTACTATTGATCACTTGGGCTATGAAACTATATTCCAAAGCTATATCATGAAATATGAGGAAGCCAGTAAAATCCCTAGGAAACCTGGCAAAAATAAAAAAAGTTAAGACACCGATCACCAATATCAAGAAGGCATTAATAATATACTATGTAGGCATCCCAGGTGGCCCTAGTGGTAAAGAACCTGCCTACCAATGCAAGAGACGAAAGAAACATGGGTTCGATCCCTGGTTTGGGAGAATCCCCTGGAGAAGGAAATTGGGAACCCACTCCAGCATTCTTGCCTGGAGAATCCCATGGGCAGAGGAGCCTAGCAGGCTGCAGTCCGAGGGGTTGCAAAGAGTCAGATGCGACTGAAGTGACTTAGCACTAGCACTAGCAAGTATATCACTACGGGTTCTGTAGCGATTAAGAAGTTATAAGGGGAATGCTATGAATGATTTTAAACTCATCAATTAAACAATTTAGAAGACATAGACCAGTTCTCCAAAAGTTGCATACTACCAAAACTCAACCAAAATGAAGCTGATAATCTCAGTAGCACTCCATTAAAGAAACTGAATTTTTAATTAAAAAGCTCCCCCAAATTAAAGCACAATGAGCTATCACTACACATCTGTCAAAAATAACCAAAATAAAAAAGAGTGACAGTGCTAAATGCTAGTGAGAAAGTGGAGAAACGGAATCAGTCATTCATTGCTGGTGGGAATGTAAGATGGTACAACCACTCTGGAAAAGAGTTTGGTAGTTTCTTATAAAATTAAACACACATGTATTACATGACCCTGTGATTGTGCTCTTGGCATTTATCTCAGGGAAATGAAAACTTATATCCACCAAAAAATATCTTATATACCCCACCTTTTTTAGTAATATCCCCAAACTGGAGATACCTTGGCAGGTAAATGTTTAAACCAATTGTGGTGCATACATACTGCAAGATACTACTCAGCAATATAAAGGAACAAATGATTGTTTTTCTCTTATTCATCATATAGCTGATTTTTTTGGTACCTTTTTACCAACCTATTCCTGTTTCTCCCACCCCTCAGCTCCTGGCAATCACATTTCTACTCTCTATTTCTATGAGTTTGACTTAAAAAAATTTTTATTACACATACACGTGATGCTATGCAGTATTTGTCTTTCTCCATCCAGCATATTTCAATGAACTTAATGCTCTCAAGTTCCATCCATGTTGTTGCAAATATCAGGATTTCCTTCTCTTTCACAGCTGAATAGTACTGCATTGTGTGTGTGTGTGTGTGTGTGTGTGTGTGTGTGTGAGAGAGAGAGAGAGAGAGAGAGAGACCGTCGCTTTATCAATTAATCCATTGATGGACGCTTAGGTTGTTACCATATGTTGGCTGTCATGACTAATGCTGCAATGAACGTGAGGATGGAGATCTAGACCTCTCTTCAAAACACTGATTTCATTTCCTTTAGATATACAACCAGCAGTGCAGTGACTGGATCATATGGTAATTCTATTTTTAATTTCTTGAGGAACCTCCGTACCTCCATACCATTTTCCACAGGAACAAATTATTGATGCATGCAAAAATTTAGACGAATCTCCAAGAATTATGCTGAGTGAAACAAAATTATCCCCCAAATGTTAACTACTTCATGATTCCATTTACAGAATATTTTTGAAAAGATGCTATTTTAGAAATGAAAAGCAGATGAGTGGATACCAAGTTAGGGACTGGGGTGGGGTGGGGAGGGAGATTGGTGTGTTTATTGAAGGGCAACATGCGGAGTCCTTGTACTGATGGAACCGCTTGGTAGCTTGATGGAAAGGGATACAGGAATCTACATATCTGATAAAACTGTATAAAGTTAAATGCACACAGGGATTTCCCTGGTGGTCCACTGGTTGAGAATCCACCTTCCAACACAGAGAATGTGAGTTTCATCTCTGGTCGGGGAACTAAGATCCCACATACCTCAGGGCAGCTAAAGCCTGCCCACCACAACTAAGACTCCACACAGTCAAAAATAAGTAATAAATAAATGTTAAAAAAAATTAAACGCACACATATACACACAGACACAGATGAGTTATAAGTAAAACTGGAGAAATCTGAGTAAGATCAGTGAATTGTGTCAATGTCAACATTCAGGTATAATATTCTACCTATATTTTTGCAAGGTGTTACCACTGGGAAAAACTGGGTGAAAAACACTGTTTCTTCCAAGTATATGTGAATCCATATTTATCTCAATAAAACTTTTAATTAAAAGTATGTTATGAACAGGCTGTGATAGTATGGGATAAACTGTTTATAACATAACCACAGGCTATTTTAAAAGTTAGAATATTCATAAAATTTATATGCTGGGTAATTCCACTAAATAGATTCCAAGAAGGCAAAATTAAAAAGACTATACAAAATTTAAAATTAAGGGAGAAGTGGGAATGCCAAAGAAAACTAAAAAATACTGCCATAAAACTGTACTTTCTAGGGACTTCCCTGGTGGTCCAGTGGTTAAGCTGCAGGGTCCTGTGTCCCCTGCATCTGCCTGCCAATGCAGGGGACACAGGTTCAATTCCTGGTCCGGGAAGAGACCACACGTGGCAACTCAGCCCATGCTCCAGAACTACTGAGGCTGCGTGCCTAGAGCCCGTAGAGAAGCCAGAGAAGAGAAGAGAAGCCAGTGGGAGCCCCCCCACAACTAGAGAGCAGCCCCTGCTCGCCCCAGCTAGAGAAAGCCAGCGCGCAGCAAGGAAGACCCGGCACAGCCAAACACAAAGACTTGCATTTTGTTTTCTAAACTTTTGATAATGAGCCCATGGTACTTCTCCAACAAAAGAAAGAAAAGCTATTAAGATGACATTTTAGTCACTCTTAAATTTGAGACCTAGGTTCTTCATTGAGGAAACACGATCTGAACAGGTACATTTGTATTTCGACAGACGCAGCAGAAGTCTCTGAATGCTGAATCTTAATAAAAAACAATCTCGGGCATCAGTCTGTGAGTTGAAGAGGGATGCGAATGGAGGTGATGTGGCACCAGGCCCCCCCTTTCTGGGTCCCTGGAACTTGCGGCACGCTGGGATCCCTCAGTTAGCACTTGCCAACGGCTGCTTACATGCCTCCGTGGCGGATTCCTCTCCTATTCCGCTACCAGTGTAATTCCAGCCTGGCTTGAAATTATTCAACTGTGAAGACACAGAATTTCAAATCGTTCTGCCTGTTCCAGTGGACACGAATTCCTCCATCGCGGGGAGATTTCTCTGGGGAAATTTTGAAAGCAAGGAGAGATGCTGAAGGAGTTTGGAGAAGATTGTTTTCTGCATGGAAAGTTCTGAGTGCAATTAAGTCGTAATCCAAATTTAGAGAAGCTAGAAAATTTTGTGTGTGGGGGGGGTGGGGTGGGGAGTATGGTCCTCCATTAACACAAAGACTGGTGTATCATTTCTGAATGAAGGAAACTATCACCAAATTACAAAATCATTACAGGCAGAAGGAACCCAGGAGATGAGCCACCATGTTGAACAACAGCAGGTGACCCCACTCACCTTTAGTCCAAGGACATGGTGGCCCCGGGAGTTGTGCAGTGTACAACCTGCATGACCGTATTTACTGATTCTGCTAAAGCTGTGCATTACCACCACTGTCCTTCCCCATTCCCCACCCCCCCACACTCCCTTAAACAAATATTTTTCAGAATGAACTGTTTTTTGTTGTTGTGGTGATGGTGGTTGTTAGTCAAAACATTTCTTTCAGGCCGTGTTTCAGAGAGGAAAGAATACTGGTCTAAAATCAAGAACTTGGGCTCTGTGGTTAGCGGTGTGGCTTTTGACATGTTCCTTCCCCTCTCTGGGCGTCACTTTTCTCTTTTCTAAAAGAAGATTGTATCTCAGTGCCTCTTTTAGAAAGAAGTGAAGCCCAGAGAGGGGAAGAAACCTGTCAAAAGCCACACAGCTAGCCACAGAGCCCAAGTTCTTGATTTTAGACCAGTATTCTTTCCTCTCTGTAATAATGCCTGAATGAAATGTTTTCACTAAAAAAAAAAAAGTTCATTCTGAAAAGTATTTGTTTCAAATTCACATGGCTGTAACCTAAATACCAGGGCTATTTTGATAATGTTGAAACAGGAGTGAATTGAGTTTGCAGACTACTAGGAGAGTTTTCTCACATGAAATGGGGATACTAATAGTGCCTTTTAGGGTTGTTTAGGGGATAAATGAGTTTATATTTGTAGAATACTTAGAACAGAGCCTGTCATGTAGAAAGCATACAAGTATTAGGTATTAATACTAAGTGATATGTGGACTTTTGGGAGAATATGTACATTTTATCTGTGCTTTTACATGGCCTGGCATGACTTCAAGGAAGTGTCCTATTAATGTTGTTTGATGATGGATGGACGGTGGATGAATGGATGTAAAGACTGAGATAGGGATGATGGAAGCATGGATGGACAGATGCATGGATGGATGCATGCATGGATGGATGGAAGGATGAATGGATGGACAGATGTACAAATGGATGGATGCAGGCATGGATGGAGGCATGAATGGAGGCAGGCGTGGATGGATGGATGCTTGCATGGATAGATGGATAAATGGCACCTCCATCATTATACTTGTTCAGGTCAACAGCCTTGGCATTATCCTTGATTCCTCTCATTCTGTATAAGTCCTGCCTATTCTACATGCAAAATATATTTAGAATTCAACAACTCCTTCCAACCACCATCGTCCTAGACCAAGCCATCAGCATTTCTCTTAATTGGCCTTCCTGCTTTGACTCTTGTCTTCTCATAGGACGATCTGGCTCCAGCTGCTGCTACTCTAGAACCCTATCCCTCACCACTGCCCTACTTTCTCACTTAAACCAGCTGCACCAATCTCTTGACTATCCTTAACTCTACCAGGCACACTCCCATCTCTAGACTTTCACACTTACTGAGCTCTCCAGCTGAGACACTGTCCCCGGTTTCAGCTGATCTCTTCTACTTGAGTGGCTCCTATCTCACAGCTTCCCCTTTATTCCTTCCACTAGTGTAACTGAGAGGCTCCTCACGTGGCACTATTGGTAAAGGACCCACATGCCAGCGTGTAGACGTACGAGACACAGGTTCGATCCCTGGGTCTGGAAGCTCCCCTGGAGGAGGGCACAGCAACCTCCAGTCTTCTTGCCTGGAGAATCCCATGGACAGAGGAGCCTGGCAGGCTGCTGTCCATAGGGTCACTCAGAGCTGAAGCGACTTAGCATGCGTGCATGTGGTGTAACTGAGATCAGATCGGCAGGTAAGCTAAAGCTGGGCCTCTCTTTCCTTCTGAGATCAGGGGAGTGGAGAATCGTCTATCACAAGACTGAGGACTCTGTCACTCTCCGTTCAGGTGTCCAAAGCCTGGAACAGCACATTATGTGGTTTTGTCCTGAGGGGCTCTGAGACACAGCCCCAAAGGGGTGCATAAATTTATCAGAACTTTTTATCTCTTGCACTGATGTTGCTTATATTTTTTTGAGCTCTGAAACTCAAGCTGGAGAGTCACTTCTTATTTATATTCTGGTGATCATTATTTGTGATCAAACCTCATTTGACATTTTGAATGAGGAGTATCTCAAACTATCTCAAAGCTAGGACTTCACTGTCATTATCATCTCTCCTCTTTCTGCCACAGGCCATGATACAGAAGAGATTCAGGCTAATAGTGAACATTTATGGAGCACTTCCTATGGGCTAATATGCAGGTCGTTTGCAAAAATGGCTGTGATAATTTCCCTCCTGTAAGTATTCCCCTTTGTGGTGTGAATTTGCAGCTCTTTCATCAAGTGATAGAGTCAGTTTCCCAGTCATTGAATCTGGGTGAGGGGTTTGGAATGGAGGGGGACCCTACGGCTTAATTTGATCAGATATAATGCGGCAGAAGTGACAGATACAGTGCCAGGGGCACACCTTGTCCTCACGAGACTTTGTACATTTCTGCTGTGTCTCTTGGAGCCCCGCCCAGCCTCCAGTTGAAGAAGCCCAGGCTAGACTCTTGGAAGGTAAACCACCACATGGAGCAGCTGAGGCCATTCTGGACCAGCCAGCCCCAGCTGGCCTGGCAGCTGCTGGTATATACTTGAGTAAACCTCACCAAGGCCAGCAACACAGCACAGTGAGTTCTCATTCAAATTCTCATGCCATAGAACGCGTAGCAAATAAACGGTTGTTGTTCAAAGTCAAGGGTTGGCAAACCACAGCCTGCCGGCCAAATCTGGCCTGCCTCCTGCTTTTGTAAACACACTTTTACTGGAACACAGCCTCACTCGACTGTTTACGTACTGTCTAGAGCTGCTTTCTCATTACAGCAAGAAATGGCAGCCCACTCCAGTATTCTTGCCTGCAGAATCCCATGGATAGAGGAGCCTGGCAGGCTACAGTCCATGGGGTCACTGTCGGACATGACTTAGTGATTAAAAAAGAGCTTATTCCCATTAGGGCAACAGAGTTGGGTCATTGCAACAGAGCTGAAAATTCTCACTCTCTGTCCCTTTGCAGAACAAATTCGAAAACCCGGTTTCAGGCACTAAAGTCATGTGTGGTTTATTCTATCCAGGAACTAAGTCGAGTGTGTTAAGTGATTATATTTGAATTTTAACTTTAACCCAGAGAGAGATTTTTTATGCCTATTTTACAGATGAGGGAACTGAGGCATAGTGAAGGAGAGAAATTGGTACATGGAGGAATCAGAACAGAAACACAGTCTGGCCTCACAGACTCACGACTTTGGCATACTGACTCAGTGTGGAAAAAAAAGGAAAATGTTGCCCAGTGGTATCCAACTCTTTGTGACCCCATTGTAGCCTGCCAGGCTCCTCTGCTTGTGGAATTCTCCAGGCAAGAATCCTGGAGTGGGCAGTTATTCCCTTCTCCAGGGGATCTTCCCAACCCAGGGATCAAACTCTGGTCTCTCAAATTCTTTACCATCTGAGCCATCTGTCCTGAAGCTGGAATCACTCTAGAATCAATCATTGGGGAGACTTGGAGGGTCATCAGAGATCATTTTTGAATGGGGTAAGGAAACCCTATCCTATCTCAGATCTAAGTTCTGGTCTTTGCTTGGCCCAGCATCCTCTGCAGTGGGCTGGGGGCCTTGGTAACAGGGACCCTCCCAGCATGGGGAAGTAGCCTCGCCAGCTCACTCATTCCCCAAGAACAGGAGCACGTGGTCAGCACACTCCTGCATCCCTGCTGGAACAGAAATCTCCCCTGACTTTCTCAGCATCTTTCCCACCCCCAACCATGCTGATACTATTCAATAACCCACACTGACTTTGGGAGGAGGGGAAAAAAATGTAATTGTTAAAGCCTAAATCCCTTTAAACGCTAAGATCAAAAGGAAAGTTTCCATCCAATGACATATAATTAAACATGCAGACAAGCCCAACTTTGATTCATGAATGCTTCTGCACTTCTAAATTGTTGCCAGGGAGATCAGGGCCTGAGAAAATTAAAACCATTATGCCTCAAAAGGAGACATGATTTTCACAGCTTTCTAGCGTGATTTCCTGTTGTGTGGAACTTTATGCTTTCCCATATTCTCCTCCCCACCTCGGTGTTCAGGGATGAATGGAAGCAGCTTTGCATCAACATCTTTGGGTTGAGAATTCCCGCAGGCCCAGCAGGATGTGAGCACGAAGCCAGATTGCAAGGCCCGCCATTTCCCTACTGCTTGATGCCGGACCAGAGGGTAAGTTCCCCTCTTAGGCAAGGGTCCCTGAGGATGGCCTCAGATGCTTGGGTGATCGGATGACAGTGTGGTGAGGAAAGCCCTCAAACATATGGGGTGTTTCTCTAGAGAAACAGAACTAATAGGATCTATACCTGTGTCTATACCTATATTTATATCTGTACCTATATATGTGCGCTCAGTTGCATCTGACTCCTTTGCGACCCCATGAACTATATAGCCTGCCCAACTCCTCTGTCCATAGAATTTTCCAGGCAAGAATACTGGGAGTGGATTGCCATTTCCTCTTCCAGAGGATCTTCCCCACCCAGGGATCTGCATTTGCAGGCAGATTCTTTACCAGTGAGCCACCTGGGAAGCCCCCATACCTATATCTAAATCTCTATCTATATATTTAAATCATTATTATAAGAATTGGTTCATGCTATTACAGAGGTTCCCCGCCTGCAAGCCGGAGACCCAGAGGGAGGCTGGAGACATAATTCAACCTAAGTGCAAGGGCTTGGGAACTAGGGAGGCAGATGATGAGGGTTCTAGTCTGGGTCCGAAGGTCTGAGAACCAGGAGTGCTGAGGGCGGACGATGCATGGCCCAGCTCCAGCAATCAGACAGGAAGGACCACATTTTCCCTTCTTTCACCTCTCTCTATTCAGGCCCTCCAAGGTTTGACTGATGCTTGTCCCCATTGGGAAGGACAAACTGTGTCACTGAGTTCATCAATTCAGGGCCTAATGAGCGAGAGAATGACACCCGAGGAATGAGTGATAGCCTGGGGTGGACAAGAACATCTCCTGACCCATCACTCCTTGGTGTCCCAAATGGAGAACTTCCTGCAGATGGCAAACTGCATCTGACTCTTCCCCTGCCCACAGTAAGGTGCAAACATCCCCATCTATCTACTCCTCTTCTCTTTCATGGAAAAAAATCCCCAAAGACTGCCTTGTGTGACAGATACCAAGGACTCTGCCATCACATTGGAGACTGGATGCTGTGGTTACATGTCTGTGTCAAGGAATAAGTCAAACAGTGGGAAGTTGCCAAGACTGAAAAAGCCCCAGGGGAGAAAGAACCTTCAAATGTCCTTTGCTTGCTCTGGGACTTTCAAATGTCCTTCAAAGAGGAAGTCATCTTACTCTGGTCAAAGCAGAGGAAGAGGTATTGGAGGTCCCAGTGATGGGACCCTGGTGGCTCAGGCTAGTGTAGCGGGAGGAAGGCAGGACTGAGTGGCCCTTTATTTCTTGGCTCCGATGTGGACCCTCAGCCTCGGGTCTGTGATCAAGGGTCACCCAGCTCAGGTGTGGCTCAGGCAGGTGCCAGTGACCAGCAGGCAGACAATACTCAGACTCAGAAGCCAGCAGGATCATGACTGTCACAGGTAGGCAGGGAGCAGAATCTAGTCCCCGGGAGGGGAGGTTGGACCGTGCATAGCTGACCTCACCAAGAAGGCTGCCATCCAGGCTGAGCAAACATTCCTGGCAGGTACCTGTAGGGCTGGATGGGGAAAAGCTGGGCTGGAAGTCCAGGCAGTCTGCTGAGATCCAGGAAGCAAGGGATGCCAGGGGCTCCCTTTGGTGCGCTTGACACCTGGCTTAATCCCCCACCCCCGCCCCTGCCCCCTGCAGCTCCCAGGGCTCAGCAGTGGAAATTCTGCCTGCTTTGCTCAGGATCATCTCGCAGACCATTCAAGGCTGAGCCTCTCGGGAGGGACCAGGGGCTTCAGGTGGCAAGGCTGAGACCTATCAGATTATACCATCCTCTACAGAAGTCCAAAGGTGGCTCAGATGGTGAAGCATCTGCCTGCAATGCAGGAGACCTAGGTTCGATCCCTGGGTCAGGAAGATCCCCTGGAGAAGGGAATGACAACCCACTCCAGTATCTTTGCCTGGAGAATTCCATGGACTGAAGAGCCTGGAGGGCTACAGTCCATGGGGTCACAAAGAGTCAGACACGACTAACACTTTCACTTTCTTTCTTTTGACAGAAGTCTGGGAAAATTGGGTCAGCCTTCTAGCAGGGCGCATTTCTGCCAAACTTGGGCAGCGAAGCCACGACACCAGTGCACGATGTTATCTTACAGGGGGTGGTGGTGGCTACCTTCCTTCCAGGGCCTGCAGGATGAAATATGAAATCAACATGCTGCCAAATAATGATTTTGTTGTAGCATTTTATTGATAACTAGAAAAGACTAGCTCACGGACTCTATTCGATCCGGCCGACTGCCCAACTCCCCACTTCCCACAGGTAATTACCTGCTCCTAATTGGGTTTGCAAGCAGCAGGTTTGTATTTAAAGGTAGGAGCACAGTGCACTTTGTATTTTTCCAGAGACCATGTGGATGGGAGTGTACTGTGCTCTGGGTAACTGTGGCTTAAACAGCCAAGTCCTCACTTAAGCTGTGTGTCCTTGGAGAAAATACATCATTTCCCAGAGCCTATGTGTCGCCATTTACAAATGAAAAGGAATGATGTGACGTTCAAATGAAATTAGGGGCACAAAAAGACCCTCCCAGTGCCTGACACACATGGGATTTTCAGAGATAATTAATCTGTATCTTTCAGTGTAGAAAGAAGTGGTTCTCTCGAATTTATGGCTGGACGCAGGGTTGGGGGTGGGGAAGGATGGGCTTCCCAGGTGGCGCTAGTGGCAAAGAAAGTGCCTGCAATGCAGGAGACATAATGAGACATGGGTTTGACCCCTGGGTGGAAAAGGAAATGGCAACCCACTCCAGTGTTCTTGCCTGGAGAATCCCACGGACAGAGGAGCCTGGTGGGCTACAGTCCATGGGGTCAAAAAGAGTCGGACACGACTGAAGTGACTTAGCATGCACTAAGGGAGGGAGGATGGGATAATTAGGGAGCTTGGGAGGGATATGTATAAACTACTGCATTTAAAATGGATAACCAACAAGGAACTGATATAGCACAGGGGACTCTGCTCAGTGCTTTGTGGTAGCCTGGATGGGAGGGGAATTTGGGGGAAAATGGATTAATGTATACGTACACTGAATCCCTTTGCTATCCACCTGAAACTATCACAACATTGGGCTATACCCCAATACAAAATTTTAAAAAATTATTTTTAAAGAATTTTTAAAAGAAAGAAAGAGGTGGTTCTCAGTCTCTACCTCTTGCTGCTCTGGGGTGTATGGTAATGTTCTCATGATTGTTATGACCTCTACACGTAACACTTACTAGCTCATTTTTGTCTTTATTGAATTTGTTACAATACTGCTTCTGTTTTATGATTTGGTTTTTTAGGCCCTGAGGAATGTGGGATCTTAGCTCCCCAACCAGGGATCGAACCTGCACCCCCTGCATTGGACGGCAAAGTCTTAACTACTGGGCCGCCATGGACGTCCCAATATTTACTAGCTTATTATGTCATATTGATTACATTTGATTTTCAATATGGCTCTGTCAGATCACTGACATAGGGACCGTTATTCTCATTTTACAGATGGGGTAATTGAGGTCAGCAGAAGGGAAGTGACCTGTGAAAGGTCATCTCTCTTGACGAGATGAAATGGTCAGGGTTGGTTGCAGCTGAAACCATAGGGATATTGAGCCTTGGGGAAGGGGAAGTTGGAGGAAAGTTGGAAGGATGTCATGAAGGCAGAGTGCAGGTACAGTTCTCAGCCAGGCCCGGGGAAAGGTAAATAAAGATGAGAAAATTCTGCCCAGGTGCCACAGCAAACCTGGCAAACTCAAACGCCCAACTGGAAGTGGAGGCAGTTGCGGAGAGTGGCCACCATCTAACAGCCTGACAAGCTTCACAGAAGCAATAGGACCCATTTGTATATGTTCATTTCATAGAAACTGCAGAGTTGGGGCAAAGATGGCACAAGGTCTGAGGTCTGCTCTGAGTCCTTTTCATTCACCTGATACAGTCATGAATGTTTGCCCAAGGGCAGCGTACGGTGGAGGTTCCTGTGGGTGCCTGCTCTGACCCAGGGGCTTCTGCAATCACCTCCTGCCTTCCTCTCTGGCTTCCGTGCTCTCCCGTCCCATTCTACTGCTGGGTCTTAAACCCTGCTCTCTGGAGAGTTCTGACATGATGCTGAGGTGGGCTTAGAAGAAGGACGGCATTGGTCACAACCTCAACATGAAGATGTGTTAGTTAACGCATTTCACTTCCCTACGAAAACTGCAGTGCCTCCAGGACAGGGTCTTGCCTCTCATCTTTGAATCCTCAGTTCCTGCATCTGTGCTCATTGAATGGGTGAATGAATGTATGAATGAATGAATCTGACACCTCACAAATCACTAGACTTTAAGGTTTGCAAGGACCACAAGGAACATCATTTATGTTGCCTGTTGTTGAATTCCATGCCTGGTTGCTGTTGTTCAGTCTCCCAGTTGTGTCCAACTCTTTTCGACCCCATGGACTGCAGCACACCAGGCCTCTCTGTCCCTCAACGTCTCCCAAAGTCTGTCCAAGTTCATGTCCATTGCATCAGTGATGCCATCCAGCCATCTCATCCTCTGACACCCTCTTCTCCTTCCGCCCTCAATCTTTCCCAGCATCTGGGATTCTACATGATGGGAATTCAATAAACATTGAGGAATGAATGAGTCCTCTCTATCTCAGCAGAACTGGCTTTTTCTCTTTCTTTCCACTGATTCCTGCAGTGTTGGAGCTGCGAGAGACTTTAGAGATAAATTGGTCCAAGTTCATTATTTCAGAGACCAGATAATGTGACCCAGTGAACATGTACACACTGCTGAGTCGGGACCAGAATTCGTGCATTCTGGCCCTCAATCTAGGGCTCTTGACTCACTATCTGGTCCATATAAAGCACATGAAAACGTGAAGCATTATGCCTGGCATGTGTGAGCATCTAGTTAGTAAATGTCAGGAACCACTGGTGGTACTCAGATGGAGAGAGGACTCGGCAACAGTGCTTAGAACCTCTGTCATCAGAATTCCTCGGTTTGAATCCCAGCCTGGCTCTTACAAGCTGTGTGCCCTGGTGCCCATTATTCAGGCTTTCTGTGCCTCAGTATCACTATCCATAAGATGAAGTTGATAATGGGGTTGTTTCATTGGGTTTATGACAGATTCAAATGAGTTCATGTGGGCTTCTTCAGTGAATCAGTGGGTAAAGAAGCTGGCTGGAACGCAGGAGCTGCAGGAGATGCAGGTTCAATCCCTGGGTCGGGAAGATCCCCTGAAGGAGGAAACAGCAACCCACTCTAGTGCTCCTGCCTGGGAAATCCCACGAACAGAGGAACCTGGAGGGGGTTACAGTTCAGAGTGTTGCAAAGAATCAGACATGACTGAGCATGCATGCACAAAATGACTTCATGTACAGAAAGCAGTTCCTGGAGGAGGGCAGGGCAACACACTCCAGCATTCTTGCCTGGAGAATCTCCATGGACAGAGGAGCCTGGTGGGCCACAGTCCATGGGGTTGCAGATCAGACACGACTGAGATACTAAGCACACACACAGAATGCACTTAGAAGAGTTTCTGGCACATGGGAAGTGCTAGATAAAGATCTGTGATTCCAGTCTTCTTATCTCATCTTAAAAACAGATTTAGGAGAGCAAGATTCTTCCTACCGGAAGCCTCGAGTTGAAGAGATGAATGCAGACGCTGAGACATGGGTGCTAACATCAGGCTTATTGGGCGGTAATCTTATTTGCTTATCCCCACTGCTCTCAAGCACAGCCCACCGCTACCAGAGCCCCGTGCTCGGCGGATGCGCCTGAGCCGAGCTCGCTGGGCGAAGACTCCTCCATGCTCGCTGGGCGATGACTCCTCCATGCACGCTGTAAGTGGCTGCCAGCTGCGAAATTACATTTGTATTGATCTAAAGAACGTTCTATTGATCAAACACAGGGAGAGAAACCTTTGAAACATAAACCCATGATGTTAACAATTTGTTGCCAGGAGTAGGCATAGGCTGCTTTTATTTTCCTTGTTGGCCAGTTGACCTTCCCAGCGAAGCTTCCGGTTTAGGTAGGTGGTCTGGCGATCTACCTTCCATAAAGAGTTGATCAATGAGCAACTCTTAGGTCATCAGCTCCCTGAATACCTGCCTCTAAACACCTTTATCCCCCTTCTGTGCCCGGCTCTCCCTGGCACAGCCTTTCAGTCCCCTCTCCCTCCTTGATGTCACTGGCTGAGTGGAAAGGCTCATCCTCCTCTGTGTTTCTGGATCATTCTGAGCAGTTGGGATGGTGGTGAAGGCACCAGATTGTCAGGATGCCAGAACCCTCCCTCACCCCCCGCACAGAGCACTCACAAGCTGTCGCATCAGGTTTGGAGCACAGATTCATCTGAAGCCCCCGTCCCTCACGCTTCCCATGTCTGCTTTTTTTTTTTTTTTCCATTTATTTTTATTAATTGGAGGCTAATTACTTTACAATATTGTAGTGGTTTTTGCCATACATTGACATGAATCAGCCATGGATTTACATGTGTTCTCCATCCCGATCCCTCTCCCACCACCCTCTCTACCCAATCCATCTGGGTCTTCCCAGTGCACCAGGCCCAAGCACTTGTCTCATGCATCCAACCTGGGCTGGTGATCTGTTTCACCCTAGATAATATACATGTTTCGATGCTGTTCTCTCAAAACATCCTATCCTCTCCTTCTCCTACAGAGTCCAAAAGTCTGTTCTGTACATCTGTGTCTCTTTTTCTATTTTGCATATAGGGTTATCATTACCATCTTTCTAAATTCCATATATATGTTAGTATACTGTATTGGTCTTTATCTTTCTGGCTTACTTCACTCTGTATAATGGGCTCCAGTTTCATCCATCTCATTAGAACTGATTCAAATGAATTCTTTTTAATGGCTGAGTAATATTCCATGGTGTATATGTACCACAGCTTCCTTATCCATTCATCTGCTGATGGGCATCTAGGTTGCTTCCATGTCCTGGCTGTTATAAACAGTGCTGCGATGAACATTGGGGTGCACGTGTCTCTTTCAGATCTGGTTTCCTCGGTGTGTATGCCCAGGAGTGGAATTGCTGGGTCAACAAGTACAGCCGCTATGGAGAACAGTGTGGAGATTTCTTAAAAAACTGGAAATAGAACTGCCATGTCTGCTTTTATCAAACTTCATTAAACTGAATTCACGCTGGACTTCCTTGGTGGTCCAGTGGTTAAGAATCTGTCTTCCACTGCAGAAGGCTCAGATTCCATCTCTGGTTGGGAACTAAGATCTCACATGCCATGAAGCAACTAAACCTGCAGGCCACAATGACTGAGCCCATGCCCTGGAGTCTGTGGGATGCAAGAGAAGCCCATGGGCTGAAATGAAAGATCATGAGTGCCGCAACTAAGACCCAACACAGCCAAGGATAAATAAGTAAATATTAAAGTAAAATACTAAGTTCACATTGGTGTGGGTTATTTTGGAGATTTAGGACCTCTGGGTGAAACATTTTCAGAAAAGAGGAATAGCTCTGTAGCAATTTCCAGAATGACTCAGTTAATATATGCACCCAAACAGTTTGAATAGTCCTGTGTCTTACCTCATGGGAAGCCAAAGATTTGTCCCCAGTTCCTGCCCTCAGTGGGCTGACCATTTAGCCACATTAAATGGAGAAAGTCACACAAAGGAATAAATCACGGAAGGCAGGGCTTACTAGGAGTTGTAAGAGCGGCCATGGGCGCCTAGTGGCTCAGTGATAACCTGCCTGCCGACGCAGGAGATGCAGGAGACTCAGGTTCAATCCCTGGACTGGGAAGATCCCTTGGAGACGGAAGTGACAACCCACTCCAATATTCTTGCCTGGAGAATCCCATGGACAGAGGAGCCTGCTGGGCTACAGTCCATGAGGTCTCAGAAGTCTCAAGTAAACAACACCACAATAAGAATGGCACAAGAATTTAATGGGAAAAGAATAGCTTCTTCAATTAATGTTGCTAAGACAGGTGGAAAACTACATGCCATAGAATGAAGTCAGACCCTTAATGCACACCGTATACAAAAAATTACCTCAAACTGGAACAAAGACCTATGTGTAACAGCTGACACTATAAAATTCTTAGAAGAAAACATAAGCACAAATCTTTGTAACCTTGGATGAGGCAATGGTTTCTTAGATATGATACCTAAAGCGCAGCAACCAAAGGAAATAAAAACTCTTGTACTTCAGTAGATACCAAGAGAAGGGAAGAAAATGTATTCAAATAATATATCTGATATAAAGGCTGATATAAAGAAGATATGGAGGACTCTTGCAACTCAAAAATAGAAATACAACTTAATGTGCAAGTGGGTAAAGGGTTTCAATAGACATTACTTCAAAGAAGACAGGCAAGTGGCCAATAGATGCATGACAAGATAGATGCTCAACATCACCAGTCATTAGGAAGATGCAAATTCAAACCACAGTGAGGCCTCACTCCACATTCACTAGGATGGCTGTCTTCAAAAGACAAACGCATGTTGGAAAGGATGTGGGAGAATTGGAATCCACATACATTGCTGATGGGAATGTAAAATGGTGCAGCCACTTGGTAGGGGGGAATGTTTGGCAATTTCTCAAAATGTTCAACATGGAGTTACCTTATAACATGGCCATTCTGCTTTTAGATATATGCACCCAGCACCGAGCTAGGTTCACACAAGCACATGCCACAACAATGTTTATATCAATATCACTCCTCATGTAGGTTAGAAACAAGATGAATACCCCCATCAACTGATGAAGGCATAAACAGAATATGGCATATTCATACAATGGGGTATGATTTAGTCATAAGAATGAATGACATTCTGGTACTTACTATAGGATAAATGAACCTTGCAAACATTATGTTAAATGAAACAAGCTAGACATACAGGTTGCATATTATATGATTTCATGATTCCGTTGGCACAAGACATAGAGAAGAGGTGAATCCCTAGAGACGGGAAGTAGATTAGTGGTGCCAAGAGCTGGGGGGAGGGGAGAGGGAGCAACTGCCCACTGAGAACGGCATTTTCTTTTGGGGTGATGCATAAAAGGGTGACTTTTACAGAGAGTGAGTTAGATCTCAAATTTTACAAATGAGTGGCTCAGGCCCAGGGTACCTTGGGGTGGTCAGATGAAGGAGGGAGCCATTAGGGTAGGACACCGCTGGGGTGAGGGGTCCACTCCCGTGGGAGTTCACCCTGGGGGGCAGACCCCGGAGATGACCCTTGTGACCCCGTATATGAGGAAGCCATCACACTTGGCAAGTCCAGGACTTGCAGTCCAGGCGGCCAAGTCCTCTTGGCTGTTTACAAGGGAACTTACTTTTTGGTTTTGAGTCCCCATTCCTCTTGGAGAACAGAGGCGGAAAGTGTTGACAAGTCCAGAAATTGGAAATGTAAATGAAAAAAGGAGCTCCCTGGGAAAGTCTGGACGCACAGCCTCCCCAGTTTAATCACTTTGGTGCGCAGAGGCTCCCAGCTCAGGGACTTAGAAGCACAACCTGCTGGAAGGGTTTGCTGTCCATTTCTCAGACCAGGCAAGCCACTGTGGGCATCGGGCCAGAAGGGCTGTGACCTCCATATGCCAAGGGTACTGTCTACAAACCTTTATCAAGGCACATAGTACATTGTTTTCTAAATGCCTGTCGCCTGACAGTATCTCCTCACCATACTTCATTCCCGGAAGGCAGGGGCCATGTGTATCTCTTCTGCATCATCCGCCTACCACCTGCCACAGAGTAGGTATTAAGTGACGGATGGATTGTTGTCTAACAGTCGACAGGCATCATGGTTTAGAGGAAAGAGTGCTGAACTGGAGTCCGGGGGTTGGACTTGGGGTCCCCATCTTTCAGGAAATTATTTTTGTAACCAGGGACAAGCCACTAACCTTTCAGCCCTCAGCTTCCTTTGTGAAGGAGATGCAAGTTGGAGGCATGCCTCTGAGACTGATGCCTACATACCTGCATGTGTGTATGCTTGGTCGCTTCAGTCATGTCCAACTCTTTGTGACCTCATGGACCGTAGCCCACCAGGCTCCTCTGTCTGGGATTCTCCAGGCAAGAATACTGGAGTGGGTTGCTGTGCCTTCCTCCAAGGGATCTTCCCAAACCCAAGGATCGAACCAGCGTCTCCTGCATGGCAGGCAGATTCTTTACCCCTCAGCCACCAGGGAAGCCCCTCCTCCCTACCTAAGAGAAAATAAAGAGCTTTCTACTTGGTATCTCAGCAAAGACACCACCAACTGAGGGCTGGGTCTCCACCCTGAGGCTGACTCTTCACTACCCACATTCGGAATTCTTCCTCTTGAACACTGAAAGGAAGGTGGTACCCAAAAGCCCAGGAGTTGGGTCAAGAAGTCTGGCGGCTCCCAGGGCGATGGCTTCACACTCCAGTAAACTCACCAAACGCAATGTAATTTTCCTTCCTCTTAACTATCAGGAGCGAGGCAGGAGAGCCCCTCTCTCCCACCTCCTCCTCCTTCCTTAGTCATGACTCATTAATTGCCACCAGCGAATGAGTTTTATTCTAATTTTCATGAACTAATTCAGAGATGTTTTCAGCTAAAGAGCAGAATATAGGTTTTTGGCTTAGCTAATGAAATATCTAATGAATTGGCATTAGTGACAATTACAGAAGACATCTAGAAGAAAAGAGCCAATGGCAACCCTCCGCTGAGGCCACTCACAAGTGGCTCCTTAAAGCGAAAAAGCGTGGCCTGAGTGCTCGTCTTCTTGATTGACAAAGCTGTTCTGGAGGCTCGGCCACCAAGAAGTGCATTTGAAGAAAATGCATTCGTCTTTCTCCTTAATACTCTGGTTCTGCCTTCAGACCACCAGCATGATGTGAAAGTGGGCCTTTCAAGCATAAAAATTACCTCCTGAAAATAGGAACAATGTATAAACTTGCAGGTAAGTGAGATGCTAGCAAAATAAAAATTCTGGACCTTAGAATAGTTATTCATCAGACAGCACAGGCTCCTTCCCTAACTGGATGGGAATTGAAGGCAAAGGATCCTAGAAAGCCAGAGAATGTGTAAAATATAGTCTCAGGGATTTCCCTGGTCATTCAGTGGTTAAGAATCCACCTGCCAAGGCAGGAGACACAGGCTTGATCCCTGATCCAGGAAGATCCTACACGCTGTGGACCAACTAAGGCCATGCACAACAACTATTGAGCCCATGCTCTGGAGCCTGGAAATCTCAACTTCTGAACCCACGTGTTGTAACTACTGAAGCCCGTACACTCCAGAGCCCGTGCTCCGCAGCAAGAGAAAGCCGCCACAATGAGAAGCCCTCACGCCACAACTGCATTAGACCATGCTCGCCGCCAACTTACAGAAAGCCTGTCTGCAGCAATGAAGACCCAGCGCAGCCTAAAATAGAAGGCAGACTCAGAATTCTTGCTCAGCCCCCATGTAGCAGAGTCTGACTCTGTGGGGCTCTTGTATGGTCCCTATATCCTCCCATCCTTGTCTCACAGAGTGAAGCTGGCAAAATCTGGGAAGGAAAAAGTCTTTAAAATCTCAGAGCTTAATCATTTGGCAATGAACGGTTTTTATGATCTCTGTTGTAGTGCAAGCCAGCTGGTCCAAAGAGAATCTAAAGCAGCAAGTCAAGGCACAGACTTCAGGAGCGGAAAGAATGGTCCCCAAATTAGCTGAGTGCACTACAGAACCCCTCCTGTTCTTTAGTCACTCAGTCGTGTCTGACTGTTTGTGACCCCATGGACTGTAGCCTGCCAGGCTCCTCTATCTGTGGGATTTTCCAGGCAAGAATACTGGAGTGGGTTGCCACTTCCCTCTCCAGGGATCAAATCTGTGTCTCCTGCTTGGAAGGCAGATTCTTTCCCACTGAACCACCTAGGAAGCCCTAGAACCTCTTGTACCTGGTTCATTATCCCAAAGTCATGGGCTAGGAGGACCATCCTCCATACACCCCTTTACCCCACCCAGTTAAATGCAATCATCACATTTGGGTAGAGGAGTTGGGTTTGTTTTGTTTTCGGCCATGCCACTCACAAATACGATCTTAGTTTCCCAGCCAGGGATCGAACCTGTGCTCCCTGCAATGGAAGTTCAGAGTCTTCACCATTGTACTGCCAGGGAAGTCCCAGGAGTTGGGTTTTTGGTCTGTGTTTTCTTCTTTATTCTTTCGCCTTCACCTAATTTACCTTGACTTGGATATCAAGTCATCTTGATTGACTTCCTTGGGTCTTTCTCTGGCTCTGTTACTGGGCATTCTTCCACATTGGAAGCTGAAAAATGCTCCCTTTCATCTCCTGCGTGCAGCTCTATCTTTGTCTTGTGCAGTGTCTGCTCTGGGCCAGTTCTTCTCGGGAGTTTGACAGCTTTATGCACCAGCTAATGTTTCTCACGTAACCTTGGGCGCTTTTTCATGGTCAGAGGGGAGCTCTCTTGAATTTAAGAGGTCAAGATGGTGGAGTGAGCGATCTAGTACAAGGGTGAAAATAAAAATGATGACTCCCTTGGGGAAGCCATCATACATTTTCCATCCCAGGAGACCATGGCAGTGAGGAGTGACTGGCTGTATCGTATATACATCTGTGTTGCTTAGCCTAGCACTTGGTAGATGCCGTTGTGGCTAGAAATGTGTGTGAAATGAATACTATGGATGATTGAATGGATTTTAGACTGCCTTCTTTATGAAAGTTGGAAAAAGACAATCATCAAAATTGAGATCTCAGTTCCCAGAGGAAAAATTAGAGTGTGCCGTATAAGATCAAATACAGGCTTGATACTGTGACATTCAGCCATTCTGTGCAAGAAAGGAGCTGATTGCCATCGCAAATGCCATCATGTTTACCCTAAGCACATACCCGAACCTAGCCTACAGAATACCCCTCGTCCTCTCGAAGGTACACTTCACTTTATTTTTTTTTAATAAAAAAAAATTGCAACCATTTTTAAAGTCTTTATTGAATTTGTTTCAATATTGCTTCTGTTTTATGTTTTGGTTTTTTTGGCTCAGAGGTATGTGAAATCTTAGCTCCCCAATGAGGAATCAAACCACACTCCTTACATTGGAAGGCAAACTCTCCAACCACTGGGCCACCAGAGAAGTCCTGGTACCCTTTATTTTAAAGAAGCAGAACAGCCATTGGAAAACATGTGCCATTGGGAACTGCCAGCACCCAAGAGTAACGCAGGGGTCCAGGACCTGGAGGGAGGAGGCAGTGTGCCAGGCGTCCTGACTCCAGCATGAAGTCTGACCAAACCGTGGAGTAGCCCGAGGCAGCTCTGAGTGTGTGCACAGCCAAGCTAAGCAGAAGAGGAGGAAGCCTGGGAGATGAGGGCACAGAGACAGAAATTCCTCCTTCCGCTTAGGAACAGGCAGGGACAGGGACGAGACACCCCGCAGCTCTGAACCAGACACAGATGCTATCTCAGTGGAAGGCACGGACTAGTGCAGTAGACAGACAAAGAGCACTGGCTGCAAAATCAAATATGATTCTCAGCTGAACAGATATATGATCTATTCACGGAACCTCTTTGAGTCTCTCGTCCCTTGTCTGTAAAACGGGGATCATAATAGCTTGTAGTCCAAGGGATTATAGGCAGGAATAAATTAGATCCTTGGCACATTCACTGTGCCAGGAAGTACTCAGCACTTGGCAGATACAGAACAAGACAGGCGAATCTCTGCTCTTTGGCAATTTTTTATTTCTGGTGGGCTCTTTAGCCCCTTGATGAAAGTGAAAGAGGAGAGTGAAAAAGCTGCCTTAAAACTCAACATTCAAAAAAATGAAGATCATGGCATCTGGTCCCATCACTTTATGGCATATAGTTGGGGAAACAATGAAAACAGTAAAAGACTTAATTTTCTTGAGCTCCAAAATCATTGCAGATGGTGACTGCAGCCATGAAATTAAAAGATGCCTGTTCCTTGGAAGAAAAGCTATGACCAACCTAGACAGCATATTAGAAAACAGAGACATTACTTCTCCAACAAAGGTCCATCTAGTCAAAGCTACGGTTTTTCCAGCAGTCATGTATGGAAGTGAGAGTTGGACCATAAGGAAAGCTGAGTGCCGAAGAACTGATGCTTTTGAACTGTGGTGTTGGAGAAGACTCTTGAGAGTCCCTTGGACTGCAAGGAGAGCCAACCAGTCCATCCTAAAGGAAATTCATTCATTGGAAAGACTGACGCTGAAGATGAATCTTCAATACT
Source organism: Muntiacus reevesi (assembly GCF_963930625.1). NCBI lineage: Eukaryota > Metazoa > Chordata > Mammalia > Artiodactyla > Cervidae > Muntiacus > Muntiacus reevesi. The sequence goes on along the minus strand of NC_089250.1, from coordinate 210,120,440 downwards.
TTGGCCACCTGATGTGAAGAACTGACTCATTGGAAAAGACCCTGATGCTGGGAAAGACTGAAGGCAGGAGGAGAAGGGGATGGTGGAGGATGAGATGGTTGGATGGCATCACTGACTCAATGGACATGAATTTGAGCAAGCTCCGGGAGTTGGTGATGGCCAGGGAGGCCTGGTGTGCTGCAGTCCATGGGGTCACAAGGAGTTGGACACGACCGAGGGACTGAACTGTGTGAACGGTGTATTCCAATGGGGGGGGGGGGGGGCTGCACTTACGCAAAGAACAAGATAGCTTCAGGTTAAGACGCACGCTATGATGGAAGGAACACTGTAATGGGGCAGTGACTCCTGACTCGGGGTTGGGAGGAAGAGCCTATGTCAGAAAGGAGAAGGCTTCTTTGAGCATGTGACCAACGATCTGTCACCTACATGACAAAGAGGAGTCCCTGGGGAACCTCCAAGATGGAGCAGGCACTGGACTAGATCAGAGCTTGGTGTGATCAGTGAGTGCCCAGGACGGGGAGGCGGAAGCTTTCATCAGGTTTATGTCTTTAAAAGATCACTCTGGATAGTAAACTTATGTGTATAAGAAGCTCATGCCATATGTTCAGTGCATTTATCACGGAGACTGTAGAAATGTTTGTAAGAAATGCTTGTAAGCAGTGTTAGACACATAACCTGTGTTATAAGAGCCTTTTTTTTAAAGATTTTTTTTTCACATGGATCATTTGTAAAGTCTTTATTGGATTTGTCACAACATTGCTTCTGTTTCATGTTTTGGCTTTTTTGGCCATGAGGCACGTGGGATCTCAGGTCCCCGACCCCATGCCCTGCATTGGAAGGTGAAGTCCCAACTACTAGACCACCAGGGAAGTTCCTATAAGAGGCTTCTTAAGGGGTGATTAGTACTTCCTAGAGACGGTAATCCAAGGATAATGAAGACAAAGACCTGCCTCTAGCAGTTCAGAGTCTAGGAAAGATGAACCAATGGCTTGTTATGATGTATGGTAGTTAAGACCTAGAATGGATGGATGTGTGAGTGCTGGGCACATCAACAGTGCCACGTTGGAATAAGGTGCAAAGGACCCAGCCAGAAAGAAAAACAGAAAGTTAGTTCCAGCTGGAAGGAAAACAGCATGATGGTTTGTGGCATAAGTGCAAAGTGGGAGGTGGAGCTAAGGGAGGCAGGGACGCAGGCAGAGCTCAGGTCATCAGGGGTTTGTGAACCCAGAGAATGAGCAGAGCTGTGTCACGCGGGTGATGGGGAATCACTAGAGGGTTTTTGACAAGTGGGTACCTCACCAGGGTCTGTTGCTTGGGAAGATTCATTGGGCTGGAGGGTAATTTGGAGAAGGGGAGAGTGACCCTGCAGGTTAGGAGTTCCTGACTGTTGATGGCTCTGGTGACCGGGAGGAGGTGAGGGCTGGACCAGGGTCGCGGACAAGAGATGGAAAGCAGGCAATGGCTTTAGTAAAATTTTGGAGGCAAAAAATCAGCAGGAGTTTAGGAATTCGGCAGTCCAGAGGTTAGGCCTCAGCGCTTCATTGCTGAGGGCCGAGGTTCAGTCCCTGGTTGGAGAACAAAAATCCCTCAGGCTGCATGGCATGGTCAAAAAAAGAAAAAAAACAAACCCCACATCAGCAAGATCGGACTCATGCCATAGAATGTTTTAAACTAAATTGATAAGATTGGAAGGTTAGAGTGCCGTTAACATCCTCTGTCTGGGGCAGTGGTAGAAGAGTGGTATAAGGTCAGGTGCTAAGCAAATGCTCAATAAATGATTATCTTTTTATCATAATTATTATCGGATTCAGAGTCACAGGCTATCCAGGAAAACTCCCTCCAGGAGACAAGAAAGATGAGAAACTAGTCCTGGCCTCAGGGGCCCTGGGATTGCAGGGCAGGATGGTAGGCTGAGAGCTGGGGGTCAGTGCAGGATACAGGAGGGGGCACCGGCCTGTCACAGACTCCCTCAGTGAACCCCAGAAATTGTTACTGGCTCTCATTCCTTCACACATTTATCAGAGTTTCCACTCATCACCATATGAGTGGGATCTCAGGTCCCCAACCACAGGCCCTGCATTGGAAGGTGAATGGGTGTAGGGGGGTGGTGGTGGTGGTTTAGTTGCTAATTCGTGTCCAACTCTTGTGACCCCATCGACTGTAGCCTGCCAGGCTCCTCTGTCCATACTCAGCAAGAATACTGGAGTGGGTTGCCATTTCCTTCTCCAGGGGATCGTCCCAACACAGGGATCGAACCCAGGTCTCCTGCATTGCAGGCAGACTCTTTACCTACTGAGCTACAATCTTTAACTTCTACCATTAAAAAGTACACTTCGCCCCCTTTTTAGGATTATTCTCTTAAGATAGAATCCCAGAAATGCTGTTACTTTGTTAAAGGCCTTGCATATCTTGAGGTTTATGTTTTAGGTTTTTACCATTCAGATGGTTTCCTTCATTTATAAATATATTCTCTTTTCGGCCCAGCCGAGATTTAAAAAGCATTTACACATGGAACTTGCTCTCTTTCCGCTCTTAGAAATCTGAACTTCCATAACACAAGCCTGCACTAGCCTGGCAGATGATGGTGGTGATTCAAGGCCAGGTCAGCCCTGTTGCTCCAGCCAATAGTCAGTCAATCACCAGGAGTAGAATCTAAGCAAAAGATGCACACGTCAGCCCAGTGATGTCCAGTATAAACTGCCAGTTCACAGGACTGTGAGCTACATACACGAGCAAGGCTTTGGGGTGGTCTGCTCTATGGCAACCTTACCGGATATATCCCCTCAGTTCTAGATGGGCTCATGAGACCAGTTTTGAGCAACAAAATGTGGATAAAAGTGATGTATGCATCACCTCCAGGGCTGGCCCCTAAAATTTTCTGTGAGACTGTTCACTTGCTTTCTTCTGGCCCATGGATCAAGAGAGCAGAAGGCTGGAAGGAGGTTCGAGGGGATGTGGTCAATCAAAGCAGAAAGTGTACAAGTCAGATGCACTCCTTAGAGGACAGCTGTCCAGACAGCCACCCAGCCAGGAAGACCCTGGCTGACTTTGCGTGAATGAACTGGTCAAGTGCTTGGTGAGTTTTTATGCTGAGTCACTAAGACAGTGTGTGAGTGCGTGTGTGTGTGTGTGTGTGTGCATGCATGTGCGTGTGTGTGTGTGTGTGTGTGTGAGACAGAAAGAAAGAGAAAGAGAACAACTAGCATTAAAATTTGGTTATTGCACCTAATACTTGGTGCTCTAAAGAATTGATGCTTTCAAACTCTGGTGCTAGAGAAGACTCTTAAAAGTCCCTTGGACAGCAAGGAGATCAAACCAATTCATTCTAAAGGAAATTCAACCCTGCATATTTATTGGAAGGACTAAACCTGAAACTCCAAACCTGAAACGCCACCTGATGCAAACAGCTGACTCTTTGGAAAAGACCCTGATGCTGGGAAAGATTGTGTGCAGGAGGAGAAGAGGGAGACAAGGGATGAGATGATTAAATGGCATGACCGATTCAATTGGACATGAACTTGGGCAAACTCCTGGGAGATAGTGAGGGACAGGGAGGCCTGGCGTGCTGCAGTCCATGGGGTTGCAAGGAGCTGGACAAGACCTGGCAACTGAATAACAACCATGCTTAACCTACTATATCAAGTCATAGTTTAGGTAGTGGAGAATGATCTATGTTGAGAAAGGATGAATTAAGGATAGAATATAAGCAAATTTTTATCCTGGCTAAGGTGTTTATTTACTGTGTTTTATGCATTGAAGGGCCAATTAGCCATTTTTTAGCAGAAGAATAACAAGGTGAACTGGGACAGTCAAATGCTTTCTCTCTCTCTCCCCACGCTTTGCTAACTAACATGCTGTGAGCACTGTTGATGTTTAGGAAACAACTGTTTAAAGCAAGGATGGAAAGAGTCATGTGGAATGACATTACCAATATCTTCATAGTTCTTCTATTTTAGCAGTGCCACAATTATCATTTGTTCTTAATTATATCCACTGCTTTGAGTGGTGGTGTCAGAAATTCTTACCTGAATTTAGTTCAATATCTGTAGCTCTGTGTTACTCTCTTTTAACACTCTCCAGGGGAGGCACTGGTTCTTTGCTCCTCTTCCTCGGGAAAGACTCCTTGAAGTCACTCCAGACTGTGAACTGCATCTTTATTGATTTCTGGAGGATTCAATCCACAGAAAGCCTGCTTAAGCCTCATGTGAAGTTTGCATGTTCTCTCCTTTCTTCCAGAACAGGGACACTTTGCCTTTTAAGGACAACATTAAAATTTAAGGTTCAGAGGAGGCCTGCAAAATGACAAAACCTTTGCATTCTCTTGCTTCTTTCCCTTCCTATAGCTTTCTATGCCTAATTCATCACATTCAATGAGGAATAGTTATGGTACCCTCCCATCCACTCTCCAAATTCTTTGTACTCAACTTCCTTTGCCCTGTCTTCTTCATGGTTTTTCAGTCTTGCTGGAATAATAAACTCCAGACTGTTTACAGTATATTTTTTATATCACTGAGTTAAAGAGAAGGTATTCAGGATAAACATACTCTTTTCTTCTCTTTTAAAATTTTAATTAGAGGATAATTACTTTACTATATTGTGGTGGTTTTCGCCACACACCAACGTGAATCAGCCATAGGTATGTATAATATGTCCCCTCCCTCTTGAATCCCCCCACATGCCTCCCCACCGACCCATCTAGGTAGTCACAGAGCACCAGCTTTGCGTTCACGTGTCATACATCAAACTCCCACCAACTATCTATGTTACATACGGTAATGTATATGTTTCAATGCTGTTCTCTCAAATCATCCCACCCTCTCCTTCCCACACTGTGTCCAAAAGTCTGTTCTTTATGTCTGTGTCTCCTTTGCTGCCCTGCAAGTGGGATCGTCAGTACTGTCTTTCTATATTCCACATATATGCGTTAATTTCATAGATGTCATCTATGACCAAGAAATGAGTAGACTGATCTTTCATTGGCACTCTAGCTCTCCTATTCAAGGTTTGTTAACTTAACCAACCAATGGTTGCCAACTTTATTAAGGGTGCTAATGAATTAAGAAATATCATCAGAAAACAATAATTAACCTTGAGTTTAAAAGTATTAGGGCTTCCTCAGTGGATCAGCGGTAAAGAATCTGTCTGCAATGCAGAAACTGCAGTATTGATCCCTGGGTCAGGAAGATCCCCTGGAGAAGGACATGGCAACCCACTCCAGTATTCTTGCCTGGAGAATCCCACAGACAGAGGAAACTGGTGGGCTACAGTCCATAGGGTTGCAAAGACTGAAACGACTTAGTACTCATAAAAGTATTAACCAGAAGCAGTCAATCAGTTTCCCAGGCTTTGTAAACACTTAGAATGTATTAACTGTTCCCTAAAGGAGTAATTAAAGAATTTAGCTGTTCTGTTTCAAACACAAGGGTCAATCAAACACAACAGTCTGGTGACTGCCAACAAACAGGAACCAAATGGTGGATGTGGGACACTGTGACCACAGACCTGGATGCTCCCTGGTAGCTGGTCTGTAACTTTCCTCTGAAAGACAAATCAGGGAATTACACCACCTGCCACACACTGCCTGATCATTGCCTGTTTGGGTTTATTCTTTGATATTTTACCTGTATTGCAATAACAATAATAGTAAGAATTGATGAGGCATCTTGCAAAATTGTTTTCCAGACAGGTGTTAAATGTGTGTGCTATTATCAGAAGTGGTCAGGACTGTGTTGTATCATGTTTTACACAGCTATATTGGGGAAGAATCTGCCTGCGTGCAGGAGGTGCAAGAGATGTAGATTCGATCCCTGATTTGGGAAGATTCCCTGGGGAAGGAAATGGCAACCCACTCCAGTGTTCTTGCCTGAAAAAATCCTATTGACAGAGAAACCTGGAAGGTTACAGTTCAAAAGGTCACAAAGAGTTGGAAATGACTGAGTACACAGGTGAACAGATTGATGAATAACTGACATATAACATACAGCACACATTTAAGCATACGACATGATGACTTTGATATATGCATACACCCAGGAAACCATCACCACCATTGACATGATGGACATCTCTGTCACCCCTAAAATTTCCTATGTCTCTTTGTATGTCTTCATTTCTAAACTCTGACCACTTGCCAGGCAACCACTGATCTTTCTGTCACTATAGATGAGTGTGGACTTTTACGAATTTTCAATAAATGAAAACATACACTATCATTCATTTGGTATAATTCTTTTGAGATTCATGTACTTTACAGAGGTACCAAGAGTTCATTGTCTTTTACTCCTGAGTAGTATTCCATTATGTGAATACATCACAGCTTGCATATCCATTCACCTGCTGTTGGGCATTTGGGTTGATTCAAGTTTTTGGCTATTATGAATAAAGCTGTTATGAATATCTGCATACAAATCTTTGTGTGGACATATGGTTTTATTTCTCTTGGATAAATAGTTATGGATCATATCGCAGGAGTACTTTTAATTTTTTAGGAAACTGCCAAAATGCTTTCCAAAGTGGTTTTGCCGTTTAACATTCCAAGCAGAAGTTTATGAGAATTTCAGAATCTCTTGAAATTAAATTCAAAATATTATGTTTATTTATAAGTACTCATTTCTCTAGGGAAAGGGTCCGTAGCCTAAATATTTGCAGCCGACATATTTCCAATATGATGTTTTCATTTTATTTTTTATCTCTTGCCATTGTGTAATAAGTATCCATTTGGTTCTAATTTTTTTTTATAAAAGCAGTTATTTATTTCTAGTTTTTTCCACTTCATTAAATAAATCTATTTCATGGGAAAAGTTTTCCTATTGTCCTCATATTTTTTATTCTCAGTTGTCATGATGCAGAATTCTTTCAAAAGCCTCACTTATATTTTCTTTTGGGGTGTTCACTGTTGCTTAACTTTTATTTTTGCTATTCTAAATTTTTTTGAGCCTACTTTGAAAACCTACCCCCCACTATTTGGACTGATCCTAGATCTAGGTCAGCTTCTCTCAGGACAAAGGCAAGTCTGATGAAAGAAAAGCTCCAAATTCCTAAGTTTGTGGTCTGGGCAGTTGAGTACATTTCTACTTATTAGAACAAGAAAAACTGAAAGAGTCAGCTACTGAGCTGAGGGAACAGAAGAGGCCTTCCCTGAATTTGGGGAGAATAGCAACTTTTGCTAGCTGCTGATAAATATTTTTTGTTGTTTCCTAACAATGGATGGACAGGGGTCAAGGGCAATCAAAAGAGGGATATTTAGTATTATTCCATAGGACTTTCAACATTTTTTCATAATGAGCAAGTGTGAAAGAACTAGTCTGACAATATAGGTAGCCAGTGGTTGTATTATTTGGTATTTGGTACATTAATATGTATTATATAATATATCCTATTATTATTTAGTATAATTATAAAATATAATTTTTCATATATTTGAATAAAGTGGCTGAAATAGCTCACTTGGAGAGTGCTAGACTAAACGTCCCTGATTCAAACCCGGGCTTTGGCAAGCTAAACTTTTGGGCTTCTCTAGTGGCTCAATGGTAAAGAATCCACCTGCTATACAGGAGACTTGGGTTCAATCCCTGGGTCGGAAGATTCCCTGGAGGAGGAAATAGCAACCCAGTCTAGTAGTATTCTTGCCTGGGGAATCCCATGGACAAAGGAGTCTAGAGGGCTACAGTCCATGGGACCTCAAAGAGTTGGGCATGACAGCGACTTAGCATGCATGCTTATTTTTTTTTCATGCATATTTGATTATATTATTTGGTATGTGTATCTACCAAATTGATTCCAGTAAAAGTAGTTCTTATTCTGATCCAACAGCAATCTCACTCTGGATGTATGTGGCATCCAAAACTTGGATAGGGTTGCTAAAATAAGTATGATGTACATTAGGTCAGGAAATTGTTTCTCCTGAAGACTTGAAGCCTTCTTCAAAGGTCTGTGGAGGAACCATTGAGATCAGTTAACTGTGGCACTGCTGTTTTGCCATCTGAGAAGAGATTTGGACATTATCAACTAATCACAAATATACTCAGACCCTATAAACCATCAGTTCCACTCCTAGGCAACTCACACATGTATGTATATTCAATAGAAATGTGTTTGCGTGCACCAGAGATGTATATAGGATTATTCATAGTTGCAGTTTGGGTTGTAGCCCTAAACCATAAGCAATTCCAATGTCTATCAGTATTTGAGTAAATACACCAGTCAATATTAAAGGAAATCAATCCTGAATACTCACTAGGAGGACTGTTGAAGAAGCTGAAGTTCCCATACTTTGGCCACCTGATGTGAAGAGCCAACCTGCTGGAAAAGACAATCCATTGAAAAAGACAGCGATGTTGGAAAAGACTGAGGGGAGGAGGAGCAGGGGGTGACAGAGGATGAGATGATTGGACAGTATCACTGACTCAGTAGACAGGAGTTTGAGCAAACTCCAGGAGATAGTGAAGGACAGGGAAGTCTAGTGTGCTGCAGTTCATGGGGTCGCAAAGAGTCGGACACTACGAGGCAACTGAACAATGACAACCACCACAGAGTGGTCATAATGGAATTCCACACACTAATGAAGATAAATAGTGTGCTGCGACCTGCTACAACATGAATGCATCTTATAAATATCATGTTGGGACAAAACGGGGAAAATTCTACTGGGGACAAATGGATGCACACATTTCTTCAGTTGGTTGCCTGGAGGGGTGGATGTCAGGTGAGTGGATTATATCTCAGTATTCAGTCTCTGCGGACAAGAGGCATGGGGAGAGTGGACTTACTTCCAGCCACAGTAGCCACTGGCCCCAGTAGGAGAGGAAATAGACTAAAGGTGAAGCACGTGGAGGACCAGGTGAATATGGTGTGAAATCAAACTAGCATCCCCAAAGGCAGTCTGAGATGCAGCCTGAGATGGAGATTGGGGAGCACTCAGAACTAAGCAGCAAAAGTGGGAGAGTCAGAGGTGATTAACCAGGCGGACGGATGTCAGCATGAATAAGAGCCAGGAACACCGAGAAATGACAGCTGTGGTCAGTGCATGATCTGTCCAGACCAACTGCCATGGACAGGGACTTATTGTTTTAATCTTTCTTTTAATAAAATTTTAAGTGTAGATTTTACAGGGAAAATTACAGAAATCAAAACTATGTCACAACAATTTGTGAACATGCAAAATCCTCCTACATGTGATCCATCATCCAGCGACCAACCTCTATCCCCATTTTCCTCCAGGAAAGTAACTGATCCCAGGTGAAGATACTGAATATCTTGACAAGTCTCTTGCTTTTCTTTATAGTGTTGCTGCTGAAAGCATGTGTACTCATACATAATGGATTTGTTTGCCTGTTTCTTGAGCATTGGTAAACCTCTTGATGAAAGTGAAAGTGGAGAGTGAAAAAGCTGGCTTAAAACTCAGCATTCAAAAAATGAAGATCATGGCATCTGGTCCCATCACTTCACAGCAAATAGATGGGGAAACAATGGAAACATATTATCTTTGACTCCAAAATCACTGCAGATGGTGACTGCAGCCATGAAATTAAAAGATGTTTGCTCCTTGGAAGCAAAGCTAAGACAAACCTAGACAGTGTATTAAAAAGCAGAGACATTACTTTGTCAACAAAGGTCCATCTAGTCAAAGCTATGGCTTTTCCAGCAGTCATGTATGGGTGTGAGAGTTGGACCATAAAGAAAGCTGAGCACCAAAGAATTGATGCTTTTGACCTGTGATGTTGGAGAAGACTCTTGAGAGTCCCTTGGACTGCAAGGAAACCCAACCAGTCAATCCTAAAGGAAATCAGTCCTGAATATTCATTGGAAGGACTGATGCTGAAGCTGAAACTCCAATACTTTGGCCACCTGATGCAAAGAACTGACTCATTGGAAAAGACCCTGATGCTGGGAAAGATTGAAGGCAGGAGGAGAAGGGGACGACAGAGGATGAGATGGTTGGATGGCATCACCAACTTGATGGACATGAGTTTGAACAAGCCCTGGGAGTTGGTGATGGACAGGGAAGCCTGGCAGGCTGCAGTCCATGGGGTTGCAAAGAGTCAGACACAACTGAGTGACTGAACTGAACTTCTTGAACATTATATAGAGTCCTATACTATGTATCTTTTGTATCCCACTTATTTTGTCCCATTTGTAGAGAAAATTTGGAGAGGCATTGAGTAGAGAGAAGGTCATACTACACTGATTAATTGGCTTTAAATTAAAAAGAAAAAAAATCACTATCTTCAAAACAAACTTAACAAATATGCCCTATTTAAAATAAACATTGATCATTTTCTCAAAGGGCACACTAATTAAAAGTGATTTGAGGATAATATTAAGTGTGCTCTGTCATGTCTGACTCTGCAAACCTATGGATTATAGTCCACCAGGCTCCTCTGTCCATGGGATTTTGCCAGCAAGAATACTGGAGTGGGTTGCCATGCCTTCCTCCAGAGAATCTTCCTGACCTGGGGATCAAACCCACATCTCTTGCATTGGTAGGCACTTTCTTTACCATTGAACCACCTAGGAAGCCAATTTGAGGATAGAATGGGCACAAATGTTTGTTGATTTCCTACTATGTGCCAGACATTGAGAGAAACCCTGACGTAATCCCACCCTATGGCGTGTGCAGTATTATTTCCAGTTTATAGGTGAGGAAACTGGGGTCTATAGAGAGTCACTGGTGCACCCTCGCTCAATCTGGTAATGATGGAGAGAATCCGGGATTGAAACTATACTGGGGTTGGCTCAAAATCAAAGACTCTTTCCACACCACTAGGGTGCAACACTTGTGGACAGGATGATATATACAGGGCAGACTTGGCAAAATAAACATGTTACATTGCAAACATCTGACAAGTCAGATATTTGCCAGGTGGGACAGGGGAGACGGTCCTGCCTGTTACCTCTATACTACCGTTGAGTGAACAAAGTAATTATTGGTCGGGGCAAACTCATGGCGTCTGGATAACTCATTAGCTCTTATTTGTTTCAAGGCTGATGGTGTATGACAAAAGGATTTGTTCCAGATGTCAAAGGAGCACAATGGAGTTTAACGGCCTGTGCATTTAGAAAAGCTTCGCTGTAGGAAACCAGCGGAGGTCACCGAGGCAGAGAGAGGCTGGTCAAAGCCAGCTCCACCTCACTATAAGCCCCCAGCGCTCTTCCCGGGAAGTCACCACTTTCTGTTCCAACTCATCCATAATTCTTTGTGCACGACTCAGAATGCTAATGCCTTTTCCATTCTCTGAACTTGAGGTCCTTGAAGGGATTATTGAAATAAATTCCTTTTGGGGTTTGGCACTGGAAAAACATTTTATCTAATGCACACACACACACAGACATACACACACAGACATGCATACACGCTCTCCTATTCCCATAATCCTAACTACTGAAATCGATGTGCTATACTTTTTAATTTTGCTTGTCAGGAAGCTTGGAGTTCAATTTCCTATTCAAGTGTAGAGTTCGGCTTAGCCTAACTTCCTCACAAAATTAGACACCCGCTCTGTCCTTGTTTCATCACTATTTAAATGATCCTCTATTATTTGTATGACTCTTCATCCACTTCATGTTCTGCTTTCTCTCCTTCAGCCGCAACTTTTCAACAATAACAGATATTTAAGGAGCACCGATTAGGTGCCGGACACTTTTCTAGGTGTATGGAGGAGCTGGAGAAGGCAAACGCAATCCGTATTTCTAATAGCGTCCTGCTAACAGAAAGGGACATAGCAGAAAACAAGCCTGGTAGACAGAAGCACTAGAGAGCTAAATGTCTAGTGTGATGCCAACTGGTGATGAACACCTCAAAGAAAACAGAGGCAAGGTGAGTCAGAGACATCCTCTCCTGAGGACGATTGGGCAGAGCCACCAATGACCCAAGAGAATCCATCATGTTGAAATGTGGAGTGACAGCATCCTAGAAAGAAGGACTAGCATGTTCAGAGACCCACTGAAACCTTTTGGTTTTTGATGATTGCATGGCAACATTTTCACATTTTCAGGGAGATGGTGAGGAACTGGGAGGCCTGGCGTGCTGCAGTCCATGGGGTCACCAAAAGTTGGACATGACTTAGGAAGTGAACAACTGAACAACAATTACAAACTTGTAGAAGAGTTTGAATTTATAAGAACTCCCATATCGCCTTCACCCCTATTCCCAGGTGTTAACATTTCATTGCATTGCTCACATTCCTCTCTCTCTCTATCTCACACACATACAAACACACCATTCTTTTCCTTCACCATTTGAGAGCAAGCTGCAGACATGACATCCCTTCCTTTGTAAAGACTCTAGGATGTATTCCCTAAAACAAAGTCACCATACAAGCTTCCAGATCAGAAAGTTAACATTTTCACAACACTCCCATCCAATCCAAGGACGGCATTCAAATTTTGCCAACTGTCTCAACTATGCCTTTTTCTTTTGTGATCCAGTACATCCAAGGACATGTACTGTATCTCTTTGTCATGTCTGCTCATTTCCTCTAACCAGGAACAGTTCCTTGTATTTCCCGTCTTTCACATTCTCAACAGTTTTAAAGAGTGCAGGCTTTACCCATGGTCAGATGGCCCTTGGTGTGTGTCTAACTGACGTCCTCCCCAGCACCAGAAACAGATTGCACATTCCTGGTAGGGATATCACAGAAATGATACTGTGTTCTCAGCACATTGGATTAGATATATGCAACACTAGCTCAAACTACCCACTACTGGTGATATTAACCTAGATCATCTGCTCAGGCTGATGCACGCCAGGTTTCTCCACTATTATGACACCACTTTCCCTTTTGTAACTGGTTATTATGGAGAAGGCAATGGCACCCCACTCCAGTACTCTTGCCCATGGACGGAGGAGCCTGGTGGGCTGCCGTCTATGAGGTCACACAGAGTCGGCCACGACTGAAGTGACTTAGCAGCAGCAGCAACTGGCTATTATCTTGTGGAGGTATATTCTGAGATCATAGCAATGATATCATACCTTAGCATGTCTCAACCAACACCTGTCTTAATCAGTGATCACTGATCCACTATACGTGTATCCAAGGACTGGGATGATGGCTGCCCAACAGTGATTTTCTCTTTCCATCATACTCTTTACACTTATTAGTTTGAATTTCCCATAAGGTAGAGCATTCTCTTCTCCTTTTGTTTATTTACATCAGAATAAGCCCAGAGATTCTTACCTTATTTGCTGCGTTATAATCTGTAATACTTAAACACAGTTTTGAAACCACACTTCATCCCACAGTTGGATTGATTCAATGTTTACAGCCAGTGTGTTTACCGGAGTGCAACTGTTCATTTGTTGGTTGGCTGAAGTTGATCATCTAGTATTTCTTTAACAAGACCCTGTGGGATTTATAGCCTCCAAGTTTTTATACCCTTTAAAATGATTTTCTTTTTTTTTTTCTGTAATAACTCTATTGAGTTATAATTCACTCGCCATACAATTTATCCATTTAACTTGTACAATTCAATGGCTTTTAGCATTGGGTTGGCCCAAAAGTTTGCTTGGTTTTTTTGTAAGAGACAGAAAAATCTGAATGAACTTTTGGGCCAGCTAAATACATTCAGAGTTGGCTAATGATTAATACAATTTTAGAACATTTTTATCACTCCAAAAAGGAACTTGGTTCTTATTAATAGTCACGCTCCATTCTCCCATCCTCCCTTCCCCCTCTCCCATAGCCCTAGGTAACAACTAATGCATTTTTTGGTCTACATAGAGTTGCCTGTTCTGGATGTTTTGCATAAGTGAATTCATATGCTATGTGGTCCCTTGTTGTGGCTTTTTTCATTTAGCATAATGTTTTCAAGGTTTGTCCATGTTATAAAATATATCAGTACTTTTTTATGCTTAATAATATTCCATTATATGGTTATGCTGTTTATCCACTTGTTTGTACTTTCAACAGTTAATGGACACCAGAGATGTTCCACTTTGGGGTCCTGTGAATCACGCTGCTTTGAACATCCATGGGCAAATTATTATGTGGATGTAGATTTTCATATCTCTTGGGTATATGACTGTGAGTGGCATTTCTGGATCATATGGTAACTCTGTGTTTAACATTTGAAGAAATTACCAACCTGCTTTCCACAGTTTGTGGCTACACCCAGTTTAGACTCCCACCAGCAATGCAGAAGAATTCCAATTTCTCTAAATCCTCACCAACACTTGTTATTTTCTCTCTTTTATTACAGTCATCCTAGTGTGGATCACAACAAACTGTGGAAGATTCTTAAAGAGATGGGAACATCAGACCACCTGATTGGTCTCCTGAGAAGCCTGTGTGCAGGTCAAGAAGCAACAGTTAGAACCGGACATGGAACAACAGACTGTTTCAAAATTGAGAAAAGGGTTCGTCCAGGTTGTAGATTGTCACCCTGCTTATTTAACTTATATGCAGAGTACATCATGTGAAATCCTGGGCTGGATGAATCCCAAGCTGGAATCAAGACTGCAAGGAGGAATATCAACAACCTCAGATATGCTGATGATACCACCCTTATGGCAGAAAGCAAAGAGGAACTAAAGAGCCTCTTGATGAAGGCAAAAGAGGAGAGTGAAAAAGCTGGCTTAAAGCTCGACATTCAAAAAACTAAGAGCATGGCATCTGGTCCCATCACTTCATGGAAAATAGATGGGGAAACAATGGAAACAGTGACAGATTTTCTTTTCTCGGTTTCCAAAATCACTGCAGATGGTGACTGCAGCCTTGAAATTAAAAGATACTTGCTCTTTGGAAGGAAAGCTGTGACAAACCTAAACCTAACCTAAAAAGCACAGACATCACTTTGCTGACAAAGGTCCGTCTAGTCAAAGCTATGGTTTTTCCAGTAGTCATGTATGGATGTAAGAGCTGGATCATAAAGAAGTTCAGTTCAGTCACTCAGTCATGTCAGACTCTTTGCAACCCCATGGCCGGCAGCACACCAGTCTTCCTTGTCTATCAACAACTCCTGGAGCTTACTCAAACTCATGGCTATCAAGTCAGTGATGCCATCCAACTGTCTCATCCACTGTCATCCCCTTCTCCTCCTGCCTTCAATCTTTCCTAGCATCAGGGTCTTTTCCAATGAGTCTTCCATAAAGAAGGCTGAGCACCAAAGAATAGATGCTTTCAAATTGTGGTGCTGGAGAAGACTCTTGAGAATCCCTTGGACTACAAGGGGATCAAACCAGTCAATCCTAAAGGAAATCAACTCTGAATATTCATTGGAAGGACTGATGCTAAAGGTGAAGCTCCAACACTTTGGCCACCTGATGTGAAGAGCTGACCCTGATGCTGGGAAAGATTGAGGGCAAGAGGAGAAGAGGGCAACAGAGGATGAGATGGTTGGATGAATTCATTGACTCAATGAACATGAGTTTGAGCAAACTCCAGGAGATAGTGAAGGACAGGGAAGACTGGTGTGCTGCAGTTCATGGGGTCATGAAGAGTTGGACATGACTTAGCAACTGAACAACAAGTGGCTATGAAGTATATCTCATTATGGTTTTGATTTATATTTTCCTGATGGCAATGATGTTCTTTGTGTATATGTGTGTGCTCATTGTTTGTATACTTTCTTTAGAGAACGTCTATTCATATCCTTTGCCTATGTTTAAATTGAATTATTCATCTTTTTTTTTTGTGTGTGTGTGTGTGTGTGTCATTAGAATTCTTTATACATTTCAGGTATAATTCTGTTGTTAGACACATGACTGGCAAAATTTTTCTCCAATTTGTCTGCTGTCTTTTCACTCTCCTTATGGTGTCCTTTGAAGCAGAAATATTTTTAATTTGGAAGAAACCTGATTTACTTAATTTCTCTTTTGTTGCTTGTATTTTTGGTGTCATATATAAGAAATTTCTTAAACCAAGGTCATGAAGATTTAGCTGTATGTTTTCGTTTAAGAGTTTCATATTTAGCTGTTACATTACAGGTTTTGATCCATTTTGACTTAATTTTTGTAAATGCTATGAGTTAATATCCAGCTTCATTTTTTACATGTTGAAATGACTTAGCAACTGAACAACAATAACAACAACAGTACTGTTTCCCAGCATCATTTGTTCAAAAGACTACTCTTTCTGCCATTTAATTAAATTGGTACTCTTGTCCAAAAATCAACTGAATGTAAATGCTAGGGTATGAATCGAACCTGGATCTCCTGCATTGTAGGCAGATTCTTTACTGTCTGAGACACTAGGCAAGCCCCAGGGTATACTTCTAGGCTATTTTTTATTTGTCTATATGTCTATCCTTATGCCAGTACTAGCATGATTTTCTTTTGGACTTATACTTTAACAAAAGTCATGCTGAGTGTAAGATGGTTGGGTCATAATTTCTTATCTTGGAGTTTTGGGCAGTGTAACTCTACTGTTTCTAGCACTGATTACAGAAAAATTGAGGTCTGATCCACTGATGTTTATCCTTAGAGCCAATTTAATACTTTGATTCCATGCCCCCAAACTGTTTCTTTCTTTTTTTTTTTTTTTGCATATACAAGTCCTTTTGTTTTTTCATTTATTTTTTTTCCATTTACTTTTATTCGTTGGAGGCTAATTACTTTACAATATTGTAGTGGTTTTTGCCATACATTGACAGGAATCAGCCATGGATTTATATGTGTTCCCCATCCTGAACCCCCCTCCCACCTCCCTCCCCATCCCATCCCTCTGGGTCATCCCAGTGCACCAGCCCCGAGCACTTGTCTCATGCATCCAACCTGGACTGGCGATCTGTTTCACACTTGATAACATACACGTTTCAATGCTGTTCTCTCAGATCATTCCACCCTCACCTTCTCCTATAGAATCCAAAAGTCTGTTCTATATATCTGTGTCTCTTTTTCTGTCTTGCATATAGGGTTATCGTTACCATCTTTCTAAATTCCATATATATGTGTTAGTATACTGAATTGGTGTTTATCTTTCTGGCTTACTTCACTCTGTATAATGGGCTCCAGTTTCATCCATCTCATTATAATTTTTTGTTTCATTATCTTAGTGTCTTCTTTGAGGACAATGATTATGACAAGTTGGAACTCTTTATTATTTTCATAGATATGTAAGTAGATAGATGCATTGATAGATACATAGATATGGTACAGATAGATAATATAGAAATATATTATATATTTATGCATTTATACAATGTATGTATATACTTTGGTTCTTCTTTTATGTTCATTTCTGTTTGATTTTCTTACTCTTTTCCTCTATCATAATTACTATGCTTTCAACTATACTAATTCTTTATCTTGTCTTTAATGTAGCTTGCATTTCTCTAAATTTTTATTTTTCTCTTCTATTAATATTTCCTTCCTATTCACGTCTTTCTGAGAGCTTCTGTTTCATCTCATTCTGTTTTCATGTCATATATTCTGTGTGCTTATATTTCTGCTTTGAGCTTTATTTCTGAATATGTCATTAAAATGTTATTTAATGAGTGAAACTGAAGTGATGTTATTCCTCAGTTCAAAGACTGTGTTTTTCCTCCATGCATTTTTCATTTGCCATTTTCTCCCACTTTTGACTTTTTTTTTCCTATAGTTTCCATACGGTACCTGTCTTGGTTCCTTTTATATAACACTTTGCTTTGACTGAAGTGTGCTTTTTTTCTGGACATATGATTTAAGGATTCTGTGTTAGGAAGGGTGGGGGATGTTAGTAGGGCCAGAAGAAAATCTGCCTGTTGTCCCATGAAGTTCCTTGGGACTCTGGAGCCAGGTTCTGTCTCTTCTCCGCCAACAGAAACATGCTCCCACCACCATCCCTCTTGCTCACTCTGCTTACTTGACAGACCGCTTCCTGCAAGTAGGATACCCTGTCCCAGCATCTCTAAGGGCTCAGCTCAACTGGTAAAGAATCCTCCTGCAATGCAGGAGACCCAGGTTCGATTCCTAGGTTGGGAAGATCCCCCGGAGAAGGGATAGGCTACCCACTCCAGTATTTTGGGCTGCCCTGGTAACTCAGATGGTAAAGAATCCGCCTGCAATGTGGAAGACATGGGTTTGATCCCTGGGTTGGGAAGATCCCCTGGAAAAGGGGATGGCAACCCACTCTGGTATTCTGGCCTGGAGAATCCCCATGGACAGGGGAATCTGGCGGGCTACAATCCATGGGGTTGCGCAGAGTCGGACACGACTGAGCGGCTGAGGACAGCACCCAATAAGCACATACAGGGAAGAAATGAACAAAATAGCGTCTGTCTTTAAATAGCTGCCTTTGAAGTATTGTGGCATATGACATTTTTATTCTGCTCTTTACACTTTTCTATAATTTCATTTTTAAAAGGTATATTGTCTCGGGACTTCCCTGGTGGTCCAGTGATTAAGACTTCACCTTCCAGGGCAGGGGGTGTGGGCTTGATCCCTGGTCAGGGAGCTAGGATCGCACATGCCGGAACATAAACAACAGAAGCAACAAATTCAATAAACACTTTACAAATGGTCCACATTAAAAAACCTTACACAAAATGTATACTGTCTCTAAAATCAGAAAACTGATGCATTGCTGTTAAAAGTAGAAGGTCCCCGTGACTACAGTGCAGTCAAAGGACTGGGGTGAGTGGGAAAGCTGGATCCACAAGTTAGTCCCTGTGAGGTGCCCCAGGCTGAGAGCTAATGAGAAGCCAACAGAGGGGGCCATGGGGCTCAGACCTGGTCCGGCAGAATTGGCCCTACAGTTAAAGAAATCACCAGGTTAAGTGTGTGTGCGGGGGGAGCCCTGAAGCGAGGCTGGACACAGGGGAAATCCTATACCTCCCGATTATTATTATAATAATCAAAACTCCCACAGGAGAGGAAACCGAAGCTTGGAGAGGTGAGGTAAATTGTCCAGAGTCTCTCCATTGTGGAAATGCCGATTAAATTCTGCTCCGCTTAATTCCGCATCCCAAGGCCTTTCCTCGCCTTCCTGCCTACTTATTAGCTCTCCAGCTGGGTGACTCGGTGTATGGTGATGCTATTAACCAGGAGAGGAGATGCGGGGAGGGGAGGGGAGGCGGCTTGCAGGGAGAGATAATGAGCTCTGTTTGGGAGATGACGAGTTATTGTGAGCGGAGCACTCCCGGCTCCACTGTTGGAATAACACAGAGGCAGAGACAGCATTTTATGTGAAAGCCCACTGTTCCTGTCACCTTGGTCCTGTCAGTCAAAACGAGGAAAGAAAATAATGTTTCCAGAACCCTGCTGGTGGCTGTCTTTCTCCCAGAATGAAAGCACCTAGCACAGATGACTCTGGGATCTCAGGGAGACAGGCTCTGACAGCGCCTGCTCTGAATCATCCACGGGCCAGAGAGGATCAGGATCAAATCTTGGCATCAGGATCATCTCTCAGCATCCATCCCACTCCGGGCTCTTGGGTGGGGGCCTTCCAGACACCTTGCGGGTGGAGGGTGGTGGGGGAGTGGTGACAGCCTTTCTGAACTGTTTTGTAACTTGAGAGATTTGCTTTCTGTGTCATGGTCCTACGCAACCAGTCTCAGGGGATTTTTATTTTATTTTTTATTTTTAAATCAGGGTCAAGTTTTCCCTTGAAGACTGACAACCACAGCATCCCGGTCTATTCGTTCTCAGCCTTGGTGCAGAGACCCATCTGCCAAGACTGATGGCAAGGCTTCCAACCAGAGCAACATGGTAACCGAAAAATACACCCCGCCAAATGAAGGCAACCTGTATGGGATAAATTTTTTGCAGAAGAGGAAGCTTTTGAATCTCCAGCCTATCTTTTTAAAAATATTTATTTATTTGTTTATTTTGGCCGTGTGGGATCTTTCTTACGGCACGTGGGAACTTTTGCCGCAGTGCATGGACTTTCCAGCTGTGGCAAGTGGGTTTAGTTGCTCTGGGGCATGCAGAATCTCAGTTCCCAGACCAGGGATAAAACCCGAATCCCCAAATTGGTTGAGAGATTCTTAACACCGGACCACCAGGGAAGTCCTTCCAAGGCGGTTATTTTAAAGGTTTGTTTGTTTGTTTATTTCACTGATGGCTGCTCCAGGTTCTCTGTTCCTGCTCACAGTCTTTCTCTAGTTAGGGTAAGTGGGGGCTACTCTCTAGTTGCTGTGTGTGGGCTTCTCATTCTGGCACCTTCTCTTGTTGCAGCTCGTGGGCTCTAGAGCGTGGGCTCAGAAGTTTAGGTATATGGGCGTGTGGGATCTGCCCAGAGCAGGGATTGAACCTATGTTCCTTGCACTGGCTGGCAGATTTTTTAACACATTGGACCATCAGGGAAGTCCCTCTAAGCTTATTTGTAAAGAAAAACTCTATAGAAAAAAAAATGATAGTCTAACTCTTATTATTTCTGGTTGAAATCAACTGATAAGTATGTGACTTGTATGTCTTTGTTTTTATTTTCTGGTGTCAATTTTGTATTCAAAGTCAGACTCTTCCCCTTATTCATTCTGTGCCCTTGGGTATGTAATTTAGTCTTGAAACCTATATTTTCTCGTAATCAAACAGGCATCATCACACCAGTCTCAGCATTATGGTTAGGATTCTATTAAATGAGATAATGCGTGGAAGACGTTTAGCACAGAGGTCTGGGGCATTGTAAGTGCAAAATAACTAGCGGCTATCATCAATATTACTTTGCAAAATGCAATATTTACATAATTCCTCACAAAAGTACTGTGCCCTGTACACAGTGTGATTGTAGCTATTGAGAATGGATGTGGGAGTCATGGCATTTTGATGTCTTCTTAGAGCCTCCTGTGCAACATTGCAGATAAGCACCTTGCTTGAGCATTTACGCAAATAGAGACCATTATGAACATGCAACAGCAACAATATCCATGGGTTATGAATCACCTTTAGACAGTAAGCAGATGAGAGCAGAGGCCACTTTTTGTTTTATGCACCAGCGTGTTCCCAGCATCTCGTATAGAGTAGGGTCTTAACATAAATTTTAAGATTGAATAAATTAATTACCTGAAGACGAACTAAAAAACTAAAGAGCCTCTTGATACAAGTGAAAGAGGAGAGAGAAAAAGTTGGTTTAAAGCTCAACATTCAGAAAACTAAGATCATAGCATCCAGTCCCATCACTTCATGGCAAATAGATGGGGAAACAGTGGAAACAGTGACTGACTATTTTTCTGGGCTCCAAAATCACTGCAGATGGTGATTGCAGCCATGAAATTAAAAGATGCTTACTCCTTGGAAGGAAAGTTATGACCAACCTAGACAGCATATTAAAAAGCAGAGACATTACTTTGTCAACAAAGGTCCGTCTTGTCAAGGCTATGGTTTTTCCAGTGATCATGTATGGATGTGAGAGTTGGACTATAAAGAAAGCTGAGTGCTGAAGAATTGATGCTTTTCAGCTGTGATGTTGGAGAAGACTCTTGAGAGTCCCTTGGACTGCAAGGAGATCCAACCAGTCCATCCTAAAGGAAATCAGTCCTAGGTGTTCATTGGAAGGACTGATGTTGAAGCTGAAACTCTAATGCTTTGGTCACCTGATGCGAAGAGCTGACTCATTTGAAAAGACTCTGACACTGGGAAAGATTGAGGGCAGGAGGAGAAGGGGATGACAGAGGATGAGATGGTTGGATGGCATCACCAACTCAATGGACATGGGTTTGGGTGGACTCTGGGAGCTGGTGATGGACAGGGAGGCCTGGCGTGCTGCGGTTCATGGGGTCACAAAGAGTTGGACATGACTGAGCAACTGAACTGAACTGAACCTGCTATATACCCACATGGGCTTCCCTGGTCGCTCTGACGGTAAAGGATCTGCTTGCAATGCAGAAGACCCAGGTTCGATCCCTGGGTCAGGAAGAACCCCTGGAGAAGGGAAAGGCTACCCACTTCAGTCATCTGATGTGCAAAAATCCCATGGACAGAGGAGCCTGGCGAGTTACAGTCCATGGGGTTGCAAACAGTCGGACATGACTGAGCAACTAACACTTTCACATATGCCTACCTCATGCCAGGAGCTTTGCAGACTTTGCTTCAATTCTTCTCTACACCCTTGAAAATGAACTGAATTCCAGATCAGTGAGAATCAGCTGGGTGATGCTGTGATAACAAACATGTCTCCAATCTTAGTGGCTTATAAGAGTTCTTGCTCACACTATGTGTCTGATTATTGCTCAACTGGCAACTTTCCTCTTAAGCTTCCTCACTCCAGGATCCAGGTGATTTAGCAGCCATGGTTGCCAATGCCAGAGGCACAGGGGAAAAGGCAGGATGAATTGCAAGCTTGGCTGTTAACTGCCCTAGAAGTGCTCACAGCTCCCTTGTGCTCACATGTCACATGACCACCCTGATGTCAAAGGGCGTGGGATGGAGCAGTTAAAAACCCTATCAAGTGCCTGGGAGAACACATGGATATTTTTGTGAACAGTCCTTCTTTCTCAGGGAAGTTGAGACTCTTGGTGGAATAACTTAGCCAGGTGTTAAGGAAATGAATCATGGTCTGTCTGAGTCCAGAGCACATTGTATCCAATTTGTCTTTTTGGTCTGCCCCTTTCTCAGGTCTTCATGGAGCCAAATGTTTGGTCTCTGTAGGGGATCTGCTTTCCCCTAGATTTGAATAGACTGAGTAAATATAGCCACGTTGCCATTTTACATAAATATCAAATTCCAGTGAACTGACTGCTAAGCAGAAGGACGCCTCCCAGAACCACAGGAATGGCTAGTTGGCAAGGCCCCAGGTGACACCAAGAAGCTGGCCTCTGTCTGATGTGGCAGGGATTTCCAGGCTGTCTAAATGCAAGTGCCAAATGATGTCATGATCCACTGTGGAGATGTCCTTGTGATCCAGGCAGATATTCTCCTGACAATCCAGATCTGGGTCTGCTTCTGCAAAACGGCTTACTGTTCCAGCTTTCTTTGTCCTCACTGAGTCATTACAAAAACAGAACGCCAACCTTGTTACCTGTGCTCCCATCCCAAAAAACTGAGACTCTTTCTGCTTGGAAGGACTGACACTGAAGCTCCAATACTTAGGCCACATGATGTAAACAGCTGATTCACTGAAAAAGACCCTGATGCTGGGAGAGATTGAAGGCAGGAGTAGAGGGTGACAGAGGATGAGACAGTTGGATAGCATTACTGATTCAATGGACATGAACTTGGGCAAACTCTGGGATATGGTGAGGGAACAGGGAAGCCTGGTGTGCTGCAGTCTATGGGGTCTCAAAGAGTCAGACATGACTTGATGGCTGAACAACAACATAAAATGGGATAGAGGAAGTAAAAGTCTATACCTCCTTTTCTTTCTGAAACAGTCACTTAGTCACTCATTATCCATCAACTGACATTTCCAAATAGTACCGTTGTTTGATTTCGATGGCTTTTAATTTTCAAAACCATTTTCCTTCTGTAGAGTGAGTCCTGGTTATATTTGGTAAATGGGCTAAGAAAGTTTACTCACGATACACAGGACTTGAGTCATTGGTTTCATCATCCTCAGTTTCCATCACTGAAACCTTATCTGAACGGCCTATAAGAATCTGAGCATCCTTTGAAGTTTGTACTTTTCCCTGGCCTTCTCTTAGAGATGTGGTAAAAAAAAAACATCTTTTAAATGGTCACGAGGGAGACGGAGGCAGATAGAAAAGGTAGAAAAGGAATGTAAACTTGTCTAAGACTTAATTTAGCAGCTCAATTTCAGGTTTCCCAGGTGGCGCAGTGGTAAAGAATCCAGTGCAGGAGATGCAAGATTCATGGGTTCAGTCCCTGGGTTGGGAAGATCCCTTAGAGTAGGAAATGGCAACCCACTCCAGTACTCTTGCCTGGAAAATTCCATAGACAGAGAAGCCTGGTGGGCTACAGTCCATGGGGTGGCAAAGAGTTGGACACGACCGAGCACACACACACACCCTGGGGTATGAGTCAGCCTTATTTGCATAACTTTTTCTAATCTCTACTGGCCCAGGACACATCCTGAATCATTGAATCAGAACTCCAGGTAGGGGGCCCAGGGCACAGCTATCTTTTGAAAGTCCCAGGATGTCACTTCTCCTTTGAGAACCACTGAATGAGATCATCCACTGGACGCTGAACCAGCATCCCTTCCTGCCCATCCCGCCCACCCTTTAATACTTTGCATGTATAATTCTCATCAAGTGAATTGTACATCGGTAGATGTTATGCTGAGGTTAAGATGTGTTTATTCTGTTCATTCCTACAAGCTTCTGGATGCTAATTAGGGTCATTTTCAGTGTTTTTTCTTGAGTCAGCTGGAACAATAACCCTCACTTGTCAAGCAGTATGGCTTCAGCACGTGCCCTCTTGTATACAGAGGGGAGGGGATGCTTGTCTCACAAGGAATTCTTGCTGCAGCGCCTACTGATGGCTGGTTCATCATCCTTGGTCGGGTCATCAATAAAAGGGTGACGATCTGCTTCTAGACTCTGAATTTTCTGGCTGTGACAGTGTTGCCTTTCCTTCTTTCTACCACTACCTGCCTCCAGATCTCTGATCTAGACCTTCCTCATTGGCTTCCAGGGAAATGATCCTCTTTTCTTGTTTATTTATCTTGATGTTGGGGGAGAAGGGAGGGGATGGGTGGGGTCATAGATGAGTTGTGCTGTTAGGGACACAGTGTTTCATATCATATCACCTGCAGCTCTTTACTGTTACCTTAGGCCCTGATGACCAGGTTGGACTCTCATGGCAGACTCCTCCATCTGCTGCATTTTATCTCCCAGGAACTCCCTTCTCCTCCCTGCAAGCTAGCTTCTGTGGCTTTCCCCGACTGTAGGTCTGTAGACTGTTTAGGCCTTCCCAACATTTACATTTCGCATTTCATTCCCATTCTAGGGTTGGCCTCTTAGAGGGTGGGAGCAAGCAGGCAGGATCTCCACTGAGGATGGGGCTTCCAAAACACCAGCCCCAGACTCACCAGAGAGAAATTCGCAGCTCAGATCAGGCAGTGAATCGATAGGAAGGGGTCTGGGGATGTAGAGTAGAATTTTATTTTTTGGATTCTTTCCCAAAGGATCCGGTGTCTGGAGAATTTTTCATCATGTGAGGTGAGATGGCAGCTCTCCCAGATAAAGAGGAGAACTGGGGAGCAGGAAAGCAGAGTGATACTCCCTGCCTCTGTTTCCACTTGATGTCAGCTGGTAGCTTTCCTTCTAAATTGGACAAGAGGTAGGGTCTTCCTTGGAATTCTGGTGGCTAAGACTCTGCGCTCCCGGTGCAGGGGACTTGGGTTCAATCCCTGGTCAGGGAGCAGTTCCCTCATGCCACAGTTGAAAGTTTGAGTGCCACAGCTAAAGATTCTGCATGCTTCGACGGAGATCCAAAATTCTGCAAACTGTAACTAAGACCCTGTGCAGCCAAATAAATAAATATTTTTTTATGAGCAGGAGGTTAATCTGCAGATGCAACTATTTAAGAAGAAACAAAGAGAACTTGTTCTACACTGACCTGATCCAGGTACCTAAAGGGGCAGCGTGAGGTGTGATGGGAAATACTCTGGGAAGATATCCTTACAGAGTATGCTGTCATGCTGAGTCACCCCTTCAGAGGAGGTAAGGGAAGGGGGACTTCAATGGTGCTGGGAGGGCTGGCCCCCTGCCTCGGTGGTGGTGGATCTGGGAAGGGCGGCCTTAGGACTAAAAAGCACTGGGTGTGCAAGGCCATGGGGAAATGCCAGGATCGGGCAGAGGCAACAAGGCAGCTGCAGGGTCAGCTTGGGTCCTTTTCAATCAGGCTGCCCAGGGTCACAAGGAGTCCCAGCAGAAAGAGGCCAAAGGACTGTGGTGGGGTGCCCAGGAGTTGAAGAAAGATTGTTAAGTTATACAATCTAGAATAGATACATCCTTTGTGGTTCCCACTCAAGGAAGCCACATAGTCTCCAAGGGCACCCCAAAAGAGAAATCATGACTTCACACACTTGAACAGACCTAGAGAACAAAAAGCCAGATGACTCCAGAGCAAGATCAGGAAACACCCTTTCTGCCCCTTTCTCCTCCACGCAGCAGCCCCTAGAGGTTGACGCTATGGGGATGGGAGGAAGCTGAGGCAGGGGGTTCAAGGGGATACAGAGGAGAAGCTGCAGGAAGAAGCATTTGAGAAAAGTGACACCTCTGCACTTATTCTTACTGGCAGCTTCTAGCGAAGTCCAGAATCTCTCTTTAGATTGTGATGTGAACATTCTAGTCTCTGAATCAACCTGTGTTTGTAATTGAAAGTAACTTCAAGATGTTCTGTTGTCTAAGAATGAGCAGAGATGTCAGGGGTAAGATTCCCTTGTGAAATAAAGTTTAAAGGGACAATGAGAGACAGAATAAGTTGTCATGTAAGGACAGTCTAGATGTCCACAAACAAGACAGGAGAGGAACCAGGAGGGAGGTTAGAGTATAAACCTATACGTTATGACTGAATTTCTTGAATTGCCTTCTGTGAAGTCCAGAATGGTTTCTGTACTGTACAATCTAAGGAAACCAAGGAAATGAACTTGAGTGCACACTGGGTCTAGAGTTTGGAAAATGGTGCCTTCCAAAGACAGAGATGTGGAAAGAGAGAGTCCCAAGAATGAGGTGAAATTCAGACCCCCCAAGTCCCCATATAGAGACATTTTTGGGGCTCCTCTTTCTAGTGGTAAAAACCTGGACTGTTCATATTTGGCCTCATGGTAGAGAATCAAATTACCTGTGTCCAACTTTCCTAGGAAGCACTAGGGGTCAGACAGAAAGCTCAGAAGTCAAGTCCAATCAAGGTAATGTTTGCAAGGAGTTCCACACTGAGTGACCACGCACTGGAAACTTTCGGTGAGGTTTCATAATTGGATACTTGCTTCATGCTGCAAGTCTGCCTTGGAAGACAGATTGACAAACCTAGCATGTATGCATGTGTGCTAAGTCACTCCAGTCATGTCTGACTTTGTGCAACCCTATGGAATATAGCCTGCCAGGTAGCATATTAAAAAGCAGAAACATCCCTTTACTGACACATGTCCGTATAGTCAAAGCTATGGTTTTTCTGGTAGCCATGTATGGATGTGAGGGTTGGACCATAAAGAAGGCTGAGTGCCAGAGAATAGATGCTTTCAAATTGTGGTGCTGGAGAAGACTCTTGAAAATCCCTTGAACAGCAAGGAGATCAAACCAGTCAATCCTAAAGGAAATCAACCCTGAATATTCATTGGAAGGACTGATGCTGAAGGTGAAGCTCCAGTACTTTGGATGTGAAGAGCTGACTCATAGGAAAAGACTCCGATGCTGGGAAAGACTGAAGGTGGCCGAGGATGAGATGGTTGGATGGCGTCACCGACTCAATGGACATGAATCTGAGCAAACTCCCAGAGACAGTGGAGAACAGAGAAGTCTGGTGTGCTATAGTCCATAGGGTTGCAAGAGTCAGACATGACTTAGCAACTGAACAACAACAAATTAAATCTTTTCAAGTCAAAAGCCTCACACAAGGGGAGATTTGACTTCGTAAGTGTATGCTAAGGACAGGAAAAGTAAAACATGCTTCTGGTTTGAATTCCTTTTGAAAGAGTCCTCCTCGACTCCCTGCCCAGAAACAACATCAACCTACAGTCTCATTGGAAAGATGTTCTCAAGTTGGAGAATACGTCAAAGGTATTGATTGGAACCTGAGGAGCCTGGCAGGCTACAGTCCATGGGGTCACAAAGAGTCAGACACAACTGAGCAATTAACACTTTCACTTTTTTCACTTGGCAGAGAGAGGGTTAACCCATTACATAAGGAGCATATTTAGAGAACTGTAGGGGTAAAAACAAAAATTGCTCTCCCACATGGAAAGCTTGTATGGTGTATGAGTCACTCCAGGTGCCCAGGAAAGCTGCCAGGAACAATGCCCATTTTTACTGATAAATGTGTGGTCAGACACATCACTCCTGGGGGGTCGGGGGTGGCAAGGAAGTCTGGGGCAAGATGTCCCAGAGTGGGCTTCTTGGAAGCCTTTCCTCTATCAGATAAGGCTCCTGTTTCCACTTGTCCCTGCTGTGTTTGGATAACACTGGATACAGTCTTTCATGAAGCAGTTTTGTGAACTTGAAAGGACACTGAGACTGGAATCCCATAAACCTGGTTCAAATCGTGACTCCGCCAACGGCCCCGTGACCTGACTCTATCGCCTAATGATGTTCATTCCCTGCTTGACTGTCTCTAAACTTTGACAACTGTTCTGAGGTTTAAATGAAGCTTCAGAGGTGAAAACCTTTCACACAATGTAGTAGACGATAGTTGATCTCTAGATCTATTTTTCTTAATAATAAAACAGTAACTCTGGAAGTTTGCCACCAAGATAGCCTAGTTGTAAAACAGGCCCCTCCCTGGTAGCTCAGACAGTAAAGAATCCACCTCCAATGCAGGAGACCTGGATGGCATCCCTGGGTCAGGAATATCCCCTGGAGAAGGAAATGGCCACCCATTCCAATATTCTTGCCTGGAGAATCCCTGGCAGGCTATAGTCCATAGGGTCACAAAGAGTCAGACATGACTGAGCGACAAACACACAGTCATAAAACAAAGAAGTAATTCTTGAATAGGACTCAGTGGCTGTGAGCTGATGACACTCAATCCCTATAGTACTTGAAGTCCAGGAAGGATAAAATTGGCAGCGTTGAGTGCCTCTGCAATGAGAAAACTTAATATCTAGCCCATTGCAGAATGCTCGTATGATCCTATTTTTATTTTTATTTTATTTGAAGAGATTTTGGGACATTCTTCTCTACAGTTCTGTGCCCTTATGCCTGGCAGCCAGCCTACTTAAACATTCTTCTCTTCTGTGTGTTTTTTTTTTTTTCCCTCCTGTTAAAAGGTTTGTTGAGTGAGCCACTGAAAATTTTAAGGCGGCACTGGAAATGCCTGACTGCGCTGAGCACAGCTTTACTAACAGAGGGTATTAAAAAGATAAATTGTTGTGGACTGAAGGAGATAAAGTTATATGTGAGTGTAGAGGGAGAGAGGCCAATGGAAGGTATTTGAAGCACGCCGGGGGAGCCAGCAGCTTTCCTGGGCACCTGGAGTAACTCACACACCACACAAGCTTTCCATTTGGGAGAGCGCTTTTTTTTACCCCTACAGTTCCCTAAAAATGCTCCTTATGTAATGGGTTAACCCTCTCTCTGCCAAGTGAAAAAAGTAAAAGTGTTAGTACCTCAGTTGTGTCTGACTCTTTCTGACCCCACAGACTGTAGCCTGCCAGGCTCCTCTGTCCTTGGAATTCTCCAGGCAAGAATACTGGAGTGGGTAGCCATTCCCTTCTCCAGGGGATCTTCCTGACCTGAGGATCAAACCCAGGTCCCCTGCATTGCAGGCAGATTCTTTACTATCTGAGCCACCAGGAAAGCCCAAGAGCTCTCATCAAAATCCCTGCCTACTCCCATCTCCAGACCCAATGTCACGATTCTCGTCCCTTCTTGCCCTGGTCTGTCTCCCCTGGAGACTCAGGAGGTCTCTGTGTCCCCCTTTCTCTGCCTTTAATGTGAATGCCTGGCTGGGTCAACATGGCTGGGATTCCCATTGGTTCCAATGGCACCTCTATCGATTGCTGTGGCTCCTGTGGTCCACATTCTCTGCCTGAACTTGTTTAAGCCGACGACCTCTTTCTTCAAAGACTTCAAAGCAGTTGCTTCTATTAATCCCCATTGTATACCAACAACATTTCATGACTCTAGCATGTTCTAAAAGGTTTACATTTGTTACTTCATTTAAATTAGGAGTTAGCCAACTGTTTCTGTAAAGGACCAAACAGTAACTCTTCTAGGCTTCAATAACTCTGATCTCAGCTACTCAGCGCTGCCACTGTAGCATAAAAACAACAGTAAACAACATGTAAACAAGTGAGCCTGGCTGTGTTCCAATAAAACTTTATTTAGACAACATATAAACAAGTGAAGCTGGCTGTGTTCCAATAAAACTTTATTTAGACAAACAGGTAGCTGGCTGGGCCTGGCCTGAGGCTGTAGTTTGCTGACTCCTGCTCTCAACAACCCTCGGAAGTATGTCTATTACTAATATTCATTTTATAGAGGAGAAAATGAAGCATAGAGAGAAGATGAAGCAACACTTCAAAGATGGTACAGAGTTTAAGTGGCAGCACGGGTTGTGCCCAGTTCCAGGGCCCGTGTACATACCTGGTAGAAATGCCTGCAAACAGTGAAGACGTTTAGGATGGAAGACAGGCGCCTCCCCCAGCAGCCGGCCCCACCTCATTATTACAAGGCTCCCATCAGCTCCACGCTGGCAATGAGCTTTTCCTTGTGGGCTGGGATCCTGCTGAGGATGGTGGTGGCTCTTGTTGACCCACCATGGATGTCAGACAGGGAAGTCGACTGTCATTAACTATTCTGTCTTGGAACGCAACTTCCCCAGGTTTTCATGATCAAGACTAACAGCTGTTTTCTTACAACAGCCAGGAATTTGAGTCATGTTTCTTCAGACATGTATTAATAGTGTTTACCAATTTGACAATTAAACTGTTGAATGAGTATGTACAGGTGTGTACATGCATACATGTACACGCCAGACTTTGAGCTAAGTCCTAGAAATACACCATAAAACAGTAAAAAGGACAGAGAGATGATCACTAGACCTAGTGTGATTGATGACATTTTGCTTAGGTCTACACAGATTATTTTGGGCTTCCCAGGTGGCTCAGTGGTAAAGAGCATGCTCGACAAGAAAGAGACATGGGTTTGATCCCTGGGTCGGGAAGACTCCCTTGCAGAAGGGAACAGCAACCTACTCCAGTATTCTTGCTTGGGAAACCCCATGGACAGAGGAGCTTGGTGGGTTACAGTCCATGGGGTGGCAAACAGTCAGATATGACTTAGCAACTTAACAACAATAAATGTACAGTTTATTTAGTCTTTGCACTGTTCTGATTGACCCTTACAACCTGAGTTAGTTATC
This sequence comes from Muntiacus reevesi, assembly GCF_963930625.1. NCBI lineage: Eukaryota > Metazoa > Chordata > Mammalia > Artiodactyla > Cervidae > Muntiacus > Muntiacus reevesi. Next base: position 210,089,608 of record NC_089250.1, on the reverse strand, counting down.
ATTTCGTCCATCTTTATGGTTAGAAAGCTCAGGCTGGGAGTTGCAGAGACCTGCAGAAGGTTCTACGGTGACAACTTTGGTGGCTCGGGGCCTTTGACCCCTGACTTGGTGCCCTTCTGGCCACACCTTGGGGCTCTGCCGTCCCAGGGCCATGGTCTACCCTGTTCTCCTTACTCCTTTACTCCCTCACCTCTAGCTGGCAGCATCTCTGTCTGAACTTTATGTAAACTGGCTCCTTTCCAGGCCCTCTGGCTGGCGTCCCAGTCCTTGTTTTCTATCTCCCCAGCATCTCCCAGGTTCCCTTCTGAAGCTCTTATCCTTCTTTGGCAGCCAAATGCCCTCTATTTTATTTTCTCCCCAGGGCACACTCCTAGGATGGAGAAAAGCTGAGAGATTGTTCACTTTCTTAACAGGAGCTGCTTTCAATTCAGCCGCAGCTGCTACACGTTTCAGAAGTGAGATGGATCCCAAGACAGATGGCTCAGCAGCGACTATTTTAAGCCCCAGAATCACAAGAACAGATTCAAAATAACTCCGTCCAGCAGGGGTCAAATGCAGAGCAGAGCTGCTGGCTTTAGAGAAAGCGTGACCCCAGATCTTCGGAGTGAGTCAGCACTTGTGTTTTCTAGTTAATAAGACTTCTTCTGTGCTGTTTCTAAGCCATGTTTCAGGACTCACTTGGCCCCACGTTCAGCTGCTGCTCTCAAAAAAAAAAAAAAAAAATCTCCCGCTGATGGCTTCAAAGCTCTGCTTTGAATATTTGTTACTGCTACTGAGATTTATACCAGGGGAAACCACACTCCCTTGTGTAACAGTCAGCTAACTGTAGCAATAATGCTGTGTAAGAAACCAACTTGGAACTCAGTGGCTTAAAGCAGTATTCATTTATTCTCTTTCATGTGCCCGGACTTGGCTGGGGGTCAGCTGAACTGGACTCAACTGGCTGATCTTGGCTCTGAGTTGTGGATTTGCTCCTGCTGCTCCACTGAGCTCTCATCCTTACTGGACTGGCAGGCTTCAGAGCATGTTTTCATGGCAATGGCAGAAAGGCAAGAGGAAAATGCAAAGGCATGGTTCAAGCCTTTGTTTGCAGGTGTCTGTTAAAATCACATTGGCCAAAGCAATTTATGTGGACGAGCCCACTCAATATCGATGGGACAGAAAATATACTCTGACCCTAGTGGTTGGGGCGTTGGAAAAGACCTTGATGCTGGGAAAGATTGAAGGCAGGAGGAGAAGGGGACAGTGGAGGATGAGATGGTTGGATGGCATCACCAACTCGATGGACATGAGTTTGAGCTAGCTCCAGGAGTTGGTGACGGACAGTCAACCTGGCATGCTGCAGTCCATGGGGTCACAGAGTCCGGCATGACTGAGCAACTGAACTGAACTAGTGGTTGGGGAAGGGACTGCAAATTCCCATGCAAAGGTTGTGCCTAGCAAAGGAGTTAAGAGCTAGGAGAACATTACAATCCATTACACCTGGCCTGTAGAGCACCTGGAGAAGAAGGATGCATAGAGGGGCAGCAGAGAAACCTGGTGGTCCTTCTCATATGAGCAGCTGTGACTATTCATTATCTTCTTCCCTCTAGGGAGGAATCAGGGCATGGCAGATGGCCTAACTTCTCCCTTTGAAACGCCTTAAACTATCTCTGCACTCTTTTTTTTTTTTTTTTTTTTTGTGGTTTAAGGAATGCAGTCTGTTTTTTTTTTTTTTTTTTTTTTTTTTTTAATATTATTTTATTAGTTGGAGGCCAATCACTTTACAACATTTCAGTGGGTTTTGTCATACATTGACATGAATCAGCCATATAGTTACATGTATTCCCCATCCCGATCCCCCCTCCCACCTCCCTCCCCACCCGACTCCTCAGGGTCCTCCCAGTGCACCAGGCCCGAGCACCTGACTCATGCATCCCACCTGGGCTGGTGGTCTCTGCACTCTTTTGTAAGCTGATTTCCTGCCTTCTGTTCAAAGAGTGGCCTGTCTGATGCTAATGAGTTCTTCAAACTGGCTCCTCAGAGGGTTTTAGGAAGTCTGGAGATACAAATAGGGTGGATGGGCAGAGGGAATTTTAAGGACTTCAGCCCCTTTATTTGCATACCTCTGTCCCCACATATGAGAGTGGCTTCAGTTTCAATAAGAAGACCAGAGAGGTGGGCTCCCAAGAGCTCACTGGCAATGGCAGCACATGCAAGATGACACTGCCCTGTTTTTGAGGCTTTCAGAATGTGTCTGTGGATGGGCCTGAGATATTTCTAGGTGAGGAACTCTTAAGATGACTCCTCTGTAGTGTGGAGGCTGGGGGCAGTTGGAAGAAGGAGCCTGATAGGGGGCCAGTGGCTATCTATATATATCAATAGAAGTAAACAAGATTATTTTGACTTGTGACATTCCCTGTGTTTGTTTTCCTTGTACTGCATCACAATCGTAAGATGCACTTGCCTAAAGCTTGCTTTTATTCAATAACATTCGGTTGCTCAATCTCTTTGCCAGGCTAGGTAACCACCAAACACAGAAGCTCAGGGGTGACTTGGTCCCTGCTCATAGACACTTTCAACTACACTGTGTGCATGCCTGCTAAGTCGCTTCAGTCACGTCCAACTGTAGCCCACCAGGCTCCTCTGTCCTTGGGATTCTCCAGGCAAGGATACTGGAGTGGGTCACCGTGCTCTCCTCCAGGGTATCTTCCTGACTAAGGGATCAAACCTATGTCTCCGGCGCCTTCTGCATTGGCAGGTGGATTCTTTACCACCAAGCCACCTGGGAAGCCCCTTCAACTACACCACTTGGTGTCAAAACATGAACTCCAGCAATCCTTGCATGTTAGATTGAAAAACTGGCTATGAGACTTTACAGCGTCTCTGTCAAGGAGTTGAGTCTATTTCTCTACCTTTTGGATCCAGGCTGGCCTTCCAACTTACTAGAATGTGGCAGAAATGACACTGCTCAAGTTCCAACCTGAGGCCCCAAGAAGACTTGCATCTTTATCTCTTTGCTGTCCCCAGGAACCCTGCATCCACCACCTTGTGAATCAGCCCGGGCTCACCTGGCTAAATCAGCTGGGTGACTGATGACAGTTATGCTGTCTTCCTAACCAACAGCCAGCCAGCCAGCCCTCAGTCATGTGAGTGAGGTCCTGGACTCACCGCAAAGTATTGAGCAAGCCCAGCCCATGACAACAGAGGCCTCTGGCCAGCCACACTGGCTGCCCTCAACCCAAATTGTCCATTTATGTGCTTAGAGAAAGAACTTACGGTTGCTGACGGGGGCCGGGCGAAGGATAGAGGGAAGAGATTGTAGGGATAGTTAGGGAGTTTGGGATGGACATGTACACACTGCTGTATTTAAAATGGAAACCCAGCAAGGACCTACTGTATAGCACAGGGAACACTGCTCAATATCATGTGGCAGCCTGGATGGGAGGGGAGTTTGGGGGAGAATGGATACATGTATGTGTATGGCTGAGTCCCTTTGCTATTCATCAGAAGCTATTACAGCATCGTTAATCGGCTATACTCCCCATACAAAGAAAAAAATTTTTAATTAAAAAAACCCCAAATTTCTCACTCCTATGACCTATACATGGTAGAATTTCAAGCCACTAATTTGGGGGCTAATTTTTTATGCAGCAAAAGCTAATTGATGCACCTTGCACAGCAGAGAGAAACCCAACAGTATTTCGAGTGCGGCTTTCAATGACATTGTCAAGGGCAATCATTTGTTAATTTAAGCCCTACCCAGGGCCTTGATTATGGGTGTTTATAGGGAAAAGAAAGAAAAAAAAAAAGATGAAGCTATGCTGACTGAGCATTTGGCTCAGGGTGAAAGAAAAGATGTTTGAAATTCAAATTCACTCTTTTTTACTGATGGCCACGGAGGTAGTGCGCTTTTAGGGAATTGCTCCTTTTTTCATTAGTGAAGTAGCTGAGATAATAGAAAAATCAACATGGCCTCAAGTGACGACTCTCCTAATTGTTCTCTACTGAAAGAGGTTCGGCCTTAAAACACGTCTGAGCTGAGAATCCCATCCTAACTCCCTCATTGAGAAGAAAATGTCACCCCACCAACCCCCAACCAGCCCCCTCCAACTAAAGCCTCTGCCACGGACCTTGGCACAGGGCGGTGTTACCGACTGATGAACCAGGGGAGGAATTTTCTGAAACTGAGACCCTGGTTCTCCGTTTTTCTACGTTGTCCGCTTCTTTGGGGGAAATAGAGCTCCCACTGACATCAAAAAGAATCTTTCTCAAAGTGCCGAGAAACCACAGGGCGGGCAGCGTGGTTCCCCCAGCGGCGGCGAATCAGCTCCCCGACGCATTCACTGGAGATCAAATTGGGTTAAATGCCCCCTTCCATGCAAGCCTGAAAAATTTCCCGACACGAGGTCTTTCATGCATTAGACCTCGAATGAAGGGCGAGCCTCAAAGCCTGGCCTAGTTCTAAATTTAGATAAGTAATTTCATCCAAGAATGTAACTGTGTGGTGAATACTCCTGTTTTCCTTCCCTTTCAATGCCCGAGAGGAGAGGATTAGGGCTACATTTGTGCCTTGACAATTTGGAGGAGGTGTCATGTGGCTATTTCCCAGTGAAAAGAGCAAAACTAATAGGAGACCAGCTTAAAATGTCAAGTCACATTATTGGCAGACACCTAAGGTGATCCCAGCCGCTTTCTCTCGCTCTTAATTCAAGCGACGTTACATGTGCTATGACAACAGTGAGCAGCCGGGAACAGACTGTTTGATCTCAGGAGCTGGCTGCCGCAAGGACAAGCTGAATGGTCCTTCATGCATTTTTTTCCATCCTTAAAGGGGTGCTTATTCTCTTGGGGGTCAGTAGCTACACTCTGAGGACTATTGTAGTGGAGAGAAAGAGTAAAAAGGCTGTCTATGGGTTTAGGACTGATTTTAAATATTTTTAGCAGCTAAATGAATACATGCTTAAATATATGCGTACACACACACACACACACCCCAACAGTCTACAGTTCAATTAAATATCTTAGAGGAATGAATTATTTCAACTCATCCTGACCATCAAATGTTGAAATGAAGATCTGATTGACAATTGTATAGATATACAGGTTGCTCATGGGTAAAGAATCTGCCTGCCAATGCAGGAGACACAAGAGACACGGGTTTGATCCCTGGGTTGGGAAGATCCCTTGGAGTAGGAAATGGCACCCCACTCCAGTATTCTTGCCTGGGCCCACAGAGAGGGGAACCTGGTGTGCTATAATTTTTTGCATGGGGTTGCAAAAATTCATACACCGCTGAGCAACTGAGCAGACAAAATTCGTTGCATGAAAAAGTAAGACCAAAGCAATGAATGATTAAGCTATAAATGCTGTCTGTCTTCCCAGGTGGCGCTAGTGGTAAAGAACACGCCTGCCAATGCAGGAGACCTAAGAGATGTGGGCTCGATCCCTGGGTCAGGAAGATCCTTTGGAGGAGGGTATGGCAGCCCACTTCAGCGTTCTTGCCTGCAGAATCCCATGGACAGAGGAACCTGGCGGGCTACAGACCATGGAATCGCAGAGTTGGACACAACTGAAAAGACTTAGGAAGCAGGCATGCACACTGTTTAGGACTCAGGGGGAACAAGAGGGGCCTGTTCATCCTGCTTTGGAGTTAAAAGGCTCTCCTGATGGGCATAGGACTGGCTGAGTCAAGAGATTAAAATACATCTGCATTGTAGAGACCAGTGTTTTCACAGTGCTTTTCAGTGTAACCACCAGAGATACAGAGGTTTAAATGAAGATTTTCAGAACAATCCACATGCTCTCGAGGTAAATCTTGGACTTACCTGTCTCCCGTATAACCTGCAAAGTGAGGCACAGGGTTTTGATTGAATTGCCTAGTAATTCTGTCATGAACTGCACTGCTTTTTCTCCCTTGAACACATTACTGATGGTAACAAGGGAGTTATTTTCAATCAAGGCATGCTACAACGAAAGAGATTTCTCCTAACATTGTGATCCCTTCCCCTGAAATCCATTTCAGATTGGCGGATAAAATGTGATTATATTTACACTTCCCTGACACAATTCAGGCAGCAAAATAACAGCCTGCCGGAGACATTTTTCTTCTTCATATTTAGATCTGTCAACGCCGAGGTGCTGGGGGGAACGGGGAGGGGTGACAGAGGCAGCTGGGATTGGCGATATGTTGTAGTTGGCTCACAAATAGAGACTTTTAGCGCACTATGAGTCTCTCTGTCTTCCTCTCAGCCCAGAACTCGAACGCCCTCCTGAATGGTGTTCAGACTGATGATACAGCATGGGAATCAATAGTGCTCTATGCAAATCGAATTTCTCATTTTTGCCTTGACACAGCCCATATATTATTTCAACATAATACTTTAATTGGTTTGTACTCATTAGGGGATGCACAATATATGACTCATCAGTATTTAAAGATCTCAGCTTCCAGATGGCAAGGCTAAATGGTAGACGGAAGGAACAGCCTAGTGTGAAATTTGTTGTTCAGTTGCTTAGTCTTATCTGACTCTTTGAGACCCCATGGACTGCAGCAAGGCCAGCTTCCCTGCCGGCTTCCCAAGGCAAATTCTCCTGGAGTTTGCTCAAACTCACGTCCATTGAGTTGATGATGCTATCTAACCATCACATCCTCTGTTACTCCCTTCTCCTGCTCTCAATCTTTGCTAGCATCAGGGTCTTTTCCAATGAGTTGGGTCTTTGCATCAGGTGGCCAGAGTATTGGAGATTTAGCATCAGTCCTTCCAACAAGTATTCAGGGTTTTTTCCTTTAGGATTTATTGATCTCCTTCCTGTCCGAGGGACTGTCAGGAGTCTTCTCAAGCACCACAGTTCAGAAGCATTAATTCTTCAGAGCACATCTGTACATGACTACTGGAAAAACCACAGCTTTAACTAAGCTATGCTTAGGACCTTTGTAGGCAAAGTGGTGTCTCTGCTTTTTAATACACTCTCTAGGTTTGTCATAGCTTTTCTTCCAAGGAGCAAGCATCTATTACTTTCCTGGCTGCAGTTACCATCCTCAATGTTTTTCGAATCCAAGAAAATAAAATCTGTCACTGTTTCTACTTTTTCCCCTTCTATTTGCCATGAAGTGATGGGACAGAGGCCATGATCTTAGTTTTCCGAATGTTGAGTTTTAAGCTAGCCTTTTCACCCTCCTCTTTCACCTTCATCAAGAGACTCTTCAGTGCCTCCTCACTTTCTGCCATAAGGTGGTGTCATCTGCATATCTGAGGTTATTGATATTTCTCCCAGCAATCTTGATTCCAGCTTGTGAAACAGAGATGAAACTGTTGCAGAAAGTAAGAGAGTCCTGGCTGGGATGAGGAATTTTGGTTCTCAGCCTACCAGGATGTAGCCGTATGTGAGAGCAGGCAACCCACCCAACTTCTCCAGCCCAAGTGTCCTTATTTGTAAAATGAGTGGCTGGTCATCAAGATACTTTAGCCTCATGGGCTAAATTATGGGGGAAAGGCAAGATCTGCCCTCACAATCATTCTCCCTAGCTCGAACTCACGATTTGGTGAATCCCAGTAATTAATTGTAGAGAGAAGCAACTGATTTTCTGGGAATAATAGTTCTCAGTTTGTTTCTGCTGAGGCTGGTGACTCGGAGGATATTTTAAGAGATCTTTGTCATAGATTTTTCTTTCCTTGAGAGCATGAGAGTGAAGATGCACTGTGCTTAATTGCTCAGTCATGTCTGACGCTTTGCAACCCCAGGGACTATAACCCACCAGGCTCCTCTGTCCACGGGAATTCTCCAGGCAAGAATACTGGAGTGGGTTGCCATGCCCTCCTCCAGAGAGTAAAGATACAAGACACCAAAGTAATGGCTTATTTAGCCAGTGCTGACTGCTTCTCTGAATACTGTGGCCTTTCCTTTTGTCTCCCTCTGCAGGTTCAGTGCCGAAGAAATACCCGAGTAAACTGGCAGGCTGGCTTCTGGAATTAGACCAGCCCTTCCTACCTTATGTCAGTCCTGGACAAAGATAAGTAAGATGGTGATCTCTCTGCCTACCCCACCTCCACCTCATCCATGTCTTTGTCCTTGGTTCCTAGTTTTTCCTCTTGGTCTGCTAGGACAGAGGTTCAACTCTAAATTTCCACATGCTCAATAGAATTCCTAACAGCCTTGCTTAATTCCACTTTGCCATGGCCCCTGGACTGGACATGGCCTCTGATATTGTCCAGCTATTATTGGTTATATCCTCCATAGAGAATGTTTCTGCATCACAGGTAGGTATTTTTAAGCAAAAGACCTGATAACTCCACCAATAGCCTATATTGAGTCAATATACTGGTATTAGACTGTCCTACCCCCAAACTTGGCTTCCCAAGTGGCACAGTGGTTAAAGAATCCACCTGCCAGTGCAGGAGACACCAGAGATGCGGGTTTGATCCCTGGGTTGGGAAGATCCCCTGGAGAAGCAAATGGCAACCCATCCCAGTATTCTTGCCTGGGAAATCCCATGAACAGAAGAGCTTGGCAGGCTACAGTCCATGGGGTTGCAAAGAGTCAGACATCACTGAGCGGCTGAGCATGCATGCACCCCCAAACTCAACCATCTGTATCAGGCTAAATTTCACTAAAACCTCAGATTTTGTGATGCATATTATCTGGCTCAATAGGTTCACCTCATTCATAGCTTTCCTCTTACAGGGTATTTCTAGCAGACAATTCAACTCATGGAAAAAACTGTGAAAAATCCATCAACTCAGTTCTTGAAATTCATGTGTGCTTGTCTGGGAGAAATTTAACATTTCAAAGGCTTTAGGGAAAATTGTGTCAGGACAGAGGATACTTAGAATAATAGATTTACAACATCTCTGTTCAGTGCAGACTTCCTTGGTTATTAGATCTGTAAGTTGTTACTTAAAGATAAATTTTTCAGTTTGATTTAGTTTAAACGTTGCCTCTGAGAATTACACACATTCCCAGAGGCCACAGGGCAGTCGGTACAACTTAAATAAATTGGGCCTGTTTGAATCGATAAATAACTGCATATGTCTCCACCCACTCCAGCACCATGTACATAGAAAATGCTCTGGGGAAAGTTCTAAGAAAGGCTTGGGAATTTGTACAAAGCAGCAGGGAAAACCTAGGGACAAGGTGAAGAGGGTACTCAGCCACCTGTGAGAAGAATCAAACACACTCAAGGATGCAGGTCAGGGAGCATCTCTGGGAAGACTTAGGGATACAACGGGGAAGCTGTTTTTTTTTTTTTAAGACTTTAATTTTTTTACTTTTCTTTTTTTTTAACTTCTTGTTTTATATTGGAATATAGCCTACTTCTGCTTTATTGACTATGCCAAAGCCTTTGACTGTGTGGATCACAGCAAACTGTGGAAAATTCTTAAAGAGGTAGGAATACCAGACCACGTGACCTGCTTCCTGAGAAATCTGTATGCAGGTCAGGAAGCAACAGTTAGAACTGGACATGGAACAACAGACTGATTCCAAATCAGGAACGAGTACATGAAGGCTGTATACGGTCACCCTGCTTCTTTAACTTATATGCAGAGTACATCATGAGAAACACTGGGCTGGGTGAAGCACAAGCTGGAATCAAGATTGCTGGGAGAAATATCAGTAACGTCAGATATGCAGATGACACCACCCTTATGGCAGAAAGTGAAGAAGAACTAAAGAGCCTCTTGATGAAACTGAAAGAGGAGAGTGAAAAAGTTGGCTTAAAACTCAACATTCAGAAAACTAAGATCAAGGCAATGGGTCCCATCAGTTCATGGCAAATAGATGGGGAAACAATGGAAACAGTGAGAGGCTTTATTTTGGGGGCTTCAAAATCACTGCAGATGGTGACTGCAGCCATGAAATTAAAAGACACTGCTCCTTGGAAGAAAAGTTATGACCAACTTAGACAGCATACTAAAAAGCAGTGATTACTTTGCCAACAAAGGTCTGTCTAGTCAAAGCTATGGGTGAGAGAGTTGAACTATAAAGAAAGTTGAGCGCTGAAGAATTGATACTTTTGAACAGTGGTGTTGGAGAAGATTCTTCAGAGTCCCTTGGACAGCAAGGAGATCCAACCAGTCCATCCTAAAAGAAATCAATCCTGAATAATCATTGAAAGCACTGATGCTGAAGCTGAAACTCCAATACTTTGGCCACCTGATGTGAAGAACTGACTCATTTGAAAAGACCCTGATGCTGGGAAAGATTGAAGGCAGGATGAGAAGGGGACAACAGAGGATGAGATGGTTGGATGGCATCACCGACTCAATGGACATGAGTTTGAGTAAACTCCGGGAGTTGGTGATGGACAGAGAGTCCTGGCGTGCTGCAGTCCATGGGGTTGCAAAAGAGTCAGAGATGACTGAGTGACCGAACTGAACTGAACTGATAGCCTATTAACAATGTTGTGAGCGTTTCATGTGGTGAGCAAAGGGACTCAGTCACACATATACATGCATCCATTCTCCCCCAAGCTCCCCTCCCATCCAGACTGCCACATAATACTGAGCAGAGCGCCCTGTGTCATACTGTAGGACCTTGTTGATTATCCCAATACAGCAGTGGGTACATGTCCATCCCAAACTCCCTAACTACCCCATCCCCGCCTTCTGCTCCCCTGGCAACCATAGGTTCATTCTCTAAGTCTGTGGGTCTGTTTCTCGTTTGTAAATAAGTTCATTTGTGTCAAGTCTTTTTACATTCTGCATATAAGGGACGTCATGCATTATTTCTCCTCCTCTACCTGACTTACTTCACCCAGTATCACAATCACTAGGGTCAACCATGTTGTTGCAAATGGCATGCTTTCAGTCTTTTTAATGGCTGAGTAATATTTTAAGGTGATGTCTTAATTTAATATTTTAATTTTTTAGAGCAGTTTTAGGTTCACAACAGAACTGAGAGGAAGGTAGAGAGATTTGCCATTTACTCCCTGGTCCCACATATGCACAGCCTCCCTCATCAGCAGCATCTCCCTTCAGAGTACATTTGTCACAACTGATGAACCTACACTGATACAACACAATAACCTGAAGTCCAGAGTTTACATTAGAGTTCACTCTTGGTGTTGCACACTCCATAGGTTTGGACAAAAGCATAAATGACATGTGTCCATCAATGCAGTATCATGCAGAGTCATGCCACCACCCTAAACATCCTCTGTGCTCCACCTAGTCACTTCTCCTCGCCTGAATTCACTCCTACCCCCTGAAAACCGCTGGTCCTTTTACTGTCTCCATAGTTTTGCCTTTTCTGCAGTGTGGGATAGTTGGGACCTATGTTGGCATAGGCTTTTCAGAAAGCCTTCTTTCATTTAGTGATACATATTTAAGTTCCCTCTATATCTCTTCATAGTTTGATAGCTCATTTCTTTTTAGTGCAGAATAACAGGAGAAGGGGATGACAGAGGATGAGGTGGTTGGATGGCATCACCAACTCAATGGACATGAATTTGAACAAACTCCAGGAGATAGTGGAAGACAAGGAAGCCTGCTGTGTTGCAGTTCATGGGGTCGCAAGGAGTCAGACACAACTTAGCGACTGAACAGCAATAGTCCATTGTCTGGATGGGCCTCAGTTTACCCACTCACCTACTGAAGGACATCTTAGTTGCCTCCAGGTTTTTACAATTATGAATAAAGCTGCTCTAAACACCCGTGTTCAGGCATTTGTGAGGACATGTACTTTCATTTCCTTTGGGTAAATACCCAAAGGAGCGTGGCAGCTGGACTACGTGGTAAGAACATGCTTGCTTTTATAAGAAACTGACAAACTCTCTTTCCAAGTGGCAGGTCCACTTTGCATTCCCACCAGTATGAATGAGAGTTTCTGTTGTCCCACATTCTTGCCAGTGTTTGGTGTTATCGTTTGGATTTTGACCATTCTAATAGATGTGCTGAAGAATTGATACATTCGAACTGTGGTATTGGAGAAGACTCTTAAGAGTCCTTTGGACTACAAGGATATCAAACCAGTTAATCCTAAAGGAAATCAACCCTGAATTTTCACTGGAAGGACTGGTGCTGAAGCTGAAGCTCCATTACTTTGGCCACCTGATGTGAAGAGCCAACTCATTGGAAAAGACTCTGATGCTGGGAAAGACTGAAGAAGAAAGGAGCAGATGGCTGCAGACGAGTAGATGGTTAGATAGCATCACCAACTTAATGGACATGAATTCGAGCAAACTCAGAGAGATAGATGGTGAAGGACAGAGGAACCTGGTGTGCTGCAGTCCAACGGGGTTGTAAAGAGTTGGATATGACTTATCAACAGGACAATGACAAAAGATGTACTTGAGTGTCTCACTGTTGTTTTCATTTGCATTTCTCTGATGACATATGATGTGAAGCATATTTTTACATGTCTTACAGGTACACCTCAGAGATACTGTGGGTTCGGTTCCAGCCTATCATAATAAAGTGAATATTGCTATAAAGTGAGTCACACAGATCTTTTTGTTTCCCAGCGCATATAAAAGTTATGTTTGCACTGTGCTGTATTCCAGGGGTCCCCAACCTCCGGGACCTAATGCCTGATGATCTGAGGTGGAACTGATGTAATATAGAAATAAAGTGCACAACAAACATAATGTTCTTGAATCATCCCCAAATCATCCTCCTCCATCTCAGTCTATGGAAAAATTGTCTTCTATGAAACTGATCCCTGATGCCAAAAAGATTGGGGACCACTGCTATAGTAGACAAAGTGTGCAATAGCATTATGTATTAAAAAACAATTAATATACCTTAATTAAATACGTGATTGCTAAAAAATGCTAATTTCCACCTGAGACTTCAGTGATGATGGAGGGTCTTGCCTCAATGTCAGTGACTGCTGACTAATCAGGGTGATGGTTGCTGAATATTGGGGTGGCTGTGGCAATTTCTTAAAATCAGACAACAATGATGTTTCCTGCATTGATTGACTCTTCCTTTCATGAATGATTTCTCTGGATCATGCAATGCTGTTTGACAGCATTTATCCACAGCTGAACTTCTTTCAAAAAATTCTTTCAATCCTCTTAAACCCTGCCATTGCTTTATCAACTAAGTTTATGTAATATTCTAAATCCTTGGCTGTCATTTCAACAATCTTCATGGCATCTTCACTAGGAGTAGAGTCTATCTCAAGAAACTACTTCCTGTGCCGATCCATAAGAAGCAACTCCTCATCCGTGTAAGTTTTATCATGAGATTGCAGCAATTCAATCACACCTTCAGGCTCCACTTCTAATTCTAGCTCTCTTGCTATTTCCACCACACCCGCAGTTACTTCCACCACTGAAGTCTTGAACCCCTCAAACTTATCCATGAGGATTGGAATCAACTTCTTCGAGACTCCTGTTAATACCATGAAATGAGGTGTGCCTGCATTTGCCACCTGTATACCTTCTTTGGTGAGGTGTCTAATAAGAATTTTGGCCCATTTTTTAATCATATTGTTTCCCTATTGTTGAATGTTATGGGTTCTTTGTATATTTTGGGTACCAGTCCTTTATTGGATATGATTTTTGCAAGTATTTTCTCCCAGTCTGGGACTAGTCTTCTCATTTTCTTGAGAGTGTTTTTTTATGGGTTTATGTGTACACGTCACAGTGGGGTTTGCCACATGACTGATTCCATGAAAAGTTACAAATTAAAAAATCATCAAGTCTTGAGCCCTTTTTTAAGTCAGAGACTGCAGGGCATAGTGGTTAGGACAATTGTGTATGTGCAGCTAGGTGTGAAAATGGGGGCCACCGGATGCTCCGTGTCAAGTTGCTCAAGCTTAAATCCTGATTATGCCACTGCTGTATAATTTGGGACAAACTATTCGAGATTCTCTGACCCAGGTTCTTAGGCTGCATGGTTTTTGTTGTTCAGTTGCTAAGTTATGTCCGACTCTTTGAGACTCCACGGACTGCAGCACGCCAGGCTTGCCTGTCATTCACCATCTCCCAGAGCTTGCTCAAACTCATGTCCATTGAGTCGGTAATGCCATCCAACCATCTCATCCTCTGTCACCCCCTTCTTCTCCTACCCTCAATTTTTGCCAACATCAGGGCTTTTTCCGAAGAGTTTGTGGAACAAAGACATTTATATGGTAAGCTTATTGAGAGGTTATGAAGACATACGTGGATATATACATATATATCCACGTTTATATATATATAAACTCTTAATGGTGCCAGCATTTAGTAAACACTCAATAAATGTTAGTCATTATTATAATGTACACATCCCCATTATGGGTATTTTTGAAGATGCAGGAGAAAAACATATTCCTATGCAGCAAAATCACATCATTTCATTGCAAAAGAAGATTAAAATGCAAGATACAGAAGCGAATAGTAAAAGTGAGTACAGGCCATTTATGAAGACATATTCTGTTACCTAAAACCAAGAAAAAAGTCTGGAATATAGTGCATTCAGAATACGTTTAATTAATTCATCAATTATTTAACATAAGGGCTAGCCTGTGTGGTGTGTAATTAAACAGAAGAAGACATTGAGAATAAAACAATTCATGATGATTTAATGGCAGAAGATGGGATGAAAACAAATCCTGAAGGGTTTAGTTCAAGTTGGATTAGTAAGGCAAGAGGAGAAGACCCTTGAGGTGGGTGTAGCAGGTTGACAAATGATTGGAAGAGAGGAATGTATTCATAAGATGTGGAGGATGGGACTTCCCTGGTGGTCCAGTGATTAAGAATCCGCCTTCCAACACAGGGATGTGGGCTCGATCCCCAGCCAGAGAACTAAGATCCAATATGCCAGAGGACAATTATCCCTGCATGCCACAATTAGAGAGCCCACGTGCCACAATGAGAGGAGCCTGCGCACTACAACAAAGACCCAGCATAGCATCCCCCCACACACACCAAAAAAAAAAAAAAAAAAAAGGAAGGGACATGGAAGTGACAGACTGGCTGCAAAGGAAATTAGTACAGTAAAGAAGAGCCATATATATTACTGGGTAATTGATGATGTCAGCTACCAGTCTGTGTTTATAGAAACAAATGATTTTAAGAATCAGATGCTAGATTTCAACCCCACCTCCCCAAATCTGGGCTTCCCTGATGGCTTAGCTGGTAAAGAATCCGTCTGCAATGTGGGAGACCTGGGTTCAATCCCTGGGTTGGGAAGATCCCCTGGAGAAGGGAATGGCTACCCACTCGAGTATTCTGGCCTGGAGAATTCCACGGATGGTAAGAGATCACAAAGAGTTGGACACAGCTGAGCAACTTTTACTTTCATTTTCCCCAAATAACCAGGTGACAAATATTATGTTCCCCTGGGCATTCAAGACCACATTCTCCCACAACATTTACATAACTTATTTCTCCTTCCTGGAACAGCTATTAGATCTATTATTCCACTGTTAGGATAACACAGTGAAAGAATGATTTGGAATTCTCTTTACATACCCAGAGTCATAGGCCATTCAAGCGGCTTTGAGCAAAGTGTTTAAATACTTACCCCCCACTAAAAGGTTCCCATCACTTCATGGGAAAGAGACGGGGAAACAATGGAAGCAGTGTCAGATTTTATTTGTTTGGGCTCCAAAAATCACTGCAGATGGTGACTGCAGCCATGAAATTAAAAGACGCTTACTCCTTGGAAGAAAAGTTATGACCAACCTAGATAGCATATTAAAAAGCAGAGACATTACTTTGCCAACAAAGGTCCATCTGGTCAAGGCTATGGTTTTTCCTGTGGTCATGTACGGATGTGAGAGTTGGGCTGTGAAGAAAGCTGAGCACCAAAAAATTGATGCTTTTGAACTGTGGTGTTGGAGAAGATTCTTCAGAGTACCTTGGACTGCAAGGAGATCCAACCAGTCCATCCTAAAGGAAATCATTCCTGGGTGTTCATTGGAAGGACTGATACTGAAGCTGAAACTTTAATACTTTGGCCACCTCATGTGAAGAGTTGGCTTATTGGAAAAGACCCTGATGCTGGGAGGGATTAGGGGCAGGAGAAGAAGGGGACGACAGAGGATGAGATGGCTGGATGGCATCACCGACTCGATAGACAGGGAGGTCTGGCGTGCTGCGATTCATGGGGTTGCAAAGAGTCAAACATGACTGAGCGACTGAACTGAACTGACTGAAACGATTATTGGTAAAAATCAGATCTGTTACACAACTAACATGAACATATATCTCCACATTAAAAAAACCTGCATACCAATGTTCATAGTAGCTTTATTCCTAATCACTTAAAACTGGAGGCAATTAAGATGTCCTTCAATAGTTGAATGGATAAATGAGCTGTGGGTACATCAATACAATAAAATATTATTCAGCAATAGAAAGGAATGAGCTAGCAAGCCAGAAGATGACAGGAAGGCATCTTAAATGCACACTGCTCACTGAAAGAAGCTGGTCTGAAAAGGTTACATACTGTATGAGTCCATTTATATGACATTCTAGAAAAGGAAGCACCGTGGGTTGTAAATGGGCTTCCCAGGTGGCGCTAGTGGTAAAGAAACCGCCTGCCTGTGCAGGAGATGTGAGAGATGAGGGTTCGATCCCTGGATTGGGAAGATCCCTGGAGGAGGGCAAGGCAGCAACCCACTCCAGTATTCTTGCCTGCAGAATCCCATGGACAGAGGAGCCTGGCGGGCTACAGTCCAGGGGGTCACAAAGAGTCGGACACAACTGAAAAGACTTGGCATGTACACATGCATGGGTTGTAAACAGATCAGTGCAGTGGTTACTAGGGGCTTAGGGGAAGGAAGGAAAGCTGAACAGATGAAGCACATGGGATTTTTTTTAGTCTGTAGGACACAATGATGATAGATACATGACACTCACTATATATTTGTTAAAACTCATAGAACTTGACAATACAGAATGAACCCACAATGTATGCAAATAAAAATAATCATTTAGGAGCTCAGGGGATCCTAGGATAGAATGCAGAATGTGATGAAAAGGGAAGTGAGTTACAAATATGTGAAATACCCTTGATAAAGAGGGGGAAGGGGGCTGTTGACCTAAGTAGAGTAGATGTGATGCCTGTAGGTGGGTGGCCTGGCCGCCTCCTGGTGTTGCTTGGTCTGTGGATCAGAACAACCCCCAACACTTGAGAGAGTCTTTCTCTCTCCTGTGAGAGGCGTCTTTGCCTTGTCGGCTACTCACTTACCCTAGGTGACCCCAGACACCTTTGCCCAGACACTATGCATATCTTGAGCATCTAACGAGTGCTAACTGGAAAAGCTGGCCAGCCTACAGCTACCCTAAGCTATGTAGGAGTCTTGGGGTTTCTTCCTTCAGGTCCTACAACAATTCAGTCAACAAACCGAAGCAGAACTCAGCAGGTACAACCAAAGGCAGTAGCAGCTAAAATGCAAAAATGTCACTAGTCCATGGTGCCCTTCTGGCTAGCGTGAGCCATTCTACGAATTCATCTTGTAAGACAAGAGAAGTTTAGAAGTTTAGTGGCATCAGTCTCTGCCACTGAGCCACCCAGCTCACTGCACCAACTGTCTTGAAATATACCGAAGATTTGTTTTAATCAGGTATGGTGAGAGGGCAGACAGGGAGACAGTTGCTTTGAAAGAAGAGTTTATGACTACAGTTCCCAAGAGGAGGGGGCATACCCATCATGCAGGGCCACCCGAGGAAGCACCAGGGTCAGTCAGAAGGCAGGAGAGAGAGGAGAAAGTGTAGGCCAGACTCTTTATTACCAAATAAAGACGTGGTGGGGAGTTGTCTGGGGGGGATGTCCCCTACTGAGCAGGAAGCAAAACGATGTTGGCCTTTGTGTTGGAAGCTTTGTAATATGAACTCCGTGTGCTGCAAAACCACAGGCTGGTAGGTTCATCAAGAATTTCGGCCCATGATTTCAAGATAGCAAATCATCAGTTACAGACTATCAAGGTTGATTATTACAGTGGGATCCTAGAAAGGAAATGGGCATTAGGTAAAAACTAAGGAAATCAGAGTAAAGTATAGAGTATAGTTAATCAGAATGTAGCAATTTTGGTTCATTAATTGTGACGAATGTACCTTATGAATGTAAGACATTAATTATAGGAGAAACTGTGTGTGAGATATGAGAACTCTCTATACTATCTGTATCACTTTTCTGTAAATCTGGAGCTTTTCAAAAACAAAAGCTAATTTTATAACATGAACTTTGAGAACCATCCTATACATTTCAGTTCTATCCTCTAAACTTTTTTCACACTAAGTATGTGTTTCCACCAGAGGACAAAGAGAAGAGACTCAGTACTTATCTTTTCCTAATGTTCATTCATTTATTTCACAAACATTTATTGAACTTCTGGCTGGTTCTAGGGGCAGATAGAAAGAAAAATGCTAGCCTTGCTCTTAAGAAAAATCCCAGTTTAGTGGAGGTTATGGACACAAAATGCCAACACTGCCTTACAAGGTGACAAGTTCTGGGCTAGGATTTTGTACATAATACCTTGAGATACTCAAAGAAGTGTTTGGAGAACTCAGGGAAGACTTCTCAGCAGAGACAGCGTGTAAAGAGCATCTTTCTCTTTAATGCACTGTGATGAACTGGATGGGAAGGAAGTCCCAAATGGTGGGTATGTATATGTATATATATGATTGATTCATTTTGCCATACAGTAGAAACTAACGCAATGTTATAAAGTAACTATCCTCCAATAGAAATTAATTGAAAAAATAAACATCCTCTTGAAGGGTCAAGAGCAATTTGAAAAATAGTAACAGAGGGGAAAGAGCTTAAGAGCCACGCCTGAGGCAAAGACATAGTCACCACGTTTGGAAGGTGAAGCTGGGCAGGACATGGAAGTCATGCTTGGGAGTGGCAGGAGATGGGGCTAGAAAGGAATATTGGGCTTCAGCCCTTAGGAGGCACTTCTTATTTATTTATGTTTGTCTGTGCTGGGTCTTCTTTGTTGCGCAGGCTTTTTTCTAGCTGCGGCGAGTGGGGGCCACTCTCCAGTTATGGTGCATGGGCTTCTCACTGTAGTGGTTTTTCTTGCCGTGGAGCATGCACCCTAGGGCACACCGGCTTCAGTAGCTGCGGCTCCTGGGCTCTGGCGCGCAGGCTTAGTAGTTGTGGTTCATGGGCCTAGTTGCTCTGGCCCATGTGGGGTCTTCCCAGACTGGGGATCAAACCCAGGTCTCCTGCATTGGCAGGTGGATTATTTACCAACGAGCCGCCAGGGAAGCCCTGTGAGGTGATTAATAAACGTGGCTGACTAAGTAAATAAATGAATAACTGAATGACCAGAAACTGAAAAGCCTTGTATGATTTCTAGAGCCTAGACTTTATTCGATAGGCAACAGTAAGTCACCAGGTTTTCAAGCAGGGAAGTAACATGACATGTGGGTGGCTGGACTCCTGCCACTCCAAGTGGGGTTCATGGACCCTGTGATTCATGAGCACCAGCATCGCCTGAGTGCTCACAAGAACTAGAGGATCTGAGGTCAGACCCCAGACAGACCGAATCCGAGTCTGCATTTCATCAAGATCCCCAGGTGATTCACCTACCCACTGAAGTTCCAAGAAGAGCTTCTTCTGAAAGCTCACTTTGTTGGCAGCGGAAAAGCATAGTCTCTTTTTTTAAACTTCCCACCAGAAAAGGGGGAGAAGAAAAGGGGGAGAAAAAAAGGGATGGACCAGGGAGAAGAAGACAGAGGGGAAAAGAGGAAGGAGAGAAGAGAGAAAAAGGAAACAGCATCAGTGAAACAGATAAGCAAACTTCTCTCTCACGGCTGTCTTCCACCTAAAGTCCCGTCCTTTGAAAGAAGCAACATCTCTAATTGGAAGACTTCCGGGTCCCAGTTAGCCTCCAGAGGAGGGACGCATGTGTCCTTTGAAAGGGATACCTTGCAATTGGGGAGGGAAGATGGGCTGCGATGGACCGCTGGGGGCAGAGGGACAGGCAACAGACACGTAACTCTTATTCCTTCCACAAGCAGATGAAACATGCACTTAATTTCCAGCAAAGTGGCTGCTGGGATGGCAGCCTAGGGAAATCAAAGACTCAGCAGGTGCCCATAATTCACACTCATTTTGTGTAGCTGGAGCGGATGGTGAGATGGCAGGGTAAAAATGTCCCCTGCTCTTGCTAGCACACTGCTGTGCAGAGGGCCCTCCTTCCCCTCTGTCTCCCTCTGCATGCTTGTCCAGAGCAGCCAAAATCCAGATTCGTGCAGAGAGAGAGAATGAACGTGTCCCACTCTGCCCAGGATGCTACGGCAGCCCTCACAGGCCAGCGACCCACTTCCACCACCTCGTGTATATTGTCTAGGCTGCTGAGGCATCATCCTCCAAGGGACCCTCATGCCTCATGGAGATGTATTTACCCACAAATCCTGAATTTACTTCTGATGGGCTATGCTGGACTAGGAAATCCTTGCATCTTAGACTTTTATTGCAGATGAGAAATCAGACAGATCCTATCTCATCAAATGAGTGCCACCAAGTTCAGTGATTATTTTCAGAAAATAGGCAACTCTTTATTTGGAGTCTCATCCTTTCCCTCATTTCATCACTGGGTTGCTAAGAATGGGACTCCTTCTCCAATGAATACTGGCAGCTGCTCCAGGGCCCTGACCAGGCAAGTTCACCTGTTTTTTCCTTGAAGTTTCTCCTGAACACACTGCAAGATGCTCCACTTGCTCCCAGTCTACAGACAGGGGCATTGAGTCTAGCAGTTGGCTGGCTGCATAGTTGGGGTTGCATCAAGACTCTGCTTCCTCCTCTGCATTGTTAGTGACATTAATTTCCTCTAGGAGCCACCATCCAGGTTCCCTAAAATAGCATTCTCTTGGAATAACCATCTCTACCCTGAAGACTGCCAAGGTTTTTTGTTTGTTTTTGAAACGGACCATTTGTAAAGTCTTTATTGAATTTGTTACAACATTACTTCTGTTCTATGCCTTTTTTTTTTTTTTTATCTCAAGGCATGTGGGATCTTATGCTTCCTAATGAGGATCAAACCCACACCCCCTGTATTGCAGGGTGAAGTCTTAACCACTGGGACCACCAGAGAAGTTCCAAGTGCCAAATTTTTAATGATAACACTGATATTCAGTTCTAATGAGATGGATGAAACTGGAGCCCATTATACAGAGTGAAGTAAGCCAGAAAGATAAAGAACATTACAGCATACTAACACATATATATGGAATTTAGAAAGATGGTAACGATAACCCTATATGCAAAACAGAAAAAGAGACACAGAAGTACATAACAGACTTTTGAACTCTGTGGGAGAAGGTGAGGGTGGGATGTTTCGAAAGAACAGCATGTATATTATCTATGGTGAAACAGATCACCAGCCCAGGTGGGATGCATGAGTCAAGTGCTCGGGCCTGGTGCACTGGGAAGACCCAGAGGAATCGGGTGGAGAGGGAGGTGGGAGGGGGGATCGGGATGGGGAATACGTGTAACTCTATGGCTGATTCATATCAATGTATGACAAAACCCACTGAAAAAAAATAATAAAATAAAAAAAAAAACACTGATATCTCCTATTTGTTAGAGTGTTTTGCTTTTTGAACTCTTTATCACATCTCTCATTCATGCTTAAAATTATATTTAAAAAAATCCTAAGACCTGCAGAGCCAGGTCAGTATTCCCAGTTGTTTGCAGAAAGGGATTCAACACCCCAGAGAATAAGCAGCAGCATGGTGGTGTGGGGGAGGGTGGGGTGATGTGGAAGAGACAGGAAGTGTGGAGTGCCTCACCTTCCCACCTGTGTGCACTGATGCATGATCTTACCTAGCAGAAACTGGAATGGGGAGCCTCGAATTCATGAGCTGGAACAGGAAACAAATGATTGTTATTGCTTTTGAAAAGTTGCCATGAGAAAGAAGCAGCAGGCTTGTCTTGCAAGCATGTGTGTGTTTGTGTATGTGTGTGGGCATTTCCAGAAGGATATGAGAAGTGAGAGAATCCAGCCTCTTTGACCCGGTCTCCAGTGAATCCTAGTCACCCTCAGCTTAGTTCAGTTCAATTAAATACAGAACTAGAAGCCCTGAGCAGGGCATATCACAAGAACTGATGGTGCCAGACAAAGCAACCATCCACCAATGGTGCAGTTTGCCTGAAGATCTTACAAGCCTTGTGGGTGGAGATTGACTCCCTGGGATTGTGATCATTCAAGCCTGAGATTCTCAAACACGACTGAAAAGCAAAATACCTGCCCCTGCCTCCTCCTCTGGACCACATCATAAAGATGCCACACATGGAATGCAGACTTGAGGTTCCGGTTGTTGGTAGCAAGGTAGAAGCATTTTTCCAGCTGGTGTACCCCTTATCATCTTTGAACCTCATCTTAGGAGTTTGACCCAAAATTCCAAAGAGAGTGGCTGTAAGATTCTAGGAAACTCATAGCACTGCAAGAAACCGAGTCATCGAATGCAGAGAACAAAAAGGAGATGGGCATCACAGTATCAGAGCTGCAGAGGGGACCATTCTCAGCATCGATAATTGACATGGAGGAGTTGCAAGAAGCCTACAGAAGCAACATCGACTCAGTGACCTAGTTTTGGCAGGGATGCGGACAGGAGAAGGGATACCCTGGCTGTGCCCAGCTGTGATGCCCAAGCAGTTGAAGACACAGGAGTGGTTGAGATTAGAAGGTAGGGCAGAGCTCAGAGGAGCAGTAATACCTGGAGAACTTCAGTGACCTTCAGGATGGAGTGTGAGATGCTCTAAGATGTTCCCAGTTTCCTATGGGTGATCAGCCTCTCTCTGCCTGATTATATCTTACTCAACCTTGAAAACCCAGTTCCAAGGACACTTCCTGCAGTGTTCTCTTCTAGAAGTGGGTCATCCTCCTCCAAACTCCCGGAGCTCCCAGAGCTCCCAGAGCTCTTAACCTTATTTCACATGTTATTTTCCATTTTGTCCTTTGGCTGGCTGTGGTCCACTGGCTCCAATTAATTTTTCTAGACCATGAGCTTCTGTCTCCTGTTCCTCTGCCCTGTTCTCATTCAGCTTCTCTTTCTAGATCCTATGTTCCCGGAGGGAAGAGACCTCATCTCTGAATCCTCCCACCACCCAGTCCAGCCAGAATGCTTTACACAGTCTGGACATGGTAATTTTGGTTCTGAATGAATGACTGTATGAGCAATAAAGGAGGAAGGATGGTGTCCAGATCAGGGAGAGAGATGCGGTGCCTTTTCATCCCCAGGAAAGAAATCACTGTAGCCTTGGCCCCTTTGCAGCCTCGGGTTTCCAGAAGGGGTCAATTCTTGCTCACAGTAGATGAGCCTAGAGATGGAGGGAGGGGGACAGCCAATGAAAGCACATCCGTTCCCCTGGAGGAAATGCCCTCGAAGGGCATTTGAAGGACATTTGCCCTTGAAGGACAGTTCTGGCTACACACCACTCTCATTCCCAGGAATCAGAGGCAGAGAAGGCAGGGCGAGAGACTCATCCCGGAGGCTGGTGGGTCGAGGGGAGAGGAAGGGGAGGCCAGGGGCGGAGACAGCACCTCGCTGACTAATTAAACCCTTTGGTAGCTGGCCCCCACCAGCTCAGGCAGATCATCACTGCTGAATCAGCTCCCTGCCAAGGCCAGACTCGTGCTCCCTTTCTTCCTGCTTGATTTGCCTAATGGAAGCTGACAGAGAAGTTCAACCCTGATTGTCAGATTTCAGTAGGAACCTCAAGGGGGAGGGGGAGAGGAAGGCAGACATTTGAGGAATAAAAATAGCACACATAATGAGATCCTTTATTTAGCAAAAGCCCTTCTTTAATGACTTACCTCCGCTTTTCTCTCTCCCTCACACACACACAAACACACACAGTTGTGTACACATACAAATGTATGATTTTTGCTTGGGCTGCAGAACTTGCTTGGGTCCTATAGGAAAAACAGGCCATCCGTCCTGGATGGTACAAGTTGACAAAAAAACAATGTCATTTAATGGTGAAGCTGGGAAATATTCCCCCACATTCCTCCAACCAGAAACCCCGCCACCCAAACTCTTTCAGTAGAACCATTTTCCAAAATGTGACCCAGGAAACTGGTCTGACCAGCAAGACCATGTGTTTGGGCAGGCACTCATACTTTGGATGGTTCTTTCCCTTGTGGCTCAGCTGGTAAAGAATCCGCCTGCAATGTGGGAGACCTGGGTTTGATCCCTGGGTTGGAAAGATCCCCTGGAGAAGGGAAAGGCTACCCAGTCCAGTATTCTGGCCTGGAGAATTTGGGTTAGGGTCACAAAGAGTCAGACACGACTGAGTGAGTTTCACTTTACTCACATGCCTTTTTGTGCTCTCTGATCTGTAACAGAAAATGAGGTCTGAAGGGTTTGATTACGTGTGTGTGCTTGCTAAGTTGCCTCAGTCATACCTTACTCTCTGTGACCCCATGCCAGTCTCTTCTGTCCATGGGATTCTCCAGGCAAGAATACTGGAGTGGGTTGCCATGCCCTTCTCCAGGGGATCTTCCAGACCCAGGGATCGAACCCATGTCTCCTGCAGCTCTTGCATTGCAGGCCAATTCTGTGCTGCTGAGCCACCAGGGAAGGCCTGAAGTGTTTGATTAACTTCTCAAAATCTGGGCTCCTCCTTAGAAAAATCAGCCTGACCTCTTATAGGAAGAAACAGGCATGCACGGGCAAAGCCTCTAGAGATCCCATGTTGCATAGTAGGTGGACAATAAGAGTCAGCTCCTTCTTCCTCCGAAGCGGAATTTTCTATAACATTCTAGGGAATCAGCCAGCAATCCTAAGGGTTAGGGTTGGAAGCCTAGTTCTCTAGAAGGAGGTCGAATTGTTAGTTGCCTTTATTAGGGAACTGACAATCTGAGCTAATCACATCATAGGCATTCATTGATGCATTTCATTCATTCATTCATTCATTCATCCACTACAGCCCCAGTTAGGCCCATTTTATCCCCAACCAAGACACAGAGGAGTTGCTACTTGCCCAAAGTCATCACAACACAAGTCAACTTTGAACGTTAAATTTGGTTTTTTTCCTTGTTTGTTTGTTTTGTTTTTTGGCTATGCCACGTGGCATGTAGGATCTCAGTTCCCAGACCAGGGATGGAACTCGGGCCCCCTGCATTAGAAGCATGGAGTCTTAACCACTGGACCATCAGGGAAGATCCAGAAATTTGTTTTTAAATTGCCCACTTTTTCAAGTGTCTCCAAGTGACTGCTTTTATTAATACAAATGTTTAGCTGTACTTTCAGGAGGCAGGCATGATTTCTATTAATCGCCAGTTCCCCACTGTCTGTGGAATGTTAACTTTGAAGATAGAACAACACAATAACAATCATGGCAAGAGGAAGTCCCCCAGCGTTTGCTCATTTCATGAACAAGTGCCTAGAAAAGGGGCCAAAGAAAGGCTGGGAACAAGACAGAAACAGGAAGTGGAGGGTCCTGAAATCAGTGAAATAGCAGGACTCAACCAGCTCCTCATCTGACAAGCTCATTCATATCTGCTCAACACCTGCCACTGGCTTCTGCTTTCTCCCCAACAGGGAGAAAAACTGACCACCACCAACTCTGCCCAGGAGATGCCAGAGGAATCCAAATAAAATATAGACTACCCATGAAACCAAGGAAAGGGGCATGGGAGCTGGGTGATATCATTAGAGGTCGAGAGGTCCCAATACATTGCAAGAAGACAAAAGTCAAATAAAAGGTACAATGATGGACAACGCCGAGAAAGCCTCAGTTCAGAACATGCTGAAGAAGGGATACAGTGGTGGAGAAGCTGGCCCTCTGAGACTCAGGACAGACTCTAGACTAGGGGTCTGGGAGAACAGAGGTAGGCAGGGAGATGAGGAGCAGAAGCAAAGAACTTAACTGAGCATTTATCTGGACTCAGAACAGATATGCCATTTAACCATTCCCTCCATGCCTTTCTTTGTAGAGTAGAAACAAGAGAAGTTCCCGGATGGAAGCCAGGCAGCAGCTGGAATGAGATTGGAAAGGGAGTTTGAGGTGATCCAGGAAGTATGTTTCCAAGAAAGAAATTGGATGTGCTAATGGACGGGGCTTCCCTGCTGGCTCAGACAGTAAAGAATCTGCCTGCAATGTCGGAGGCCTGGGTTTGATCCTTGGGTTGGGAAGACCCCCTGGAGGAATGCATGGCAACCCATTCCAGTAATCTTGCCTGGAGAATCATCATGGACAGAGGAGTCTGGCAGGATGCAGTCCATTGGGTCACAAAGAGTTGGACATGACTGAGCGACTAAGCAATAGATGGAACTGTTGAACGACTGGATAATTCTGAGGGTTTGGTAAAGACATGTTATTGTTTTATCACCAGGGAAAAGAAAAGAAGGAAGGAATGAAGGAAAGTAGGAAGGAAGGAAGGGACTTACCCCAAGTGGGTGGAAGAAATTCAGAATCCAAATACAAGGCAAAATAAAGTGAGAGTGTTTCTGAGCCATCTACATTCTAGGAATCTTTTGTTATTAGTGGCATTATTCCTCAAAAAAAAATGTAAACCTAGTATATACTGTAGGGCTCTGTAGGTTGAAAATGCTACACAGTCATGATAGAATATGAAGATATGTACCTTATTAGTATTATATATTAATATATGTTACATATATTAATTTATAAAAATTCAACTTTTAGAATTAACCTGCAGAAAAAGTAAAGAAGTCCTTACTTTGATGACTGAACACCATGATTGTGTTCCTGATCTTCATCATATAAAAGTGATATTTCACATTATAGAAAGTGGGGAATGAAGGGGAGATGCTACAGAGGTAGAGAAAGGATGTGATTGCTGAAAGACTAAACTTTGATGGTATAAAGTCAGGCATCTGCTAATGTTGATGCAAGAAGAGTTTTAAGTATATCATTTAAAATTATAAGCAGAACCATGAGAAAAATACAAATCACAATCATCAAAAACTAGGATGGATGGATTTCCCGCTATATTCTATGTGGAGCAATATATTCTATTGTACAATGACTCTGGAGGGAAGAGGGAAGACGGAGTAAGAGACCAAGATTTTCCTCTTTTATATTAACAAGTCAGCATATATGCTTTATGGTTAATAAATTTTGACCTATTGTTATAAGCATATTATCTGGAAGAGAAACAATAAAAGGAGAACTTAACTAAAAACTTGTAGCCTCTCTGGTTAGAAATTGGGCATCCAAAGGTAAAGCCTGTTCCTTGCCTGTTAAAGAATTTTAGAACGATTTGATTTTTTAAAACTTATGCATCTAGTATTTTGATCAACATTTAAATTAAAAAAAAAATCTTCCTAGCAAATGAAAAAAAAAATTAATTCAAGAGTCACATTCTCTCCTGGGAAATTGCAACTCACCCCAAGATAATAGATTTATTTGCTTCAAACCAAATCTGAGAATTTGCACATGACTTGAATGTCTGTAAATTCATAAGAAAGCTGCAGTGAACGCTTGTTCTTCACGTTTAACTTCTGTCTCATGGCTTGAATGACTCACATGCCTTTATGAAACCACCTCATCAAAGGTCTGAGGCACCATGCAGTCAGCTTATCAAATAATCCTCAGTTTGATCTCCCCCATAAATCACACGCACAGCCCCATCACTTAAGAGAAATTCATTTTCCTGCTCCTGTTCTGTTTCCAGGTAAGCGATTGACCTTCAGATTGCTTATGAGTTCATCTCATACAGGGGCTTCCCAATCTGACTTTTAATTCCCCTCCTTTCTGCTCCTGGCAATTATTCCCAAATTCTCAATCTCACCTGCTGCAGTCCCTAGCAGGTCCATCTCAGATTCTCTGTCCTTCTCTGACTTTTTCCAAGGCCAATCAGGTCACCCTTTAAAATTGTACTGCTGGGAAAGAAAGTGACCAGCCTGGAACTCAAGTCAAAGTTTACCCCTGGCTAGTAGTTGGGAAAAGAAGATACATAGTTCAGAGAATCAACATCTACTGAACACCCTGGACACTGTGCTGGGTGAAGAAAGTGCAAGTGTTAGTCACGCAGTCTTGCCCGACTCTTTGTGACACTATGGACTGTAGCCCACCCCCCAGGCCCCTCTGTCCATGGAATTCTCCAGGCAAGTATACTGGAGTGGATAGCCATTCCCTTCTCCAGGGGATCTTCCTGACCCAGGGAGTGAATCCGGGTCTGTTGCATTGCAGGCAGAGTCTTTACCGTCTGAGCCACCAGGAAAGCCCACTCTGCTGGGTGCTTCGTGTGAAACGATCCACTAAATTCCCACAAGCAACTCACAACACAGGTACTGCTTCCTCTCTATTGTAGACAAGAATCTGAACTTCATAAAAGCTGGGCGCTGCCCTGGTCACAGGGTTATTATGGGGCAGTGCCAAATGTGAACTTAGGTCAGCTTGACTTCCTGTGTCTTTTAGAAATGTAAATTACAGGGATTTCCCTGGTAGTCCAGTGGCTAAGAGTCTGTCTTGCAATGCGGGGGACACGGGTTCGATCCCTGGTCGGGAACTAAGATCCCACATGCCTTGGAGAAACTAAGCCTTCGAGCCGCAAGTGGAGAGCCCATACATCTCAACAAAAGATCTCGCACAGCCAAATAAATAAATAATGTAAATCACAGTGCAATTACATTGTGTCTAGTGTTCCACAGAAGACAAGTCACACTGAATATGGCAATGGGGTTGAATATGGCTAGCTTGTAGGCAGTCAAAAATGTGGAGGTG
Organism: Muntiacus reevesi; assembly: GCF_963930625.1. Lineage (NCBI taxonomy): Eukaryota > Metazoa > Chordata > Mammalia > Artiodactyla > Cervidae > Muntiacus > Muntiacus reevesi. The sequence continues at coordinate 210,061,043 of NC_089250.1, read as the reverse complement.
ATGCCACATATGTTGGCATCAGGAAGCGATCAAAAGGATTCAGTGTCCAGGGATACGAGCTTTGCTCTCATTCCTACAACCAATTAGCTCTTTGGACTTGAGTTTTCTCATTTATAAACTAAAATGTTTTTCCTGGATGATTATTAAGCTCTCTTCCAACCCTGAAGAATCTATACACAGGAAAGAAAGAAAGCTCATTAAAGTTATTGTCTCATTCACATATCTTGCAGATCACTAAGGTGAATGAGGTGGAAAAGTGAATTTAAGGTTAAACAGTGAGATGATAATTGAACTAAAAATAAGATCCACACAGTCTAACTCTTAACTTGTTATTGTCCAGCATGAGATGGATTTAAAGTACTATATCACATTAGTCTGCTTGGGCTGCCATAGCAATATACCAGAGATTGAGGGGCTTTGACAACAGAGATTTCTCACAGTCCTGGAAGTTGGGAAGTCCAGGATCAAGGTGTCAGAGTGCCAGCAAGTTAAGTTTTCATTCTGTGGTCTCTTCTCTTAACTTGTAGGCAGGCACCAGCTTGGGTGTGGTCTTCTTTGTGTATAGGTGAGGGAAAGAAATAGAGGGGGGTGAGTGAGAGATTTCCCTGATAGTCCAGTAGTTAAGAATCCACCCTCCAATGCAGTTGATGCGGGTTCGATCCCTGGTTAGAATTAAAATCCCATATGCCCTGGGGTAACTAAGCTCATCCAGGGCAACTACTGAGCCCTCAAGCTCTGGAGCCTGTGCCACAACTAGAGAAGTCCCTGCACTTCACTGCAATGAAGACCCAGCGCACTCTCCCCAAAAAAGAAGGAGGAGGGGAGAGGAGAGAACCTTTGTTCTCTGGTGTCTCTTCTTATTGTTGTTCAGTGGCTAAGCTGTGCTTGACTCTTTGCGACCTCATGGACTGCAGCATGTCAGACTTCCCTGTTCTTTGCTGTCTCCCAGAGTTTGATCATTCTCATGTCCACTGAATCAGTGATGCCATCTAACCATCTCATCCCCTGTCATCCCCTTCTCCTCCTGCCCTCAGTCTTTCCCAGCATCAGGGTCTTTTTCAATCCACTAATCCTATAGGATCAGGGTTCCATCCTTATGACCTCATTTATCCTTAATTAATTCCTTAGAGGTCCAAGCTCCAAAGACAGTGTGTTAGGACTTCAATATTTGAAGTATGAGGGGAGAGAAACATTCAGTCCATAACAAGTAGTATTAGAAGATAGTGGTGTGATAACATCAGATTTGAACTGCCAAATTATGTCCCCTAAGAAGAATGAAAGTACCCTAGTAAAGACGTGGTCAGAAATAGTATAGAGCAGTGCCTTCTGCTCCAAAATCACTGCAGATGGTGACTGCAGTCATGAAATTAAAAGATGCTTGCTCCTTGGAAGAAAAGTTATGACTAAACTAGACAGCATATTAAAAAGCAGAGACATTACTTTGTCAACAAAGGTCTGTCTAGTCAAGGCTATGGTTTTTTCAGTAGTCAAGTATGGATGTGAGAACTGGACTATAAAGAAAGCTGAGCACTGAAGAATTGATGCTTTTGAACTGTGGTGTTGGAGAAGACTTTTGAGAGTCCCTTGGACTGCAAGGAGATCCATCCAGTCAATCCTAAAGGAAATCAGTCCTGGAAATTCATTGGAAGGACTGATGCTGAAGCTGAAACTCCAATACTTTGGCCACTTGATGCAAAGAACTGACTCATTTGAAAAGATCCCAATACTGGGAAAGATTGAAGGCAGGGGGAGAAGGGGACAACAGAGGATGAGATGGTTGGATGGCATCACCCACTCAATGGTCATGAGTTTGAATAAACTCCAGGAGTTGGTGATGGACAGGGAGGTCTGGCATGCCGCAGTCGATGGGTCACAAAGAGTCCATGAACTGAACTGAACTAAACTGAACTGAATGCCTTCTCAAACTTTACCATGCATAGGAAATTCCTAGAATGAATATTTAAACATAAAGTTAAGCTGTAAAATTGGCTGTCAAATCATTTGTGACCAGAGCAAAAAAGAAAATGTGCTGGTTATATACTTTTCACTTTCCACAAGGAAGTTTGATATAAATCTATCCTCAGAGGAACTAAATGTTTGCCATCACTAAATACTAAAAATCTTCCCTGAATATTCATTGGAAGGACTGATGCTGAAGCTGAAGCTCCAATACTTTGGCCACCTGATGCGAAGACCTGACTCACTGGAAAAGACCCTGGTGCTGGGAAAGACTGAGGGCAGGAGGAGAGGGAGACAGAGGATGAGATGGTTGGCTGACATCACTGACTCAATGAACATGAGTTTGAACAAACTCCAGGAGACAGTGAAGGACAGGAAATCCTGACATGATGCAGTCCATACTGTCGCCGAGTTGGACATGACTTAGTGACTGAACAACAACTACAATACTAAAGTAAATTTATCATCTCCATGGCACTGAGAAATAAGTGTTAGATGCTCTGAAGAAAAATCAGGATTTTATAAGTAATAAAGCTATCTCTTCCATCTTCTTAGTAAAAGTTGGAGCTGTAATGTCAAATGAACTCAATAAAATCATTATTCTGGCATTATGGATTATGGAATATTTTTCAATAACTGTAATTTTTTTTTTGTTCAAATGCTTAGAGTCATTGGAATTGGGTCAAGAAAACACTGTCTAATAAAAATCCTTGGGGGACCAATTTGATGAAGAGACAAGACATCTATGATAAGCATGGCTGTTTTTTTAAGGAATACTTTTTCAAACCCTGAAGAGTTGTTTGTCTCTTAAGTAGTTTAATCATTCTCCAGGGACTTGTGTTTAGACAATTAATTTACTTAGAAACACGTTTATTTATTTATTTATTTTTTTGCTTTTGTAGGCCAATGGGTTTTATCTAAAAATAGGGATGTTAATGAGAGGAGACAGGTTGTATCAGATTCGGAAATCCTGTGTATCTTCTATATCTCGTTTATGTAATTGGCCTCTGATGCCTGTATTTACAGTGTAGCCAAAGGTCTTGTTGATAAAATATCCATGAGAAGTTCTCTCTGGGCATAAATGAGATAACAAATTGCATTGGATGGGGCTTAGTTCTCTGTTTCCAATGCTTCTCCATAATAGTGGCTGAAAATGTTCCCAGGCAAGTGGTTTGCACTAGCCTAGATGTTGTATATCACATCTCTTCTCCAAGCCGATGGAGATGTGCAGATAGAAGGGAAAAACAAAAAGAAAACAGTAATGAAATTTTGTTTCATCCATTGTGTTTGATTTATAGATTTGTTCTACTCTGAGAGTCTCAGAGGAGGTCTTTTTGATAAGGGCCATAACTGATTAGAAAGTAATGAACTATGGAAAAGAATCCAAAGATACTGAGATTAGATCTCCACTGAAGTGAAGCTGGTAGCGGGTGTGTGAAATGTCCTTGCGCTGCTAGCTGCACAAAATGTGGATAGATTCCTGTTGTCAAGTTTCCCACCTCCTAAGAGCTGGGATGGGGAGCTGGAAGCACCCACAGAAGGCGTAGGCCTTTGTGCTTAATAATTGTTACTGAGGCGGGGGTGGGGGGAGCTTCCCCTGGTGTCTCAGTGGTATAGAAACCACCTGCCAATCCAGGAGACTTGGGTTCAATCCCCGATCCAGGAAGATCCCACATGGCAGGGAACATTTATTGAGCCTGTGTCCTACAGCCTGGAAGCTGCAGCTACGGAGCCCATGTGCCACAACTACTGAAGCCCTCGAGCTCTAGAGCCTGTGCTCCGCCACAAGAGAAGCTACTGCAATGAGAAGCCCAAGCATAGCAACTAGAGAAAATCTCCCGCAGCAACAAAGATCCAACACAGTCAAAAATTAATAAGCAAATAAAATTACCTAAAACAATTGTGTTACTGGGGATGTTGCTGTTTTAATCCAAGGTTTGTATGCTGTTACAACTTATGCTATCATCAACTTTCCAGAAGAGAGATTAGTATTTTCTAACTTCTGCTAAATGAACAAATCTACAATCTAGTCTTTTGACAAGACCCTGTTGCTGGGAAAGGTTGAAGGCAGGAGGAGAAGGGGACGACAGAGGATGAGATGGTTGGACGGCATCACTGACTCAATGGACATGAGTTTGAGTAAACTCCGGGAGTTGGTGATGGACAGGGAGGCCTGGCGTGCTGCAGTCCATGGGGTCACAAAGAGTCAGAAACGACTGAGTGACTGAACTGAACTGGACAAGGACTGAAATCTAGTCACTAAAACCAAAAGTGTTCACAGATTACATTTGCCTCCCCTGGAAATGGACTGACCACAAAGATTTGTGTTTGGTTGCAAAAGCATACACAGAACCACACTGTCTATTTTTACATTATACTTGTCTCCCTTCAGTTCAGTTCAGCAGTTTACTTGCTCAGTCGTGTCCAACTCTTTGCGACCTCATGGACTGCAGCATGCCAGGGTTCCCTGTCCATCACCAACTCCCAGAGTTTACTCAAACTCATGCTTAATGAGTCAGTGATGCCATTCAACCATCTCATCCTCTGTTGTCCCCTTTTCCTCCTGCCTTCAATCTTTCCCAGCAGCAGGGTCTTTTCAAATGAGTCAGTTCTTCATATCCGGTGACCAAAGTATCGGAGTTTCAGCTTCAGCATCAGCACTTCTGATGAATATTCAGGATTAATTTCCTTTAGGATTTACTGGTTGGATCTCCTTGCAGTCTAAGGGACTCTCAAGAATCTTCTCCAGGACCACAGTTCAAAAGCATCAGTTCTTCGGGGCTCAGCTTTCTTTATAGTCCAGTTCTCACATCCATACAAGACTACTGGAAAAACCATAGCTTTGACTTCTCTCCCTAGGTCATATCAAAAGAAATCCAGTTCTGAATCAGTCATCAATCACCCCTAATTTCACCAGTCACTCCATAGACAATTCTGTAACTTTGAATCTGTGCTATCATATTTACCTGACCAGACAACATTTCATCCATTCATTGATTTAAAAAAGCTTAAACTTTGAATCCTGTCTCATTTTTTTCTAATCCTTTATCCTGGAATATTTACATTGAAATGCTAGGCAGAATGCAGAAACAGTTCTAGTTTTCTGGGCTCTGGTGGGCAATTCCAATAACCCTCTTCAGATCCATGGGGATTTTATAGACTTCTAAAATGTTTCCTTTGACTTTTCCATATAATTCTAATTTCCTTTATATTTTTCTCTGGAAGCTATCTAAATCAGTTGATACTTGACTGGCAGAAAATCATTGCAGAATGAGTGTTTCAGAGGATCAAAGAAATCCAAGATCAAAGAAATCCAGATCCTCTGTCTTCTTACAGTAACCCTTCCTAATCCTCTCCACTTTCTGTTAGCTTTTCATGTCTATGTCCACACCAAAGGGGCCCTAAGCATCTGCCACACATATAGATGTCAACTTCACTGAATAGACCATGAGGGTCTGATTTTGATGCTATAAGAGGGTGCTATAATAATACATACCAATATAATTAGAAATCAAAAACATATTTTGTATGACTTGACTCCTTTTAAAGTTATTGAAACTTGCTTTACGGCTCAGAATATGGTCTATCTCAGTATAAGTGTTCTGTGTATACTTGAAAAGACTGTTTGTGACAAAGAAGACTAAATATGGAATCATAAAAAAAAGTATTCAGTTAATGAAAAAGAAAAAAATAAGAAGGAAACTAAAAACAGAGGAAAAATAGAAAACAAATGGCAAGATAATGGAATTAAACCAATTATTAATTGTCACATTAAGTGTGAATGGTCTAAGCATCACAAAAAAGACAGAGATTATTAGATTTGGGGTGACAGACAAGATCCAAATATAAGTTGCCTACAAAGGACTCACATTAAGTACAAAGACATTACACAGAAATAAAAAATAATATACTCTGTTAAAACTTAATCAACAGGATGCTGCCATACCTACATTAACCTACAAAGTAGATTTCAGAGCAAATACCATGGATAAAGAAGATCATTTTGTAATGATAAATGGGGTCAATTCATTAAGAAGACATTATGCTTTTAAACATTTATGCTTAGATGTAAATTGAGTATAAGAAAGAAAATAACACAGTCAAAGAGGAAACTGGTAAGATTAAAAACAAACGAAAACCAGAAAGACAATGGAACCAAAAGCTCATTATGGAAGATCAATGTAATTGATAAACCTCTGGGCAAACTAATCAGGGAGAGAGAGAGAAAGACAGAAGAAGGAGGAGGAGGGATAAAGAAGAATGAGGAGAAGGAAGGAAAGGAGGAGTAGGAGGTAGGAAGGAAGGAAGGAGGAACTGGACAGAGGGAGGAGAGAAGGGAGAGAGAGAGGAAGGAAGGAGAAAAAAGACAGAAAGACAAATTACCCGCACCATAAATAAAAGAGGTACTATAACTGTAGATTCCGTAGACAGCAAGAGGATATGCCAACAATTTCAACAATTTAGATGAAAACAGCAAATTCCTCAAAAGATATATTCTATAAAAGCTCATTTAAGAATAAAACAGATAACTTGAAGAGTTCTGTATCTATTAAATAAAATTGAATTTGTAGTTTAAAACCTTTTCACAATGAAAACTTCAGTCCTAAATTGCTGCACTGGTGAACTGTAGCAAACAGTCAGGAAAGATATAATACTAATTCAATACAAACTCTTCCAGAAAAATGAAGAAGAAGGAATACTTCCCAACTGAGTCTATGAGGCTAGTGATAAACTTACTGCAAAACCAGACAAAGACATTCCAAAAGAGAAAACTACGGACTAATATCCCTTATGAACATTAAGGCAAAAATTCTAAATCATATTTTAGCAGACTAAAATTTTAAATAAAATAATAAAGTATTATGACTAAGTGAAGTTTATCCCAGTAGAGCAATTTTGGTTTAACATTAGTAAAGCAATCAATATAATTCACCATATTAGTGAAGAAACAAAAAATAAAGATAACCCATATAAATATCTAAATATATAGAAAAATTATTTTAAAAATCCAGCCTGTATTTCAGGTTTTTATTCATAGATAAAAACCTTTCAGCATTCTATGGATAGAGAGGAAATTCTGCAATGAAATAAAAATCAGCTACTAAAATTAAGCTGTCACCTTATTTACTGGTAAAAGACTGAAAGCTTTGTCCATGAGATGAGGAACAGTTAAGAATATCATCTATCATCATCTAATATTGTATGCAGACAATCTGTGTAATCTGTGCATTCAGGTAGAAAAGAGAATTCAAATGCATCCAGATTGAAAAGGAAGAAGTTATCATTATCCTTATTACCAGACAATATAATACTCTATATAGAAAATACAATGAAACACACGCCCCAAAAGCACTATTGTAATTTAAAAGTGCAAAGTTTCAGGATCTAAGATCAAGATAGAAAGATCAAGTATATTTCTTTTTAACAATCAGGAATTGAAATTCCATTTAATATAGCATCAAACAATGAAATATTCAGGAGAACATCCAACAAAATATGCCAGGATTGTACACTGACCACTACAAAATATTGTTAAGGGAATTTAAAAAATAGATAAGTGGAGAGGTGTGTCATGTAAAATACAAAGTTATGAAATACCTAGAAAAAAAGCATAAGGACAATTGTGTTGATCTTATACCCATGTCATAGATACAACACTAAAAGCATGATCTATAAAAGAAAAAAATGGATCAATTTGACTTCATAAAAATGGAAATCTTTTGCTCTGCAAAAGACACTGTCATAAGAATGAAAGACAAATCACAAACTAGAAGATCATATATATTTTATTACAATATGCAGATCAAAAATATGCATAAATAGGAAAACAGGTTAAATATCATTAGCCATTAGGGAACTATAAGTTAAACTTCTGATAAGATACCTCTGCATGCCTCTTTAAATGGTTAAAATTTAAAAAAAAATACTGACTATATCAAGTGTTGATGAGGATGTTGAACACACTACCAATGAGAATGTAAAATGGTACAGCTACTTTGGAAAACAATTTGGCAGCTTGTTTTATTTTTTTATTTATTTTTTTAAATAGAATTTGTTTATTTTTTATTTTTTTATTTTTTTTTAATTTTATTTTATTAGTTGGAGGCCAATTACTTCACAACATTTCAGTGGGTTTTGTCATACATTGACACGAATCAGCCATTGAGTTACACGTATTCCCCATCCCGATCCCCCCTCCCACCTCCCTCTCCACCCGACTCCTCTGGGTCCTCCCAGTGCACCAGGCCCGAGCACTCGTCTCATGCATCCCACCTGGGCTAGTGATCTGATTCACCATAGATAATATACATGCTGTTCTTTTGAAACATCCCACCCTCACCTTCTCCCACGGAGTTCAAAAGTCTGTTCTGTACTTCTGTGTTTCTTTTTCTGTTTTGCATATAGGGTTATCGTTACCATCTTTCTAAATTCCGTATATATGTGTTAGTATGCTGTAATGTTCTTTATCTTTCTGGCTTACTTCACTCTGTATAATGGGCTCCAGTTTCGTCCATCTCATTAGAACTGATTCAAATGAATTCTTTTTAACGGCTGAGTAATATTCCATGGTGTATATGTACCACAGCTTCCTTATCCATTCATCTGCGGATGGGCATCTAGGCTGCTTCCATGTCCTGGCTATTATAAACAGTGCTGCGATGAACATTGGGGTGCACGTGTCTCTTTCAGATCTGGTTTCCTCGGTGTGTATGCCCAGAAGTGGTATTGCTGGGTCATATGGCAGTTCTATTTCCAGTTTTTTAAGAAATCTCCACACTGTTTTCCATAGTGGCTGTACTAGTTTGCATTCCCACCAACAGTGTAAGAGGGTTCCCTTTTCTCCACACCCTCTCCAGCATTTATTGCTTGTAGACTTTTGGATAGCAGCCATCCTGACTGGCGTGTAATGGTATCTCATTGTGGTTTTGATTTGCATTTCTCTAATAATGAGTGATGTTGAGCATCTTTTCATGTGTTTGTTAGCCATCTGTATGTCTTCTTTGGAGAAATGTCTGTTTAGTTCTTTGGCCCATTTTTTGATTGGGTCATTTATTTTTCTGGAATTGAGCTGCAGGAGTTGCTTGTATATTTTTGAGATTAGTCCTTTGTCTGTTTCTTCATTTGCTATTATTTTCTCCCAATCTGAGGGCTGTCTTTTCACCTTACTTATAGTTTCCTTTGTAGTGCAAAAGCTTTTAAGTTTCATTAGGTCCCATTTGTTTAGTTTTGCTTTTATTTCCAATATTCTGGGAGGTGGGTCATAGAGGATCCTGCTGAGATTTATGTCAGAGAGTGTTTTGCCTATGTTCTCCTCTAGGAGTTTTATAGTTTCTGGTCTTACATTTAGATCTTTAATCCATTTTGAGTTTATTTTTGTGTATGGTGTTAGAAAGTGTTCTAGTTTCATTCTTTTACAAGTGGTTAACCAGTTTTCCCAGCACCACTTGTTAAAGAGGTTGTCTTTTTTCCATTGTATATCCTTGCCTCCTTTGTCAAAGATGAGGTGTCCATAGGTTCGTGGATTTATCTCTGGGCTTTCTATTCTGTTCCATTGATCTATATTTTTGTCTTTGTGCCAGTACCATACTGTCTTGATGACTGTGGCTTTGTAGTAGAGTCTGAAGTCAGGGAGGGTGATTCCTCCAGTTCCATTCTTCTTTCTCAAGATTACTTTGGCTATTCGTGGTTTTCTGTATTTCCATACAAATTGTGAAATTATTTGTTCTAGTTCTGTGAAAAATACCGTTGGTAGCTTGATAGGGATTGCATTGAATCTATAGATTGCTTTGGGTAGAATAGCCATTTTGACAATATTGATTCTTCCAATCCATGAACACGGTATGTTTCTCCATCTGTTTGTGTCCTCTTTGATTTCTTTTATCAGTGTTTTATAGTTTTCTATGTACAGGTCTTTTGTTTCTTTAGGTAGATATACTCCTAAGTATTTTATTCTTTTTGTTGCAATGGTGAATGGTATTGTTTCCTTAATTTCTCTTTCTGTTTTCTCATTGTTAGTGTATAGAAATGCAAGGGATTTCTGTGTATTAATTTTATATCCTGCAACTTTACTATATTCGTTGATTAGCTCTAGTAATTTTCTGGTAGAATCTTTAGGGTTTGCTATGTAGAGGATCATGTCATCTGCAAACAGCGAGAGTTTCACTTCTTCTTTTCCTATCTGGATTCCTTTTACTTCTTTTTCTGCTCTGATTGCTGTGGCCAAAACTTCCAAGACTATGTTGAATAGTAGTGGTGAGAGTGGGCACCCCTGTCTTGTTCCTGATTTCAGGGGAAATGCTTTCAATTTTTCACCATTGAGGGTGATGCTTGCTGTGGGTTTCTCATATATAGCTTTTATTATGTTGAGGTATGTTCCCTCTATTCCTGCTTTCTGGAGAGTTTTAATCATAAATGGGTGTTGAATTTTGTCAAAGGCTTTCTCTGCATCTATTGAGATAATCATATGGTTTTTATCTTTCAATTTGTTAATGTGGTGTATTACATTGATTGACTTGCGGATATTAAAGAATCCTTGCATTCCTGGGATAAAGCCCACTTGGTCATGGTGTATGATTTTTTTAATATGTTGTTGGATTCTGTTTGCTAGAATTTTGTTAAGGATTTTTGCATCTATGTTCATCAGTGATATTGGCCTGTAGTTTTCTTTTTTTGTGGCATCTTTGTCTGGTTTTGGAATTAGGGTGATGGTGGCCTCATAGAATGAGTTTGGAAGTTTACCTTCATCTGCAATTTTCTGGAAGAGTTTGAGTAAGATAGGTGTTAGCTCTTCTCTAAATTTTTGGTAGAATTCAGCTGTGAAGCCGTCTGGTCCTGGGCTTTTGTTTCCTGGAAGATTTTTGATTACAGTTTCGATTTCCTTGCTTGTGATGGTTCTGTTAAGATCTTCTATTTCTTCCTGGTTCAGTTTTGGAAAGTTATACTTTTCTAAGAATTCGTCCATTTCATCCAAGTTGTCCATTTTATTGGCATAGAGCTGCTGGTAGTAGTCTCTTATGATCCTTTGTATTTCAGTGTTGTCTGTTGTGATCTCACCCTTTTCATTTCTTATTTTGTTAATTTGGTTCTTCTCTCTTTGTTTCTTAATGAGTCTTGCTAATGGTTTGTCAATTTTGTTTATTTTTTCAAAAAACCAGCTTTTAGCTTTGTTGATTTTTGCTATGGTCTCTTTAGTTTCTTTTGCATTTATTTCTGCCCTAATTTTTAAGATTTCTTTCCTTCTGCTGACCCTGGGGTTCTTCATTTCTTCCTTCTCTAACTGCTTTAGGTGTAGAGTTAGGTTATTTATTTGGCTTTTTTCTTGTTTCTTGATGTAAGCCTGTAATGCTATGAACCTTCCCCTTAGCACTGCTTTTACAGTGTCCCATAGGTTTTGGGTTGTTGTGTTTTCATTTTCATTCATTTCTATACACATTTTGATTTCTTTTTTGATTTCTTCTATGATTTGTTGGTTATTCAGAAGCGTGTTATTTAGCCTCCATATGTTTGAATTTTTAACAATTTTTTTCCTGGAATTGAGATCTAATCTTACTGCACTGTGATCAGAAAAGATGACTGGAATGATTTCAATTTTTCTGAATTTTTCAAGACCAGATTTATGGCCCAGGATGTGATCTATTCTGGAGAAGGTTCCGTGTGCACTTGAGAAAAAGGTGAAATTGATTGTTTTGGGGTGAAATGTCCTATAGATATCAATTAGGTCTAGCTGGTCCATTGTATCATTTAAGGTTTGTGTTTCCTTGTTGATTTTCTGTTTAGTTGATCTATCCATAGTTGTGAGTGGGGTATTAAAGTCTCCCACTATTATTGTGTTGCTATTAATTTCCTCTTTCATACTCATTAGCGTTTGCCGTACATATTGCGGTGCTCCTATGTTGGGTGCATATATGTTTATAATTGTTATATCTTCTTCTTGGATTGATCCTTTGATCATTATGTAGTGTCCTTCTTTGTCTCTCTTCACATCCTTTATTTGAAAGTCTATTTTATCTGATATGAGTATTGCGACTCCTGCTTTCTTTTGGTCTCCATTTGCGTGAAATATTTTTTTCCAGCCCTTCACTTTTAGTCTGTATGTGTCTCTGGTTTTGAGGTGGGTCTCTTGTAGGCAGCATATATAGGGGTCTTGTTTTTGTATCCATTCAGCCAATCTTTGTCTTTTGGTTGGGGCATTCAACCCATTTACATTTAAGGTAATTATTGATAGGTGTGGTCCCGTTGCCATTTACTTTGTTGTTTTGGGTTCACGTTTATACAACCTTTCTGCATTTCCTGTCTAGAGAAGATCCTTTAGCATTTGTTGAAGAGCTGGTTTGGTGGTGCTGAATTCTCTCAGCTTTTGCTTGTCTGTAAAGCTTTTGAATTCTCCTTCATATCTGAATGAGATCCTTGCTGGGTACAGTAACCTAGGTTGTAGATTATTCTCTTTCATTACTTTCATTAAGTCCTGCCATTCCCTTCTGGCCTGGAGGGTTTCTATTGATAGATCAGCTGTTATCCTTATGGGAATCCCTTTGTGTGTTATTTGTTGTTTCTCCCTTGCTGCTTTTAGTATTTGTTCTTTGTGTTTGATCTTTGTTAATTTGATTACTATGTGTCTTGGAGTGTTTCGCCTTGGGTTTATCCTGTTTGGGACTCTCTGGGTTTCTTGGACTTGGGTGGCTATTTCCTTCCCCATTTTAGGGAAGTTTTCAGCTATTATCTCCTCGAGTATTTTCTCGTGGCCTTTCTTTTTGTCTTCTTCTTCTGGGACTCCTATGATTCGAATATTGGGGCGTTTCACATTGTCCCAGAGGTCCCTGAGGTTGTCCTCATTTCTTTTGATCCTTTTTTCTTTTTTCCTCTCTGCTTCATTTATTTCCACCATTCTATCTTCTACCTTGCTTATCCTATCTTCTGTCTCCGTTATTCTACTCTTGGTTCCCTCCAAAGTGTTTTTGATCTCATTCATTGCATTATTCATTTTTAATTGACTCTCTTTTATTTCTTCTAGGTCTTTATTAAACATTTCTTGCATCTTTTCAATCTTTGTCTCCAGGCTATTTATCTGTAACTCCATTTTGTTTTCAAGATTTTGGATCATTTTTATTATCATTATTCTAAATTCTTTTTCAGATAGATTCCCTATCTCCTCCTCTTTTGTTTGACTTGGTGGGCACTTGTCATGTTCCTTTACCTGTTGGGTATTTCTCTGCCTTTTCATCTTGTTTAGATTGCTGTGTCTGGAGTGGGTTTTCTGTATTCTGGAGGTCTGTGATTTCTTTTTATTGTGGAGTTTTTACCCAGTGGGTAGGGTTGGACGGTTGACTTGTCAAGGTTTCCTGGTTAGGGAAGCTTGTTTCAGTGTTCTGGAGCGTGGAACTTGATTTCTTCTCTTTGAAGAGCAATGGTGTGCCCAGTAATGAGTTTTGAGATGGGTCTATGTGTTAGGTGTGACTTTGGGCAGTCTGTATGTTGACTTTCAGGGCTATGTTCCTGTGTTGCTGGGGAATTTGTGTGATATGTCTTGCTCTAAAACTTGTTGGCTCCTGGGTGTTGGTTGGTTTCAGTGTAGGTATGAAGGCTTTTGGACGGTCTCTTATTACTTAAAGTTCCATGTAGTCAGGAGTTTTCTGGTGTTCTCAGGTTTTGGGCTTAAATCTCCTGCCTCTGGATTTCAGTTTTATTCTTCCTGTAGTCTCAGGACTTCTCCAACTATACAGCACTGATAATAAAACTTCTAGGTTAATGGCGAAAAGATTCTCCCCTGTTAGGGGCTCCCAGAGAGGTTCACAGAGTTACACGAAGAAGAGGACAGGGAAGAGGTAAATAGAGATGAGCAGGAGGAGAAAAAGGGGGACTCAAGAGGAGAGAGACAGATCTATGCAGTCGTCTGTTCCTAGAGTGTTCTCCGTAGCCCAGACACCAGCAAAGATTCACAGAATTGAATTGGGAAGAGAAGGGGAAAGGAGGAAACAGAGGTGTTCTGAGGTAGAAAACAGAGAGTCAAGATTGGGAGAGAATAATCACCACACTCCTGAATAAAAATGGAAACTGAATATTGGATTCTTAAATGTTTACGGTTTATATCATATACTGAAGAACAAAAATTAAAAATCTAGAGTATAGGTTAGACTCATAAAAATACTATATTAAAAACAAAAACAAAAACACCCCCCCAAAAATTTTAGAAATATATATGAGGTTCGGTTTAAAAATAAGGCTTCTCTTCTTTTTTTTCCTTTTTTCCTCTCCTCTTTGTAAGGTTATAGTGTATTGAAAATGAATAATTAAGGAGTAGTAGAGGAGTACTAGAGGACTTTAAAAGAAATAAGAGAAGAAGAAAAATTAAAAATAGAGGAGGAGAAGGGAAAAAAAAAAAAAAAGAAGAAGAAGAGAAAAAAAAGAGGAAAAAAAATTTTCCCTAACTACAAAAATCGTAAGAATTTATGAAAATGAATGTTAAGGAGTAATGGGGGAGTAATAGCGAATTTTAAAGGAAAATAAAAGAGAAAAAATTAAAAAGAAAAAATAAAACTAAAAAAAAAAAAATTTCTTTTTTTTTTTTTTTTCTTTTCCTTCCCTGCTTTAAAAAAAAAAAGAAAGAAAGAAAGAAAGAAAAAAAAAAGTAAAAATATATGTAGGAAGTTCTCTGGAGCTGTTGCGGTCAGTGTGGGTTCGGCTCAGTTTCAGATAGCTCCTCGTTCCAGCTTACACTTCTTGATATCTTACAGGACCCTTGTGGTGTGGTCAGTGTTTCCTACAGGGATTTTAATCTGTTGCACCAGTTCCTTCTGAAGCGGTTTGGCTTCTGTTTGCCAGGCTCTTCAGGGCCTCATTTCCGCCCTGACCCAAGCGGGCGGAGGTGGACTCTTATTCAGGTAGCTAGTTCCGTCGCGCTGCAGGGAGGGGCCAGAGTTGCTCGGGCTCCGGAGCTGCTCAGGCTCCCAGCTGTTCTATATGGAGCGGCGGTGCGCGCAGTTCCAGCCCTCGGGTGTTCCGCCAAGGGTCGGAACTGAGATCTGCGCCTGCTCCCTGTGCCCTCCCCGTCAGAGCGGTCCAGGCAGCCAGGGGCTTGACGCTTGACGGGCGCACTCTCCCCGGGTGCGCGCGCCCACTCCCTTCCGCGGTCCCAGTCTCAGATTCCGCCGGCGCTAGTCCGGTGCGTGCGCCTTCTGCCCGCCGCGTCCCTAGACCCAGTCCCCGCCTGCGCCGGTCGGGTGCCTGTGCCCTTTGTCTCGCCGCGACCCTCCCGGCGGATGTCGACCATCCAGAATCTCGGTCCCTTTGCTCTGCGAACCGCAGGCAGCGTGTTCTGGCCGGTTAATTTTCTCTCTCTTGCTCTCCCACAGTTCAAGCTGGGAACTCACATAAGCTCCCTCCGATTGTCCACAGGGCTCTCAGGCCCAGACCCTGCCCCAAATAATGCCGCTCGCTCCTCTCCGTTCCGCTCCCACTTGCTGGTGGCGGATGCGGGTGTCTGGGGTACTTTCCTGCTGGGAGTTGCTTTTAGGCTCGTAATCTGTGGGTTTTATTATTGTTTCTCTCCCAGTCAGGTTGCCCTCTGAGATTCAAACACTTCCCCCAGGCCCGCCAGTGCGAGGGTTCCCCGGTGTCTGGGAACGTCCTCTATTAAGACCCTTCCCGGGACGGATCTCCGTCCTTAGCTCTTTTGTCTCACTTTTTATCTTTTATATTTTGTCCTACCTCCTTTTGAAGACAATGGGCTGCTTTTCTGGGCGCCTGGTGACCTCTGCTAGCGATCAGAAGTTGTTTTGTGAAGTTTGCTCTGTGTTCAGTTATTCTTTTGATGAATTTCTAGGAGAGAAAGTGGTCTCCCCGTCCTACTCCTCCGCCATCTTGGCTCCTCCCCCCTGGCAGCTTGTTTTAAAAGCCAAACAAACACTTGCTATATAATCCTGCTATTCCACTCCTCAATATTTACCCAAGAGAAACAACAGCATACTTCCTATCAAAGACTTGCATGTGAATATTTTTGGAAGCTTTGTTCGTAATAGGTCAACACTGAAAACTATCCAAACATCCATACATGGGTGAATAGATACACAGAGATGGTATATCCTTATATTGGAATACTACTTGGCAGTAAATAGGGTGAACAATTGATACCGGCAGTATCATGGATCAACTTCAAAATTCTTATACTGAGTAAGTGATAGGAGATGAAACAAGAGTATATGCTATGTCATTTCATTTATATAAAACTCTAGAAAATGCAAATTAATCTCTAGTGACAGAAAATGGATAAACAGTTGCCTCGGGAAGGGATGAGGGCAGGAAGATTAGAAAGCAAAGGGAACAGAGGCAAACCTTTGGGAGTGATAGATATATTCATTATCTTGGTTGACATGATGATTCTATGGGCATTAAACCTTATCAAATCTTATATTTAAATATATATGCTTTATTTTATGTCAATTACATAGCAATAAAGGTGTTTTACAAAGTGAATGTGAAGCAACCTAGATGTCCATCTACAGATGAATGGATAAAGAAGATGTGGTACATATAAACAATGGAATATTACTCAGCCACAAAAAAGAACAACTTTAAGTCAGTTCTACAGAGGTGGACGAACCTAGAGCCTGTTATACAGAATGAAGTAAGCCAGAAAGAGAAAAACAAATATAATATATGAATGCATATATATGGAATCTAGAAAAATGGTATTGATGATCTTATTCGAAGGGAAGGAATGGAGACTCAGATACAGAGAATGGACTTGTGGACACAGTGGGGGAAGGAGAGAGTGGGATGAATGGAGAAAGTAACATCAATATATATATACACTCCATGTATAAAATAGGTAACTGGTGAGAAGTTGCTGTGTATAACGCAGGGAGCCCAGCCCGGGGCTCTGTGACAACCCAGAGGGGTGGGATGGCAGGAGGGGAGGGAGGTTCAAGAAGGAGGTAATATGTATATAAGTATGGTTGATTTGCAGTGTCCTATGGTAGAAATCAGGCTTCCCAGGTGGCGCTAAGGTAAAGGACCCACCTACCAATGCAGGGGATGTAAGAGATGAGGGTTCCATGTATGAGATGAGGGGAAGATCCTGTGAAGAAGGGCATGGCAACCCACTCCAGTATTCTCGCCTGGAGAATCTCCATGGACAGAGGAACCTGACGGGCTACAATCCACGGGGTCACACAGAGTTGGACTTGACTAAAGCGTCTTAGCACAGCCCAGCACATGGCAGAAACCAACTCAACATTGTAAAGCTATTCTTCCCCCATTAAAAATAAATTTCAAAAAAGTGAATGCATTTATAAGACAGATGTTATAAAGCTGAACATATCTCAGAAAATTCATAAGGCACCGAAATGCCAATATGAAGCCAGCATCCGACTCAGTAAATAGAATCCACGTTCTAGTCCTAAATATGGTTTGCAACAGAATGGCCATATCTATTCATTTTAATAATCTAGGTTTTTTGATTATCTGAATTAGAAACTGAAGTTTATCTTTTTGGAAGGATTAGCTGAGTTGTTAGGGCACAACAATTTGCCTTGGACAAATGAAAGCAACTCTCTTTCTATAGTTTTGAAGTACATTTTTTAGGCAAAAGTAACCTGAGCTTGGGATTCAAAACAAAAAAAGATCATCTGGTGCCCCCAAACTCCATCAGTGCTTCTAGGGCACCTCTCCAATTTCCTTTTCTTAATTGACCCATGAAAGTGAAAGTGTTAGTCGCTCAGTCGTGTCTGATTCTTTGCGATCTCATGGACTGTAACTCCCCAGACTCCTCTGTCCATGGGATTCTCCAGGCAAGACTACTGGAGTGGGTAGCCATTCCCTCCTCCATGAGATCTTCCCGACCTGGGGATTGAACCTGGGTCTCCTGCATTGCAGGCAGATTCTTTACTATCTGAGTCACCAGGGTTGCTCTAAAAGAAGTTGCCTCCTCATTGGGGAATTGACTCTCGGTCTCCTGAGTGACAGGAGGG
The DNA here is from genome assembly GCF_963930625.1 of Muntiacus reevesi. Taxonomy (NCBI): domain Eukaryota; kingdom Metazoa; phylum Chordata; class Mammalia; order Artiodactyla; family Cervidae; genus Muntiacus; species Muntiacus reevesi. The sequence goes on along the minus strand of NC_089250.1, from coordinate 210,043,119 downwards.
GATACTCACCACTATATTAATGAGGACTAGCTCTACTAATGAGACTCATGGGTGACTGCTAACCCAGCTGTAAGTGGAATATGGCAGGATCCCAGAATGGTGGCTACCCAAGGAAGAAACCTTTGAGAGGGTGGTAAGTAGAGACCTAATTACACAGTGTTCCTGGCCCTGAGCAATTTGACACCCTAATTGTCTAACTTTTGGTGGAGGTCCAGGTCAAAACAATGGACAGAGGCACACTTTCCTCTCTGGTCAGTCAAGGTACCATCTCCGAGTTGCCTGCATTCCATTGCATGTCCTGAGGAATCACTTGTCTGTCTAGCAAGCTGGGCTTTAAGAGGCTCCACCTCCTTCCCCAGAGCCACTGGGATGATGGAAGCACACGGCCAGGCCCCACCAGCATCACTAGCTACCTGTAGCCTGGTCCCCCAGGCCCTTTCTTCTCACCATCACCATGCAGAGCAAGGCTCAACTGGAAACCACCAGGGACAAAACGTTTCCCTGCAACAAAGCCGCTACATCAGCTTCCTGCCAGTGCCCTAGTGTTAGATCCTTCTTCTGGCTTATTAAAGGCGAAACGTCTGAGACCAAGGCCACCTCCCAACCCACCCTCAGCCAAGACTCAGCTTTCTACTGCCACTCTGAGCCCATCTTTCTTGCCACCTCCATCATGTCATCCAACCTTCTCACCCACAGCTTGTATAGCTCAAAATAGATCCCAATCTTTCTCTGACTTGGGCAGTAAAAGTTGCTCAGTCATGTTCAACTCTGAGACCTCATGGACTGGAGCCCACCACGCTCCTTTCCTCTCCATGGAATTCTTCAGAGAAGAGTACTGGAGTGGGTAGCCATTCCCTTCTCCAGGGGATCTTCCCAACCCAGGGATCAAACCTGGGTCTCCTGCATTACAGGCAGATTCTTTACCATTTGAACTAGCAGGGAAGCCCAACTTGGGCAGAGAGGGATGCTATTTCCAAAATGTGGGCTTGCTGGGGTCTTCCCTGGTGGCCCAGTGATTACGACTCCATGCTGCCAAATGCAGGGGGCAGGGGTTCAATCCCTGGTCAGGGGACTAAGTTCCCACATGCCATGCCGCATGGCCAAAAGATTTTTTTTTAAAACTGTGGGCTTGTTGGAGCAGGTTCTATTTTAGATGAGTCTGAAGCTTTCTCAACTCTCTTTTCTAGGACCCTTCAATTCAGTGGGACCCATAAAGAAATAATTACTTTCTTATCCCCTGCCACCAAGTTTCAAGATAATCAATTCTGCCATGACTGCTGCCATTTAATATAAATTTACTTCATCCCAGGCACTGTGCTGAGTTCTTCATGTGACACACCTCCTTAAATCTCTATTCATTTCCAAAACTGCCCTTCAGAGTAGTTACTGATCTCTTCCTCAGCATAGCACTTATGTCCAACTAGGTTAACTAACTTGCCCAAAGCCACATGGTTCATACCCAGGGAGTGAACCTGGGTCTCGTACATTGCAGGCAGATTCTTTGCCATATGAGCCACCAGGGAAGTCCCATAAGTGGCTAAGTGCCCTCAAGTTCAGAGTCTCCTGTCCTTCACAGACACCACAGTGCCTTAATTCTTAAAAGAAAAAAATCCCTTTCATGTAGGAGCTTTCTATTAATATTGTGAATTTCATTCTCAATGCATAATTTACTAATAACCGCACACTTGGTCTTTGAGGCTTCTTCAGTTGACTTTTCCCATTGTCTGGGTCTCGCTGAGATTCAGAGACAAGAATATGGACCCTGGGGTCACTAGTCACCCAAGATCTTTTCTCAAAGGTGCTGGGCTGTTGTGCTCAGTCATGTCTGACTCTTTGAGACCCCGGGGACTGTAGCCCTCCAGGCTCCTCTGTCCATGGGATTTCCCAGTGAAGAATACTGGAGTGGGTTGCTATTTCCTCCTCCAGGGGATCTTCTCAACCCAAGGATCAAACCCGTGTCTCCTGCATCTTCTGCCTTGGCAGGTGGGTTCTCTACCCTGAGCCACCAAGGAATTCCACTGAAGGATGAAAGGCAGTTAACCAACTAGAAGAAACTAAAGAACTAAAGGCTCATGAATCTCACTGGTATTTAAAGAACAAAACATAAATTATGCAAAGTTCTTCAAGCAGACCCAATAGAACTTTCCTACTTTCTGTCTTTGGCATAAGAGTGAGTACTTGAAAATACACATTTTTCTAAAAATAGCCAATAAGGAATTCCCTGGCAGCCCAGTGGTTAGCACTTCGTGCTTTCACTGCTGAGGGCCCGGGTTCAGTCCCTGGTCAGGGGACTGAGATCCCACAAGCTGAACAGCACAGCCAACAAATAGATATTGGGTTGGCCAAAATGTGCATTTGGTTTTAAGTAAAAATAAAAGACACGTTTTTCATGTTTACCAACAATTTTACTGAACAACACATTCACTAACCAAACATTTTAGCCAACCCAATAAAATTTTTAAAAAATAGTCAATAATTGAAACATATAATCAACTTGCAGTCTCTACAAACATTCTACACTTGTGAGGACTGACCACATTCCATTTTGAGCTGGTTTGAGATATATTGTCATTGTTTAGTTGCTCAGTCGTGTCTGACTCTCTGTGACCCCATGGACAGTAGCCCACCAGGCTCCTCTGCCCAAGGGATTTCCCAGGCAAGAATACTGGAGTGGGTTGTCATTTCCTTTTGCAGGGGATCTTCGCTTGAGATATGTGTGTGTGTATATATGTGTATATATATATATATATATATATATAATTTTTTTTTTCCCAAGAAGAAGCTAAATTTGTGTGAAACTGACAAGCCATCCACTCACCTCCAGCCTTTTGAACCAGATGAGTCCATGTGTCACGTCTCCTGCCAAGTGACCAAACCCTATCCCAAAGCAAAGTTGTTTAAGTCTATTACCTGGCCTGGGTCTCCCTTTCTGCTGACTTATTCCACCACAAACTCTATTGCCTCTCAGCTCTCCTACAAGCTCCTAGAATTGTGCTTTGTCTCCAACCCTGCTTCTGGCTCTGAAATTTCTGTTTGTCCCAGCACTGGATGCAAACACCCCTCCACTGCGTGGAGCTGGTCTACCCCTCCACCTCTCTCATTATTTTTTTTTTTTTTAATATTTACTTATTTATTTGGTTGCTCTGGGTTTTAGCTGTAGCATGAGGGATCTTCAATCTTCCTTGGAGCATGTGGGATCTTTAGTTGTGGCATGTGGGATCTAGTTCCCTGATAAGGGATCAAACATGGGTCCCTTGCATTGGGAGTGTGCAGTCTTAGGCAGTCTTAGGCACTGGACCACCAGACACATCCCTGCCTCTCTTATTACTAGTTTCCTGGTTCTGATTCCTATTGTCCAGGGAAGGCCAGACTCAGGCCTCCTGCAAAGGGGATCTTAGGCAGATAATTAGTTAAAAGTGTGTGTGCATTACAGCCGAGTTTGTATTGTCTATCAAGTTATGTGAAATATATATGTGTTCATTTTCATGCCTATTTAACACAAAAGTCCCTATCTCTGGGGGTAATGTGCCATTTTATCAGTCGTTTTCTATCATGTGAAGATCATAACATCCTAATATTCTCAGCTCAGCTCTTCAATTCTCCAGGGAATCCCTTTCCAAGTATTAATCTTGGCAGTGGCCCTCATTAATATGATAAGGCTCTCTGGTTTTAAACAGCTCTACAGACCCAAACAGGCTCTCCTTGAATGGGAGATTTAATTGTTTTTTTCACTCGGCAAACAATCAGGCCAGGAGAGCAAGGGCAGTGCAGACAAAGCACCAGCGCTCAACTCAGGAATGAAAGGCGTGTGTTTCTATTCTCTAATAGGCAGCAGTGCTACTGGATTTCAGAAAGGCTGACTCGGGGCTCAATGGGGAAGCGAGTGCTATTGAATCCCCCTTTCTGGCTGGCAGACATCAGGGCCACATGGCTCCCTCCTCCCCTGTCACTCCTGTTGATTTGCCTTCAAGGTGGTCATTCAGAGGGAGGGAAAGAAAAAGCCACAGTTTAGCTGCCACTCCAGCCTGGCTGTAGCATTCAGCACTGCAGCTCAGCCCAGAGGCTCTGGCAAACGGATGGCATACTATGTCTTACTGTGGTCTTTGTTCATCGTAAGTAAGATTTTCTCAGCGAGAGATGATAATTGCCTCCCCCTCGCAAAACAAAACAAAACAAAACAAAAAACCACCCACAGCCAGGGGCATGGGTTTGCTGGATCAGTGGCTGGCCCTGGATCAGCAAATTCTATTTTCTACTACACATCAACTCAATAAATCAGGTGTTTAAGCTTATTGACGGTCAGCATCTACTCTGTTTTATTCCCTATTAGCTGACTTCGCTTTCTCCCTTCCATTAGGACTTCATTTTCAAGCTAATTGCATCCTAGGTGGAAAATTTTGTAAAAGCTAAACTTTCAACTTTTTTGTTGTTCTTCTGGAACCATGGGAGAGGGCAGGTCCGTGTATACAGTATTCTGTATACCATTTGATATTCTCTACTATTTGAACAGGAATCACTGGGACCTCCTTGATGGTCCAGTGGTTAAGACTCAGCTCTTCCATTGTAGCGGGTTAGGGTTTGATCCCTAGTCAGGGAACTAAGTGATCAAAAAAAAAAAAAAAAAAAAAAAAAGGCAAGAAAGACAAAAAAGAATCATAAGATAATTATCATTGGGGTGCATGTATCTTTTGGAATTGTGGTTTTCTCTGGGTATATGCCTAGGGCTGGACTTGCTGAGACATATGTTAGTTCTATTTTTAGTTTTTGGTTTTTTTTTTAAGTCACCTTCATACTGTTCTCCATAGTGGCTGCATCAATTTAGCACAGGGAAAATGAAAAAAAAAAAAAAAAAAAGAAGAAGATACAAGCTATTTGTAGGACATATATTAAGTTAACCTAAAAATGCATTCCAATGTAGAGTAGGTGCAGACAAACTGATTCTACTTATATAAGGCACTTAGAATAGTCAAATTCATGGAGTCAGAAAGTACATTGGTAGATTCCAGGGGTTGGGGGTGGAGTGGGAAGGAGGAATGGGGAGTTACTGTTTAATGGGGGACAGAGTGTCAATTTAGGAAGGTGAAAAATTTCAAAGACAGATTATGGTGCACAATGATACGAATGTACTTATGCCACTGAACTGTAGAGTTCAATACTGTTTAAAAACAAAGGATCAGAAAACAAGCTTATAATCTGGTTTCGGGGAAAGCATGACCCCTGAGGGAACAGAGTGTAAGGCCAGTCACATTTCTAGTTTCACTGGAGTCAGATCTCCAGATTTGTCACTTTGCTGTTGGAAAAGAATCCCACAACCTCACATACGCCCAGGTCCATGGTTTTTGTTGCTGGTTAGCCGTTCAGTCCTGACTTTTGAGACCCCATGGGCTATATATAGTCCACCAGGCTCCTCTGTCCATGGGATTTCCAAGGCAAGAATACTGGAGTGGGTTGCCATTTCCTTCTCCAGGGGATCTTCTCAGATCAGGGATCGAACTTGTGTCTCCTACATTGGCAGGTGAGTTCTTTACCACTGAGCCAACAGGGAAGTCCCAGGTCCACGGTCAGTTCAGTTCAGTTCAGTCGCTCAGTCGTGCCCGACTCTCTGCAACCCCATGAATCACAGCACACCAGGCCTCCCTGTCCATCACAAACTCCCAGAGTTTACTCAAACTCATGTCCATCGAGTCAGTGATCCCATCCAACCATCTCATCCTCTGTCGTCCCCTTCTCCTCCTGCCCCCAATCCCTCCCAACATCAGGGTCTTTTCCAATGAGTCAAATCTTCGCATGAGGTGGCCAAAGTACTGGAGTTTCAGCTTCAGCATCAGTCCTTCCAATGTACACCCAGGACTGATCTCCTTTAGGATGGACTGATTGGATCTCCTTGCAATCCAAGGGACTCTCAAAAGTCTTCTCCAACACCACAGTTCAAAGGCATCAATTTTTCGGTGCTCAGCTTTCTTCACAGTTCAACTCTCACATCCATACATGACCACTGGAAAAACCATAGCCTTGACTAGACGGACCTTTGTTGGCAAAGTGATGTCTCTTCTTTTTAATATGCTGTCTAGGTTGGTCATAACTTTCCTTCCAAGGAGTAAGCATCTTTTAATTTCATGGCTGTAATCACCATCCACAGTGATTTTGGTCCATGGTAGTAGGAATCAAAGCACATTTAAGGACAAATGACTCTGATTTTGGAATTACCATGTCCTGATTTACTTCTACCATGATCATTAATCAAAATAAGACTAATTAATGCTGTTGCAGTGTGGTAGAGATTGCTACATCTTTACAAAAACCAGCATCCTTTTCTTATGGGATGTATTATTCAGAGATCATACAGGAAAAGTTACATTTCTGTAACTAGTCACTATTACTATCCTCTCCCACTGCCAAACATAGACAGTGTATCAAAAAGCAGAGACATCACTTTGCTGACAAGGGTCTGTATAGTCAAAGCTATGGTTTTTCCAGTAGTCATGCACGAATGTGAGAGGTGGACCATAAAGAAGGCTGAATGCTGAAGAATTAATGCTTTCAAATTGTGGTGCTGGAGAAGACTCTTGAGAGTCCCTTGGAAAGCAAGGAGATCAAACCAGTCAATCCTAAAGAAAATCAACCCTAAATATTCATTGGAAGGACGGATGCTAAAGCTGATACTATAATACTTTGATCACTTGATGTGAAGAGCCAATTCATTGGAAAAGCCCCTGATGCTGGGAAAGACTGAGGGCAGGAGGAGAAGGCATCGACAGAGGATGAGATGGTTGGATGGCATCACTGACTCAAATACATGAGTCTGAGCAAACTCTGGGAGATAGTGAAGGACAGGGAAGCCTGGTGTGCTGCAGTTCACGGGGTTGTAAAGACTTGGACACGACTTATCAGCTGAACAACACTAATAACAACATGTTAGTATTATTATTTTAAATGGAAAAGATGGGAAATCAAAAGCAACAAAAAGACTTTCCTGAGAAAATCAGATCACCAAACTAAGCTTGGTCTTGTTATTTTAAACCACAAATGTTTTCCATATCAAAGTTGCTCAAAAACAAAACAGAGTAAGCAAACATATCTATGAAAGTTCACCAAACGGGACTTCCTTGGTTGTCCAGTGGCTAAGACTTCGTGCTCCCAATGCAGGGGGCCTAACTTCAATCCCTGGTTGGGGAACTATTAATAGTTCCTGCATATTGCAATTAAGACCCAGCTCAGCCAAATACATAAAAGTATTTTTTTAAAAAGTTCATCAAGCTTCAACTTTACCAGCACTCACTGGTCACCTCAGAGTAGTACAGAGTAGTTCTGCTCTCTCAGAATAATCACACACACCATATAACCTTCTCCCACTTTACCAAGAGAAAATCTTTGTTCTCTCTCTCAATATTTTCTACTCAATTTGCTTTTCTATTAGGAAGATGTCTTTTCCAGCCATCTAAAGAGGGTCTCTCCAAATATTTCACTTCCTCATTTCCCCATAGGGCTTCCCATAACAACACTGATAGATTCAGATCATAGGTTGGAAGTGTCACATTGAATAAATGGATTAAAGACAGAATAAATGAAAGTTCCAATTCTAGTAATTATGAAATAATTTATATCTGATTGAACTTCACTCAGATAACAATGATACAATCATGATAAACAAAACAAAGAGCAACTTTTCTGATGGTGCTGGAGAACAATCAAAAGTAGGCAGAAATTGGAATTGGATTCAATGCTTGCATGAGAGAAAATTCACTGGTGACAGTGATGTTTATTTAGCTTTCCCCCTGAGAACTATACCAGCATGCTCAGTGTGAGTTGCCTGGAACTCAAATGAAAATATACAGCCTTGGGCCTTTGCGGTGGCTCAGTGGTAAAGCAGTGCAGGAGACGCGGGTTCGATCCCTGGTCTGGGAAGATCCGACATGTCGCAGAGCAACTAAGCCCGTGTACTATAGCTCCTGAGCCTGTGCACTAGAGCCTTGGAACTGCAACTACTGAAGCCCGCACGACCTAAAGCTTGTGCTCAACAGCAAAATGAGCCACCACAATGAGAGACCTACTCAGAGCAACACGAGAAAAGCCCGTGTAGCAATGGAGACCCAGCAGAGCCAGAAATTAATAAATAGAATTATTTAAAAAATACAGCCCCTTATCTGGGGATGTTAGAAGGAAGAATCTGGGGCTTCCAGAGTGACTGAAAAATTACGGAGAGGAGAATGGTTCAAAAGAGGAATCTATAGGAGAAATCCCTAAATCTGCATGTAAACTCTGCTTAAATCCTCAACTGACATCTGAACTAAGCATGTGTAAGGGAGATTTCAAGACACTCAGCAGAGAGCAACAGCTGGAAAGTTGAAAAACCTGAACTGAAATTTCAGCTATGACCTGCTTGGGAAGAGATAGAGTTCAGAGTTTGAATCTTAAGTTATAAAGTGTCGGTAAACACCTTGGGTTGCTCATTGATTTCTAAGAAGGGCCATGCTAAGCTTACATATAAAGACTGATTGCCCAGGACTAAAGGTTCATTCTAGGAAAAAAACTAAGACTCACCCTAACAAAGGATAAAACAAAACATTAACAAGTTTGAGGTATTAATAATGAGCCGATAATTAGATCACTTGCTGAGGCTTCCCTGATGGCTCAGCAGTCAAGAATCCACCTTCCAATGTAGGAGATGTGGGTTCCATCCCTGAGTAAAAGGAAATGGCAACCCACTCCAGTTTTGTTGCCTGGGAAAGCCCATGGACCAAGGAGCCTGGTGGGGTTGGTGGGGTCTCAAAGAGTTGGACACAACTTACCAACTAAATAATAACAACAACAAATAGTTCACTTGCTAGAGCAAAAAGCAACTCATCCATGGAAGATAAAAGAATCCAGAGTTTATACAGCATCCATAATGTCTAGTTCAAAACAAAAAAACACTGGACACAGAAAGAACAAACAAATATGGTCCACAGTCAAGAGAAAAACCAGTCAATACACTAAGACCATATGATAATTCAACACTGGAATTAACAAGGAGTAATGAGCAGTAACTAAATGCATGGTCAAGGACATAAAGTAAAAGAGGATTATAATTAGTGAACAGAGGAGGAGTACCAACAGAGTAAAAGATACCATAAATTCAAAAAAATTAAGTCTATAACTTGAAAATATAACACTTGAAATGAAAATTTCACTGAATGGGCTTAACAGTAGATAAGATACATTAAAAAAAAAAAGATCATTGTGAACTTAAAAAACAAAACATTGAAAAAAATTGTTCTCAGAAATCTGGGACAATATAAAATATTGTAATACATGTGTAACTGAAGTCCCTAAAAGAGAGAAAAATTTTAGAAATAATATATAAAGAAGTAAGTAATGACTTCCAAGAATTTGGTGAAAACTATTAACCTACACACCCAAGAAACTCAGAGAACTCTCAGCAGGATAAATATAAAGAAAACCATAAGTAGGTCATCATAGTTACACTGCTGGAAACCAAAGATAAAGAAAATGTCTTCAAAGTAGTCAGACAGAAATGACATGTTATATACAGGGGAACAATAGTAGTATTTATAAATAACTTCTCTTTTGTAACAATGAAGGTCAAGAGACAATGGATATCTCTACCTTGAATTCTCTACCAAGTGAAAATATTCTTCAAACAAGAAAGAAAAATACTAACCTTTCATGTAACCAAAATTTGGGAGAATATATTGTCAGCCAACTTGAATTTTAAGAAATGCTAATGGAATTTCTTCAGGTTGAAAATAAATGAAATCAGATAGCAGTAAAGTTCTGTAGAAAAGAATGAAGGATGCCAGAAATGATACATCTGGTCAATTCTCATTATTCATGGATTCTATATTTATGAATTTGCTTATTCACTAAAATGTATAATGCAGATTGCACTCATCTCACACGCTAGTGAAGTAATGCTCAAAATTCTCCAATCCAGGCTTCAGCAATACGTGAACCGTGAACTTCCAGATGTTCAAGCTGGTTTTAGAAAAGGCACAGGAACCAGAGATCAAATTGCCAACATCCGCTGGATCATTGAAAAAGCAAGAGAGTTCCAGAAAAACATCTATTTCTGCTTTATTGACTATGCCAAAGCCTTTGACTGTGTGGATCACAATAAACTGTGGAAAATTCTGAAAGATGTGGGAATACCAGACCACCTGACCTGCCTCTTGAGAAACCAGTATGCAGGTCAGGAAGCAACAGTTAGAATTGGACATGGACCAACAGACTGGTTCCAATAGGAAAAGGAGTACGTCAAGGCTGTATATTGTCACCCTGCTTATTTAACTTATATGCAGAGTACATGATGAGAAACGCTGGGCTGGCAGAAGCACAAGCTGGAATCAAGATTGCCAGGAGAAATATCAATAACCTCAGATATGCAGATGACACCACCCTTATGGCAGAAAGTGAAGAGGAACTAAAAAACCTCTTGATGAAAGTGAATGAGGAGAGTGAAAAGTTGGCTTAAAACTCAACATTCAGAAAACTAAGATCATGGCATCTGGTTCCATCACTTCATGGCAAATAGATGGGGAAACGTGGAAACAGTGTCAGCCTTTATTTTTTTTAGCTCCAAAATCACTGTAGATGGTGATTGCAGCCATGAAATTAAAAGACGCTTACTCCTTGGAAGGAAAGTTATGACCAACCTAGATAGCATATTAAAAAGCAGAGACATTACTTTGCCAACAAAGGTCCGTCTGGTCAAGGCTATGGTTTTTCCAGTGGTCATGTATGGATGTGAGAATTGGACTGTGAAAATGCTGAGTGTCGAAGAATTAATGCTTTTGAACTGTGGGGTTGGAGAAGACTCTTGAGAGTCTCTTGGACTGCAAGGAGATCCAACCAGTCCATCCTAAAGGAGATCAGTCCTGGGTGTACATTGGAAGGACTGATGCTGAAGCTGAAATTCCAATATTTTGGCCACCTCATGCGAAGAGTTGACTCATTGGAAAAGACCCTGATGTTGGGAGGGATTGGGGGCAGGAGGAGAAGGGGATGACAGAGGATGAGATGGTTGGATGGCATCACTGACTCGATGGGCACGAGTCTGGGTAAACTCCGGGAGTTTGTGATGGACAGGGAGGCCTGGCATGCTGCAATTCACAGGTTCGCAAAGAGTCGGACACGACTGAGTGACTGAACTGAACTGAGACCAAAAGTGAATAATTGTAACTCTTTTGCAGTCCTTAACAGACATGTGCAGATTGGGGAAATCTTTGAGTTGCCTAATGTACACTGTTCCCACCTGAAGTGACATGCTGCCTTCTTGTTTCAGTTCTCATGCCGTAACTAGAGATCATTTTGCATTTTATTTAGTGCCATGTTTTCCCTATTTTTGTGCTTTTGTTGGTGATTTTGTTGTTTAAAATGGCCTGTAACACTGAAGTGAGATTGGTTGTGATGGGTGTTTTATGATAAAAATATGTGTGTGGGTAAGCTTCATTCAGGCATGAGTTATAGCTCTATTAGCCCTGAGCCCAATGAAATGAGTCAACTCTATATATACTGCAAGGAGATCCAACCAATCCATCCTAAAGGAACTCAGTCCTGGGTGTTCACTGGAAGGACTGATGTTGAAGCTGAAACTCCAATATTTTGGCCACCTGTTGTAAAGAGCTGACTCATTTGAAAATACCCTGATGTTGGGAAAGATTGAAGGCAGGAGGAGAAGGGGATGACAGAGGATGAGATGGTTAGATGGCATCACCAACTCAGTGGACATGAGTTTGGGTAAACTCCAGGAGTTGTTGATGGATAGCGAGGCCTGGTGTGCTGCGATCCATGGGGTCGCAGAGAGTCAGACACAACTGAGCAACTGAACTGAACTGAACTGAACTATATATACTAAGGTGTCTTTAAACATAAACACATATAAAATAAGGCTTATTATTAATGAGTTGATGAAAATGTGACCAGAGTCTTGCAGGAACCTAATCCAGTATTTCCACTAGGAACAACAATTTTGTATTCACTTACTTAGTGTTCATAGAGACCTAATAGTACATTTTCATGAATAATGGAGTATCAACTGCCTATGGGCAAATAAAGAAGTCAATTGTTCCTTATTAAGTTCTTCAAAGGTACATGAATGTTTAGTTTAAATATGTTAATAATGTTTTGTGGGTTTATGAGGTACTGGATGTACAATAAGTGCAAAAACAACACAAAACTTAGGGGAACAGGAAATAGAGTTTTATTGCACTGCTTCAGGATACTTATATTTTATGTGAAGTGGTACATTAAATCCAAGTAGACTATCAGGGTCCATACTCTAACCCCTTGAGCATCCACTATAAATTTATATGAAAAATTATAGCTTAAACATTTATTTAATCAGTTAAAATGGAATATGAATAACATTTGATTAATTCAAAAATGTCAGGAGAGAAGAAACAGAGGAACAGAAAACAGATGGGACAAATACAAAACAAACAGCAAAATGGTTGGCTTCAATACAATAAGAGATCAATGAATACATTAAATGTAAATGAAACAGATTGAAAAACAAAGAATGCCAGACTGGATAAAAAGGATAAATTAAGGAATAAAGGAGTAAGCAATTCTAGAAAAATGGATCAAATGGGGTTAGTGAGTATTTTGTCATTACTGGTAACTATTTAGGGAACTAGCTCCCTCATTCTCAGCTCACACAATTTAACAGTGGGTCTAACTCCACTCCTGGCTTCATGTAATCCATATTTGGACATTCAGAGAGGTTTCTCTCTATCCATGGTGATTGATTAAGTAACAGGCACATGACCCAAGCTATACCAGTGAGAGGCAAAGCCAACTGTTTTGCTGCAATCCTGGAAAAGAGAATCTCTTTTCTCACAAGTTGACAAGCTGATTAAAATATAAACCTGGCTCTTCTGGTGACCATCTTTGACTGTTTGTTAATGAAGACAACACAGATAAAGCAGAGCTAAAAAAATCATAATAACACATTTCTGATGTCATCCTTTTAGACACTGGATCCAGGCATGCCTGAAGTGATACATATTCTGTCTTATCAGTTATTTTAAGTTAAAAAACAAACTTGATCCCCCTTCTTTTTGTTTGTATTATTTTCAAACAAAAGGCACCTGGCTAATACAAGTAGCAAGCCAGTTATTTTCCCCAAAATCCATATCGGTTGAAATAAAATCTATCCGTTAAATGAGCTTGTTTGTCATTTCTTACCATTTTTTTCAACCATGAGAAATCCTTGCAAACTCATAAACCAGAAATGATGTAGAGAGCTGCCTTCAAGTCTTTGAAATAGATGAATATTGTTCACGAAAGATCATGCCCTCTAATTTCCACATGACATATTAGGAGGCTCTGGAGGGTATACTCTCAACCAACATCACTTCCCTCTTGGCTTTTCCCCTTAGAAGGTTCTATACCTTTTCCCCAGACTATTTACTCATTGTTGATGGCTGTGGGTATGTATATGGCAATACGAACTGCTTCTTCTCATCATGGAAACACTTTATATATGCAGGAACTAAAGCTGGATGGATTTCAAGTAGATGCCTATTTGTCTATTGTTGATGCTTTGAAGGATTTGACATAATCAATACCTTGCATGACTGAAAAAGGAAATTATTTTCTAATCTTCATAAATTACCTCCCAAATAGTTGACTTTCTCACATCTCTTTGCTCTGCAATGAAAGAATGGTCTTTGAGGGACTTGCAAAATTAGTTTGCCTACGTTTTAGAACCTTCCTCTATATAGGTCTATTGTCAAAGAAATAGAGAACAAGTCCAATGTCAACTGATTAATAAGCATACACAAGTGTGGATATGGCATATTGATCAGCACTCACTCTGTACCTGGTTTAAGAATCTATCTTGGGAAGCATTGCAAGTAAGGGCAAAATGGCTCCTTTACTTGGTGCAAGCTCTCTGGTTTCTTCTTATTAGGGCACTAATCCTATCATGGACTCCATCCTCAAGGATTTCATTATCACCTCCCCAGTGTACCCACTTTCACATACCATCATACTGCTGCTGCTGTTGCTAAGTCGCTTCAGTTGTGTCCTACTCTGTGCAACCCCATAGACGGCAGCCCACCAGGCTCATCTGTCCCTGGGATTCTCCAGGCAAGAATACTGGAGTGGGTTGCCATTTCCTTCTCCAATCATCATAACAGAAACTAGGGTTTCCACACAGGAATTTGGGGACTAAGACAACATTCAGTCCATAGACACATGAGCAACATTTTTATTTTATTGGCAAGAAAACTGGATTCCCTTCCTTGGCACTCTATAAACATAGCCAACAGAGCTGCCCTTAATCCATTTTTCACATTTTCACAGCTGACCACTAGGACTTGATGGGCAAATGAGATCTCACCAGTGACTTGAACCACTTTAGCTCAGGATATATTTAAAAAAAAAAAGCAACTCCCAGTTTTACTTGGAAAAATATAAGCAAGCTGTCCCTGGAAGCTCAGTACTGACCTCATGGCCCCAGCTGACAATCTCTTGGCTTTGGAAATTCATGTAAAGTGTCTCCAGGGCCTTACCATTTTTCATAACCTTTATTTTAAATCAACTCATTGTTTCTGATCCCTTAGGCCTCTGCTGAAGGAAAGTTGATATATCTTAGAACAAAGGCAGACACACATGACGCATGCTACTCTAGCATATTAGTCAAATGTCAAATTCTCCTACTGCCTATTTTCAAAAATTAACCTTTCCTCTCCTCCTCCTTCTTAGCACCCCCCAAAGAAATTCCAATATTGTTACTATTTTTTTTTTTTTTACATCTCTTGAATCTCCAGATATAGATGAAAGCATAGCATGGTTCAGGGTTGATTTCAAATGCTATAGATTAAAGCCTAGATTGCTTTTTTTTTTTTTTTTAAATTCTACCTCTTGTTAGCAGAAATCACAAACACACATACACACAGGTTTCATTCTCAACTGTGAACATGACAAGAGGTGCCTTTTTACCTTCTCTGTAGCACCTCCCCTGTGGAATTTCTCCATCCGTCATCCCCAGGGCAGAGTATGTGCACCCAAGCTGTGTGTCTGCTGCAGCTCTCAACACGCTCCACCATAATTTTCCATTTCCTCTCCAGCTCCTCCATAAGAATGTGATCCATGTTAGTGCAGACGCCCAAACTGCTTTGCCTCCAGGGCCCAGGACAGCAGGAAACACAGGTACATGTTCCGTAAATGCTTACTGATTGCATGAAGGAATGATGGATGATTAGGCACTCCTGGTACTGAATGAAATGCCCGACTGTAGATCACAGTGAACTCTGCTCAGCATTATGCGGCAGCCTGGATGGGAGGGGAGCTTGGGGGAAATGGATACAGGTTTATGTATGGCTGAGTCCCTTTGCGGTTCATCTGAAACTATCACAACATTGTTAATATGTGTTGGCCACTCCTTCATGTCCAACTCTTTGCGACCCCATGGACTGTAGCCCACCAAACTCCTCTGTCCATGGGATTCTCCAGGCCAGAATACTGGAATGGGTTGCCATTCCCTTCTCCAGGGGATCTTCCCAACCCAGGGATCAAACAGGTGTCTCCTGCATTGCAGGCAGATTCTTTACCATCTGAGCCACCAGAGAAGCCCCTAATAGGCTATACTCCAATACAAAATAAGAAGTTTTAAAAATTCCCTGTCTCTGAATTAGCATAGTCTTGCTTGCTGCCAGAGCAAGACATCTCCCCTCTGCTTTCCTCTCTGTACCACAAAGGCTCCACTCTCCTTGGTCCTTATCATACTTCACACTGACAGGCTTGCAGGGTAGCAGGTGGGGGTGAGGGGTGTCTTGTGAGTCTCACCCAGAGCCCAGGCAATGGGTTCACATGTGAAGGAAACCCTAGCTCTGACCGAATGACCCACCTTTGTGGATCTTCCTTCTTCTGTCCAGTGTATACCGAGGACTCCCTGCTTCCCCCTGCAACCTGGGACCTAAGCATAAGACAGGTGTCCTCTCTTCACAGCTGTCACATTATTGTTTTATACACACACACACACACACACACACACACACACACACACATGTATATAGAGAGAATGATACTTTCATTTCAATGATACTCTGTTTCAATTTTTGTTTTTGGCCGCACCATGTGACATGTGGGATCTTAGTCTTCAACCAGGGATTGAACACCCACCCCCTGCAGTGGAAGTGGAGAGTCTTAACCATTGGACTGCCAGGAAAGTCCCTGTCACATGATTTTCCTTGAAGTCCATAAGCTCCAAGATTGCAAATTCCAATTCAGGACCATCCAGGAAAATGATGACAAAAAGATATGTGGATGCTCAAGTTTAAAAAAAAAAAAGCATGTTCTCTCCTATTGCAGTGAATATGCCATTTCCTTGGCTGATCCCCATATTTCTAGTTGATTAAAAAATCTACTTTGGCATTCAGGCACTCACTTATTCAGTCAACAAACATGTCCAAGTACCTTCCATGGTCCAGATCCATCTCACACCTCACTCCCTTTGATGAAGATCTTCTTCGACTTGCTAACAAAGTGAAAGTGAAAGTTGCTCAGTTGTGTCTGACTCTTTGTGACTCCGTGGATTGTAGCCCACCAGGCTCCACTGTCCGTGGAATTCTCCAGGCAAGAATACTGGAGTGAGTAGCCATTCCCTTCTCCAAGAGATCTTCCCAACCCAGGGATTGAACTTAGGTCTCGCACATTGCAGGTGAATTATTTATTGTCTGAGCCACCAGGGAAGCCCAAGAATACTGGAGTGGATGGCCTATTCCTTCTCCAGGAGATCTTTCCAACCCAGGAATCAAACCAGGGTCTCCTGCATTGCAGGTGGATTCTTTACCAGCTGAGCTACCAGGGAAGCCCTTGACTTGCTAAGGCTGAATTAGTGACTCGCCCAGCACATCTCCTATTCATTTCAATGATGCAATTTGTTGCTTCCATGTCCCCTCTCCATCATGGGATGCTTGAGGAACAACTGAGCTTAGATTTACCTCTAGTTTCCAGCAGGCAGCGTGTAGACTGGTTGATAGGAGGAGGACAGCAAGAAAGTGCTGTTCAGAATCCTATATTGTCTATGAAATCACACTATTCAAAACCATGGTTTGTTCAAGGATAAATACTATATTTTTCCCTACAGGTTTTGAATAGTGCCCATGGACTTCCTGTTGTTTCTTTCTGACACAAACAAGGGATTCTTTATGAATAACGTCCTGTAATACACCAGCCTGTAAGGTGGATCCCATACTCCATAAGTAATGCATTCCAGTAAGGTGCATTACTGGAGAATAACCTAGAACCTCGGGCAGAGTTCTATAAATGTTGATTCCTAGCAGGGAAACAAACAGGCAAACAAAGAAACAAAACTCTCCTCTTCCTGAGAATACTTACAGATCAAATCTGGAATCCATGGGAATTTCAAGGCCCTAAGGACAAGCCAATAGTTCAAATTCTGTGGTCAGATTTATGAAATGGGCCATCATGTTACCAGCCAAATGCTCTAAGTAGTACATATTATTAATTAACCAGGCTTCCTCCATGACTCAAGCAGTAAAGAATCCGCCTAATATGTGGGAGACGCAAGAGACACAGTTTTGATCCACGGATAGGGAAGATCCCCTGGAGAAGGAAATGGCAACCCACTCCACTATCCTTGCCTGGAAAATGCCATGGACAGAGGAGCCTGGCAGGCTATAGTTCATAGAGTTGCAGAGTTGGGCACGACTCAGCACACATATACAGATGAGAGTAAGGTTAAGATGGTCCAGCCTATCTCCAGAAAGGGACAGAGCATTGAGTAGTGTTGTGATTTCTAAGGTATCCTGCAGAAGTAAGTGTGTGCTGTTTGACAAATTAAGCAGTTGATAAGTCCCTTATTATGTGGTGGCATGTTGGCGGTGGTCCTTTAGGTCAAATAGACACGAGAGAAGGGGATTAGAGAAAAAAGGAGAGAGGGGGGAAGAAAGACACAGAGAGACAGAGACAGAGAGGAGAAAAGGGATTGAGAACCCAGAGTGACACACAGCAGATGCTGGAGATGCTGCTAGAGGTGAGGTAGAAGCAGAGCAATACCCTGACTCCTTCCAATGTATCGCCACCCACGTCCCACCGGTCCCTCCACCGACCGAACCCAGACGCAGTCTGGAAAATGCAGTCTGCGGGCCAGGCCCGAGGGGACAAAGCAGGTCCAGGAAGATAAGACATGTCTGGGGTCCCAGAGCTCAGTGAGGACCCAGCAGCTCTGAAGTCTGGACAGCTCCATCACAGACTGCACGTGCAAAGAGCAGTGATGGGAGGGTTGTTTTTCAAGGAGCCACCACCCCCATCCAGTGTTCTTGAAGATATGCGGTCATTTCCATCAGAACAACGAAGAAGTGACCACTGCATCTCATGATGGCTCCTTACTAGCGTGGACAACTGGGCATTCAGTCCGGAAGTCCCGCACCTTCTCTGGGAAGCATCACCTGGGACCTCAGGGAGTCCTGAAGGGCTGAAGCTTCACATGAATCATGAGAGGATGGGACCAGCACACACTCTCCCTCGCGGGGCTCATTAGAGCTCCAGTTAATATATTAACACCACAGAACCCTTTTCCTGTGTGAGAACACAGTGATAGAACGTCTCCTATTTTCCTCCCAGTGTGTGTGTTGGAGTGTGTGGGGCAGGAAGGGGAGAAGAGGTTCTCACTTCAGTTCAGTCAGAGAAAGAAGAGGCTTTCCAGACCCTAGTGCCCGGCAGGAGAGGGTAAGAGTAGGACCCACAGGCACCAGGCAAGCACAGATCCCAGGCCTGTCCTCAGCTCAGGACTCAGCTCATGCCAGAGTCTGCCGTCACAGGAACACAAAGGTAAAGGTCTGAGACTCAAGGATTTTAGGGTCAGAGGGGAGTCAGTTACTAAACTGGTTTGATTTAGGAGCTGTTGTGCTGAGTTCAGTTCTATCTGACTCTGCGACCCTGTGGACTGTGGTACCCCAGGCTCCTCTGTCCATGGGATTTTCCAGCAAGAATCCTGGAGCAGGTTGCCATTTCCTGCTCCTGGGGATGTTCCTGACCCAGGGATCCAAACTGCATCTGTTACATCTCTTGCATTGGCAGGCGGATTCGTCACCACCATGCCACTTTTGAAGCCTTAGGAGATCTGGTAAATCTTGACTCTGCCAAATTGTTCAGTGACTTTGAGGCAGATGATCCAAACCTCCTTGGGTCTCAGTGTTCTAATCTGCAAAATGCTGTCCCTCGAGTCACTGAGAAGATTCAATAAATCAGATTCCAGCGGTGTGTGCATGCTAAATAAACGCACACATGTGCTTTTGTTAACCTTCCAAGAATGAGACTGCGATGGGTATTCTTGACTTGACCCAAAATAGTAATGTTTATTTCGAATGTTATTTTGGTAAGAGCAAAGGAAAGATTTCCCTGTACTTGAATTTATAAACAGAAGCATCCAGTCATGGAGAGGAGAGGGTGGATGCTGCCCCTGGGATGTGGCCAGGGCTGTAGATTTTCCCTGCCTCTCCCCACCTCTCGGCAGAGGAGCGGTGCCTTATTCATGGTGTCCTAGGAAGCAGACATTTGTTTGTCTATTATAAGGCGACTTCATTGAAATGAAGTTCTTCCACCCAGGAGGGATGTTGGCTGGCAGCTGCACCCTCCAGTGAGGTCTGTTCTGCACCCGGCTGTCTCACCGGCCAGTTCCCTCCCTCTGCTGGCCCCAGAGAACAGCCTCCTTTCTCCCAGCCTCCATGGCATCTGCCTTGAGAGCGACAGGATGAGACCCAGAGAGGTGACAGTCACAGGATACATCAGGATCTCCCAACCGTCTTCTACCGTGAATCCCGCTGTCAACCGTTTACTCCTGAACACTGATTTGCAGACAGAAGACAACAGACCTGCTCCTATCTTCTTTGGTATTACCTTTCATCATTTGTCTCTTGATTTTCTCATAAGTCCTTCCCCATGTGGCTGCTTTGTACTACATTTAGAAGATGCCTACTTGATTGCATCTTTCATGTCTTCACCCTAATCCAAGCCTCAAGCATCTCTCAAGTGGTCCATTGCAATAGCCTTCGAACTGGTCCATGGGAATCTCCTTTCACCCTCATCATCCATTCTTCAGGCTGCAGCCAAAGAAAGCTTTTACAAACACAAATGGGATAATGCCATCCCTTCTTAAAGTTCTTTAATAGCTCGCTTTGCTTGGAGGGTCAATAGCAATATCCTTAATGTGGCCTCCATGCCCTTGTGTTGTCTGCCAGGTCCCAACTCTTTATCCTCATCATCCATAGGCAGTCACACCTTTTTCTTGTTTTTCATTTTTTTTGGGAGGGTTTGGGGGAGTGGTATGTTGCACAGCATGTGGGATCTTAGTTCCCCAACCAGGGATTGAACCCATGCCCCGTGCATTGGAAGCTCAGAGTCTTAACCACTGGACAACCAAGGGAAGTCCTGCCACACCCTCTATTCTCCTGTAGCAATGAGCTCTCAACCTTAAGGCCGTGGCACACTTGTTCTTTCCACCAGGAATCTTTTCAAACCACCCCCCCCCCCCATCTCCTTCTTCTTGAAAATGCCTACTCATCTGATCTCGGCTTAATTGTTTCTTCCCCAGGGAAACCACTCCTTCTAGGGTGAGCTCACTACCTCACTGGCCACTCCAAGACTAGTTGGAGTTTCCTGGTTTACACCCTCCCAGCCTTGTCTTTTTGCCTTTCAGAGCACGTCATCATGGTTATAATCACATGGAATCTTGACAAACTAGGTCTGTGCACTTCATGAGTGCAAGGATTCATTCTGTCTCCTGTTTCTTGCTGTGTCTCCAAAGACTGTAAAGGGATTTGTGCATGATAGATCCTTACTTAGTGTTCACTGGATGAATGAATGAATGAACAAGTAATGAATATGTTTGAGAAGAATAATTATCCTCTGGGGAGGGGGGATACTTGGGGAGTCTGGGATTGACATGTACATTTTAAATGGATTTAAAATGGATAACTGAACTTCCCTGGGGTCCAGTGGTTAAGAATCCGCCTGGCAATGCAGGATACACAAGTTCGATCCCTGGTCCAGGAAGATCTGACATACCATGGGGCAACTAAGTCTCTGTATCACAACTACTGAAGCCTGTGTACCCTAGAGCCCGGGCTCTGCAACAAGAGAAGCCACAGCAATGAGAAGCTTGAGCGACTCGAGTAGAGAGCAGCCTCTGTTCATCACAACTAGAGAAAGTCCGTGTGCAGCCACAAAGACCCAACACAGCCAAAAATAAATAAATAATTTTTAAAAATAAAATGGATAACCAACAAGGTCCTGCTGTATGGCACAGGGAACTCTGCTCAATGTTATGTGGCAGCCTGGATGGGAGGGGAGTTTAGGGGAGAATGGATACATGTATGGCCGAGCCCCTTTGCTGCCCACCTGAAACTATCACAACATTGTTATTTGGCTATACTTCAATATAAGATAAAAAGTTTTTCAAAAAAGGACAGTTATCCCCTCTGGGTCTCAGTTACACATTCCGTTAATTGAATATCCTATTACAATCATGCTTGTCTTCTTAGAGGCAGTGTTGTATGAAAATCTGGAATTCCACACTCAGCCAAGGTGCTCTAGTTGTTGTTTAGTCTCCAGGTTGTGTCCGACTGCTTGCGACCCCATAGACTGCAGCAACCCAGGCTTCTGTGTCCCTCACTGTCTCTTAGAGTTTGCCCAAGTTCATGTCCATTGAACTGGTGATGCCATGCAACCATCTCATCCTCTGTCATCCCCTTCTCCTCCTGCCCTCAATCTTTCCCAGCATCAGGGTCTTTTCCAATGAGTCAGCTCTTCACATCAGGTGGCCAAAGTATTGGGGCTTCAACTTTAGCATCTGTCTGTCCAAGGAATATTCAGGGTTGATTTCCTTTAGGATTGACTGGTTTCATCTCCTTGTTGTCCAAGAGATTCTCAGGAGTCTTCTCTAGCATCAGAGTTCAAAGGCATCAATTCTTCAGCACTCTGCCTTCTTCATGGTCCAATTCTCACATCTGTACATGACTACTATCCTTACACGGTGCTCCTACTGGCCCACAATTTATGGTCATTCTCATCCCAAACTGTTCATCCACAACAGACAAGCTGGCAACTGATGCCTGCTCCAGATATTCCATGAATTATTTCAAGATCAGTTATTAAGACTGATAAATTCCTAAGGACCAGTTCAAGATCTGACCCCTTTCAACCCCAATTTCCTCTCCTTTGGTCTCCATCCCAAGTCCTGGCATGTCTCATCATCAGTGGACGTTCCAGGAAGCCACGAGGAGGCGCTGCCCTCTCAGGTCAGTGGTGACCTCCTGCTCATTCAAATACCATCTCCCCATGCTCCAAGGTAGCAGCAGAGTATGGGTACCCCAAATGCCACATTCCAACCCTAGTGAGTGGGGCCAATCCTCAGACTCACTGTGGGAAGATCTGGCTAGTCTCAGAGTCAGGAGCACTCACCATTCAAGGGCTGCAAAACAGACAAGTGGGTTTAATTCCTTTAGTCAGGAATTTCCCTCCATAGGAACTCTCATAGGACTTCGCTCATAAGAAATGGGCCAGTTTTCATCCTTAATTATGCAGCTCCAAGGCCAACCTTGACCACATGCACAGGGCACTGGGGATAGAAACATCCTTCTCCCTTGCCAGCAAAGGTCTACTTGACTTTTCACCCTGTGACATTTAAACCCTTGTGTTTGTCTTGTTGTAACTCCACATGTTGCCCCTCAAGATGACACCTCTAACAGGGATGGTGGCTTTGCAAATTGATGTGAATGTACTTGGCAGCGTCTTGAGATGCTGAGTTCACAAATCTGTCCTTCCAATCATCTGAATTCAGTTTGATGCCTTTTGGCCCAATGTCAACAAACACTGTGAACGTGTATGGCTATAGAGCAGGGAGTTTACCCAGTTTGGTTAGATGTAGATCAAAAGGAACAGATGTTTGCTTTAAGAATCGGACATAGGGTTGACCTCGAAACATAACTGTCCTCTGTTTCCAACATGTCTAATGCTATTGGATAATCTACATCTCTCTCTGGGATTCTAATTTCAGGGATTAATTTACCCTAAGAATATTGTTAATCTCACTGCCCAGTTCTTTTCCTTTCATTAAACAGAACTGAGATCTAGCTTTGTGCTATATTATGTTCTGTGTTATGCCCTGTGTTATGTTCTTTGATAAAGAAATGGGATTATTATCTATTTTTTTCTCATTTTCTAGCATAGGAGAAAAAAAGGGAATGAATGGCAGTGTATTATGATATGTATATAATATAGGGATAAATAAAATATCACAAACACTGAGAAGAGATAATTAAGGGGCATTTCTGAGAGGTGGTGGCATTTGAACTGAGTCCCACGTGAGTAAGACAGCATGGAATATTAGGTGAAGGAAGAGGCAAAGGCAAGAAAAAAAAGAGGGAAAAGGAAAAGACAGGAAGTTTGGGATGGACATGTACACATTATTTTGTTTAGAATGAATACCCAACAAGGAGCACAGTAGCACATGGAACTCTGCCCACTGCTATGTGGCAGTCTGGATGGGAGGGGAGTTTGGGGGAGAATGGATACATGTATATGCATGAATGAGTCCCTTCACTATACAGAGGATGAGATGGTTGGATGGCATCACCAACTCAATGGACATGAGTTTGAACAGGCTCTGGAAGTTGGTAATGGACAGGGAAGCCTGGCGTGCAGCAGTAAATGGGGTTGCAAAGAGTTGGACATGACTGAGCGACTGAACTGAACTGAACTTCACTATTCACCTGAAACTATCACAGCATTGTTTGCTAATCCCCTATATCCAATACAAAATTAAAAAAAAGTTTTTCAAAAAGTAAAAAGAGGGCAAAAGATATAAACAGAAAACTGAGGAAATTTTAAAAACCAAGGAGCACAAGATGATACATTCAAAATCACAGCAATTAATCCCTATCAGACTGGGAAATTTAGAAAGCTGGATGATGCCAAGTGCTTCTGAGATGCAGAGGATATAGACACTGGAGTAGCCATTGTGTAGAGCAATCTGTAAATATTTAGTCAGATTAGGTGCACTAATGCTCTCTGGCCAGCAATTCAACTTCTGAGCATCTATCTTCCAGGGGAATTTTCACACAAATCCATGGTAGCATCATTTGGGGTTCTGGGGAGTTGGAGGCAACCCCTTGCACAGATGACAGTGTGCACTGAATTAAAACTGACATTAACATAACTCCAAGCCTGAGACGACAAAAGGAGAGAGACACAGGGAGGTTGAAAAGGGGGTAAAGTATTGCAGACAAAGGCAGTGGCTTGGAGAGAAGGTTTATTATTTTCTGAATATCACAAATGCTATCGGGTGGGGTCACTGGGTGTGCCTAGAAAGCAATGGAAGCAAGACATGGACAGGTAGGTCGGGTGTAGAATATAAAGGGCCATGTAAGAAAAGCTAAATGGGTTGTTACTGTTATTCAGTCACTAAGTCCGACTTTTGTGACTTCATGGATTATAGCACACCAGGCTCCTCTGTCTTCTACTATTGCCCGAAGTTTGCTCAAATTCATCTCCATTGAGTCAGTGAAGCTATCTAACCACCTCATCCTCTGCTGCCCCCTTCTCCTTTTGCTTTCAATTCTTCCCAGCATCACAGTCTTTTCCAATGAGTCAGCTATTTGCATCAGGTGACCAAAAGTATTGGAGTTTCAGCATCAGTCCTTTCAAAGAATACTCATTAAGAACCCCATGAACAGTGTGCTAAAAGGATAGACACTTTATTCCATGGGCAGTTGAGTTACAAGGTAGAGAGCAATAGAATCATATTTGGATTTTAAGCTAATTACTCAAGTAGCTTCAGGGAAGAAATGAAAAAAGATGATGAGTCATGTACCAAGGACCAGTGGAATCCAGGAATAGGGGGGAAGCTCTCAATGTTTAGCTGCACCTTCCCTTCCACACACAAGCACAATGAGAGAAAACTGTAAACAGTGTCACTAAGGTGCCCAAAGCCTCACATCTGTCTGTCCATAAGGGGTATCTTCTATTTCTTCTTCAAAAGCCATGAAGCTGTCACCAGAACTTTCCCTACTCTCCAGCCAATTCAACTCATCAACTTCTTTGAATAAGTTCAGTGCAGAGTCCTGGGACTGACTGACCAATAAGACTTGGTTTTCACCTTTGAGACTTAAAATTTTCTTCCTCCTGGCCACATTACTCTGGCTCACAGCCCAACACTCCTCAAAAATGGAGGGAAACGGATGACGACTTATTTTGAAAACACAAAAAGACTCCTGAAGGAAGCCTTCACATTAGAAAATCAATCAATGTGATTCACTATATTAACTAACTTAAAAGAAAAATCACAAGAACATCTTAATAGATGCAGAAATGTTTTTTCAAAAAAATGATATTGGGGTGGGAGATGAGAGTGACGTTCAAGAGGCAAGGGATATGCATATTCCTATGGCTGATTTATCTTGATGTATGGCAGAAGCTAATATGATATTGTAAAGCAATTATCCTCCAATTAAAAATAAATAAATTTTTTTAAGTTAAAAAAAATGATATTGGGAACAAGTGCATAAAGTCCCCTTCACTCCTCCAAGAATGTCTAACCATACCTCACAGAAAATATAAAAATTAACACAAAACATTAACTCTTTGTGAAATTGTGTCACCCAAAGACTTCTTGGGTTTTACTGGAAAAAAAATCCAAAATCCACAGCAGATAAAAAACTCTCAACAACTTTGGAAGAGAGAGGAACTTTGTTACTTTGGTAAAAACATCTAAACTTATAGTTAACATCATTCTTTTTTAAAAATTAATTAATTAATTTTAATTGGAGGCTAATTACTTTACAATATTGTGGTGGTTTTTGCCATACATGAATCAGCCATGGGTGCATGTGTCCCCCATCCTGAAAGCACTCTCACCTCCCTCCCCACCCCATCCCTCTGGGTTGTTCCAGAGCACCAGTTCTGAGTGCCCAGCATCATGCATTGAACTTGCACTGGTCATCTAGTTTACATATGATAATATACATGTTTCAATGTTGTTCTCTCAAATCATCCCATCCTCACCTTCTGCCACAGAGTCCAAAAGTCTGTTCTTTACATCTGTGTCTCTTTTGTTGTCTTGCATATATGTTCATCATTGCTGTCTTTCTAAATTCCATATATATGCATTAATATACTATATTGGTGTTTCTCTTTCTGACTTACTTCACTCTGTATAATAGGTTCCAGTTTCATCCACCTCATTAGAACTGACTCAAATGTGTTCCTTTTTATAGCTGAGTAATATTCCATTGTGTATCTGTACCACAATTTCCTTATCCATTCTTCTGCAGATGGGCATCTATGTTGCTTCCATGTCCTAGCTATTGTAAACAGTGCTGAAACAAAAGACCTATATATAGAAAACTATAAAACACTGATGAAAGAAATCAAAGATGACACAAATAGATGGAGAAATATACCACGGTCGTGGATTGAAAGACTCAATATAGTGAAAATGAATATACCACCCAAAGCAATCTATAGATTAGTGCAAGCCCTATCAAGCTACCAGTGGTATTTTTCACAGAACTAGAACAAATAATTTCACAATTTGTATGGAAACACAAAAAAACTCGAATAGCCAAATCAATCTTGAGAAAGAGGAATGGAACTAGAAGAATCAACCTTCCTGACTTCAGACTATACTACAAAGCTTCAGTCATCAAGACAGTATGGTACTGGTACAAAGACAGGAATATAGATCAATGGAATGAAATAGAAAGCCCAGAGATAAATCCATGCACCTATGGACACCTTATCTCTGACAAAGGAGGCAAGAATATATAATGGAGAACAGAATCTCTTTAACAAGTGGTGCTGGGGAAATTGGTCGACCAACTGTGAAAGAAAGAAACTAGAACACTTTCTAACACCATACACAAAAATAAACTCAAAATGGATTAAAGATCTAAATGTAAGACCATAAACTACAAAACTCTCAGAGGAAAACATAGGCAGAACACGCTCTGACATAAATCACAGCAAGATCCTCTATGACCCACCTCCCAGAGTAATGGAAATAAAAATGGGACCCAATTAAACTTAAAAGTCTTTGTACAATGAAGGAAACTATAAGCAAGGTGAAAAGGCAGCCTTCAGAATGTGAGAAAATAATAGCAAATGAAACAACTGAGATGGAATTAATCTCCAAAATATACAAGTAGCTCATGCAGCTCAATACCAGAAAAATGCACAACCAATCGAAAAGTGGGTTAAAGAACTAAACAGATATTTCTCCAAAGAAGACATACAGATGGCTAATAAACACATGAAAAGATGCTCAACATCACTCATTATTGGAGAAATGCAAATCATATCCACAGTGAGGTACCATCTTACACCAGTCAGAATGGCTGCCATCAAAAAAGCTTACAGACAATAAATGCTGGAGAGGGTGTGGAGAAAAGGGAACCCTTTCACACTGTTAGTGGGAATGCAAACTAGTACAACCACTATGGAAAACAGTGTGGCGATTCCTTAAAAATCTGGAAATAGAATTAACATCATCTTAATGGTGAAAAGTTGAACACTTTCCTCCTAACATCAGGAACAAGACATAAATATTAGCTCTGACCAGAGGCTCTAGCAGTGCAATCAGGCAATAAAAAGAAAGAAAAGACATATGGATTGGAAAGAATGAAGTAAAACCATCTTTATTACAGATGACATGATTGTGAAGGGAACCAGAAAAAGCCATCCCAAATGTGCCACTTTGGCATAATGATTGCTTCAAGGTGAAGGCAATTGAGAATCAACAGATGCAGAAAGAAGACTCCTTGGAGTTTCCCTTATCTGACTAAAAGTAGAAACTTCAGAGAAAGGAGGTCACTATAAATCCCTTCTCTAGGGGAGTTTTATGGCAACAAAGAAGACAGAAAGCCAGCATCGAGAAGAGTCTGTACAAATAAACCTTACTAAAATAGCCCTTATCTTCCATTAGCTTCCCCATATATTTACCATGCCACAATTTACTACCCCTAGAAGCCTCAATGCTTTAGTCACCTAATGCGAAGAGCTGACTCATTTGAAAAGACCCTGACACTGGGAAAGATTGAGGGCAAGAGGAGAAAGGGGACGACAGAGGATGAGATGGTTGGATGGCATCACCAACTCAACGGACATGAGTTTGGGTAAACTCCAGGAGTTGGTGATGAACAGGGAGGCCTGGCATGCTGCAGTCAGTGGGATCACAAAGAGTCAGACACGACTGAGTGACTGAACTGAACTGAGAAGCCTGAATTCCCTTTCCTTTTTTTATTTACATCTCCTTATCACACTTTGTTAAAATGGTATATAAGCTTCCAAGTCCATCCGCTTCTGTGGGTTTTTACTTCTTTCCTTTGTATCCCCCACGGATGTAAAACTTTAAATGTTAATTAAAATTCTATTTCTTTTTCTATTAATCTCTTACTTATCAGTTTGATTCACAGGCCCCATGTACAGAAACTAAGAAGGTAGAGGAACTGATGATGTAGAAAAAGGGATGAAATCTCTAAAAACCTAATAAGTGAGATTAGTATGGTTGAAGACTATAAGACAAAAGTCATCATAATTTTATGGACTATAAGTGAACAATGGCAATTTGAATTCAAATTAAAAATGCTTTTTACAAAGAAATTGAAAAATAGATTCTAAATTTATATGAATATGCAAAGCACTTAGGATAGCCAAAACAATTAAGAAAAAGAACTAGAAAACTAGAAGACTAACATTACTTCCTTTTGAGAGCCTGGTGGGCTACAGTCCATGGGGTCACAAAGAGTCAGACACTACTGACTAATACTTTCACTTTCACAACTATTGGAAGAAAGTGAAGAGGAACTAAAGAACTTCCTGATGAGGGTGAAAGATGAGAGGGAAAAAGCTGGATTAAAACTCAACATTTAAAAAACTAAGATCATGGCAGCCAGTATCATCACTTCATGGCAAATAGATAGGGGAAAAGTGAAAACAGTGGCAGATTTTATTGTCTTGAGCTCCAAAATAACTGATCACTATGGACGGTGACTGCAGCCACAAAATTAAAAGACGCTTGATCCTTGGAAGAAAAACTATGACAAACCTAGACAGCCTATTAAAAAGCAGAAACATCACTTTGTCAACAAAGGTCTGTATACTCAAGGCTGGGTTTTTCCAGTAGCATGTATGGATGTGAGAGCTGGACCATAAAGAAGGCTGGGCGCTGAAGAATTGATGCTTTCAAACTGTGGTGCTGGAGAAGAC
Source organism: Muntiacus reevesi (assembly GCF_963930625.1). Taxonomy (NCBI): domain Eukaryota; kingdom Metazoa; phylum Chordata; class Mammalia; order Artiodactyla; family Cervidae; genus Muntiacus; species Muntiacus reevesi. Next base: position 210,013,887 of record NC_089250.1, on the reverse strand, counting down.
TCTTGAGAATCTTTTAGATTGCAAGAAGATCAAACCAGTCAGTTCTAGAAGAAATCAACCCTGAATATTCTGGAAAGACTGATGCTAAAAATGAAGCTCCAATACTTGGCCACCTGATGCAGAGAGTCAGTTCATTGGAAAAGATCCTGATGCTGGAAAAGATTGAGGGCAAGCAGAGAAGGGGGCAACAGAGGATAAGAGGGTTGGATGGCATCACCATGAGTTTGAGCAAATTCCAGGAGACAGGGAAGGACGGGGAAGCCTGGAGTGCTGCAGTCCATGGGGTTGCAAAGAGTCAGACACCACTGAACGACTGAACAACGAAACAACAAACCTGTGTGCACACTCTCTGAGGCATATTCAGTGTGTTCTCTTTTTATATCTTCCCTCACCAGGTCAGTTACAGCCCCAGGCATAGTGTTAAACAAGTGTTAAAACTTCAATGAATGCCAGAGTCACAAAGTCTTGGAAATTTAGGTTTCTAAGAGACCTGTGAGATCAGCTAGTTCAACTCCTTATTTTACAAGCAATTGAATTTTATTTTAAAGCAACCAAGCAAAAAGGAAAGACACTGAGGTAGGCAGGTTTTCTGACCTCGTGGTGGCCTCAGGCAAACCTCTTAACCTTCTCCGGCTTTGAGTGTTTCATATGTAAAACAAGGACAAACTTACTGCTGGAGGACTGTGGGCAAGCCTGCTGTCTCCCTCCCTTCCCGCGGTGACAGCATGAATTCTTATATCTTCCTTCTTTTCAAGTTTGAAAAACATTGGCCATCCAGGCAGTTGTTTAATCTTAGAAGTAGTTTAAAAAAAAAAAAGGAAAGAATCTATAAGAAATGGTACACAGACTTGGAAAAACCATGCTGGAAATTCTAGAGTCTAAATTTCAAAGATCTAAAAGATCTTCCCAAATTCACAAGTAGGAGCTGGCTTTGAAATTTAGACTCTAGAATTTCCAGCATGGTTTTTCCAAGTCTGTGTACCATGTCGAGGCATGTAAATCACTTTCTTTCTTACCTGGATATACTCAAAGGGATGTCCTAAGATATCAAAGGTGGAGCCTCAGTTTGTCTCTTGTTCTCACCACCACAAAGGAAACTACAAGCTCAGAAATTTATCAAAGATGCACTGGTCGCATCTCCCATTGTGCACTAAATACTACACTTGATTCTCACCAGATATTTGAGGTGGTTACTCACTACAAGGGCTTCCCAGGAGGCTCAGTAATAAAGAATGCGCCTGCCAATGCAGGAACCGCAGGAAACGCAGGTTCTATACTTAGGTTGGAAAGATTCCCTGGAGAAGGAAATGACAACCCACTCCAGTATTCTTGCCTGGGGAATTCCATGGACAGAGGAGTTTGGTGGGTTACAGTCCATGGAGTCACAAAGAATCGGAAATGACTACACTACAAAGTCACAGCAAGTGCCGAATTAGTGAATTCTGAATCACTGCCCCTAGCGTACAGTCAGGCTTCTGCAAGCCTCTGGCTACATATCCATCAACAGATCAATACAGAATCTTGTTTTCTATGTGTTTCTGTTTAAAGACACTTGAGATACTATATACTGTTCATTCGTTACCATACAAGAACAGCACAGTAGCTCAGGCCTGAATCCAGCTTATCTAACACATCCCAGTCCTCTTGCACGTAGGACCACTAGATCACACTTCAACAGTACTTGGGGGTCATTTTAAAGAGCAAAATCACCAGTGGAAAAAGCATACACACACGCACACACTCATACTCACATGTGGCATTAAATAGACCATGGAAAGGATACTTGTTCACAGCTTGAGAGCTGAAACAAGAAGGCAGATTGCCTCTTGTTCAACCTCAGCTGAGAAAGCATTTGTTGGCAACTCCAATTTTTTGCTGCTCTTCGAATGACTGCAAAAATACTGTGACTATTTATTGACTTGGGAATTACAAACACATTTTAGTGAGCCAGTAGATGAATTCTTAAATACAGAATCCATGAATAATGAGGGCCAACCATTGCTTGGTATTCAGCAGCATCTGGCCCTTCTAAGCTTTCCTTGTGCAACCAATGCCAGGAGGCTGAAAACTACACCTCCCAGACCCCCTGTCAATTGGATTCTTACTTAGATTCTGCCAATGACAGGAACTCACATCAGATGTGGCAGGTGGGAGAGAAGCGGGAACAGTTATAAGGCTTGGATGTCGGCAGGCAGGTGGATGGATTTCCGCAGATGGCTGTGTGATGGTTTGCAGTGTTTTCCAAGCTTTCTCCAGTGAATCACTGCTTTTGGGTGCCTGCTTCTTACAATTCCTGCAACTGCCTGACTTCCTGGGATCATTGTTGATTTCCCCTCATGCCTGCATCCCCAGTTTTGCCAAAGTTCCATGGAGCACCTATGATGCAGTGACTTACAATGCTCAGTCAAGTCCAGCTCTTTGTGGCCTCATGGACTGTAGCCCGCCTGGCTCCTCTGTCCATGGGATTTCCCAGGCAAGAATACTGGAGGGGGTTGCCATTTCCAATTCCAGGGGATCTTCCCGACCCCAGAATCAAACCCATGTGTCCTGCACGGAAGGCCAATATTTTGTCATGGAGCCCCCAGGGAAGCCCATATCCTTTAGTAAACTTTAGTAACATATCTTCTAATAATGTAGGTAACTGATTTCATGAGTTCTGTGAGCTGCTCTAGCCAGTTCATCAAGCCTGAAGAGGGAGTCATGGGAATGTGGGAATGTGCAATTTATAGCCCCATCAATCAGGCACAGGTGACAACTTGGATTTGCAATTGACATTTGAAGGAGAGGGAGGCGGGCAATGTTGTAGGACTAAGCCTTTTTTTTTTTTTTTTCCCAGTCTTTTGACCAAGCTGTGAGGTATGTGGGTTAGTTTCTCAACCAGGGATCCAACACTTGCCCCCTGCATTGGCAGCTCAGAGTCTTAACCACTGGACCTCCAGGGGAGTACCTGTAGGACTAAGCCTTAACGTGTGAGATCTGATTCTATCTTCAGGTAAATAACATCAAGTTTTAGTGTTACAGTTGTGCCTGACTCTTTGTGACCCCATGGACTGCAACCCACCAGGCTCCTCTGTCCATGGGGTTTTTCCAGGCAAGGATACTGGAGTGGGTTGCCATTTCCTTCTCCAGGGGATCTTCCCGACCCAGGGATCGAACCTGGGTCACCTGCAGTGCAGGCAGATTCTTTTTTTTTCTTTTTCATTTATTTTTATTAGTTGGAGGCTAATTACTTTACAATATTGTAGTGGTTTTTGCCATACATTGACATGAATCAGCCATGGATTTACATGTGTTCCCCATCCCGATCCCCCCTCCTGCCTCCCTCTCCATCCCATCCCTCTGGGTCTTCCCAGTGCACCAGCCCTGAGCACTTGTCTCATGCATCCAACCTGGGTTGGTGATCTGTTTCACCCTTGATAGTATACTTGTTTCAATGCTATTCTCTCAGAACATCCCACCCTCGCCTTCTCCCACAGAGTCCCAAAGTCTGTTCTGTACATCTGTGTCTCTTTTCCTGTTTTGCATATAGGGTTTTCTTTACAATCTTTTTAAATTCCATATATATGTGTTAGTATACTGTATTGGTCTTTATCTTTCTGGCTTACTTCACTCTGTATAATGGGCTCCAGTTTCATCCATCTCATTAGAACTGATTCAAATGAATTCTTTTTAATGGCTGGGTAATACTCCATTGTGTATATGTACCACAGCTTCCTTATCCAGTTGTCTGCTGATGGGCATCTAGGTTGCTTCCATGTCCTGGCAATTATAAATAGTGTGCGGGCAGATTCTTTACCATCTGAGCTACCAGGGAAGCCATCAACATCAGAGTTTGGTTAAATTGGAGGATACCCAGCTGATGTCAGAGATTTGACTAGTGGGGTTGGGAAAAAAAAACCCAAATATCTAGTATCAGAATCGTTAAGTGAGGCAGTCGTGTTGGAGTAAAGAGTAAACCCAGGAAGAAAAGTCTGAGTTTTTCTTTGCTCAGCATCTAATTTCCTGTGTTAAATCCCTTTCTGACAATACATCTACAGTGGCTTCTGGGTCTCAGATTAAAATAACAACACTGAGCCTGTATCTAACTGTCCCACTTTGAGAGATGGAAACTCGATGATTTATTTCAAAGTAATACATTCGGAGGACAAACGTTTTCCTCTAAAGAGCAAAGTGCCCTCCCAGCACCCTAATTTGTACAATCTCCATGGCCATGTTCTGAAAAGTTTATCAGATGATTGTGTTATTACATATTCAGATAGAACTAACCGAGTTTATGAATGAGAATGAATGAATGAATGAGAAGGCTATTGTTAGGGACTGAATGTTTGTGATCCTTCAAAATTCACATGCTGAAGTCTTAACCCCCAGCATGGCTGACTTTGGAGATGGCGTCTCTAGGGAGTAACTGAGGTTATATGAGATCCTAAGGATGGGGCCCTGATTCAACTGGATTTGTGACATGTTCCCTGGCAGGGAGAGAGCATGAAAGATGCTTAATATTCTTCTTCCATGGGAATGTCAGCCTTGGGTTTCTGGGAAAGTTAACTCAGAGTCCATTGGGAATTCATACAGGAGAAATTCACCAGAATGCCTGAGACAGTAAAGAGTCTAGGGAACCTTCAATAACATCCTTAACTTAGTGGATAGTTGAGTTGGTCTGGATAGTGGGGAAACAATTGTAGCCTCTTTTCTAGCACCTGGTGTTCCTTTATCTTCAGCTCTGCGTAGGTAACATCTAGGCATTCTGCAGGACATGATAGCTAATGGCTTCCAGCTCTCTTTACCTACCGACTCCCTTAAAAAACAGCAACCAACAACCCCCCTCTGTTTGTCAAAAGGCTCAGTTACAAAAACATCTCTTCTAAATTCTCTTCACCACCCTCTCCTTTGTCTCTCTTGCCCTGAATAGAAAGCTATGGCTGGAGCTGCAGCAGCCATCTTGAGATCGTGAAGAAAAGGTTCAATGAAAGCAGAAACATCATTCTAAACATCACAGAGACTAACAACTAATACTGGGAAACCCTTATTTCTATTACTCGGAGAAGACACAGTCCTAATTGACAAATAGCTCCAGCATCTGCCAGTAACTGCTCAAAAGCAGTGCTCAAAAATGTATGAATGATTAGTTGGGTGTTGGAATGAATGAATCAGATGTTGTACCCACCCCCTAAGCACTTAGCTCAGAGCCTGACAACTAATAGGCACATGACAAATATTTTTTAAATTATATTGCAGACCCAAAAGTCATCATTCAGCATGTTGAGAAGGGCCTGAAATACTTCTCTGAAAAACCTAACTTCCCTTTTAAAGAACACAACAAAACTGCCAGAACTCTGAGTTGAAAGAAATAAGAAATTGAGAACATCTAGTACCCAAAAGCGGTGCTCCAATTTAGAAAGCCTAAAATAATACCACTCACTCATCACTCTTGTCTCCTGGCAAAGTACAAATTAGTGGCTTGGAAAATTCCTCCAAGCTCAAGGGTAATGCAGACATTAGCCTAAATACGAAAAGTCCTGATGACCTGCTAGGTCTACTTCTCAGGGAGGGTTTACTCAGGCTCAACAATATCCATAAAATCCCAAGGCACTTGATTTGAAACAATCACTGTGAAAAGGCAGATAAGAGAAATGGGCAACAGCAGAGCGCCATCACAGTGCAGACAGAGGCATTTCCCTAGCTGCCAGCACAGAGCATGAAGGCTGTGGGTCCCCAGATAAGGCTGGCCTTGCCTCGTCACCCCAACCCTCCACCTTCAGCAGCAGAGACTCAGCCTACCAAGCCCTCCTTGGAAAGAGCTATGCAGATGGCCCGGCTTTGTCTCCTGGGAGCTCATCTCTGGTCCACGTCATCCCCCAGCTAGACACAAGGATGGGAAAAACACCAGGCAGATTACTGAACATGCATTATTAATACTTATTAGCATATGAAAATGCTCCCAGTGACAAGCACTGACGAAATATTGCTCATGGCAGCTCGCCCCACGTGTGTGGAGTCAGTGAGACTCACAGGCCTGGAAATGAAGCATATGCTCAGATGGAGCAGCAAAGATGATGAAGTGGCCGCCCTACCCCCAACTGGACATCCCTAAAGCAGGCGGGAGGCAGCAGAGACCGACCCTGTCACTACGAGCTTTCGAGTCCAACAGGATTCTGATGTCAGCTCAAGCAAGAGATGTTGCTGTTCAGTCACCCAGTCATGTCCGACTCTTTGTGACCCTATGGATTGCAGCGGGCCAGGCCTCCCTGTCCCTCACTATCCCCTGGAGTTTGCCCAAGTTCATGTCCATTGCGTCGGTGATGCCATCCAAACAAGGCATAACTCCTTAGTTTGCTCATCGATAAAATAGGGTCACTCATATTTCAGCCCCAAAGCTAGACGTGGCTATTAAGTAAAATAACGTAGATAAGATGCATGGCAGAGTGTCTAACCGTTCACATGAATGATAAATGTGCATGTCTGTGCACAATCATTCTTATTCAGACACTGTTATTTACAAGACTCCACAGAAGAAACAGCCAAGGCTGGAGGGGAAATACACACGGAGCAGAGCTAGTGGGCTGCCTGAGCAGCAGCTGGAGCCAAGGTCCTCCGACATCCCAGCCTGCGTTCCCTCGCTAGGGCCCCTCTCAAGAGGCTGAGGCTCAGCAGAAAACCACACGGAAAAAATATCTTACAGACAGTGATGTGGCTCTTGGAGGCCACAAGAAGGTGTCTTTCCAGTTACTTCCGCTCTCCTTCCTGGTTCCCCAGCTTTAGTTCCCCATGACATCTGAGCCCAAGAATCTCCAGCCCTTCTGGGGGTCCTCGGGGCTAAGGAGCAGGCTGAGCCAGATCAAGTGGAAATGAAAAAGGGCCTCAGGGACAGCAGACTCAAGTTTCATTAAGACCTAATGAAAACCTGCAAGCAGATCAGCTTTTTTTTTTTTTTTTTACCTCTTTCTTTTGTGACGGGCTTTTATGGGGTTTCAAGTCTGGAAAGATGAGATGGAATGTTACCAGAAGCAGAGGCTGGGCCAGGAGCCTGGAAAGACAGCAGCCATAATTTCTCAACCAAAAAAAAAAAAAAAAAAAAAAAAAGGCAGTGTGCTCTGAGGTGTGTGCCTGAGGTCAGGGCGGGCCTTAAAAACAGAGAGTACAGGTCACTGAGGCAGAGGTCACCTCTAACATGCATGGGAATTGTTATGTGTGAAGTCAAGCGATACCTGGAGTAACAGGCATATTTGGCCTTGGAGAACAAAATGAAGCAGGGCAAAGGTTCACAGAGATTTGCCAAGAGAATGCACTGGTCATAGCAAACACCCTCTTCCAACAACACAAAAAAAGACTCTACACATGGACATCACCAGATGGTCAATACCAAAATCAGATTGATTATATTCTTTGCAGCCAAAGATGGAGAAGCTCTATACAGTCAGCAAAAACAAGACCTGAAGCTGACTGTGACTCAGATCATGAACTCCTTATTGCAAAATTAAATTGAAGAAAGTAGGGAAAACCACAAGACCTAAATCAAATCCCTTATGATTATACAATGGAAGTGACAAACAGATTCAAGGGATTAGATCTGATAGACAGAGTGCCTGAAGAACTATGGACAGAGGTTCGTGATATTGTACAGGAGGCAGTGATCAAGACCATCCCCAAGAAAGAGAAATGCAAAAAGGCAAAATGGTTGTCTGAGGAGGCCTTACAAATAGCTGAGAAAAGAAGTGAAAGGCAAAGGAGAAAAGGAAAGATACACCCATTTGAATGCAGAGTTCCAAAGAATAGCAAGGAGAGATAAGAAAGCCTTCCTCAGTGATCAATGCAAAGAAATAGAGAAAAGCAATAGAATGGGAAAGACTAGAGATCTCTTCAAGAAAATTAGAGATACCAAGGGAACATTTCATGCAAACATGGCACAAAAAAGGGCATAAATGGTATGGACCTAACAGAAGCAGAAGATATTAAGAAGAGGTGGCAAGAATACACAGAAGAACTGTACAAAAAAGATCTTCATGACCCAGATAATCACGATGGTGTGATCACTCTCCTAGAGCCAGACATCCTGGAATGTGAAGTCAAGTGGGCTTTAGGAAGCATCGCTATGAACAAAGGTAGTGGAGGTGATGGAATTCCAGTGGAGCTATTTCAAATCCTAAAAGATGATGCCGTGAAAGTGCTACACTCAATATGCTAGCAAATTTGAAAAACTCAGCAGTGGCCACAGGACTGGAAAAGGTCAGTTTTCATTCCAATCCCAAAGAAAGACAATGCCGAAGACTGTTCAAACTACCGCACAATTGTACTCATCTCACACGCTAGTAAAGTGATGCTCAAAATTCTCCAAGCCAGGCTTCCAGATGTTCAAGGTGGATTTAGAAAAGACAGAGGAACCAGAGATCAAATTGCCAACATCTGTTGGCTCACTGAAAAAGCAAGTTTCAGAAAAAAATCTACTTCTGCTTTATTGATTACGCCAAAGCCTTTGACTGTGTGGATCACAACAAATTGGAAAATTGTTCAAGTGATGAGAATACCAGACCACTGGAGAAGGAAATGCCAACCCACTCCAGTATTCTGGCCTACAGAGTCCCGTGGACAGAGGATCCCTGGTGGGCTGCTGTCCATGGGGTCACATGGAGTCGGACACGACTGAAGCAACTTAGTATGCATGCATGCATTGGAGAAGGAAATGGCAACCTGCTCCAGTGTTCTTGCCTGGAGAATCCTAGGGATGGAGGAGCCTGGTGGGCTGCCGTCTATGGGGTCCAACGGAGTCGGACATGACTGAAGTGACTTAGCAGCAGCAGCAGCAGCATACCAGACCACCTGACCTGTCTCCTGAGAAATCTGTATGCAGGTCAAGAGACAATAGTTAGAATTGGACATGGAACAACAGACTGTTTCCAAATTGGGGAAGCAGTACGTCAAGGCTGTATATTGTCACCCTGCTTATTTAACTTATACACAGAGTACATCAAGTGAAATGATGGACTGGATAAAGCATAAGCTGGAATCAAGATTTCTGGGAGAAATATCAATAACCTCAGATATTCAGATGACACCACCCTTATGGCAGAAAGTGAAGAGGAACTAAGGAGCCTCTTGATGAAAGTGAAAGAGGAGAGTGAAAAAATTGGCTTAAAACTCAGCATTCAAAAAACTTAAGATCAAGGCATCTGGTCCCATTACTTCATGGTAAACAGATGGGGAAACAATGGAAACAGTAAGAGACTTTATTTTCTTGGGTTTAAAAATCACTGCAGATGGTGACTGCAGCCATGAAATTAAAAGACGCTTGCTCCTTGGAAGAAAAGCTATGACCAACCTAGATAGCATATTAAAAAGCAGAGACATTACTTTGCCAACAAAGGTCCATCTAGTCAAAGCTATGATTTTTCCAGTAGTCATGTATGGATGTGAGAGTTGAACTATAAAGAAAGCTGAGTGCTGAAAAATTGATGCTTTTGAACTGTGGTGTTGGAGAAGATTCTTGAGAATCCCTTGGACAGCAAGGAGACCCAACCAGTCCATCCTAAAGGAAATCAGTCCTGAATATTCAATGGAAGGACTGATGCTGAAGCTGAAACTCCAATAGTTTGGCCTCCTGATGCAAAGAACTGACTCATTGGAAAAGACCCTGATGCTGGGAAAGATTGAAGGCAGGAGGAGAGGGGATGACAAAGAATGAGATGGTTGGATGGCATCACCAACTTGATGGACATGAGTTTGAGCAAGCTTTGGGAGTTGGTGATAGACAGGGAAGCCTGGCATGCTGCACAACTGAGTGACTGAACTGAAACTGAATATGAGATTATCACATATCAAACAATGGGATCAGCAGCTCAGATCATGGACAAGGAGATGAAAGGGGGGAAAGAGAGAAGTAGGAGGAAGAAAAGATCTCCCATTTGTTTAAAGATTTTTTTTTTTTTTTTTGATGTGGATCATTTTAAAGTCTTTATTGAATTTGTCATGTTATTGCTTCTGTTTCATGGTTTGGGCCATCAGGCATCGGGGATCTTAGATCCCCAGTCAGGGACTGAACCTATACCTCCTGCATTGGAAGGTGAAGTCTTAACCACTAGACTACCAGGAAAGTCCCCAAGAATCTCGCATTTATATGCACTAACTCCGTATGTAAATTCATAAGTAATGATCACCCCACTCCTACCCAATCACCACAACCACCACGATCAAAAGACCTCTGAGCATCTTGACGATCTGTAGACCAAGGAGTCCAGTAGAGGACATTTGTAGAGCTTGTGGCTGCTCGGTGTCCATTTCACCTTTGAGATTGGCACCTTGATTTCCTTTTGGGAAATTGTTTCTCTCCCACAAGATACAGTCTGGAATAGCCAAGAAGCAGAAATATGGCACCAAGACAGAATTGATTAGATACTCTGCACCAGGATGTGCATCTTGAGCTGTGACAAGGACCATGAATGTGGTCATGCTCATCTATCCCAGCAGCTGCCCTCTGGCGGGACTCTCAAAATTCATGCTACCTGGACTTTTGAGTTTCCTTGGTCCTTTTTCTATTTGACCTTGCTCTTCAGCATTCCTGTCATTCCTTGGAACTCTTCTTCCTCCAAATTATCATAAACAATGACAAAGCAGCTAATTATCAATAGGTTATTGCCCAGGATCACCTAGAATTACTGTGGTTCATTAGGCTGCTGCTTATACAGACAAGACAAGGCAAACGAAGAATTCCAGGAGATAAGATAGAACTGGACTTGAAAGAAGCAGGATATTGATGACCAGGCAGTTGGGGGAAGAATTATATGGGGTAGAACTTTTACACTTATCTGGAGTATGAGAATATTTGTATCCAATATAGATGTTCACCAAAATGCCCCCTACTATTAAGCGTGATTAATAATTAGATGGACAGACTGGCCCTCTTTTCAGTATCAATCACCCTTCTCTGCAAATACCTAAAGAAAGGACCTAGTGAACAAATCAGCATGCAAAATTGGATTCTAAAGATGCAGGCTAAGAACAGGCTCATCACAATGGACTTCCTCTCGCCAAGGCCCTCCTGTCACCAGCTGTCACTCTAGACTGACCAGTACACTGACATCAATAATCAACCTTGAACAAAAAGGAACACTGATAGGGTAGCATACTGGTAGGAGTTCATGCCGCTCCCTGGGGGGAGGTTGACTACATGGAGCCCCTCCTATAATAAAGGGCTGGGCGATGTATTCTGCTAGAGCAGCCCTTTTTTCCGGATTTGATTTTGCTTCTGCTTCCTGGCCTGCCAGGCCTCTCTGCCAGCACTGTCATCTGTCAAGTTACTGAATATGTTTTTCACTGTCTCACACTACATTGCTTCTGACCAAAGAATGTTCTCCCAGGCAGAGAAGAAAGGCAATGAGCTGATGCCCATGTGATCCGCTCTCATCATGAATCCTATCACCCGGGAGAATCTGACTTTACAGATGGGTGGAAGGGCTTACTGATGGCTCAATCGCAGAGTCAGTTGGAAGACAAGACCTTCAAGGTTCAGCATATGGTGTTCTCACCTCCACAGCTAGAATGCTTGAGTCCAGTACCAGGGAAGAAAATTCGAGAGAAGCAATTCTCATGAAGGTACCTAATGACTCATTTATAAATGTCTTATTCCTCTACCCACGATTTTGACTCTTTTAGGAGAAAATGGAATTGGGAGCTAAGACAACACCTAGATATTTCCTGTTATTCACTTCCCTGGGACAAATGTGGCTAACCCCACTGGCTGAGATGACTGACTGAAGTATCAAGAGAAAATTGGGCTGCTGTCATATAATGGGGAACAGGAAACATCTCGGGGAATCCCCTAGGACAGTTCTACCACTCTGACCTGCACTCAAGGGTGATGGGAGACGACAGCCACTCTGCTTGAGCAGGTCCATCAGGGACTAAGGATGCAGATGTGGGTCATCCTCACCTGCCCAAGAGCCCTCCACCAGCTGCAGGGCTGGGAAAAGGTGAGGGAAAGTGGAAAGGGTACAGGAAGAGAGAAGCATTCCAGACCACTGGAGCATCAGCTCTGCTCCCATAAGCAGTTCAAGCATTCATTCATTCATTCATTCAACAAAGATTGACTGAATGCCTACCCTATACCAAGCACTGTCTGGGACAAGAGGCAAAGTGATGTGAATGTATAGTCAGTCACGTCTGACTCTTTGTGACCCCAATGGACTGTAGTGCACTAGGCTCCACTATCCATGGAATTTTCCAGGCAAGAATACTGGAGTGAGTTACCATTTTCTACTCCAGGGAATCTTCCCTACTCAGGGATCAAATCCACGTCTGCTGTTTCTCCTGCATTGGCAGGCAGATTCTTTACCACTGTGCCACCCTGGAAGCCACCAGAGCAAAGTAATGAATAAAACAAAACTCCCTTTCTGCATGGAGTTTACGCGGATAACATTGCCGCTGTTGTTTGGTCACTCAGTTGTGTCTGACTGTGGAAAATCCTTAAAGAGATGCAGGTAATAAATCACAGAAATAAGTAAAATATATATCATGAGAAAACATGGCAAGGAGTATAGGGGAAAATTAAGACAAAGAAGGGAAATTGGGTGCTGGAGAAGGGTTATGATATTAAACCCTGTCATCAGAGCAGACATCCCTAAGATGTCATTTGAAGGCCACAAAGGAACAAGCTATGTAGTTATTTCCAAGTGGAAAGGGTAGGCAGTGCACAGCCACGTGGTGGGATAGGCCAGCCCTGTTGGGGGAGTAGTGAAGAGGCAGGGTGGCTGGAATAGAGTGAGATGGATGGGGGATGGAGTCACAGTCAGGGAGTCATGGATGCCAGATAACAGATACCCTCCAGGTGTGATGAGGGGTTTGGTTTCTATGGAGACTGCTGGAAGCCATTGGAGGTTAGGGCAGGATGGTGTCTTTTGCTATGATCCCCTTTTCATGGGTTCACTCTGTCTGCTGTGTTGAGAGTAAATCTACAGTGGGCAAGAGAAGGAGCAGGCAAGCACGCTAAGATATTCTGCAGTCTATGCAACAGTCCTGGCAAGAGCTGCTGGTGTCTGCATCAGAGTTATAATCAGGAAGGGGTGCCGACTGGTTGGATGCTGGATGTACTTTAAAAGTAAAACCACTGAGACTTGCTATCAGGTTTGATACAGCTTAAGAAAGAGAGGATGTCAAGGATGCCCCTAAGGTTTCCAGGCTAAGCCACAGAGATGGGAAGCTTGCACAGGACTTAAGGGAAGATCAGGAGCTCACTTTGCACGTGGACCAACAGACATACAGGTGGAGAGAGAAAAACGGGTGAGCTGTTGTTCAATCATTAAGTCGTGTCCGACTTTGTGACCTCATGGACTGCAGCACACCAGGCTTCCCAGTCCATCACCATCTCCTGGAGTGTGCTCAAGCTCATGTCCATTGAGTTTGTGACGCCATCCAACCGTCTCATCCTCTGTCATCCCCTTCTCCTCCTGCCCCCAATCTTTCCCAGCATCAGGGTCTTTTCCAATGAGTCAGCTCTTCACATCAGGTGGCTAAAGTATTGAAGTTTCAGCTTCAGCATCAGTCCTTCCAATGAATATTCATCAGAAGGGTTGATTTCCTTTAGGATTGACTGGTTTGATCTCTTTGCAGTCCAAGGGACTCTTAGGAGTCTTCTCCAGCACCTTAGGTCCAAAACATCAGTTCTTTGGTGCTCACTCTTCTTTATGGCCAAGCTCTCCATAGTCATCCTTACATGACTACTGGAAAGACCATAGCTTTGACTATATGGACTTTTGTCAGTGAAGTGATGTCTCTGCTTTTTAATCCATTGTGGTTGACAATAAACATGTCTTTTTGTATTTTAATTAATTTCCCTCTACTTTTCTCTTCCTTTCGGCTCACACGGTGTGGAGGCTGGGTGGGTGGTAGTTAAATTAACCATCTACTTCATAGACAGCTGAAGATCCAGACAGGCTCACGCAGAAGTGGAGGCGAAGGAAATATCAAGCCGAGATTCAGAACATGGAACTTGGATGCATGAGTGATAGTTTAATTTGCTCTTTTTTGGTAAAGGGGTGGGAGTACTTTCAGTTGTACAGAAATACTGGATTGTTCAGCAACGGCATTTTAAGAAATACACATAAGGGCGGAAGTGTGGCTGTAGAGACTGCGTGGCAGTGGACAGCTCTGAGTTTCTGACTTTTCTGTACCCATCACCCCCTGCTTCCTGCTTCATTCCAGGTGTATGGACCTCACGTCTCCTGTGTCAGAAGGATCACAATAGCATATGTGCTCAGTTGCTAAGTCAGGTCTGGCTCTTTGTGACCCCATGGACAGTAGCCAGCCAGGCTCCTCTCTCCATGGAAATTTCCAGGCTAGAATACTGGAGGGGATTGCCATTTCCTTCTCCAGGAGATCTTCCTGACCCGAGGATCAAACCTCTGTCTCTTGGCATCTCCTGTATTGGCAGGCAGGTTCTTTCCCACTGAAACACCTGGGATCATAATAGTGCCTGTGGTCATAAACCAGGCCTGCAACTTCCAGCTTTAGGGTCCTCACACCAGCCTGTCAATCTGCATCTGGGAAATGCCTGTGACACTTCGTGAGACTCAATCTGGAACCTACGGATGAGGGTCTACGTGTGGAGCGTGTGGCTTGCCCTTCCTGCTGGATCTGATTTACCCTTCGTTTCCCCAGTGGGCATGACTCTCAGCCTTGAATCCAGTCACGTTGACTAGTTTTAGCCATTTGTCCTCATTTCAATAAGGCTTTTCCATTCAACCAACATGGCGCTTGTGGTAAAGAACCCAGCTGACAATGCGGGAGACCAAAAAGACACGGGTTCGATTTCTGGGTTGAGAAGATCCCCAGGAGGAGGGCATGGCAACCCACTCCAGTATTCTTTCCTGGAGAATCCCATGGACAGAGGAGCCTGGCAGGCTACGGTCCGTAGGGTCGCAAAGAGTTGGACACAACTGAAGCAACTTAGCACATCCAATAAACATGGAATTAATCCTTGACTACCATCCTTTATTGGAATTCATTCATTTTCTTGGAAGAGTCCCGAAGGGTCCAGGTGAATGAAGATGTGCAGTCAAGATAGTATGCCAGAAAAGAGGCAGGCTGGGCAGACCAATATCCTGATGCCTGAGAAATCCAGACCACCATGAACACCAAATAAGTTTGAGGTGGGCATCAGAAACCAAACAGTGCAGTCTGGGGAGAAGGAGTTAGGAGATGACCAGGACAGTGGGTTCATTGAGGGGAGTTAGCATACACGCCGGGGGCAGAAGCAGGGAGATTGCTCCTGGCTGATCTTGTTGCTTTGTGTGTGTGCTAAGTCACTTCAGTTGTGTCTGACTCTTTGCAACCCTATGGACTGTGGCCTGCCATGTTCCTCTGTCCATGGGATTCTCCAGGCAAGAATACTGGAGTGGGTTGCCATGCCTTTCACCTTAAATCACATGGATAACCTGGATCCACTGAAGAGGCACAATGACACCCATTGTTTCCATTTGAGAGGCTCTCCAGAGTCAATGATTTAGACAGTCTTTAGATGGTAAGTATCAATTTTTACAATGCTTTGAAAGTAAGTATCATGCTGCTTGAAGCTTCAGAA
Source organism: Muntiacus reevesi (assembly GCF_963930625.1). Classification (NCBI taxonomy): domain Eukaryota; kingdom Metazoa; phylum Chordata; class Mammalia; order Artiodactyla; family Cervidae; genus Muntiacus; species Muntiacus reevesi. Next base: position 209,998,322 of record NC_089250.1, on the reverse strand, counting down.
GCTGCTACTCCCTGCTCAGATATTTCATAACAGCACCATGACCACAATTAGCCATGGTCTTTGCACACAGACCTTTGTAAGCTTGGCACCACTGCTAACAGACCAGTTTCTCCCTGTCCCTGTGCTCTATTGGCTTCAGCTGGGTGCCACTTTCAACATCCCCTCCCTCACCCTCTTGGAAATGAACCATCGCTGTCAATTTCCTGTCCAGAGTGACTTTCAGAGACATGCCGGGGAGCTTTTATTGAAGTTGGGAAATTGGAAAGCATCTCAATTTCTCTTGCACCAAGATTTTATTATTTCCTTTGAAGTGAATTTTCAAATACACCAGACTCATCTCTGCTCAAATGGAAGTATGAAAATGCATGTAAAAATCAAAAAGAAGAGCTTTTTCTGGCTGTCTCCTGTTTTGTATCGTCCATGTCCTTGCCTGCCTGCCTTGCATTTGTTAACAGAAAGATCGCCTCTGTCCACGTACAAGCAGATGGCCAAACAGAGGGCCAGATTCCTAGGGAAAAATTCCTCTGAGATTTTTAAAGCCTTATTTCTTTTTTCAATTTTAGCTATTCATCCTTCAGAGGTAGAGGTCACCCTAATAAAAGGCTTCTGAGTTTTATGAACATTTTTCTGTACATTCTACGATGAACATATATTACATGCGTGTGTGCTAAGTTGCTTCAGTCATTCTTAACCCTTGTCAACCCCATGGACTGTAGACTGCCAGGGTCCTCTGTCCATGGGATTCTCCAGCAAGAATAATGGAGTGGGTTGCCATGCCCTCCCTCCTCCAGGGGATCTTCCTGACCCAGGGATCAAACCTGCATGCATCTTAGGTCTCCTGCATTGGCAGGTAGGTTCTTTACAAACAGTGCCCACCTGGGATGCCCACACATATTACATTTATAATCAAACAAAACAAGCTACTTTTATTTATTTTTGGTGCACGAGCAGCATATGGGATCTTAGTTCCCTAACCAGGGATTGAACCTGTGCCCCTTGTGTTGGGAGCCGAGTCTCAATCACTGGACCATCAAGGAAGTCCCAAGCAACAAGCCATTTTGATCACATACCATAGGCCTCAGCTATGTGGAATAGCATAATAAAAATAAAATTTTCTTGGGCTTAGAAGTGACATTTGAAGTCTTCAAGAATCCTGCCAGGGACCTCCCTGGTAATGCAGTGGTTAAGAACCCACTTGCCAATGCAGAGGACATGGGTTCAATACCTGCTCTGGGAAGATCCCGCATGCCCCGGGGCAATGAAGCCTGTGGGCCACAACTACCGAGCCCTTGCTCTAGAGCCCATGTTCTGCAACAAGAGAAGCCGCAGCAGTGAGAGGCCCACGGACCGCAACTAGAGAAAGCCTGAACAGTAACAAAGACCCAGTGCAGCCAAAAATAAATAAATTAAAAAAAAAAAAGATTCCTTCTGAGTAACAGTGATTCTTTTTAGGGAAACTCCAGGTGGCTCAGTGGTAAAGAATTTGCCTGCCAATGCAGGAGACACAGGAGACATGAGTTTGATCCCTAGGTTGGGAAGATCCCCTGGAGGAGGGCATGCAACCCACTCCAGTATTCTTACCTGGAGAATCCCACGGACAGAGGAGTGAGCCTGGCGGGCTATAGTTCATAGGGTCACAAAGAGTCAGACACAAAGCCAGTGAAGCGACTTAGCACGTGCAACAGAGAGAGCTGGCCAAACGTGAAGACACTCCACAAAGCCTTCTCCAAGGCTGATGCTAGAGAAAGTGTGATATATTGGGAAAGGAGCATAGTTTCTGTTCCCTCTCCCAAAGGAAAGCTACAACGAACATCACTGTGAAGTTCATATTTTTGCACCATCTCCACAGAAAGCATCCTTTTATTAAAAAGGAACTAACAATTGGCTGTCAGCTGGGTTCATACACAGGCTTGAAAGTGCCGATCTACCAAGATGGGGCTAAGCCAGGTTTGTGGGGTCAGGAGAGTAGAGAGTATATTTCAGAGAAACAGGAATCAGTAAACACTACCATCTTGGCTTTATCTATGCCTACGCACACACAGACCCACAATTAAAACTAGCCATGATTTTGTAAGTAAAATGCTTTCACAGCAAATGCTTTATATTATTATCATCTCAATCCTACCCAGTTTCTCTGCTTCAACCTTGTGATAAATCTCAGCCTTTATTTCTAATCAGTTCAGTTCAGTTCAGTTGCTCAGTCATGTCCAACTCTTTGCAACCCCATGGACTGCAGCACGCCAGGTTTCTCTGTCCATCAGCGACTCCCGGAGCTTGCTCAAATTCATGTCCATCGAGTCGGTGATGCCATCCAACCGTCTCATCCTCTGTCATCCCCTTCTCTTCCTGCCTTCAATCTTTCCCAGCATCAGGGTCTTTTCCAATGAGTCAGCCCTTCCCATCAGGTAGGCCCCCTTTAATCTAATCCACCGTGGTTTGATTTAATAGAGTTAGTGAAAAGCCAGACGAAATGATATGATTGAAAGCATCCATTCAAACCTCACCAGTGCTAAATATGGTCTCAAGCACAAAGATCCTACCCACTAGACCGGCATGCTGTGCATTCTGTAATCTGAAAGTGACCAACATTTCCAACCACATCTTCTGTAACTTGTATTTTACATTTTAAGGCATCTGTTGTTTTATTGGACCACACACTTCTTATTTTCTTCTAGGAAATATGGTTAGTATTTCATTCCTCCCACCATTGCCTCCTCCAAATGTTCCTTCCCAAGTCCAAATATGTGGTTATAGAAGTGACATTCTTACAAGTTCTGTGTTTTTACAAGTTTCCCCTTTTCTGCCCATGGAAGTTGGTATAACCTGAGCTGGGCACTTGCAGGAGATTTTAGAATTTGAACCAGAGTCTGAGTTCCTTCTTGGTAACAGACATGGGGGATGCTAGTAGGAGAGCCAGCACCCTGGCTCCCCCCACAAGGAGAAAGATAGTGAAAGTGACAAGCTGGGAGAATCAGAGATGGGGGTGGTGAGTGTAAGTGCTGGTGGATTTTAAGCCACTTGTCCCATTTGTCATTGTGACCACCTATACCTCTGCCCATGCCACAGTTTTTTGGATGTTTACTATAAAAAAAAAAAATGGAGTACTGTTGATTTACAATATTGTATTTCTGATGTACAGCAAAGTGAGTCACTCTTTTAGATTCCCTTCCCATGCAGGTCATTACAGAGTACTGAGTTCCCTGTACCACACAGCACATCCTTATTAGTTACCTGTTTGATATATAGCAGTGTGTATATGGGGCATCCCAGGCGTCACCAGTGGTCAAGAACCTGCCTGTCAGTGCAGGAGATTTCAGAGACCTGGGTTCGATCCCTGGGTTGGGAAGATCCCCTGGAGGAGGGCATGGCAACCCACTCTAGCATCCTTGCCTGGAGAATCCCATGGACAGAGGAGTCTGGCGGGCTACAGCCCACAGGGTCACAAAGAGTGGGACACGACTGAAGTGGCTTAGCGTGGCTTGGCACAGAGTGTATATGTGAATTTCAGGCTCCAAGTTTATCCCGCTCTCCCTTACCCTCTGGTAACCAAAAGTGCATTTCCTACCTTTGTGACTCTATTTCTGTTTCATAGATAAATTCATTTGTACCCTTAAAAAAAATTCCATATATAAGTGATAGCATATGTCTTTCTCTGTCTGACTCACTCTATTCATTATGAAAATCTCGAGGTTCATCCATGTTGCTGCTAATGGCACTATTTTCATTCTTTTTTATGGCTGAGTAATATTCCATTACATATATGTACTGCATGTTCTTTAGTCATTTCTCTCTTGATTGACATTCTGGTTGCTTCTAGGTCCTGGCTAGTGTAAATAGTGCTGCAATGAACATAGGGGTGCACGTGTCTTTTTGAATTATGCTCCCTTTGGTTGTGTGCGTTACTATTCATTTTCATTTTAACCTAAGCTATGCTGCGTTGATTTTTTTTTTTTTAATTTTATTTTATTAGTTGGAGGCCAATTACTTCACAACATTTCAGTGGGTTTTGTCATACATTGACACGAATCAGCCATAGAGTTACACGTATTCCCCATCCCGATCCCCCCTCCCACCTCCCTCTCCACCCGACTCCTCTGGGTCCTCCCAGTGCACCAGGCCTGAGCACTCGTCTCATGCATCTCACCTGGGCTAGTGATCTGTTTCACCATAGATAATATACATGCTGTTCTTTCAAAACATCCCACCCTCACATTCTCCCACAGAGTTCAAAAGTCTGTTATGTACTTCTGTGTCTCTTTTTCTGTTTTGCATATAGGGTTATCATTACCATCTTTCTAAATTCCATATATATGTGTTAGTATGCTGTAATGTTCTTTATCTTTCTGGCTTACTTCACTCTGTATAATGGGCTGCAGTTTCGTCCATCTCATTAGAACTGATTCAAATGAGTTCTTTTTAACGGCTGAGTAATATTCCATGGTGTATATGTACCACAGCTTCCTTATCCATTCATCTGCTGATGGGCATCTAGGCTGCTTCCATGTCCTGGCTATTATAAACAGTGTTGCAATGAAGAAACAGACAAAGGATTAATCTCAAAAATATACAAGCAACTCCTGAAGCTTAATTCCAGAAAAATAAATGACCCAATCAAAAAATGGGCCAAAGAACTAAACAGACATTTCTCCAAAGAAGACATACAGATGGCTAACAAACACATGAAAAGATGCTCAACATCACTCATTATTAGAGAAATGCAAATCAAAACCACAATGAGGTACCATTACAGGCTGCTATGTCAAAGTCTACAAGCAATAAATGCTGGAGAGGGTGTGGAGAAAAGGGAACCCTCTTACACTGTTGGTGGGAACGCAAACTAGTACAGCCACTATGGAAAACAGTGTGGAGATTTCTTAAAAAACTGGAAATAGAACTGCCATATGACCCAGCAATCCCACTTCTGGGCATACACACCAAGTTGATTTTTCAGTCATTTGCAACCAAAGTAATTCCAACGAACATACCCAATATGTGCTTTTTTTTTTAATTTTTTTTTTATTAGTTGGAGGCTAATTACTTCACAACATTTCAGTGGGTTTTGTCATACATTGACATGAATCAGCCAATTTGCCTGCTTTGTAAGTGCTGTTTCCTCTCTAATAACTCATTCCCTCATCTCCAACTCACAGATTTCTTTAAGATGGAGGTTCAATGCCAAAGCCTTAATTAGAAATGGCAGCCCATGTTTGCAGCTGAAGTGGTCATGCTCTCTTCTGCTCTGTGGCGTTCACTGTTACTTTATGACAGTGATGTTGTCTCTTATAATAAAGCTCTACTTGCACATGTTGGATCTCGCCTCTTATCCTCCATTAATTGTAAAGTATCCTAACAGCAGAGATTGTGTGGTCACTGGTTTGCTAATCCAGCATTGGACTGTGATGTGAGAAGAAATATTCCTTTAGCTTTTTCTTGAGTCTATTTCCATCTGATTCCTCCAAGCCATTGGAGGAGACTTTGGGAAATAGCTAAGTTTCCCAATCAAGCAAATTTCATCTGACAGCACTGTGTTCTTTTTTTTTTTTTTTTGACAGCACTGTGTTCTAAGCATGAGTTTCAACTTGTAGAATAGGGACTTTCCCCACGGTAAAGCTGCTTGACATTATTGTTGTTCAGTCATTAAATTGTGTCTAACTCTTTGCGACCCCATGGACCGCAGCATGCCATGCTTCCCTGTCCTTCACCAGCTCCTGGAATTTGCTCAAACTCATGTCCATTGAGTTGGTGATGACAGCCAGCCACCTCATCCTCTGTTGCCCTCTTCTCCTCCTGACCTCAATATTTCCCAGCATCAGGGTCTTTTCCAATGAGTTGGCTCTTTGCATCAGGTGGCCAAAATATTGGAGCTTCAGCTTCAGCATCAGCCCTTCCAATGAAAATTCAAGGTTGATTTCCTTCAGGTATACAGCCCCTCTTTTAAATTCTTGCTCCAAAAGGTGTGCAGTCCATCATTTCTGCAGAGCAGCCTCATGCATGGGCACTCTCCCATCTTTCTGAGTCTCTGTGAGCTCATGGAATGATACTACTGGCAGGTCATCCAAATAGTATTCCTCACTGAATTTGGGGCCAGGACCAAAACCCAAAAAACTAACAAGAACCCACAGTCTGTGGAATTTGCTACCATAAGAATCATCAAAATCCCACAGCTGGAAAGATCCATAGTACAAACTAATATCCCAGGCTTTTACTCAGGTTTTCCCTTACTCTTGGGATGGCACCCATCCCAACCCTTCTTCCCTGACTACTCAAATATTTATTGTTTCTCAAGCTTCCCAAGCATTCCCTCTGCCCCTACCACTGGAGGTATTTTCATTCCCCTTCTGCCACTCCTCAGCACCCTCCTTCCCCCCTCATAGCTCTTCTTGATTGAGAGCATACACCCTTCTTTGCATTACATTTGTACTGCCCAAGTCTGTCTTCCCGACTAAGGCGTTGGCTAAAGCTTGTTCTTTTTGCTGTCCTATCTCCCAGCATGGAGCCTGGCATAGATTAGGTGCTCAGTCAATATTTATTGTAGGCATCATTCCCTGTAATTACATGATGACAACAGGAAATATTTATCTTCTTGAATCTAGGTAAAACTGAACCTGATTAAGCAAGGCAGACAGGAGTCTGGGCAACTCCTGTGGCATTCCAACGGAGGAAAAATTCATAACTTATCTCAGCAAACACTTCTAACACCAGTGTAGTTTGCTCAGTGGTGATAAATATATTTGTTTTGTCACTTCATCTTCATTGGCTCTTTGTTCCTTTTTACTGGATTGGAAAATTCTGGAGCAGATAGAGACTGTTTCCTTTCCTTACCATCTTCACTGTGTCTAATGTAAGATAATGAACAGGGTGGACAGGTCCTAAGTGATCGATTCATTGACTGACTCAGTCAATAAACGTTTTCTCAGGTTTCACTGACTGCCAAAGATGTGAACCAGGGCCTTTTGGTACACTTTGAGATACGGTGTTTTATCACAGCTTCTTGTTTATTAATTTGAATCAACATGAAAACATTAATCAGGTTAATATGGTAAAGGGTGATGAATTCTGCCCTAGGAAATGCCTTCCAGCAGTAGGGATTTCTTTTTTTTTTGGGGGGGGGGGCGGCATACAGACCATTTTTAAAGTTTTTATTGGATTTGTTACAATATTGCTTCTGTTTCAAGGTTTGTTTGTTTTTCTTTTTTTTCTTTTTTTGTTTTCTGGCCCTGAGACATGTAAGATCTTAGCTCAACAACCAAGGATTGAACCCACACCTTCTGTATTGGAATGCAAAGTCTTAACCACTGGATTGTCAGGGAAATCTCAGGAAGAGATATCTGAGCTTCATTTTGCAAGTACATTGGCCACTCAGAGGAGAAAAGACTTTAGGCGGATGGCCCTCTGTGAAAATGTTACAATTTCCAGCCTAAATACCCAAAGCATGGCAAAACCAACCCAAACCATGCCTTACATGCTCCAGAATGGATCTCAACTCTGAATATAGCATGGCAAGGTGGAGACAGCCAGCTACAAAGCATGGGATATTGGGTTCTGGGCCAGCAGTGTAACTGCAAAAAAGTCTTACACCCTCTTTGAGCCTGAGTTTCCTCATCTGTAAAATGGGTATGACAACCATAATCAAATGAAAACTCAACTATGAAACTCCGCCATAGTCTGTAAAAGAGGTCCATTTTTTGCTCTGGTGCAAATATTCCACTGGGCTTCCCAGGTGGTTCAGCCGTGAAGAATCTGCCTGCCAATGCAGGAGACGTGGGTTTGACCCCTGGGTTGGGAAGATCCCCTGGAGAAGGAAATGACAACCCACTCCAGTATTCTTGCCTCAGAAATACCATGGAAAGAGGCGCCTGGCAGGCTACAGTTCATGGGGTCGGAAAAGAGTCGGACACAACTTTGCAACTAAACAACAAGTACTCTACCGGCATTTCACATTTCTCGTGGTCCACTGCTGTAGCCTCCCTTTCCTCCTCTCCTTCAAAGAGCTCATTGCTTTCATGATGAAAGATAAATGGCAGCCCCACCGCTTACCCAAGGAGCAGTGGACAGAGCAATGGTGTGGAAGAAGCAGTTAAAATATAAAATAATAGCAAGGGGCTGAAATTGCCCCTGACTGCCCATTGCTGCTCTAGTTTTTATAGTCCATTAAAACCTACAATCACTGTAATGTTTATGCATTATTGGGGAGATAAATTGCATAATTTTCATTTTGCAATTTAAATGTAATTATGATCTTACTAATGACTAAAACCTGAATTTGCTAGGCTATCAGTTTTTCTAACCCTTGCCAAAATTATAGGTAATTACTTAAGGCTTACAATAATTATAAGTCCATCTCTTAAATAATTAATGTGCACTTTCGTGGTACAAAACAGCTAGTAATCAAACGACCTCCGCTTACACTGCAAACCCATGCAATTAGGCCTATTGTGTAGGTCTGTGGAAATATACCCATTTGCAAGAGTCCCCTTAGTTGGCAAGCTGAAACAGAGCTGCTATGGATTATAGCAGTGAGTAAGGGAGAAATCCCCGGCTGCCACAAGATGAGAAAAAGGAAGTGATCTGTGAAGCAGTAGGAAGTTCAATAACAAATGACACAGTAGTACTGAAGCTGGTGGGACTTGGGCTGAGAAAGGGGAGAAAAGTGAGGGATGCTGTCAGGGCTGGACTTGGAGAAATAGGGAATGATCTATTAATGATTTTCACAAAGAAACTTAAGTGTGGGGGTTTGGGGGGCTATCATCTGTATTTTGTTCCCTTTCTTCTTCTTTAGGGGGCATGCTAATTCCATCATACAACATAGGATAGTCTGCTGAGTTGCAAAGATCCCACAGGGATAAATAAGGTGATATTTTTGCCCTTGAGGAATCAGCCCACTACTGTGTATTACAAGATAGGCAAATAGAAAATTAGAACATACTCTGATGAGTGTTACAATTTTCTGCAAAGTACTAGTAGATAGACAGGGAAACCTGGCATGCTGCAGTCCGTGGGGTCACAAAGAGCTGGACATGACTGAACGACTGGACAACAACTGGTAGATGCAGGAATGCTGAGCCACGAATGTTGTTTCTCACTACAGGAAGTCCCTACATATGAGAGAGTTCCATTCCAGGTGCGAGTTTGTAAGTCCAATGTGTTTGTAAGTCCGTCAAAGTTAGCCTAGGTACCCAACTAACACAGTAGGCTATATTGTACTGTATTGTAATAAGTTTATAATACTTTTCACACAAATGGAATGCAGCGTGATATAGGAGACCCTGTTCTTCTGCAGAAAAAAAAAATCACTTATACTCAAGGAGTGAAGAGATTAAATTCCAACCTAAGTCCTCCCCTCAAGGCTATGTCCTCCTAGGAAAGTCATTTTCTCTCTCTGGCTTTCACTTTTTCTAAATTAGGAATTGAAAGTTCCAGTCCCCACTACAATATTGTAAAGTAATTAGCCTCCAACTAATAAAAATAAATGGAAAAAAAAAAAAAGCTCCAGTCTTGGCAGATCTTTATTCTAAGATCTGGCTCTGCACACCAGGACCTCCAATCAATGGCGAGAGATTTATGCTTTTTAACTATAATCAGCGGCTTAGTAAAAACCCCACACCTTTTACACCAAGGAGATGTTACACCTCCCCATCCTGCCACGGGTGGGATGCCGGCGTGGAGGATGGCCTGATATCTACCATGTCTGAAGAAGCCATCCAATAGCATTCCACCTCCTCAGACAATAGGGCTTCACATGGGCCCCAGTGAAGTTTACACATCTGTCAGAACCCTCGTCCAGGTTGCCAACTTCACACCGCATCGCCCTCCAGCAAAGGGCCTGACTCAAAGGATAGCACAGACTCTGCTGCTGGCTATGGCAGAAGATTGTCCCCGAGGCAAGCCGGATTTCTCATTACTTAGCAAGTCACTCCACAGTGGGACTCGGCCCCCTTGAATCCACCATGTGATGGCAGAGCAAGACCCACTGAGCCCCTCCCTGTTTACTGGGGTGAAAAACACGTCCCTGGCAGCTCCAGTCCCACCCAAGCTCACATCAAAGACTTGGAAACCCCTAGCTTGGCATACTCCATGCATTAGCCAATGGGACATGGGCTGAAAGCAGGTGGAGTCTGGGGGCAGACGGGGCACCCCCAGATGCAGGAGGGCTTTCCTGTGATCACTGCAGTTTTTTTTTGTTTGTTTGTTTGTTTTTGCTGTACTGGGTCTTCTTTGCTGCACAGGCTTTTCACTAGTAATCGCCAGTGAGGGGTACTCTCCAGTTGCAGTGCATAGGCTTCTCATTGCAGTGGCTTTTCTTGCTGCTCTCAAGGATTGAGGTCTCAAGTAGTTGCAATTCCTAGGCTCTGGAGCACAAGCTCAGGAGTGGCAGCACATGGGGCTTAGTTGCTCCAAGGCATGTGGGATCTTCCCAGATCAGGGAACAAACCTGTGTCTCCTGCATTGGCAGGCAGATGCTTTAACACTGAGCTACCAGGGAAGCCTACGATCACTCCGTTCTTACACCCCAATTTCCTCCCTGGATGATGACTCTGCTTTCTCAAAACCAGAGTGTCACTCAACTGTGGGCAAAGCTGCAGACTTTTAGATGATGGAGAGAAAGTATGACAAAGTACAGCAGGATTTGGAATCAAATGGATCTGGTTCCATTACAGCTACAATACTCTTAGTTCTAAGGTCTTGGGCAAGGTATTTCTTGGTCTCAGTTTCTCAGTATGAGAGATGGGGATGATAATTTTCTAGTGCAGTTGTTATAAACATCAGTAATGGTTCTTTTTTATCTTTTTTTCAGTAATCGTTCTTAAAATGTTCACAGAGTAGGTCCCTAATGCATGAGAAGTGCAAAAATCGTCATGTCTAAATCTAGACATTTCAGGAACGATTTTCAGGTCATCAAACAAGGATTTGATGCCCCCATCTTGGTACCTTCGAGGGTTTTACCATTGCCTTCCAAGTACTGTTCTTCTTCTGTAACCAACACTTTGGTTGGTTGATTTGCTCTGGTTGCATCTTAACTTCTGGTTCATCTTCTGGCACTATCTTGGACTCTCTTCTGACCCCACTTTGGAACCTACATGCCAAGTGCTCTCATCTACCCAGGCTTGGGTCCCAGACCCTTGTCTATGGAGAATCAGGGTGAGGACTGACTCCATCAAGGTCACTATAATGAAGCAAAGAAGCAGCCTAGCAGAAATTAGTGTGGGGCAGTGGACTGGGATGTGAAACAGTGGTTACACTGACTTGCATTTGGAAGCCAAGCCATTGAGTCCCATTTCTGAGCGACCAATGAGTTGGTATGTTTTTCAAAGACCAAACACAGCAACTTCCAGCCAAGTTTGCACTCTCACACTAAGGAGTTGAATGGGGGGATGAAAGATCAATTATGAAATCCCTTGTCCCTGCTGCCTGATGTAAAGCAGACCCTGTGCACAGAGGTTCAGGTAGGGAGTCATCAACACTGGCTGGGTGTCCATCACAGAGCCGTGTGCTTCCCAGGGCATTCACTTTAGGAGGGAAGGAAGTCATTTTTTTCAGAGTTGGGTGTTCAGGGTAGTGTTACATGAAAAGAAAAAGCAGCAGGGCCTGCTGTCGGGGACACAGGACAAGAGTTATGACTAAAGATCTACAGATCCCAACTTCATCCAGAGAAGGGTATCACCTTCGATTACACTTAATTCAACATAAGTCTATTCCATTTCGGAACTGTGACATTTAAAATTTTAAACCAATGTAAAACATTTTCATTCTGTCATAAGATATCAATATTTATAAGAAATAGAAATGTCCCCCCACCGTCAACCCCTCCCAAAGAACTCTGTAACTATCCCTTTAATTAGATGCTCCTTAATAAATATATCTTGTTCTCAAATCCCCACGCACTTGGTACAGTAGTTCATTAGCGCAGGAAGAAGCAGTTTAGATTTCCTCCGATAATAGCATCTGTCACTAATCAAATTAAGGCAGGATGTGCCAGTGTGTCTAAAGCCGGACATGCTAGCGTGGGGCGAGGTGGGGGGAAGCTCAGGGCAGTAAATATCATCTTTAAAACGACAGTCTCAGAGAAGGAGAATAGTGTATGACATCCCTTATACGTCAAAGCTGAAAATAAATGATACCAGTGAGTGTGTTGGCTTAATTACTCAGTCGTGTCCGACTCTGCGACCCCATGGACTGTAGCCCGCCAGGCTCCTCTGTCCATGGAATTCTCCAGGCAAGAGTACTGGAGTGGGTTGCCATTTCCTTTTCCAAGGGATCTTCTTGACCCAGGGATCGAACCTGTGTCTCTTGTGTCTCCTTCATTGGCAGGCAGGTTCTTCATCATCTGAGCCACCATGGAAGCCCAAATAGTGATACAAATGAAGCTACTTACAAGACAGAAAGAGACTGAGAGACTTAGAGAAAAACTTAGGGTTGTTGGGGGTACAGATGGGGAAGGGATAGTTAGGGAGTTAGGGATACACATGCACACACTGCTATATTTAAAATGCATAACCAACAAGGACCGACTGTATAGCACATGGAACTCTGCTCAATGTTATGTGCCAGTCTGGATGGGAGGAGAATTTGAGGGAAAATGGATACACGTATACATATGGTGGAGTCCCTTTATTGTTCACCTGAAGCTGTCACAACATTGTCAATTGGCTATACTCCGATAAAAACAGTAAAAAAAAAAAACAAACAAGAAAAGAATCTGTGAAGCAGAATGCTAAACAAATCTTGCAAAATATAGAAGATTCACTACAAAAAACAAAACAAGCAAAATACAGAAAAAAATAAAATTTCAGTCTCATATCCTCAGTGAATGTGGCTGTCCTGAGGTCAAGTCTGTCACCTTGTTTTCCCTATGAAGATACTCTTATTGGTCAGAACATCCAGGTGGATGAAGGGCTTGTCAATTCTTGTTACTAGACCTAAAAGCAAAAGTGAGTCATGACCAGTGGACTCTCTGAAATCCATGCATTCATTTATTAATACAATTAATACTGCTGGAGCTCCTGCTCTATTACCGTGTGGCAGGCCTTGGGGAGGCAGAAGGAAAAGAAAGACATAGAGAAATCATTCTGAATTCTGTGTCCCTCAGCGTGAAGGCAGGTGGGACCATAGACATGCCCGCCTCTGAATCCACCACAGCCAACCCACCACACACACTCACTCAACACTCACTCACTCATTCATTCACTCAGTAAGTGCTATGAACCAGGATCTTTGTGGTCACTGGAGGTACAGCTATGAACAAACTGATGTCCCTGCCCTCAGGGAGCTTACACTCTAGGGGATGGGGGAGACCAGCCACACACTGTAAGACAGCAGACACGATAAAACAGGGCGATGGGATGGAAAGAGAGGAGTGTGTGTTGTGCTGCTCTCTTTAGCAGTGGTCCCCAATCTTTTTGGCACTGGGGACCAGATTCACGGAAGAAAATCTTTTCACGGACGGGGGTGGGGGATGGTTTGGGGATGATTCAAACACATTACATTTCTTGTGCATTTTATTTCTATTATTATTACATCAGCTCCATCTTGGATCATCAGGCATTAGATCCCAGAGGTTGGGGTCCCCTGCCTTAGGGGGATCAGGAAAGGCCTGAGAAAGTCACCTTTGAGCAGAAGTCATGATCAGGTGAAGGAATGAGACACAAGATCTGAGAGCCATGCAAAGATCTGCAGAAAGACTCTAAGACCTCGAGGAAAGAGGCAGTGCAAGGGTGGTCTGGCCCAGAGACTGTGTTTCCCATGCCTCCTAGCCCCTTCCAACCTGCCCCTGCAGGGTCCTTCCCTTGTCATTGGTGTATATGAACTTTGAGGGCATTACACGAAGTGAAACGAGTCAGACAGAAAAAGACAAATACCATATGATCTCATTTATATGTGGAATCTAAAAGAAAAAAAAAAATCTCATAGAATGAGAATACGTGATGAGTGGTGACTGATTGGTGGTTGCCAGACCTGAGAGCAGGCTGTGGGGTGGAGCAGTGCCAAATGGATGAAGGGGTCAAAAGATACCAACTTCCAATTATAAAAGACATAAATGATGGGGGTATGATGTACAGCATGGTAGCTATGGTTAATAATATGGTATTTTATATTTGAAAGTTTCTAAGAGTGAATCTTCATTGAAAGTTTCTAAGAGTGAATTTTCAAAGTCCTCATCAGAAGAAAGAAAAAGTGTCTAAGCATGTATGGCGACAGGTGTTAAGTAGATGATCCTGCTGGTTACTTCACAATGTTTACAAATATCAAATCATTAGTTGTACACCTGAACCTGACACCATAGTATTAATCATTGTCAGTTACACCTCCGTGAAAAATGTAAGTGACATCAGCTGATGACATGGCAGTGTTATTCCCATGAAAGCTTCCAGGAAAGCAAAATCGTTGGTTTGGGGGGGGGGGGCGTGGGGAGGGTGATTGCTTCTGTGGTTGCAAAGCTGAAGCTCAGAGACCCAGGAGCCGCGCTGAGGTTGGAAGAGAACCAGCAGAGCACGATGACCTAGAACCGTTGTGAAGACAGTCGCTGCAGACAGAAGGGACGAGCCATTGTGCCCTTTGCTATTGAATCTTGAGTCAAATGAGCAAAGGGAAGTGACCATCGGATGTGGTGGAAGGGAGATGGCTGCTGACTTTGGCAAGAGTGTTTCCATGGGTAGTGAAGACAAGGACTTGGTCACTGTGAGTGGATAAGACACCAGGAGGCTAAGAGGACCCGGGCTCTGAAAGAGAGCCGAGGCCTGGGGAGGCAGCCGAAGGGGGGCGGCAGGCCTGGGGAGAGCATCTTTAAAAGCATGTGAGCTTTGGCAAGACAGGTGAGTCCCCTATTTATGATCCTTCAAGTTGGGAACTTTCAAAGATGTGAATGTGTGTTTGCACGTCTGTTCACGTCTGGCACACACTGTCACCTGTGTGCATCCTCTACAAATGGTTGTGCTTCTGTGTACTTTGTACATAACTGTTTTTTTGTGTTTGTTCTTTATGTATTATTTGTGTGAAAATATTGTAAACCTGTTACAATATAGTACTATAAGCTGATCGCATTATTGATATTTGGGTACCTAGACTAACTTTGTTGCACTTAGGAACAATATTGGACTTAAGAACGCACTCTTGGGACGTCCCTGGTGGCCCAGTGAAAGAATCTGCCTGCCAATGCATGGGACAAGGGTTCCAACCATGTGGGGTCCAGGAAGATCCCACATGCTACAGAGCAAATAAGCCTGGGTGCCACAACTACTGAGGGTGTGCCCTAAAGCTCGTGCTCTGCAACGAGAAGCCACAGCAATGGGAAGCCGGCAAACCACAACTAGAAAGTAGCCCCCTGCTCACCTTGACTGGAGAAAGCCCTCTTGCAACAGTGAAGACCCAGCACAGCCCCAGATAAATAAATTTAAAAAAATAAACACGCTCTCTGAACGTAGCTATCTTCATTAGCTAATGGTAACGGCTCTGGAAAGAGGGAGAAAACTGGCAGAGAGAACATGAAATGGCAGGAGGGGCCTGTTCTGCTGGAGACAGAAGTCTTGGATGGGGCCGGAGGTTGTCATCCATCCTGCAGGGTGGGAAAGCGGAAAATGTGTGCAAAATGCAACTGGACAAGCAGATAACGAGGCGGCAAGTTCGGGACGTTTTCCCACGGCTTTTAATTTCTCAGTAAACCATGATGTCAGACCAGCCTGAGGGGGAGGGGGTGAGAGGTTGGCAGGTGTGGGAGAATCTGCTCTGGAGTTGTAGGGGGACACCCGGGTGGTGCTGAGGTTCCACCTGAGAACAGCAATCGTGAATTGATAGGGAGAGCCGACAGCCCTGGAGACTGGTCTTCTGCGGCCGTGTTTAGCACTGGGCATGTGGGAGAGTTTGACATTTGAGTTGGAGGCAGTTAGGATGGTGGGAGGAGGAGCGGGGTATGAGGATGTATGCGGGCAAAGGAGGGGCTGTAAGGATGGGTGTGGACTCCAAGTTGGACCAGGAAGGGAGTGGACATACAAGAGGTAGAACAGAAAAGTGGCAACATCAATGGGCCGGAGGACCCAACGGCATCAAAATAAGGGTATGAGAGGAAGTGAGTGGGAAACGTGGTGACGGTTGCCTTGGTGATGGTTGCCCTCTGCAGGTGGAGATCTTCTTGCATCTTAGGGATGACACTGAGGTCAGTCATTATCTTGTTCATGTACTAGGGCTTGTGATGGATAAGGGCCAGGACCAGGACAGAGTCCTAGGAAGTGACTGGCTAACACAGGAAACTCTAATGAGTCAACTTCAATTGACCTCCTCTAAGAATGTGGGATCGGAGAAGGCAATGGCACCCCACTCCAACACTCTTGCCTGGAAAATCCCATGGAAGGAGGAGCCTGGTAGGCTGCAGTCCATGGGGTCGCTAAGAGTCAGACACGACTGAGCAACTTCACTTTCCCTTTTCACTTTCATGCATTGGAGAAGGAAATGGCACCCCACTCCAGTGTTCTTGCCTGGAGAATCCCAGGGATCATGGAGCCTGGTGGTCTGCCATCTACAGGGTCGCACAGAGTCAGACACAACTGAAGTGACTTAGCAGCAGCAGCAGCAAGAATGTGGGGTAGAAATCAAACTAAGCTGAACGAGGAATAATGAACGTCAATCTGAGGGGAAGAACCTGGTACCGGATGGGAATTGAAAGAGGATCCAGAGCAGGGCATGTGGAGCTAGAAGTGAGTAGAAATCAGAGGATATAGAAGATGCAGTATGGATGTGTCCATGTGTAGACACGTCCATGTGTAGACACGTCAGTGCACAAAGGCTCAGCTGATCTTCTAAATTCCCCAGTGTCCTCACTGATTCCAAGTTCAGGTGTCTCTGCCATTGGATTTCAAAGGCATGCAGTATGTCTTTTGACAGCAGTAAGCTGCCACTGACAGCAGCACAGTCCCATGGGTGGTGAACAACTCGGTGTGAAGTAGAGGATAGCAGGGCAGTCCAGGTTAGGGACCACTGGGTGGAGCCACGCTGGGCTGTGACCATTTCTGAGGGTTCAAGTGAGAAACAGACCGCGTGCCCCACTCCTTCCAATGCGGTATTTTCAGGGCAATGAGGTAGTCAAGGCGATGACATGAAGTGAGGGCAACTAGGAATGCTGGTTTCTGGATCCAGCTCTGCCACAAAAATAGCAAACAAATTCAAGAGTAATTTGACTTTGGGAGATCCAGTAACTGCCAAAGAATGTTGGGAGATGTTATGACCTAGGATGGTGTGTTTCAAATATTAGCATGCCTAACACTGGGCTGAAGGAAGCACAAGCTGGAATCAAGATTGCTGGGGGAAATATCAATAATCTCAGATATGCAGATGACACCACCCTTATGGCAGAAAGTGAAGAAGAACTAAAGAGTCTCTTGATGAAAGTGAAAGAGGAGAGTGAAAAAGTTGGCTTAAAGCTCAACATTCAGAAAACTAAGATCATGGCATCTGGTCCCATCACTTCATGGCAAATAGATAGGGAAACAGTGGGAACAGTGGCTGACTATTTTTCTGGGCTCCAAAATCACTGCAGATGGTGATTGCAACCATGAAATTAAAAGACGCTTACTCCTTGGAAGGAAAGTTATGGCCAACCTAGACAGCATATTATAAAGCAGAGACATTACTTTGCCAACAAAAATTCATCTAGTCAAGGCTATGGTTTTTCCAGTGGTCATGTATGGATGTGAGAGTTGGACTATAAGGAAAACTGAGCACTGAAAAATTGATGCTTTTGAACTGTGGTGTTGGAGAAGACTCTTGAGAGTCCCTTGGACTGCAAGGAGATCCAAACAGTCCATCCTAAAGCAGATCAGTCTTGGGTGTTCATTGGTAGGACTGATGTTGAAGCTGAAACTCCAATACTTTGGCCACCTGATGCAAAGAGCTGACTGACTGTAAAAGACCCTGATGTTGGGAAAGATTGAAGGCAGGAGGAGAAGGGGATGACAGAGGATGAGATGGTTGGATGGCATCACTGACTCGATGGACATGGGTTTGGGTGGACTCTGGGAGTTGGTGATGGACAGGGAGGCCTGGCGTGCTGCGGTTCATGGAGTCGCAAAGAGTCGGACACGACTGAGCAACTGAACTGAATTGAACTGAAGAATTACCCCCCAAGCTTGTTTCTTGTTCTGCTTTTTGCCATGCCCTACAGCATGTGAGATCTCAGTTCCCCAACCAGGGATCAAACCCACACCCACTGCAGTGGAGGTACAGAGTCTTAACCACTGCACCCCCAGGGAAGTCCCCAGCAAGCTTGTTAAAGTACAGGTCCCTGATCTGGTGACTCTGATATCGTATGTCAGGAACAGAGCCCATGTATTTCATTTCTAACCAGCTCCCAGGGGATGCAGATGCTACTAAACCCTGGACCACACTTTGACTAGCACTGGTAGAGGAGGAATGATTGGGGCGGGGAGAGAGAGAAATCAGGAACATGGGTGGTCAAAGGACACAAAAAGGAGAGAGATGGGCTGAAGATAATCACCAGGGGCTTCACAATTTGTGAAGCTGTCCTTCATGGTACGGTAGTCAACCCCTTCAGAACTCAAGGTAGACTGGATTGTGGAAGCTGCTATATCACAGTGATTAGTTTGGACTGCTTCCTACAGGCAATAACTTTTGAGAGTGGAGGTGATGACAGAATGAGAATAATGTCATAGGAATGTTATTTTGGCAGCAAATGGCAGTAAAGACTGGAGTCATCACAAGGGAGATGAGAAGGAAGGTTATTACTCACTAAGAAGTGGGAGGATTGTAATAAGACATGGAACAGAGAGAAACTTACTTTCAAACAGGGAACCAAGTTTGAATCTGGGAAAAGATTTAAAAAAAAAAAAGATCGATAGGGGTGGATGACAAATTAACTGCAAGGAAACAAGTGATGGAAGAGCTTATGATGACTGAGGATTTTTGACCTTCTGATCTTTTATCTTTGGTACCATTTTAGAGAAAAGTCACCAGGAATATACTTTCCTTTATTCAGATATGGAATCAGAGACAAACACTAAGAAGTGAACTTGCAAAGAACATCTGGTTTATCAAATAAGAAACACAGTTCTTCAAAGTAAAATGCCACAAAATTACTAGTTTTACAGTTAGCCCATTCATGGTGGAAAAGGTTCTTTGTACACTAGTATCATATCCACAAACATCATATCGTGGACTTCCCTGGCAGTTCAGCAGTTAAGATTCTGTGCTTCCTGGGGACCCAGGTTCAATCCCTGGTCAGGGAACTAGATCCCACATGCCATGAGGTATAGCCAAACCCACCCCCAAAACAAAAACCACATCATACCAGAGCTTTAGGCATCCGAAATGTGAAAGTCAGAGACAAGCCTGTTTCTTTGCGAGCCTGGAAGGGTGGGTGGATGAATGCAAGGATGACCTTGCTAGTTTTGGTTCTCTTGGGCTCTGGTTCCATGCCTGATTGCTTTGCCTTTATTTTCTGATGCTGGGACTTGATGTGCACGATGGTAACACCTGCTCGTGCCGGAAGTGTCTGCTTAGTTTGTTTCTCTCCTACGTTCTTGTTCTGAATAAAGAGATAGTGAAGCAGAGTGGGAAGAGCGCAGAGCAGGGGTCAGGAGACTGCACATGGGGACATGACAAGCCATTAACTATGCACCTCAGGCCGCTCTTGATGAGGAAATTAGCTCCACAGTTTCCCAGGTAGCTTCCAGTTGTTGTTGTTGTTTAGTTGCTAAATCATGTCTGACTCTGTGTGACCCTATGGATTGCTCCCCTCAGGCTCCTCTGTCCTCCACTATCTCCCAGAGTTTGCTCAAACTCAGATCCATTGAGTCCTTGTTGCTATCTAACCATCTCATCCTCTCCTCTTTTTGCTCCCAATCTTTCCCAGCATCAGCATCTTTTCCAGCGAGTCAGCTCTTCCCATCAGGTGGCCAAAGTATTGGAGCCTCAGCTTCAGCATCAGTCCTTCCAGTGAATATTCAGGGTTGATTTCCTTGAAGATTGATTGGTTTGATATCCCTGCAGTCCAAGGGCCTCTCAAGAGTCTTCTCCAGCACCATGATTCAAAAACATCAATTCTTTGGTGCTCAGCCTTCTCTATGGTCCAACTCTCACAGCCCTACATAACAACTGTTGTAGCTTTCAGAGCTGACAACAAACAGAGCTAGGATACTAGCTCCATTCCTGATATGTTGGTAGATGCTTTCTTTCAAATGCATCCCTTGTCTCCAGAGCGTATCAACCTCATTATGAACTGCATACTCCACAGGACTACTAGGGAATGTCAACACCTTGCCAACACCCTGCCTTTCCACCCCACCATCCCATCCTTCCCCTCTGCACATCTCTTATTTTCTTCTCCTCTCTTCCCTTCATTTCTCTTCATTCCTGTGCCCATCTCTTTTGCCCTTCCCTCCATCACAGATACACACTTAAGCTCTCTCTCTTGCTCTCCCCTTCTGCACAGGAATAATAGAAATTACCCACGTGTGTGCCCTCCTCCCCACATTTTCCTGTATCAAAAGTTTTCCTTGCAAGCGGACTTCCCTGGTGGTCCAGTGGTTAGACTTCACCTTCCAATGCAGGAGGTGGGGCTTCGATTCCTGGTCCAAGGGCTAAGATCCCACATGCCTCATGGTCAAAAAGCCAAAACATAAAATAGAAACAATATTGTAACAAGTTAAAGACTTTAAAATTGTATACATTTTTTTTAAATCTCCTAATTTTTTTTTAAATAAAATTTTCCTTGCTAAATCTGCTACCAGCAGGTGAAATGTTAACATCCAAGATATGCTGTTTTGCACAGAGACACTCTCTACAGAAGCCTTTTATGGAAATGTGAATCGTCCCCCAAAGGGCAGTGGTATACTCATGTTTGCTGATTCGTCAGATGTCCATCAGGCAGCTCCCTGAGCACCAAAGCACGGGAAGAAGCGTTTCTGAATTGAGCAGGACTCAGAGGGGCAAAGGCTGCTGGACCCTGGCCAGGCTTGGTTGCAAAGAGATCCTGCCCACTCTTCGGCAGAGAAAAGACAAGCTCTGAGCCCAACTCCATGTTACTGTGTAGCTTAGCCCAAAGCCACCATCTTCTGAGTTCTTAAAGCCAATTATAACATCAGACATGGGAAAAGGTTCTCATCAAACTCTAGAATGATGACTTTCGGAGTACCAGGCAGAGGGGAACAGAAGCAAGAGGAAAGAGACTAATGGAAGCAGATCTACTCTACACTGTCGCCCACGGCCAGCCAAGGACGAGAGCAAGTAACTCACGATTAGACAGTAAATTGAGACAGTCCAGGCTTCTGCCTGGGATTCCAACTTAATTATTAGTAATATCCCCTTCACTTTGGAAAGTGTCACAGCACAGATCAAAAATAATATGCTCCTCCATTCATACTGAATGTTTCCCAAGGACTCAGACTAACCGGCTCCCTCCTGTCTTTACCATGCAGTCTTTCACAGTCTTTCATTATTTTTTCGGTCTTAGCTGAAGCCAGTCAAGTCCAGCCCACTTCATCTGACTAAAATACACACATGCAATGCAGTTAGGCAGTTGCATACAGCTGGAGCAGCCGCTATCCCAAATCAAGACTCTCAAGTGTACTCTTGGATCCAGAGCCTCAGAGCTTAGCGAGTTGACCTTGACCTTTGGCTGTTGGCCTGGGGGTGGAACCTATCCTAAAATGTTGCAGGCAAAGCTTTATGCTTTGAGATCCATAGGGATGAAATTAGTTTAGGATGTGTGTGTGTGTGCGTGCTCAGTTGTGTTCAATTCTTTTTGACCCTGTGGGCTGTAACCCCACCAGGCTCCTCCATCCATGGGATTTTCCAGGCAAGAATACTGCAGTGGCTATTTCCTCCTCCAGGGTATCTTCCCCACCCAGGGATCAAACCCATGTCTCTGAATTGGCAGGCAGGTTGTTTACCACTATGCCAGCTGGGAAGCCCCCAGCTTAGGACAGAAATGCTTAAAACCAGAAGTGACAGAAAGGTTTCCACGTTAGGTATTGCTGCAGAAAAGTTTGATGACTGTTTAGGGATTTCTTACCCCAGGCCCTCGTGACCAATTGGCAGTGATGACCGTCATCCTTAAGGTTACAAGTGGGAGGCACTGACTCCCTCCCCGGCAGTAACAGCTGTGATATTCAGTCTCGTCATTGGTCAATGAACAGGCTTTCTACCTCCTTCTTCTCACTCGGAAGAATTCTTGTCCCCAATAGGACGATAACTTCCTCATCCTGGCTCTGCAAGAACTCCTTTTTATGAGATCCTGGAGGCTCAGAGAAGCTATCTACCATCCAAAACAGCCTCCGCGTTCATCTTCAGCGAAGGATCTCCAGCTCTTTTGCAAACAAGCATTATTACAACCACTTTATAAAACCTAGACAGAGAGAGCTCCCTGGTGCCTCTTAGGAGTGGTCCAGGGTGGCGGGCTTCTTAGCAGGCCACACACGAGAACTTCTCCTTCCCTCGCCCCGCACCCCTTCTCATGGAAGGAGCCAGGAGGGCAAGAAACCCAGAGCCTGCAAGTCACAAGTCAAAGGAAGGGTAGACAGAAGACAGCCACAAAGGGCAGGGTGCTAGACTAAGTGAAACTGAAAGCGTTAGTTGCTCAGTCTTGTCTGACTCTTTGTGACCCCATGGACTATGGCCTGCCAGGCTCCTCTATCCATGGGATTCTCCAGGTAAGAAAACTGGAGTAAATATCCATTCCCTTCCACAGGGCATCTTCCCAACCCAGGTTTCAAGGCCGGGTCTCCTGCACTGCAGGCAGATTCCTTACTATCTGAGCCACCAGGGAAGCCTGAACCCTCTCCTTTGCCTCTTGCTCTCCTCCTCTTCTCATGGAAGGAACCAGGAGGGCAAGAAACCCAGAGCCTGCAAGTCGGGCCAAAGGAAGGATAGCGAGAAGACAGCCACAAAGGCAGGTCCTAGAATAAATCATGGCCCAAAGACAGGTCCATGTCTTAATCCTCAGAACTCACAAGTGTTTCTTCATATGGTAGAAGAATCTTCACAGATATGAGTATGCTAACGAGTTTGACATGGGGAGATGATCTTGCATTATCTCGGTGGGCCCTAAATGCAATCATATGTATGCCTCTAGCTGCCAGAATCCTTTGGCTTATGGCCCCCTGGTCACAAGCGTCACTTTGCCTTCTGTGTGTGTGTGTGTGTGTCTGTGTGTGTGTCTGTGTGTGTGTGTGTAAAATCTCTCTCTGCTTCCCTCTTAGAAGCATACATATGATTGTATTTAGGGCCCACCCAGACAATCCAGAACTGTATGATACCTTCATTCTGACACTGTGAAACCTGATTTTCTGATTTCAGAATTTGGCCTCCAGAACCGTATGAAAGTGAATATATTCAGTCATCCACTTGATGGTGAATTGTTACCATAGCACAGGAACCTAAAGCAGGCCATCCAACTCTTTTGTGAATTCCTGGACCGTGACCCCACAAGGTTTCTCTGTCCATGGGATTTCCCAGGCAAGAATACTGGAGGGGGTTGCCATTTCCTTCTCCAGAGGATCTTCCCAAGTCAGGGATCAAACTGCTGCCTTGGCAGGAGGATTCTTTACCACTGAGTCACCAGGGAAGCCCCTTCTATTGTTTAAGTCACCAAGTTCACGGTACTTTGTAACTGCAGCCCTAAGAGATGAATACACCGACCTGAGTCAAGAAGATGAGAAAGAGTTGTCAAAACAGGCACCCAGTTGTCAAACCAGGAGAGCACCTCTTTCAGGGAGAAAGGCCCGGGAACTTCTAGGATGCATATTGTGTAGTACTCATTTCTAGAGGCTTTGCTGTGACACCGAGCATCAGTGAATCTCCTGTTTCACAGGAACACCCGTGAATTTATCTGTTTGGGAATCGAGTATACACTGCCTATTTGCTGCCTGTAGGTAGAGAGAAGTGAACTAAACTGAGACCCACAAAGGGACAGAAATGGGGACCAGAGGCGGCCACAAGACACAGACATGAAGCCTCTTCAGAATCCCAGAGACGTGTGCAAGAGAACTGCTGTGGTTTCCCTACCAAAGAGTGAAGTGACAATTCAGGAGACCCAAAGACTTAGGGACTCTACCAGTTGTAGGACAGACAGGCTACATTCTCACCAACGTCATAGCCGAAGCAGGAGTCCAGATCACTCCTTGGGGGCTTGGGACAGGGCTTGGGACAGTGAGTTGAGCGTCTGCTTGACAGCTGCACCGGTTCCGAGCCTCGGAGCTCCAGCTGCGGCTGGCAAGGCCAGCTGCGCCTTGCCTGTCCCGGCTAGACTTTCCTCCCTCTCTGGGGAGCGCTGTGGGCCACAAGGGGGCGCCTGCCTCCCCGCGCCCTTCCTGGAAATCCTCCCGGGAGGCTCCCCTGCCCAGCGCCTGACCTTGGAGGTGCCTGGGAGAACGGGAGATCAAAGAAAGCAAAGTGCTCCTTCCTGGTACTTCAATCAGGGAGAGAAGCAATTAAAATATGAATTAATCTAAGTGAGATGGAAATGCAGATGTAGAACAAGAGCATCTCCATCACCTTGAACCTGTGCTGCACGCAGTTGAGCTCCTGTGATTAAAGACATTTTCATGCCATTAAAAACCTTCTCTTCTAATGTTACAAACGCTCTGTCAGTCAAACGCCCTGAGCGGCCTCGGTGAGGACTGCCCTCTCCTCGGTTCCTTTCCTTGATCCTTTCAGAGGGATGAGGTGGGGCTCCTAGGAGGGGTCAAGGAGGGCTTGGAGAATGAGCGGAACGCAGGACACCGAGCTGAATGGAAAGAGCCCTCCATGCGTCTGCTCTCAAACAGATCCTGCCTCGTGCTTGATTCTTTTGTGCAGCCTGAGTCCTGGCTGCCCAGATGGTACTGGGAGACAGAACTGGGAAATTACTCTTGTGGCTTCCTGCCAGCTCCTTTGATATGGGTGATAACGGTCATGTGTATTTCCAGAATTTTGCCTCTGCTTCTCTATGGTCCTGGTGGCTCAGTCAGTAAAGAATCTGCCCGCAGTGTAGGAGACCTGGGTGTGATCCCTGAGTCAGGAAGATCCCCTGGAGAAGGGAATGGCTACCCACTCCAGTATCATTGACTGGAGAATCCATGGAGAGAGGAGCCTGGCGGGCTACAGTCCATGGAGTCGCAAAGGATCAGACACGACTGAGTGACTGACACCTTCTCTATAGTCTTAAGGACTATAGACTTAAGGATGCTCTGCAGGCAGGGTGAGGCTGTGACCCCAGAGGGAGGGGTGCATGTAAGGGAATGTCTGCTGAAACGTCTTTACACCACTGGGCCTTCCAAGCCCGCCATTCACGCTCTTGTCTTAGATTTGGCTCCTCCTGTGTGCACACCTAATCCCTTACTTTGGCTTTTTCTGGTTATACATTCTCCACTTGCTGTGGTCACCAATATCCATCAATCTCAGGCTGTGAAGTTTGGGATTCGAAAGAACTCATCCTGAATCCACTTTTGGCGCTTTCCAGAGCGAGTGCTCCGTCCAACCCGTGGGAGCAGCTGACCCATCCTGGTCTGGATCTGAGACGGATTTTCGCTCTTCTTCTCTGACTCTCCGTAAGGCAGGCCCTCCAATCGGGCTGGCACCAGTGCAAACTAGAACCTGTCATAAGGCCTGCTCTGCGAATAAGCCAGGAAAGAGTATCCTCCAAGAAAGAGGAGCTTGTGAGGTGTACTCTGGGTCGGGTAGTGGCAGTTGACAGTTAACTCAGCTTCTTCTCTGCCCTTCTGTCTCCAGAAGGTCCTGTTCGGGCCATGCAAGACACAGGTCCCAAGGGCACCTAGGATTCAGTGAGAGTGTATCTTACTCCAGGACCTTTTAAGAGATGGTCAGAAGTTTAATGTTCATACACACCTAAACCACAGTGTGTGTGTGTGTGTGTGTGTGTGTGTGTGTGTGTGTACAGTTGCTCAGCTGTGTCCGACTCTTTGCGGCCCCATGGACTGTGGCCCGCCAGGCTCCTCTGTCTATGGGATCCTCCAGGCAAGAACACTAGAGTGGGTTGCCATTTTCTCCTCCAGAGGATCTTCCTGACCCAGGAATCAAACCCATATCTCCTGCATTGGTAGGCAGATTCTTTACCACCAGTGTCACCTGGGAAGCCCAAACCACAGTGGGCAACATTAAATGACAAGATTTGTTGTGCAAATGGTGTCAAAAGCCCTGCATTTTCATCGAGAATTTTCTACAGCGTTTTGACTTAGACGAATGCAAAGAAAAATGCTCTCCAAGCTTCCTCTTCACCTCCTAGACGTTCTAAGAAGCAGAAAGCGCGCTGCCATATTATGACATCACTCTCCTTTGGGCCTGCCTCTGCTTGCTGCAGCCGATAGGATGCTGCGTGCTACGTCGATTCAATTGTGTTCAACTCTGTGTGACACTATGGACTGTGGCCTGACAGGCTCCTCTGTCTATGGGATTCTCCAAGCATGGATACTGGAGTAGGTTGCCATTCCCTTTTCTGTGGGATCTTCCTGACCCAGGGATGGAACCCACATCTTATATCTCCTGCATTGGCAGGCAGGCTCTTTACCACTAGCGCCAAAATAGGCTATCACTCAAATCCATTCCTCTTGTGGGCCTCCCAGGAAGAAAGATGTCTTCTAGGCAGAAGGAACTCCCAGCCCCTAGAGGGGAGATCTACAAAAAGTCCTCCTTTTTAATCTGAATACTTAAGCTGTGGTGATTGTCTCGTCGTTCAGTCCTGTCTGACTCTTTGTGACCTCATGGACTGTAGCCTTGCCAGGCTGCTCTGTCCATGAGATTTCCCAGTCAAGAACACTGGAGTGGGTAGACATTCCCTTCCCCAGGGGATCTAGCCAACCCAGGGATCAAACCCACATCTCCTGCATTGGCAGACAGATTGTTTACCACTGAGCCACCAGAGAAACCCTCAATACGGAGACCAGAGTTTTATTTCACCTACTCGGGTGGACTTGTACCCATATCGCTGGACAGTAGCAGGAACCAAGGGACCCGGAATGGAGAACACTTTACTTTCTTTCCTCTAAATGCAGCTGACACCTGGTCTGTGGCTGGTGGGTAAACTTCCAGCATTCTAGAAACAATGAGCAATGTGCTAAAATCACTGCAGTTGATAACTTCTCATTAGTCAATAAGCCCTACTTAATCTACATGGAATTTCTGCAACATGAGACTCCAGCCACTGCATCCCAAATGTATGCTTGTGTGCGTGCATGCGTACACGCATGCCTGTGCACAAGCGCCATTCGAAAATGAGAACACTCCTGTCATCAGGGAGATGGATTAGACCATAATTGATTTTCCATAGACAAATGCTTTAAATTTTGGTAAACCCTTTGTAACATCTTAGTCAAATTAAACAGCCCTTTCAAGTCAGATTTATAGTCCATAGGATTCCACTTAACTTAGACAAGCGATGCAATTTCAGGGCAATTTAAAGGGTATTTCATTTAGAGACAGAACCAATCCTTGTCAAGGCCCTGGAGGTAACAAGAAATCTTCCTCCTCTTGTTTGCTTGGAAGAAGTTGCAGTTCAGTTCATGGGGGCTGAGCAGCTCGTGGAGAACTGTGAGCGGCTTAGGGTAGTATATTTCACCACTCAGGTTCATTGAACGGGAAATGACCAAAGGGAGGGCATGGAAAAGATGGAAGGACCTTCTTATAACATCCAGAGCCTTTCTCAGACTTAGGAGAAAGTATCCAGTCTGGGTGCACAAATGACTACAAGGTCCTTCTTCATTTCAGGCTGCAGCAGATCTGAGCACTGGCTGGATTTCTGCCCACAGTCGTCCCCTGGACTTTGGTGCTCTTGAGCAATATGAAACCTGAGCAACTGTACACAGTGGCCCTGGGAGGATGATATTAGGAACTTTACACATATTACCTTCCTTCATGTACACCACACTAACAGGTTTAAACTGCTGTCCCGATTTGACAAATACAGACTGCTGGGAGAGATGAAACAGTGTTCGTAGAAGCGTAGGTTGAGCTAGGATTCTAGCCCAAGTCTGTCTGATTCTAAAATCTAAGCTATCTCCTAACTCACCATGGACTGTGAATTCAGCTAAAGGGCCTGGAAACCTTATTCTAGGGTCAAAGGAAGACCTGGTGTGAGCCTCATATCTTTGATAGCGCTGTTGGGAAGGGGAGAGGGTATCCTCAGGTGCATGCTCAGTCATGTCCAACTCTTTGTGATCCCATGGACTGTATCCCTGCCAGGCTCCTCTGTCCATGGGGTTTCCCAGTCCAGACTCCTGGAGTGGGTTGCCATTCCATTCCAAGTGCTCATCCGGTTTCCACCACAATGCTCCTGCATTTGTGAGTGTACTAACTTTTGTCTGTCCTCAAAGTTCTGCCTCACATCGAGCTGAAACTCCCCTCCCATTGCCCCCAAAGAAAGACTAGTGTCTGGACCAACGATTTCAGATCCCTCTTCCATGGGACCCACTGGAAAAGCTGGAAAGAGAGAGGAGACTTGGAGCCATTTTACCTTTGAGTCTTCATCTGCTCTGGAAAAGTGCAGCTAAAAGTCCTTGTCCTGCCCATCTCATTACAGGGTTCTCAGAATCAAGAGATGAAACAAATGGGCTGTGACACCCTTGCAAGTGAGATGAGAAAGCAAAGAAAACATATTCAGCTTTTAACTTTTCAAGTTTACACTGCTATGTATTATTATATACCCTATGATATATTGGCATATATTTACATATGTTCATGTTGAATTTTAATGTACTAAATTTTCAATACAATTGACAATGTTAGTTTTTAAGCAACACTTATTCCATTTAAAAGGCCGTCTTTCCTGCTAAAACTATACCTCTTTTAATGTATTTTTAAAAAACATTATTTATTAAATGAAAGAACATAACCAATAGCTCTGTGTGTGTGTGTGTGTGTGTGTGTGTGTGCGCTTCTGTGTGCATGGTTTTACTGTAGCTTGTTTTTTATAACTCCTTTGACTTGGACAAAATTTAAAATTGGCAAGTCTTTGTCAGTATTATGGACATTTGCACATGTGTTTTTATGTGTCGGTGTGGTTTACATATACAGGTCCATGGTCCCAATATAAAAAGATGCCTTACCCATAAGGAAATAACATTTAATGAGGGCCAGTTCTGTCATTTAACACTCAGGATAACATTGCAAGATACACATCTCTAATTCAAGAAAATGCCATTTCTCAAGGAATTTGTATTTCTTGCCCAATCTTTCACAGGTAGCTGAAGGTTCGAACCTAAGTCCCTCTGATGCCAAAATACCAAGACTTTTGGTTTGTTTGTTTTGATGTTTGTTTCTCACTTTACCAGGTTATTTAATAGCTTCCTTTCATTCCTGTAGTTCCATAGGGGTATACTCAGAGGAAATTTTCTGTCTTCAAATATAATTGGTAAATTTCATTCATTCTTTTCCTTGGTGCTCACAATGTCAAATACAGATGTCTACAGAAAACATGCTTGACCAACTTGGACAGATGCTTGAAATCTATAGCTCAATGTAACCAAAAGAACTATTGGAAAATTTAAACCATATTCCATTTGCTTCTTGGTTTCAGGGATCAGTGATTCTTTGGAGTTCTTAGGTTCACTGGAAATTAAATTCCATAAAGGCACAGCATTCTCTCCTGTTTTATTCACTGCTGTACTTTCTACAATCGAGGCCATAATAAACACTCAAAAAGTGTTTTCCGCACCATATACAAAAGTACTGAAAATGGCTTAAAGACTTAAGTATAAGACATGACATCATAAAACTCCTAGAGAAGAACATAGGCAAAACATCCTCTGACATAAATTGTACCAATGGTTTCTTAGGTCAGTCTCATGAGCCAATAGAAATAAGAGCAAAAATAAACAAATAGGATCTAATCAAACTTACAAGCTCTTGCACAGCAAGAGAAACCATAACCGAAATGAAGAGACAACCTAAGGAATGGGAGAAAATACTTGCAAAGATGTAACAGACAAGGCTTAATTTCCAAAATCAAGCTCATACAAACAACACATACAACTCAGTAACAAGAAACGCAAACAACCCAACTGAAAAATGGACAGAAGACCTAAGTAGATGTTTCTCCAAAGAAGACACACAGATGACCAACAGGCCCACGAAAAGATGCTCAACATCACTAATTATTAGAGAAATGCAAATCAAAAACAATAAGGTACCACTTCGCACTGATCAGAATGGCCAGCATTGAAAATTCTGGATCTGTCTTCCCAGAAAAATGAACAGAGCCTCATGGACAATACTGCGCATGGCATTTTCAGGTTCAATGATCCCCAGAACCTTCTCTGTGATACACAAAAGCAGAGGCTATTTTCTCTGAAGAAATAGCACCTGACACTTACCGGGATGGGAAGGGCAAGGCTCTTTGGCTCTGGACTTTTTCTTCTATGTGGATGGGCACCTGGATGGTGTGAGGTCATCAACAGTTCAGATCATCCATGGTTTCAGCTATTTGATCTGAAGGGCTGGGAGTCTTTCTGGAGCTGAGAGGTAAAAAGAAGAATAACATCCATCACTCAATGAGGTTATATAGTATGCCAGGCACTATATTATACATTTTATGTATAATTGATTGAATCCTTATGTCAACCTTACCAGATAAGTATTGTTATGCCTAGTTTTCATTTTTTTAATTGAGGTTTAATTCACATATAAGATTATTTTAGTTTCAGGTGTACAACATAATGATTCTATATTTATATATTTTGAGAAAGGATCACCATAGTAAGTCTAATTAACCTCTGTCACCATATATAGTTACAATTTTGTTTCCTTTTTTCCCTTGCAATGAGAACTTTTAAGATCTAATTTCTTAGCAACTTTTAAATATATACCACAGTATTATTCACTGTAGTCACCATGCTATATGTTATATCCTTGTGATTTATTTTTTCTGTGATTGGAAGTTTGTAGCTTTTGACCCCCTTCACCCATATAACCCACCTAATCACCAATCATCAGTTTAATAGTCAGACTTTGAAAATCCAGAGCCAGTTGTTTCCATGGTTTGACAAAATAGTGAAAGCATAAGAATATCAGAATCCAACATGGTTTGTGAGGTGGGGTTTCCTGACTGCCATTCTTTCATACACACACACACACACACACACACACACACACACACACACACACAAAACAAGTACCCAAATCTGAATTGATATGACTTGCGGACTTAAATTTTTTTCATTTTTTATTATGAAAAATTTCAAACACATACAAATGTGGAGAAAATAGTATGATGAAGCACCATGTTGCCTCAGCAACCATCAGTTCCTGTCAATCTTATTTTATCTACCCAGATGTATTTTCATTGCAATTTTAGCCCATCTTTTCTTTGATGCCCTCAAAATGCATCCCAATAAAGACATCCCAATAGAGGCAATCTGACTCATGGTTAAGGTAGCCATCACATTTTTTTTTTACATATACTTTAAAGAGCAAGAATCTGTGGACAACACAATCTGCTCATTCAATCTAAAGAGACTGCACTTTTAAGTGATGTGCATGCCAGTAAGAAAAGACCCACCACCAGCACAAGTAGACTGAGACAGTCTTTTCTTTCAGTCTGGCTCAGTGTAGGCTCCCTGGGATCTGTTGAGTCAAGCTGTATTCCCCAAAGTAGTTGGGTCTCTTGTATTAGTTTCACTAGGGTAGTTCTGGTTCTTTAGTTGTAACAGAGCTTGGTAATGAGAGGCCACCTGAGAAGCAATTAAACTAAACCAGAAAATCTTTCCTGTTCATTTCGTCTTGTCCTTAAATAGTTTACACATCAATTGAACTGGGAAGAGCTCATGGTGGTTTATGATGATTGCTCCAGTAGGGGTCAGCGCCTAATGAGTTGGGTACTTATCTGTGACCCCGACAAGATGACTGTAAATGAACAGATAAGAGGACCGATGGGACTAGTTCTCGAGGCTGCCCACGGAATCAAGACAACAGAAGCCAGTGGAGTTGGTTTCTCAGTTTTCTACTGCAAAGGAGAAGCTGATGGAGTCAGGTACATCAAAACACCTAGGGTTTTTTAGTTAGAAAAAATAAGGTGCTTATCTTAGCTCTTGACAAACTGCAAGATGTCTATTCAATCCACTCTTTTTGAAGGACACAATGCTTTCTCTTGGGCTTCCCAAGCGGCACTAGAGGTAAAGAATCTGCCTCCCCATGTAGGAGATTTAGGTTCCATCCCTGGGTAAGGAAGATCCCCTGGAGTAGGTAATGGCACCCTAGTCCAGTATTCTTCCTTGGAAAAATTTATGGGCAGAGGAGCCTGGCAGGCTACAGTCCATGGGGCTTGAAAGAGTCAGACACAACTGGGCAAATGGCTTCCTCTTATTTTTTCACGATATCTGGTAATTTATGGTCACCACCAAATGATTCTGTTAAGGCGGGTAACTTCGCCTATTACAGAGGTGCCAATGTCAGTCCAGAAACATACTAATATGGCAAAAGAATAAAAAAAATCTTAGTAAAAGTGCATTTGCAGAGTAAATAGGTAAATATCATAGTGATATATTATGGCATAATCAAAATTCTCAATAATTGACAAACTAGAACAAGACTTTCCTTTTTTCTGCCATTTCATAGCTCTATGAGCTAAATTTTCCCTTTTTTAATGCTGCATAACAAACAACCAAATCTCAGTGACTTGCATCAGCAAATATTTGTTTTAAGCTTGTGGCCTGACGTTTGGCTGTGGTTTGGCTGATCTTAGGTGGACTACAGTCCACGGAGTCACAAAGAGTCAGACAGGACTGAGAATTCATGCATCATCACTTCACCAGAGAGAAGATATGAGAAAGCTGGACCTCGGAGATGAGCTGGAGTAATGTTTTGCATGCTCTTCTACTCACCCTGGGTGATTAGCATCCCCTAAGACAAGTCTCATGAATGCACATGGCTTTAGCTGCTAGATCTATAGCAGGAATGAGTGGCACTGACTGGGACTCAGGAAATATTTGCATAAGCTTGAGGATTGGTGACAACTGACACTCAGCCTTGGTGTCAAAGAGATGACAGAGGATGATGATGACTGAGATCATGTCTCATCTAGAAGAGGGACTTTTCATTAATTAGCTCTAGCTAACTGCCAAGCACAAATGTGGGGCTTATGTTGTCAGACACAATTTTCTCGGAGAAACCAGAGATCTCGACAACATCTCCTAATCTCTTAATGGTGACAAGGATAATAAATTCTACTACAAGAAAGAAAGAGAGGGAGGGAGCATGGGAGGAAGGATACCATGCATAGGTCCAACACTGAATCAAACAAAAGCCATTCACAAGCCAAGGACCACTGGGATGGCCCATGTGCGGTCCCCATGAATGTGATGGCTCCTTGACCCCATGGCAGGGCTGGACACAGCAGGATACTGAGCATGAAAAAGTATGGTTATTCCCAGCTTCTCCTGGGTCAGACCATCACACAACATCCTCATTATTTTGGGAGAAGCGACAAGAAACCCAGACACAGCTAACCCATATTCAAACATAAATACCTAAATGCATTGTTGAAGCAAAGCATACATGATTGAGGAATGATTTGCTCCTTTGAATCACCCATGCTATTACTTCCAGAAGTAAGAATAACAGAATTTAATATCAATATTTAATTTCAAATCCATGAGCTCAACAGGAAAAGGAGCATGTGTTTATGGGATGTCTGTTGGAGGTCAGCCCTCTGTGGGGCACTGCATAAACCGTGGGAGGGCAGGTCCTTAATAAGCTGGCACTTCAGTGGGGTCAGTGGTAGAAAGACTGGTCACTCTGGGGATGGCCAGCTGCCTGGCCCCAGGCCTGTTCTCACCTCCCCGGCTGTGTGCCTTAAGCAATCGATTTAACCTCCTAAGCCTCCATGGAAAGCTGAGTACTTCTCAGATTTGCTGAATGAATTTGAGATCATATATTTAAAGGCCCAAATTCAATACCTGGTGCTTATTATTAATAGATACTGAGAAAACTTTATAACATTTATTTTCCTCCATTTGCTCATCCACATAAAAGGAAATAATAAGAGTTCTTGGCTCAGAACATTGATATAAGTAGTAAATGAGATAATCTATATACAATACTTAAAACTGGACACTCAGTACTTTATAAATATATATATAGTGTTCTGGAGAAGACTCTTGAGAGTGCCTTGGACAGCAAGGAGATCAAACCAATCAGTCCTAAAGGAAATCAACCCTGAATATTCACTGGAAGGACTGATATTTCAATACTTTGGCCACCTGATTCGAAGAGACATTTCATTGGAGAAGACTCTGATGCAGGGAAAGACTGAGCCAGAAGGAGAAGGGGATGAAGAGGATGAGATGGTTGGGTGGCATCACTGACTCAATGCATATGAGTCTGAGCAAACTCTAGGAGATGGTGAAAGACAGGGAAGCCTGGCATGCTGCAGTCCATGGGGTCACAAAGACACAACTTAGTGACTCAACAACAACAACTGTATATATATAGTTGTTATATGTGTGTGTGTGTGTGTGTGTGTGTGTGTGTGCGCGTGCATGTCTGTGTGTATATTCAATACTTTTTACTGTTATTATTATGTAGACTTCATTATGAGGAATAATAAAAAAATCTATCAGCATCATAATGGGTCATCCATGCCCCAAATATTGTCTTCTACAGTATCTGCAGGTTCAGATCCTTGGAAGATGATCACATAAACATGCCCACATATATAAGAAGAATGAACTAAGCTAAGGGAAGAGAAACCTCCAGGGAGAGAGGTATCCTGGCCTCCGCATATTCTAATCACCTTTTTGGCCCGGTTTTCCTGAGCACAGTTTTCCAACCAGAACTGCATTAGAGCAGGACCCTCAGAAGCTTGAGGGCGTGCAGACCCATGCGAAGGGGCTGAAGGGCTGTTGAGGTAAGGAGGGCAGTCAAGGAAAGAGACCTTCTTGAATGCAGAAAACAAGCTGCATAATTTTGCATTAGCCTCACTTCTTGGGTTGTAAATTACATTCTTTTGGGAGGATTGAAAATGAGAAAAATAGGCGAGCTGGATTCTTTTGGGTCATCAGTCATGTGTCTCCGTGGAAGGAGCTTAATTTCTTTAGTCCTCAGTTTCCCCATTTACAACAATAACATTTAATTGTCTGAAACGTATTCTGAGGTTTCTGGAAGAGAAGTACACCGTAAGACCAAACGATTCCCATGATCCTTTGGGGCCCCCGCGGCTGGTACTGAGGCGGCTCCTGCTGCGCATGTCAGGGAAAGGATGCGCTCCAGAGGGCTGTTACGCAGAAGGATGCGGATGTGCGATTAGGGCCGCGGGGGAGCAGAGAGAGCGGAGAATGGCGATTTCGGGGGTTGCTTAGTGGCGAACTCGTCCTCATAAAGGAAAGGCTGGCAGAAAGCTTTGTTTCCTACGAACAGAATCCCCAGAACAAGAAGAGGAGGTGAGAAGCTGGCTTAAGTGGGGTTTCTCACGGAGGGAAGCTTCAGCTGAGAAGCGGAGGTTGCCATCTGCCGCCTCCCTGCTGTTTCCTGGCTGAGAACGAGCTCCCCACAGCGCGGCCTGTTCTGGAACTTGAATCATGGGAAGCAGCTGGGCTACACCTCCTTCGGGCATCAGGTAAGTACTTTCTCTAGGCCGTCAGGACTTGCGTGAGCTGCCTTACATAGTGATGGCGTGGGGGTGGGGGCGGGGCGGGGTGGAGTGGAGTCTGCTGAGTGGCTAATGGCTTGGAAAAGTCACCTTCCAAAAAGTATCTGGCTGTCATAGAGAGTGAAGTTAAGTCAAAATGAGAAAAACAAGTATTGTATAAGATTGCTTATGTGTGGAGTCTAGAAAGAGGGTTCAGATGAAACTATATGCAAAGCAAAAATGGAGACACAGAAAGTAGAGAACAACCTATTGGACCCCACGAGGATGAAAGGGAGCTGGATGGATTGGGAGATTTAGATTGGCATATGCTCACTACTTGGAGAAGGGCATGGCAACCCACTCCACCTTTCTTGCCTGGAGAATCCCATGGACAGAGGAGCCTGGTGGGCTACAGTCCATAGAGTTGCAAAGGGTCAGACACGACTGAGCGACTCACAGACACAAACATGCACACTGGGTGCCTGTGTGCTGTTGCTTCAGTAGCGTTCGACTCTTTGTGACCCTCTGTTCGTGGAATTCTCTGGCCAAGAACACTGGAGTGGGTTGCCATGCTCCCCTCCACATAGACACCACTATAAATAAGGATGGGGAGGGAGGCAGGAAGGGGGATCGGAATGGGGAACACCTGTAAATCCATGGCTGATTCATGTCAATGTATGGCAAAAACCACTACAATACTGTAAAGTAATTAGCCTCCAACTAATAAAAATAAATGGGAAAAAAATAACAAAATTAATATAAAAAATAAATAAATAAAATAAATAAGTAATGAGACTATTGTGTGTCATATGGGGAACTCTACTGCATGCTCTGTGGTGGCCTAAATGGGAAAGAAATCCACAAAGAAGGAATAAACGTATACATGGCGGCTTCCCAGGTGGTGCTAGTGGTAAAGAACCTACCTGCCAATGCAAGAGACATAAGAAACATGCGTTCAGTCCCGAGGTGGGGAAGATTCCCTGGAGGAGGGCATGGCAACCCATTCCAATATTTTTGCCTGGAGAATCCCATGGATAGAAGAGCCTGGTGGGCTACAATCCACATGGTTTCAAAGAGTTAGACACAACTGAAGTGACTCAGCACGCATGTGTATATGCATGATTCACTTTGCTGGTACAACAGAAATCAATGCAACATTGTAAAGCAACTTCACTCTCGTAAAAATTAATTTTAAAAAAAGTACCTCTGGGTTTGTGGGCATAAAAGAAACATGAGGGAAGAGCTGGATTCCAAGGACAGGAGCTTACATGCACCCACATCCTGTTACATGTGTCTGACCAAACACACACGTATAAACACAGACCTAGAAACCAAGAACACATGCCTGTAGGGAGTTGCTGGGGCTCGTGTCTTTGAGAAAAGAAGAGTGAAATTAGAGAGTGGTTTCATTGTCGTAAGGGACAGTGTTATTCCGCCTAAGAATTTTAGAAATGAAAAATGTCTTTGAAACAGGCATTTGAAATCAATGCCCCATACAGTACACCTTGCACCTAGTTGAAACTTGATATTTATTGTATGGGATAAATGAGGGCAAGGAAGGAAGAAAAGGAGAGAGAAGAGAGAGATAGGGATGAAGGAAGTCTGGCTCATTCCAAAGCAAAAAAGGTTCAAGATGAGATGAGAATGATCTTCAAATCAAATTCCTCTTCTTTTATCTCGACTAACCACAAAGAATTAAGTCCGCTCTTAAGGACATAATGAAGAGGGAGAAGGCTGATTCGGGGTCCGGGAGAGCTTAAATCCAACAGTTTCTTCATGTTCTGTTCTGTTCTAGAATGTTTTCTTTCTTTTGGGGAGGGGAGGGGAAGATGGCAGAGCTCAAACCTTTCTATTAGGCCTTTGCTTCAAGAGGTGGCCAGGGGGCCTTCCCCTGGCCCAGTGGTAAAGAATCTGCTTGCCAGTGGAGGAGACACGGGTTTGATCCCTGGTCTGGAAAGATCCCACGGGCCCCAGGGCAACTAAGCTCCCATGGGCCATGACTATTGAGCCTGTGCGCTAGAGCCCAGGAACCACAACCCCTGAAGCCTGAGTGCCCCGGAGCCCGTGCTCTGCAATGACAGAAGCCACCATAGGGAGAAGCTTGCTCACTGCAACTAGAGAGAGCCCACGCGGCAACGAAGACCAGCACAGCCAAAAACATAACTAAATACAGTGGTTTTTCAAAATTCTTTTTCTTTTTTTAAAGAATACATATGATGATCATAGTAGAAATTAATCCCTTTAAAAAATAAAAAAGTGACCAGGTAGCCAGCTCCCCTGTGATGGAATTGGGGTGGGTTCAGAGATGGAGGAAATCTGGACCTGGGAGATAAAAAGAGCCCGGAGTAGGGTAGGAGCTGGAATAGCAGGACCAGAACTCTGGGTCTGAGTGTAACCCTCTGTCCTGGAGATCTGAATTGTTCTTATGCCTCTTTTTTTGTTGTCTTTTATTTTTGCTTTTCCTTTCTATTTAGTTAGGTTCTCTACTTTTAACATTTCAGCATCTCTCAGCTGTGCTAAGGAAAACAAGAGAAAGTTATTTGTGTCCACAAGAACACACACATGCACACACACACACCCTTATGGGAGAAGCATGCTGACAGCCAAAGGGAATCCAGATAGAACCCTTGACCTGAAAGGAAGACAAACCTCCAGGGCACAGAGCTATTTGGTGAGCTATTGTCCCCTTCATTGAGTGCTAAAACCTTAACGATTCTGACCTTCTTTTAAATCAGGGAGGAAGTGCTTGTATGAGCGGGACTTCCACTCATATGAGTGGTAAAGAACCCATCTGCCAGTGCAGGAGACATAAGAGACATGGGTTCGATCCCTGGGTCGGGAAGATCCCCTGGAGGAGGGCAGCCCACTCCAGTATTCTTGCCTGGAGAATCCCCATGGACAGAGGAGCCTGCTGGGCTACCATCCACAGGGTCACAAAGAGTCAGACACAACTGAAGCGACGTAGCAAGCATGCACGCCTGTATGAAGAGACCCAGAAAATAAGAGGATGTTTTCAAGGAACTGCAAGAAGACACAAGGCTAGATCAAGAAAATCAATCTCAAAGGGTCAACACCAGTTCTAACCTGGCCCCACCAGCAGCAAGTGCAAAGACACAGCTAGAAGCCGGAAGGCACACTCCTTCCAACAGACACCACGCAGAGATGAGAGTCAGGGAGGGGGCCCGCAGCGCGCGCTCTTTTGATAAACGCTACTCGGGAATGACAAGCGCCGGGGAAAGGGAACAATTATTTTCCAGGAGCCGAGAAGTCAAGTCTCTGCCAGCCCTCCTCTGGTCCTGAGGGACACCTGTTTCCACAGCAACCACAACTTGGGGAGAAGGCTGCCTTCAAGTCATCTATCCCAGGAAGATATTTCGTAAAGGGCTATCAATTCTGGATGGGCAGAAAGAGGACAGACCATGAGTCACAAACCTCGGTGGGGCTTTAGGAGGTGGAAGACACCAGTTCTGTCGTTAGGTCCACAGAGGCCGCTGCCAGAGGCAATGCTGAACTTCACCCTGGTGACTTTCTGCAGCTCCTGCCGCCCACCCCACACACCCTTGAACCTACCAGCCTCCACCTGACGGTGTAGATAATGGTGGTGACAATAAGGAGGATGGCAAATGATGATGGTGGTGATGATAATGAGAATGACAATGATGATGATGAAAATGATGATAACGATGGTGATGATGACAATGATGAAAATAACAGTGATCGTGACAGAAACGAACGCTGATTGCTTAGTGCTTCACACGCACTTTCTTGGTTTGCCTCATAAAAGCCCTGTGACGTAAATGCTAATCTTGACCTACTTCACTGATGAGGAAACAGCAGCTCAGAGAGGTTAAAGAACCTGTCCAGAGGCACACAGCCAGCAAGAAGGATATGATGTATGAACCCAGCTCAGGGTAACACCGAAGTCACTCCTGAATTTCATGAGCAGCATAGCCTAAGAGCTCAGACTGTGCCACAGACTATTCAGTCCCACAGCTCATGAACGGTTAGACGCTTAGCAACTGTGGGATTTATCATTTCATCCCTCTGTGCCTAAATGCAATCATCTATAAAATAGAAACAATGACAGTAGCTCTTCCTTGTTTTTTGTTTTGGTTTTTTGAGAATTAAGAGTTCACACATATAAAACACTACTTTTCAAACTTGAATCTGCAGACAAACGACCTGAATGTCCTATTAAACTGAAGCTTCGACGTGGTAGGTTTGAGATAAGACCTGTGGGTGCATGAGTTGCTCAGTCACTCAGACGTGTCTGACTCTTTGTGACACCATGGACTGTAGCCCACCAGGCTTCTCTGTCCATGGGATTCTCCAGGCAAGAATACTGGGAGTGGGTTGCCATGCCCTCCTCCAGGGGATCTTCCTGACCCAG
This sequence comes from Muntiacus reevesi, assembly GCF_963930625.1. Classification (NCBI taxonomy): domain Eukaryota; kingdom Metazoa; phylum Chordata; class Mammalia; order Artiodactyla; family Cervidae; genus Muntiacus; species Muntiacus reevesi. The sequence continues at coordinate 209,958,378 of NC_089250.1, read as the reverse complement.
GGATTGAACCTATGTCTCCTGCAGTCTCCAGGTGATTATTAACCATTGTGCTTCCTGGGAAGCCTTGGGATAAGACCTGAGAGTCTGCATTTCTGATGAGCTTCTAGGCACTGTAAGTCTACAGACCACACTGTTTAAGTTAGCAAAGCAGTAAAGCACTTGGTAATATACACAATGAACAGTAAAGAAGTGTCAGCTATTGTTATTAGTATTATTGTTTAACCCTTCTCTAGCCACAGTCCTCTGCCAGGTTTCATGACTTTTTTTGAGGTTTGTATTCTGGCAGCTTGGGGGCTTCCCTGGTGGCTCAGCAGTTAAAGAATCCACCTGCGAAGCAGGAGATGTAGGAGATGTGGGTTCGATCCCTGGGTCAGGAAGATCCCCTAGAGAAGGGCAAGGCAACCCACTCCAGTATTCTTGCCTGGAGAATTCCATGGACAGAGGAGCCTGGCGGGCTGCTGTCCATAGGGTCGCAAAGAGTCAGACATGAGTGGTGACTTGAGTGCACATACACACCCTGGCAGCCACGTTACCCTTTGAGAACTGTTAGCTTACTTTTAGGATGCAAACATGCAATTTGGAGTAAGCATGAACAGGCTACTTCTGTGAAAGGCCGTCTTCCTCTGTTGTCTGTATGGATTAATTAACTGAACCCATGGAGGGCTTCCCTGGTGGCTCAGATGGTAAATAATCTTCCTATAATGCAGGAGACTTGGGTTCAATCCCTGGATTGGGAAGATCCCCTGGAGAAGGAAATGGCTACCCACTCCAGTATTCTTGCCTGGAAAATCCCGTGGACAAAGGAGCCTGGTAGGCTATAGCCCATGGGGTTGCAAAGAGCTGGACACTACTGAGCGATTAGCACATGGAGGATTAACCTCTGTTGGAACCTTCCCAAAAACGTCTTCACCCTCAAGAACAAAGCAAGGGGACTGTTTTCTCTGACCTCTGATCCAAGCAAGAAGTCAAGGGGGAAAAGAGTGATTGTGTCCACAGGCCAACTAGGGTGGGCAATAGGATACAAGGCCCAGATCCCCTACAGGGAAGGACGTGTTGCCCCAGAAGGTGGGGGTGGGTTTACAGGCAGCCCTTGGCATCAGCTGTCCTTCAACAAGGATGGGTAGATGCAGTGAAGCAGCAGGAAACCATTGGGGGCCTTCCTGGGTACAAAAGCCTTTCCATGTCCCCCATTTCTTGTTCATAGAGAAAGGGTTTCTGCCTCCTAGACCTTCCCTGGGTTCCAAAGGGCAGATTCAAACAGTTCCTCATTAGGGGAGTGAGGGAATACAGAAAGAAACAACAGTGAGCCTTGGGGCCTGGCCTGGCTCCTCCTGAGACTGGGTGGCAGGGATTGGGGGTGGGGGGGCTGGGATGTGGAAAACCATGTGATACAGACCCCTGAGTTCTTCTACAGGAACTAAGGCCCCACCCGGGTGGAGGGTGGAGACTTCAGGCTGAGCGCCAGCTCATGGACCCTAGACTGGTTGAAAACAGAAGGCTGATGAATGAGATCATTCATTCATTCATCATTCCTGGAACTCCACCCTCTTACCTCCCCACCAACCAATCAGAGGGAGATTACACCTCCTACAGTCCTCCCCCTCAAATGGTGCCTATACAAACTTCTCTATTTCCCTGGCTTAAGAATGTAGGGGGCATGGGTTTGATCCCCAGTGCAGGAAGAGCCCACACACCATGGAGCAACAGCCCATACACGATAACCCCTGAGTCCACGTACTAGAGCCTGTGCTCTGCAACAGAAGAAGCCACTGCAATGAGAAGCCTGCACACAGCAACTGGAGAGCAGCCCCTGCTCACCGCAACTAGAGAAAGCCCATGTGCACAACCAAGACCCAGCACAGCCAAAAATGAAAATAAATACATAGATTAATTAACAAAAATGTCTTCTCTGAAACTCATCTTTTGGGTGTGAGTCACCCTGTTCTCCTTGCATGAAAAGTGTTCATTGTTCAACCATGTCGGACTCTTTGCAATCCCATGGACTGTAATCCACCAGGCTCCTCTGTCCATGAATTCTTCAGGCAGTTCAGGCAGTTCTTCACTCCCCATTGGAGTAGGGTGCCATTCCCTTCTCCTTGCTTGACCCTGCAATAAATAAACCTTCCTCTGCTCCAGAGATGATGCACAGCTTGTCTGGCTTTTGTGCATCGGGCCCAGGAACTTGGGTTTGACAACAGCAGGCACATGAAGGCTTGGCCATCTCAGCCCAGTCACAGGCGACTCTCTCTAGAGCTCCCCAGGCCACTGGTCAAGGCTGACCTTGAGCCTGAGCATCACTAGATGTCTCTCTGCTCGCCCCTTCTCCCTGTCACTCCCAGAGACCCTGTATTGGTTTCCTGTGACCGCTGTAACCAATAACCAAAGACCTGGGTGGCTTCAGACAACACGAATGTATTCCCCTGTAGTTCTGGAGGTCATACATTTCACTGTTGGCGGTGCTGTATTCCTTCCGAAGGCTCTGTGGGAGAGTCTCTTTGCTATTTCCAGCTTCTTGAGAATGGCTTCTTCTGTGACTCATGGCCCCTTCCTCCATCCTCAAAGCCAGCAGGGCAGGCTTCTTCAAATCTCCCTCTAAGCCCTCTGCTTTTGTTGTCACATCTTTTACTCTGACCTTCTTGACTTCCGATCCTCCCTACTGTAAAAATTCTTAAGATTGTACTGGACTTGTCCAGATAATCCAGGATCATCTCCCCATCTCAAGATCCTTAACTTATTCACATCTACAAAGACTCTTTTACCATGTGAGGTGACATATTCACAGGGCCCAGAGATTAAGAGGTAGGCATTTCAGGGGCTGTTCTGCCTCCCACAGGTATTCCTAAATAAAGTATGGTGCACATAAGACTCCATCTCAGAGACTGTTTTCTGGGGAACTCAACCTGCAACACTACTATTTAGAAACACTGCTTCCACAGCCTGTCTTATTTCAGCTCTGGATCGATCTTGGTAACAAGGGGTGAGAAAGGAATAACCATGTAGATTACCTGAAGCAGAGCGCTTCCCTGATAGCTCAGTTAGTAAAGAATCCACCTGCAATGCAGGAGACCCTGGTTCGATTCCGGAGTTGGGAATATCTGCTGGAGAAGGGGTAGGTTACCCATTCCAGTATTCTTGGGCTTCCCTTGTGGCTCAGCTGGTAATAAATCTGCCTGCAATGTGGGAGACCTAGGTTTGATGCCTGGGTTGGGAAGATTCACCTGGAGAAGGGAAAGGCTATCCACTCCAGTATTCTGGCCTGGAGAATTCCATGGACTGTATATAGTCCATGGGGTCACAAAGAGTCAGACATTACTGAGCAATTTTCACTTTAAGTGCATGCATGCTCAATCGTGTCCAGCTCTTTGTGACCCCATAGACTGTAGCCCGCCAGGCTTCTCTGTCCATGGGATTTCCCAGGCAAGAATACTGGAGTGGGTTGCTATTTCCTTCTCCAGGGGACCTTTCTGACCCAGGGATCAAGCCCATGTCTCCTGCATTGAAGGCAGATACTTTACCCTTGAGCCGCCTTTACTCCTTTACCCTGAGCCACCCAGGAAGCCCAACCGGGGTGGGACAGGTTGGCTAAAAGTTCTCCATGTGAAACTTACCTGGCTTCTGCCCCATGTATCTACCCTTTGCTATTTTTAACCGGTATTATTCTGCCATAATAAACTGTAACATTGACTCTAATGGTTTTCGGTGAGTCTGTGAGTTCTTCTAGCAAGTGATCAAATCTGAGGGTGGTCTCAGGGAGCCTGAACTTGTAGTTAGTGTCAGAAGTGATGTCGGTCTTGTAGACCCCCAAACTCTGCTCTGTTTAATCCACAGTATTTAGGAAATCCCCCCACCCCCTGCCATTTCCCACCAGGAACTCTGTGCCTTTTTCTTTTCTATTCTGATTGTCTGATCAACTGTTCTCTGTACTAACCTTTAGAGACAGGTATTTCCCTCTCTGGCTGCTGCCAGGCTCCAAACCTAGACAATGCTGATTCATTTTGGAATCTTCTTGGAACCTGGGAGGGCAGAGAAATGTCTTGACAACAGCTGAGATTCAAAGTACATTAGATGTCAGACACAGCTCAGTTCAACCTTTTTTTTTTTTTTTTTTGGTGCCATTCTCATATACTGGAAATACAAGGCTGGCAGTGCATGTGGAAGAGACAGAGCAAGACTGCAATGCCGTGAATCACGTGGCCTCTGGGTGCTGACTACAAAGAGGTGTCAGTGGGGGACTTCTTTTGCTCTACCTGCCAGGAAGCTCAAGGAAAAAAGTAATCACATCCCCGTCGACTATGTTTACCTTTGTAGTCAGCAAAGCTTTGTCTTTCCTTTTCTTTTAGGACCTGCATTTCTGTTAATATCTTTATTTTAATATATGTAGTGTGAATTGACGGTTTATTTTTATATTTGCACCTCATTGTACAGAATTAATCATAATTCTGACTCAACACATCGTGATCTTTATTCCCTGCATACTGCTTGTTTATTTGTTTGTTTGCTTGCATTTTAATTAATTTGTCTTTTAAAATGTAACAAGTAACCATGAACACACTCCAAAGCAAACCTGGGTCCCCAACAGTAACTTACATTGTGCATTTATTCCTTATTTCAAAACGTTTAAAAGAATGTGTGCTTTCTTTTTTTCTTCCAGAGTAAAATTAATAAGCTGTTTTTCAGAAAATTTTCCAAATAAAGGCTTACCTAAATAGAAAAGTATTACCTAGAATCCATTCCCTCATGCCTACCCACTTCATCAATAGCAGTTAATATTCTGTTCTGGCACATTTACATTTAAATATTTTTCTACAGTTTAAGTCATAATGTATGGAAAGTTTCACAAAGTGCTTTCTTTTTTTTTTTTTTTTTTTTTTTTTTTTTTTTAAGCCCCTTGCCATTATGTATTGGGCTTCCCTGGTGGCTCAGTGGTAAAGAATCTCCTTGCCAATGCAGGAGACATAGGAGACACGGTTTCTATCCCTGGGTTGGGAAGATTCCCTGGAGGAGGAAATGGCAACTCTCTCCAGTATTCTTGCCTGGGAAATCCCAGGGACAGAGGAACCTGGTGGAATACAGTCCATGGGCTTGCAAAAGTGTCAGATGTGTCTGAGCACACATGCATGCATTTTGCATTAAATACTTCACTTAACATCATATGTTACATTACTTCTTATTATTTTGCCTCTGAACATTATAAGTCATATTTTTGGATAGTACCATAACTGATTTGAGGTACGTGCTCAGTCATGTTCAACTCTTTGCAATCCCACGGACTCCAGCCCGCCAGGCTCCTCTGGCTATGGAATTCTCCAGGCAAGAATACTGGAGTGGGTAGCCATTCCCTACTCCAGGGGATCTTCCCAACCTCGGGTATACTTGTCCAGGTAGGAAGACTGAAAATACTTCACAGTTTGTTAGCTTTGTTTGTAACTTTTAAATCTGTAGACACATGGTGTGGGGACCCTAGTCACACCCTTGTCCTGGATTCTGAGATCCTTGGAGGAGGAACTGATACTATTACTACTCTTACCAGCATTTTAAATTTGCCTGCTCACCAGCATCGTGAACTATGATTTGTTGTTGTTCAGTCGCTAAGTCATGTCCATCTCTTTGCAACCCCATGAATACCAGGCTCCTCTGTCCTCCACTATCTCCTGGAGTTTGCTCAGATTCATGTCCATTGAGTTGGTAATGCTATCGAACTGACTCTATTATAATCCTTTGTTAATTTGGCGAATGAAAAACACAGTCTCATGCTTGTTTTACTTTTTTTTTTAAGATTTTTTTGGATGTTGACCATTTTTAAAGTCTTTATTGAATTTGGTACAATATTGTTTCTGTTTTATGTTTTGGTTTTTTTGACTACCAGGCATGTGGGATGTCAGCTTCTAGACTGGGGATCAAACCCCCCACCCCATGCATTGGAAGATGAAGTCTTAACTCCTGGATCACCAGGGAAGTCCCTTGTGCTTGTTTTAACATGCACTATATTTGACCATTCATATTTTTATTTTGCTAATGACTTAGGTCTTTGTTTATCTATTGTGGTCTCAGATATTCTTATAAGTTTGTAAAGACTACCTTCATATTAAGAATATGAAACTCTGTATGTGTAACAACTAACCTAGAGCTAGATAGGTGATGTCTGTCCAATACCAACCTCCTCCCTCCCTAACACCCCCCACCCCTGGCAAAGAAAAACTGCCCGTGATTAGCAAGGTAGAAGGTGGAGCAATTAGAATCTGAGGGAGTTCTGGGGCCCCATTCGATTACAGTCATTAAGTGGGGGTCAGTTAAAATAACCAACCAGAATCAGGAAGATGAGAGCAAGGAAAAGAAGACCTAAGTCAGGCATTCTGAGGAAGTTCTGAGAGTGTGAACCATCACCTGGGCTTGATTTGCCATTTGCAAATTCCTGACTGGTGAGGACCAGATTCAGTCCCTGGGTGGGCTGCTGCTGCTGCTGCTGCTGCTAAGTCGCTTCAGTCGTGTCCAACTCTGTGCGACCCCATAGACGGCAGCCCACCAGGCTCCCCCGTCCCTGGGATTCTCCAGGCAAGAACACTGGAGTGGGGTGCCATCGCCTTCTCCACCCTGGGTGGACACTGGTGTTCAATAAGTGCGTGAAGAACTGAATTCTTGAATTTAGCTGTAATCTAGCTAAGTTGAATGTCCAAAAGCAGAGTCAGTGCTTCCCCACAAATGATCTCCAGTCAACATGGAGTTGATCTTGTTAAACCACAAACAACCAAGTCACTCCGAACCCCAGGGGTCTTCATCCGTTTTCTTCTACAGACACCCAGGGAGAATCTCTTCATTTCTTTCAGATAGCTGGCCAGCAAATGTTTTAATTACAAGTTGAAAGCAATAAAATAAAATCATCTGGTGGAATGGTTTTAATTAGAATTTAGAGAGTCTGGTGAGCAATTTGTACATCTAAGAATGGAGACTGTATACACATATTTGTCTCTGTTGAGCTTCACTGGTTTAAATGAACATTTGACTCAGCTTCCTCAAGTTAAACAAAGGCCATCACAATGGTAGCACTAATAATAATGTAGCCAGAGCCAACTTGTGTGTATGTGTGTGTGTGCATGCTCACACGCACATGCGCTCAGTCATGTCCAACTGTTTGCGACCCCATGGACTGTAGCCTGCCAGGCTCCTCTGTCGTTGAAATTTTCCAGGCAAGAATACTGGAGTGGGTTGCTGTTTCCTTCTCCAGGGGATCTTCCTGACCCAGGGATCAAACTCCTGTCTCTTGCATCTCCTGCATTGGCAGAGGGGTTCTTTACCAGCTGAGCCATTGGAGAAGCCCAGCTGGAACCAATAGAAAATGATAAAAGCCATCACTTACTCCATGTCCTCCCATGGCAGGACGTCAGAGCAATGCCGCCAGTCTTAGTATTAGGACAAACCATGACATTATTAAGATTCTTAAGATTATAGACTCAAATAAAAAAAGAAAAAGAAAGAAAAAAAAGATTATAGACTCAGTTCAGTTCAGTTGTTTAGTCAAGTCCAACTCTTTGTGACCCCATGGACTGCAGCATGCCAGGCTTCCCTGTCCATCATTAACTCCCAGAGTTTACTCAAACTCATGTCCCATTGAGTTGGTGATGCCATCCAACCATCTCATTCTGTCTTTCCCTTCTCCTCCCACCTTCAATTTTTCCCAGCATCAGGATCTTTTCAAATAAGTCAGTTCTTCAAATCATGTGGCCAAAGTATTGGAACTTCAGCATCAGTCCTTCCAATGAATATTCAGGACTGATTTCCCTTAGGATGGACTGGTTGGATCTCCTTGCCAGTCCAAGGGACTCTCAAGAGTCTTCTCCAACACCACAGTTCAAAAGCATCAGTTCTTCGACGCTCAGCTTTCTTTATAGTCCAACTCTCACATCCATAAATGACTACTGGAAAAACCATAGCTTTGACTAGATGGACCTTTGTTGGCAAAATAATGTCTCTGCTTTTTAATATGCTGTCTAGGTTGGTCATAGCTTTTCTTCCAAGGAGTGAGCGTCTTTTAACTTCATGGCTGCAGTCACCATCTGCAGTGATTTTGGACCCCCCTGCCAAAGTAAAGAAATTCCTAAGATTCTTAAGATTATAGACTCAGTTTACATTAAAGTGCAGGGAGAAGAGGGAACAGTGAAGGGAGAGAAAGGGGGCTGTCATGTTTGAACACCTGCTGTGTGCCAAGTACTGAACATCACCTCTTCCCCTCCTTGCATCTGTCTGTGCAGAAGGTGTTATTATAGACGCAATTAAAAAAAACCTTACTGAGCTAAGTGAATCATAGACAGAAAGACACGTATCATATGATATCACCTATATGTGTAATTGAGAAAAAAGGGTACAGATGAACTTATTTACTTCCCAGGTAGTAAAGAACCTGCCTGCCAGTGCAGGAGTCATAAGAGACACGGGTTCGATCCCTGGGTTGGGAAGATACCCCTGGAGGAGGGTATGGCAACCCACTCCAGTATTCTTGCCTGGAGAATCCCAAGGACAGAGGAGCCTGGTAGGCTACAGTCCACAGGGTCACAAAGAGCTGGATACGACTGAAGCAACTTAGCACACACGAACTTATTTACAAAACCAGGAGGAGAGTCGGGGATGTAGAAGACAAACTTATGGTTACCATGGGATGGGGGAAGTCAATTGGGAGATTGGGGTTGACATGTACGTACTATTATATATAAAATCAATAACTAATAAGAACCTGCTGTATTGCACAGGGAACTTCACTCAATACTCTGTAATGGCCTATATAGGAAACGGATCTGAGAAAAAAGGAGTGGATATATATGTATATGGATAACTGATTCACTTTGCTGTACACCTAACTAACACATTGTAAATCAACCATGCACGCATGCGTGCTAAGTCACTTCAGTTGTGTCCAACTCTTTGCGACCCCATGGACTGTAGCTTACCAGGTTCCTCTGTCTATGGGGATTCTCCAGGCAGCAATACTGGAGTGGGTTGCCATGCCCTCCTCCAGGGATCTTCCCCACCTAGGGATCGAACCCACGTCTCTTATGGCTCCTGAACTAGCAGGTGGGTTCTTTACCACTAGCGCCACCTGGGAAGCCCAAATCATGAATACTCCAATAAAGATTTAAATAAAGTTCCAGTTTGAGACATGTGGAAAAACAGAGACCCAAAGTGATGAAGTCCCTGAAGCCTCCCAATGCTCCCCATCCCCCATAGCCCCACGCCCACTCCATTCCCCCATGCCCACAAGCATCCTTCTCTTTTCTTCCCTCTGAAATGGTTCTAGATTTAGCACTTTATCCCATTTTACATAATTAGCTGCATTTTTATGTCTGACTTGGGATGACAGCCCGGCTCTTGTTTGCTTAGGCTTATAAACACAAACTGGAAATGATTCTCATTTGCAGGGCCTGGGAGGCTCAGAGGAAGGCAGGCAGGCAGAGGGTGGTCAGCCACACGGGAGGCTCATTTGTGCACGCCCTTGACCTGCATTCTTCTCCCATCAGGGAGTGACAGCGGACCTTTATTATCTTAACAGAGAGCATGGGCTGTTTCCAGGAGAGCCAGAGTTGCTGGGCCTGCTTCCCTACCTCGCAGCCTTCCCCTCCCTGCAGCCGGGGACTTACACGTCCACCCTGTCCACCCTCAGCCTCTGCCCGCCTGCAGTTACTCCTCTGCACTGAGGAAGGACAAGAAACAGGGAGACGGTGGGCCCTCTGGCTCCTCAGTAAAGTCCTGCCCTCAAGCCCCGGGCGCGTGGGCTTTTATAGGGGTCCGGCCCTCCTTTCCTGCCCTGGTTTCAGACTGTACCCTTCATTCGCTGCTGCCACACCCCCGACCCCTCCCCGACCTGGTCCCAGCACCAGTCACTACCCTGCTCAGCTCCTCCCAGGAACCAAACCCCACACTCCACACTCCAGGTCACCACGGAGGGTGTCAACTGAAGCAGGTCCCTTCCTTCTCCTTGCACGCTGCCCACAGAATCCCCTTCTGCCAAGATTCTATCCATCTTTTGTTTTTCCTTCAGTGAGGTCTGCCACCTCCTATGTTTCTCATCTTGGATTCTGAGATGCTGAAGACTGCGATGTGGGGCTTTTCCTTGAGTGTGTCTACTTCCTGCCTGGGTCAGCCAGACTCAAGTGCAACAGGACCTGGCCGGGTACCCAGCTCCGCTGCAGGCCACCCCTCTGCTGTGTTTAACTAAACAGAGCCCGGGTGAGTGAGCAAATCAATTCAGAGGTCTAGGAGCACATAATGAAAAAGATACACAGTGTGTGGTGGTGTGGTTTAGTTGCTGAGTCATGTCCAACTCTTGCGACTCCATGGACTGTAGCCTGCCAGATCCTCTGTCCATGGGATTTCCCAGGCAAGAATACTGGAATGGGTTGCCATTTCCTTCTCCAGGGGATCTTCTTGATCAGGGATGGAACCAGCATCTCCTGCATTGCAGGCAGTCTCTTGCATTGCCAGTGGATTCTGTACTGCTGGGCCACCAGGGAAGCCTGTGCCTGGATAGGGCAGAAATAACAGAGATGATCCTCCAATAACCCAATTTAGGAAGCAACATTTAATAGGCTGAGGTAATGCACATTTCTTGTCCACTAAGATAACTTCTCTCTCTTCTTCTGTATAATGGGGCTACGATCACCTACCTGGTGAGGTTATTGGAAAGGTCGTAAAAAGGTACCTGGAGTGGTAGCTCAGGATCTGGTATACACGTCTTATCTGGCATTGGTGTGTTGCTGTCTTTGTGGTTGTGGTTGCCTCGCCCATAATCAGGGCTGCATTTTGCCTCTGTTTCCAGCACGGTCTGGAGTCTTCATGACTGAATTACAGGGAACTCAGGAAAGATGCTCTTGACTGGAGTCCCAGCTTAGGCTGTCCTTTGCTTCAGTGATCCCTCAACAGGGCCAGAGGTAGAGCCTGGAGAGGTTCATCTTGGGAGATCAGTATCTCCTCCCAGGCTTGACTTGCTACTCCACCTTTTCTGAACACTCTTTAGTATGTTAACTGCAAACTGGCACCTTGCCATCTACCTCTACAAGGATTAACTAATGTCCTGCTGCAGCTGCTGATTTTCAACACACCCTGAAAGGAGTCCGTGGTGGAGAGCAGAAATAGGGCACTCTGTACTCAGGAAAAAAAACCTGGCAGGACAGGTCTTCTGCAGATAGTTTCAGGAGGTGATTTTATGAGCCTGATTCTTATATCTTCTCATATATAGAAAAATGCTAAAATCCTTCATGGTGATGCCTGTTCCTCATGACTAGCAGAAACCTGAAAAAAAAATATGTGCCTGACTGCATGTACTCCCCCTTCACCAAAATCACATCTATTGTGACCTTCCCTCCTTTCTCTTTGGAACGGTCTCTCAGAGCTATCTGAGATGCTATTTCCCCTGCTGCAGTCCTCATTTTGCCCCAAATAAAATTTAACTTGCAAGTATCATGTGCTTTTTTTTTTTTTTTAAGTCAGCAAGTGTTTGTGTACCACAAGGTCTCAGAAGGAAACCGTCTCCTGTAGAATCAAGGATTCCCAGGGCAGGTAATTCCCTAGACTTTTCCTGTGAGATCAGCACTCCCAGCAGCAGGTGTACCCTTTGCCTTCAAGTATGATTGTATCTGGGCTTCACCAGATGAGGGTGCAGAGTGCAGAAACCCGTGTGGTACTTGCATCACCTGAGCCGATCCTGCTGCAATCATTGTCTGAGTTAGCTAATGGCAGGGTACAGGGCCCTCCCACTGAGATTCCATTACCTTGTAATTTCCAGCTTGTTCACTGTTGCAATAAAGCCCCTCTGTCTTGTAATTCCCTGGCATTCACGTCTCATCTTCTCAAGAACCGAAGTATGTAAGATGCTTTCTGCTGGGGATTCATTGAGATAAGTTATTGAAGTGAAACCGAGAGGCAAGCTTCCAGCCCTCGGCTGTTCATCTCAGAATTTATGTTCAGGCTGCCTTTGGAAGGTCTAATGTAATCACAAACAATGTGCTTTCTGTATGTTTAAAAATTCATAAGGACAATGGAGGTGGAGGGGCCAGGACCCCTGCGCTTGGGACTCATTAGCAAGAAGAGCTTTGGAACAGCTGGATGGCTTTTGATGGCATCTCTACGGGGCAGAGATGCTGCAGCTGTCACTCAAAGTCACTCTGTGGGGTGGAGTGAGGATGCTACACATCCTTATTGACCTCGCCCTGGAGTCTGGCCGCAGGACCGAGTGACCAGATGATCTGTTTCTTGAAAACGGCTGTCTGTCCCACATCTCGTTCTTTGGCCTTTGAGATACAGTCCTGCTCTTGGCTCTGTGGACACAGGTCCAACTGTGAAGGCTCTGAGCCTTCGTGTGGTCATCTCATCTATCTTCCTGCCCACAGCAGCCCCTCCTCCTTCCATCCAACTTGTTGCCACCCTTCTGATCCTCCCAGGACAGCATTTTTCTCCAAGCTTCCCCTGCAGGAGCCTCATTGCCAAGGAGAGATCCAAGTAGAAATATCTCAGGATGGGATTTGCGGTTCAAACTCTGTATCTCCCCTTAAAATCTGGCAGCACATTTCTTGCGTGCTGCCATGGAGGGCTCCCAGGGAGGTGCTGAGAAGGGAACATAAGGGTCATAAAGAGCCTTGGTCTGATGCTCCTTGAGCCACCACTCTCCTCCACCGGACAGCTTCCCAACAAAAGACTTGTGGGGTGGGACTTCCCTGGTGGTCCAGTGGTTCAGAATCCACGCGCCAATGCAGGGGACACGGGTTTGATCCCTGGTCCCGGAAGATCCCACATCCGGGTGAGCAATGAAGCCCATGTGCCGCAACTACTGAGCCCATGGTCTAGAGCCCGTTCCTCCACAGCTAGAGAAACAGCCACAGTGAGAAGCCTGAGGACCTCAACAAAGAGTAGCTCCTGCTCATTGCAAGTTAAAAAAAGTTTATGCGCAGCAATTTAAATAAATTAAAAAAAAAACTGTAAGGGAGTGGAGGTTCTAAAGCACAAATTATTCTAACACACAGATTATATGACACTCCTCCTATTGAGGTTGGGGGGGTCTGTATCCTCACATTGTGAATCTAGACACTTTTATGATTGCTTTGATAAAGAGGCTTTGGCAAAAGTGATCTTCTGTGGTCTTCAGATGCCCTTGGCTTTCTCTTAGAACTCCTAGGCTCCATGTAAGCAGCCAGGCCACCATGAGGCCGCCATGTCATGAGGAAGCCCAAGCCACACAGAGAGGCCATAGCGAGATGCTCTGGTGGATACTCTGAGCTCAGCTGCACTCACCTTCTAAGTCTTCCTCTCCCAACCACTTCAATGAAGACGCATCCAGATGATTCCAGCCCCAGCCCACTGGACTCACCCTCAGTCACTGGAAACTTCTCAATTGAGGTCCCAGATGTCATGGAGCAGAAACAAGCCACCCTGACGGAATTGGTCCATATTTCTGAACCACAGAACCTGTAAGCCTAATAAAAACTTGTGATTTTAGGCCACTGAATTTGGCATGGTTTAACTGCACAGCAGCAGTTAGCTAGAATGGAGGGAGATGATGAAACTCCTCCCCTATCCTTTTCCAAACATATATTTTACCCATCTATGGGCCCCTGAACATTGCTTTGCCTGCCTCCTCCAAAGATTCAATGGAAGAGGCCTGGGATCTTCTTGCTTGGCTTGTTTTCTCATTTGACTTGGGGATCAGGTGGTGGAGGGGTGCAGGGAGGTGGGGAATGGTGAGGAAAAGCCAAGGGACACAGGCCCAGATACATTTCAGTGAAGGGCTGGGTGGAGAGGTGGCTTGAGTTCCGAGCAGACCCCCGGGGGTGGAGATTGTGACCATCACCTCAGGGAAAGAGCCTGATGGCTGATGCTGCAACAGAAAGGCAGGGTGTGAGCAGGACGGTACAGAGGGACACAGCTGGACTGGTCACGGGAGGGTCACGCCGTAGAGTCAGGGTCAAGATCATCACCCAAACACATCTGGCTCCAACCAGCTCCTGGGCATAAAATATCTAACTCTTCTAGAAATCCCAATTTCAGTTCAGTTTCATTCACCTAACAAGTGCCCAGCATCAACTAAACAGGAGGCCAGGTGTTGAGGGAAAGAGACAGATGGAAAATATGCTGTAATTTCAAGTTGGAGGAAATCGTTCTCTGCCCTGGGTATGCTATCTCTCTGGAAAAGTACTAAGCTACTTACAGTTATTTATATAAAAGCCTTTCCAGATATTGCAGCCACAGTAAAGACAAGTCACCTTCTGCTTTACCATTCTGCCAGTTGCAGGGGGCTCTTACTTTGGAGGGGAGGGTGGGTACCAGCTTGAAAGAGAGAGAGGGTCTCTGGGCATACATGTGGTCCCCAAAGAGAATCTCAGCAACACCCTCTGGCTGATCCCACTGCTTTCCCAGCTGCCTGCAGAGAAGAGCCTGCAAGAGCCTCCTAAAACCACATAAAGCCGATCTGTGTGCATGCTATCACTTCAGTCGTGTCCAATTCTGTGTGACCACATGGATTGTAGCCCGCCAGGCTCCTCTGTCCATGGGACTCTCCAGGCAAGGATACTGGGGTGGGTTGTCCTGCCTTCCTCCAGGAGATCTTCCTGGCCCAGGGATCAACCCAAATCTCTTTAAGTCTCCTGCATTGGCAGGCGGCTTCTTTTGCCACTAATGCCACCTGGGAAGCCCCCACAAAGCCAGTCTAAGAAGTGAAAAAGTGGATTGCAGCTGCCTGGTGAGCAGGCTGTGTCTGATTGCCTGTGATCCTCACTCAGCCCATGCCTGGCATGCCTGAGGACAACCCGTTGTGCTCAAGACCTCATGAGTGCAAACTCCCCTCCCACCCCACAGATTCCTCAGAAATTGCAAACATGTCTGTCTTTGGTCAGCCTGCCTGGAAAGGCCACTGCAGCAAGTACTGCATGCCCACTGCCATTTCACTCCTGCACACATGTGCAAACCTTACACCCTCAAGGTCAAAACAGTCACTTGCTGCTGCTTTATACTGGCCGACCCAGGTTAAAAAAAAGACAATGATGATACCAAGTACCGGTCATAAAAGTCCCCTGGAGAAGCTTATTAAAAATATTGGTTCCCCGAACCTCACTCCCAACCCACCAAAGCAGATCCACAGAAATGAGGCTTAGGCATCTGCATTCTTAAAAAGCTTCCAGGACATTCTGCTATCTGGGGACCACTCTGATACCATGTTTCCTCCCAGCTCAGCTGAGTTTCCTGCAGAGATGCATCACCTTAAAGATGTTCTCAGTTTTCCAACCAACTGCAGTAACATGTGATGGCACTGGTGGTAAAGAATCCACTCACCAATGCAGGGGACGCAGAAGACATGGGTTCAATCCCTGGATTGGGAAGATTCCCTGGAGGAGGAAATGGCCACCCACTCCAGTCTTCCTGCCTGAAAAACTGTGTGGACAGAGAAGCCTAACAGGCTACAGTCCATGGGGTCACAAAGAATCGGACACGACTGACCAACTGAGCATGCATGCAGTAACGTTTGAGCCTGGGGAGTTTTCTATAACCAGCTTCTAAACAGGTGCTGGAATGGAGCCAGCCCTCAAGTCTCCCTTTGAACCATCACCCCACTCCCCACGGTATGAAAAGCAGCCTCTGTGGTCAAAGGCTGGTGATGAAGACTCATGACACAGCCTGTTTCCAGACAGAAGGACTATTTCCCCCAGAGAGACTGCCAGGATACAGTCTCAGTTCCCCCTCTCTCTTTCCTTGTAAGAAATAAAATAAAAATTACACATAGATTACATCAAGCAAAGTACTTGAAATATGAATTGTAGATTGTAATACACCAAAGGAAGAAATTGTGTGTTCTTTGAGCCTTCATCGATTTCTGGGCGAATCAGATTACTGAATGTGAAATTACAGACATGAAGGATTGCTGTTGAAGCTTATGAAGTCGTTTTATGAAGAGGGCACCAAGATAATTCCCTGATTGTGCAGAACTGTGTCTCTCCAAGTTTTCCTGCCTGCAGAGCAGCAGAGGAAATATGGCAGGAAGCAAGGGAAAAAGCATGAAGATCTCAACCCTCGGGTCTGCCCACCATCACCCACCTGTGACCTGGTACCTGCCAATATACTTACAAACTATCCTTAGAACCTACATCCCTAAGAGAGTGTGGCAGGCTCTGAAGATCCAGGAAAAGGAAGAGAGACAGCAAGACTAAAGGGATCTAATCTCCATCTAACAAGACCTCTTTCAAAGGAAATATGATTAAAATATTGGGTTGGCCAAAAGGTTTGCTTGGATTTTTGGTGCCATCTTACAGAAAAATCCTAATGAACTTTTTGGCCAACCCAGTTTATGCTGATGGCTACCATTACTGCTTTTAGGGTGAAGAAGACTCCTTTCCATGACCTGTCTGATGCGGCCCCAGCTACCCCTCCAGCCTCATCTCACAGCCTTATTCTGTCCCTCTCTCCTCCTCATGTAGGTGGAACTTTTGGCCTCTCCTGCCTCAGGGCCTTTGCCCAAGCTCTTCCCGACTCTTGGGATTGTCTTCTTTTCCATGCATCCTTGAGATATCTGTGTAAGCATCCCTTCTTCCGGGGCAGCTTCTCTTGAACTCTGTGTCCAAGCCACCATTACAGTGGTTCACAGACTATATAATCCCTTTTGTAGCAATAATCATAATTGTGACCTTATGATGGTTTGCGTGGTTATTTGACAAAACTTTATAAGGGCAGAAACTTTAATCATATCTTGTTCATCTTGAAAACTTCAGTACCTAGCATAATCCTGGCACATGTATACACAACAATATTTGTCTCAAGGGAAAAAACTGAATGAATAAATGATCATCTAGTGCACATTCCCTGTTTTGAAGATGAGGAAGCCCAAGTCCAGTGGCATAAGTGACATACCATGGGGAACCTATTGCAAGTTAGTTACAAGGTTGAGACCAGAACTAAGAGTCTTAACAACCCTACGCCAGGGGTCTCCCTGCTGGCTCAGTGGTAAAGAATCTGCCTGCCAGTGCAGGAGACACAGGTTCATTCTGTGGGGCAGGAAGATCCCCTGGAAAAGGAAATGGAAACCTGCTTCAGTGTTCTTGCCTGAAAAATCCCATGGACAGATGGAGTGAGCCTGGCAGGCTAATAGTCCACAGGGTCACAAAAGAGGTAGACAGGACTTAGCAACTAAACAGCAATAACCCTAATACGGGGACTCTTCTCTGATGTCACAGTTCCTTCCAAATAAAACGGTGATTTGGAAAAATAAAAACAAGCCAAAAGAAAATCAGAGAAAGAATTTGCCACTCGATGGACTTTTTTTTTTTTTTTTTTTTTTTGGTGCTCAAAAGAGAAAGGACAGAACACAAAAGAAACCATGAAAAGAAGTGGGGGATATTATAAACAAAGTACTTGATATGAATAATAATGAACAAAAACATTCCTGCTTATTGTTTATCTAATTTTGAATTTTAATGAATAGCAGGGATGGTAATTACTCAATTCCAATGTTTATAGAAAACCAACACACGAAAACCTCACAGTTTGATATTTATGAAGTGTCAGGTTCCCTTAAATACTCAGCTTGGCAATTAGAAGGGGAGCTATTCATTAACATTTTAAGCTAGATAAATAAAGAATAGTTGTTATTTATTCATTAAAATTTAAAAAACTGGAAATTATACCCTAATCTTTGGGGTGTATCCATATCATTTAATTAACTGTGAGTCAAAATGTTACTAAGAAGCATGTGTCTACACATCTAGAAATAGATGTAACACCTATTAGTAAATAGAGTGATTTAATCAGAGTAACGATTCAGACTAATCTTTCATTTGTATTGAGAACCTAACTCCAGATGCCTGATGATTTAGAAAGAGCACTGACTTTAGAGTCAGATGGAGCTGGGTTTGGATTACTTTGGCCACTTGCTCACCCATTCTGGAATCAACACTTTAACCATGAAATGGGATTTTAGTCTTATTTCCAGTGTTGTTGGGAGGCATTAAAGACCATGCAGTATGGTGACTGGTTCAGGATAGGTATCTAAGAGCAATGATGGGCAGAACATTGCTCTGGCTTCAGCTCTGGTCCAGCTACGTGGAATAAGCATCTGGCTTTCTACAGGTGATGGTCCTAGGGTACCAAGAGTAGTCACCTGCAAGCTGGTGGTAATTGAGGATGCTAGGCAGCTCTCTGTCTGTGAGTTGCAAATAAGATCTCTGGGGACTTCCTTGGTGGCCCAGTGGTTAAGACTCTGTGCTCGCAGTGCAGGGGGCCTGGGTTCAATCCCTGGTCAGAGAACTAGATGACACATGCCGCAACTAAAAAATAGCTCACATCCCACAACAAGATTTAAGATCCTGCATGCCACCACTAAGACCTGGTACAGGCACGTTAACTAATTAATTAAAATATTACAGTGAAGTGAAAGTCACTCAGCTGTGTCTGACTCTTTGCAACCCCACTACACAGTCCATAAATATTAACAACAAAAACAAAAGACCAGGGCACTGTGGTGAAAGCATTCGGAGCCCCAGATGGGGGCCATGTGTGTTTGGCTCATCCCTGTATTCTCTGGGTCTACTACCCAGAATATAGTAAATGTTCACGGATATTTATGAATGAGCAATAAACAACTGCATGGCCACCACTGCAGCATCAATATGTCCAGATGGATATTTAGCCTCTGGGGTCATACTGACCTTGGGAAGACTGCCCCTCCCAGGACTAGCCAATTCTTAGAGAGAGAGAAAAGGACTTTCCTACAAGTGCATCTTTTACATGCAACCCAACTAACCCAAAGCCCACACCCAAACTTCTCCTCTATTGGGCTCTTGAATTCCAGGCAAATAGTCCCCTCTCTGATGCTGCAGCTGAAACTCCAATACTTTGGCCCCCTGATGTGAAGAACTGACTCACTGGAAAAGAACCTGATGCTGGGGAAAGATTGAAGGCAGGAGGAGAAGCAGATGACAGAGGATGAGATGGTTGGATGGCATCACCAGCTCGATGGACATGTGTTTGAGCAAGCTCCAGGAGTTAGTGATAGACAGGGAAGCCTGGCATGCTGCAGTCCTTGGCGTTGCAGAGAGTCAGACATGACTGAGCGACTAAACTGAACTGATTCCCCTCCCCTAATCACCCAGGGCCGGGTATTAGACAACCTAGGATAGTCACTGCACCTCAGAGCCTGCTGAAATGATTTAAACTAGCCAACCATAAGCCTCCTCACCCTGACTCACCTGTTTTATCTTCAGAAACCACAATAAACATTCTTGCCCCCATTTTCCCCTTGTTCACTCTGCCCCTAGTCTAGCACTGGTGCCTCCTCATTTGCCCTGTATAATGTGGCATTCCCGTTCCTCTTGGGAACTGTGAGTAGCAAATTATCTTTTCATTGGAAAGCATCTCCTGATTTATTGGCCTCACAATACCTGAGTAATAATGTAACAGCCCCTCCTATTGTCCTTTGATCCAAGACCTAGAAAATCTATGTTGACTTTCTTGAAAAAAAGTGAACTCTAGGAAACTGACAGCATGAGTTGAATACTGAAATGGAGCATTAGATGCATTACAAGGAAACAGAGTGAGAAAACACTTCCTGCAGATGGGGGCCTTATATCATTGGGAGACAGCAATTTCCCTCCACAGCACTATGTAAAAGGAAGATGACAGAGCATAGGAGTGAAAAGAGGTGAATGTTCTGGGGTATCCCATGGCACCAAGATCACCCTATATGGGCACCTTTATTATGGTGGAGGCTGGGTGTGGTTGTAGCAAATGCAAGCAGAATTCCCCCTCACTTCCAGGCCCCAAGGGTGTAATGAAGAACTAAACCAAGACTGAAGAATGCTAATGGCCACCATGAAGTGTATAGAGCCTTCCTCAATGTATTTGATTGACTGCATTCTTGCTTGTAACAAGCCTGCAGGAATGGGCTGAATGGTGACCCCAGACATTCATACATTGAAGTCCTAACCCCAAGTAGCCCAGAATATAGCTATATTTGAGATAGTCTTTAAAGAGTAAATTAAGTTAAGATGAGGTCATTAGGGTACATTTGAATCCAATGTGACTGGTATCCTTATAAGAAGAGAAAACTTGGGTGCAGACACATAGAGAGGGAAGGTGATATGAAAACACAGGGGAAGACAGCTGTCTACAAGGCAAGGAGAGAAGCATCAGAAGAGACAAGAAACTAATCCCACCAGCACCCTGATTTTGAACTTCAAGCTCCAAAACTGTGAGAAAACCATAGCAGTTCATGGTACTTTGATATGGCAGCCCCAGCAGGCTAATTCAGGCTCTGGTCTCCTCCATCACTAGGGTGTGTCTGAGCAAGGGAAGAAAGGGTCCTTTAGCACCATAGAATGCATTAAAAAAAAAAATTTCACCCAGGCTGCCTGTAGACTCCTGCAGCCCCAAATGAGATGTAGATGCAGCAGCAAGTGAAGTTACCACATCAAAACATGGGCATGAACAGGACTGTTTGAGCTCCAGCCCACAGAAACTCTTATCTCTCCCACTGCCCACATCCCCTGCCCACAATATTGCCATCATCAAAGGTGCCTTTTGAAACTTGGAAACCCTGAATCATCCATAAATTCAAAACTTGAGTCGACCCTGTCATGCTGTGGCTGTGTTGGATGATCAAGAAGAGCTGAAAGGGTAAACCACAGCTTTTTAGATACATGCAAATCAGGCAGACTTGCAGAACTTTACAAGTTCTTTAAAATGTAATATGAGAATAAGAGAAGGTTTCTACCCGCACCCTTTCTGAAGACTGCAAAGTTAGGAGGGGAACTCTGTAGGTGGGTCTGTCGGAACTGCGGCATGCCTAACCAAGGTGAAAGGCAGATGCTTTGGTATGTATTTAGAGAAAAAAGAGTGAGAGCTGGATTTCAAATCCAAGATGGCAATTCCTTAATGTTTACAAAGCACAGATAAATAGCAATACCGGCAAGTCACCTGGCGTAGGAAGAGCACTGGTCTTGAAATCAGAAAGCCTGGTGATTAATCCATGCCATTTACTTTCCACAAACATCTGTTTCTTGATCTAAAAAATCGCTGTCACTCCCGATCTATCACTCACACAGTTAATGGGAAAGTCATTGTGAAAACATGTGGAAAACTCTTAACTGCCAGGCAAAGGTAGGGACTTCTTACTTTTTCAAGGGACATACCTTCATTCTTAGGACAAGAACAACTCAAGTGTTGAGAATCAATGCAGAAAAATTGCCAACATGGCCTTCCTGCTGTAATTTAGCTTTGACTTTTTATCTTAGGATAATTTTAGACTTAGTAAGATGCCTTGTGCCGCTCATGACACGTCATTCTCAATAACTTGCCCTCTTGGAATGCATCTCAGGGACCATAGGCAAGCAACCAAAGAGGGACTTTGAATTGAACACCAGTCAAGTCTGGAAGGTGAAATAGCTACTCTTTTAGATTGGCCAAAAAGTTTGTTTAGGCTCTTCTGTAACACCATATTGAAGAACCCAAAGGACTTTTTGGCCAACTCAATATCTCTCCCCTATCACCATGGCTATCCCTTTAACCCTTGAAGGTGTGGCTGAGCTAACAAAGGGAACATTTAAATGGTCCCAGTCCTTTTACCCATTCTCCTAACAGTCCTTCAACACTTCGGCAGGAAGGGAAAAGGAAAAATGCCTGCCAACACCCTCCTGATGTCCAGACTGTTACGAAACGCCCACTTGCCTCTCAAATGCCGACTGCCTCTCCAGCTCTGTGCTTTCAGTTCAAGGTCTGTTTTACAAGTTTGGCATACATAAAACTCTGGCATACAAAGTTTGAAGCCTACCTCATCGCAAAATGTATACCAGAAGTCAATAAAAGTAGACAGACTCTTGAGAATCCCATGGCTGAATCTATAGGTAAGACATCCTTCAAAGAACGGAACTGGTTTGGCGACATTTTTGTCTTCCTGTTACAGAATATCTTCTGCCTTAAAAAGGACTGGGACTGTTTCCTGGTAAAGATGAAATTATTGGTTTGATGTCATTCAACAGTGTGTATGTCATCCAGGCTGCTCCTCTCTGCCTATTTCAAAGACAGACTGTGAGGACCTCTAATTCCCATGTGCGCACCGAGAGATCAAATATGAATAGTTCCTGAGGAAATGAGAATAAAATAGGCAGCTCAGAGATGCTCCTGTGCACCAATTATATCCCATTTTCAGGTTGTGTTCTGCTTCTCAAAATGATAGAAAATTGTGGAGTGTTTCTAATCTTTGCAGTTTAGACTGAATCTATCTTCCCTGAATTGTTTCCAAGTGGGCTTGCATTAAGAAGGACTTTCAAAATAGCCAGGTATCTGGTCTGGATGGTTTGAGACTTGGGCAATTGCATCATGCTTTCTTTCACCAAAAAGGTCACCAGATCAAGTCGAAAGCCAAATGTACCCATTTTGGTTTCTATAGATTTATTTTTATTTCTTTCTTTTCAAATGAGACAGGGAGGTGACATTTATTAAATCTCTAAAAGTGTTCCATGCACTGGGTTGGTATTTTATACATTTTATCTCACAAGTACAAGACAGGCCTGCTTTTCCTCCTTCTATGTGTAAGAAAACAGAGGTGCACCTTTTTAAAAAAGATATTATTCCTGTTCCCAGGGTAAGCAGGACATGAGCTCAGGTGTGACTCAGAGGCAATGTGTTGTGATGAAAATAACAGGGTCTTTGGAACTAGATTAGAATGTTTACACGCCATGTATTAGCTCTATGACTTGGGAAAATTACATAACCGTGCTGAACTGTTCATTTATTAAAAAGGAGATAATGATATATAAGTTATAGAGCCATCATATTGTGTGTGTGTACACCCATGCA
The DNA here is from genome assembly GCF_963930625.1 of Muntiacus reevesi. Lineage (NCBI taxonomy): Eukaryota > Metazoa > Chordata > Mammalia > Artiodactyla > Cervidae > Muntiacus > Muntiacus reevesi. Next base: position 209,935,563 of record NC_089250.1, on the reverse strand, counting down.
CACATATTAAGTACCAGGCCCCAGAGGTATTTCATAAATGATAATTGATATTAATCCATCAATAGGTAGGACTGGGATTTCCCTGGCAGTCCAGTGGTTAAGACTTCACCTTACCCACTCCAGTTTTCTTGCCTGGAGAATTCCATAGACAGAGGAATCTGGTGGGCTACAGTCTATGGGGTCACGAAGAGTCAGACACAACTGAGAGACTAGCACTTTCTTTTTTCACTTTCCCAATACAAGGGGTGCAGGTTTGATCCCTGATTGGGGAGCTAACATCCCACATGCTTTGTAGCCAAAAACCAAAACATAAAACAGAAGCAATATTGTAACAAATTCAATAAAGACTTAAAAGAATAGGTGGGACTTTCCTGGTGGTCCAGTGGCTAGGAATCTGCCTTGCAATACAGGCTATGTGGGTTTCATCTCTGGTCATGGAACTAAGATCCCCCACTGCTGAAGGCAACTCAACCCATGTGTTGCAACTACTGAAGCCTGCGTGCTCTGGGCCCCACAAGCCATCTCTGGAGAGTCTGTGCCCCACAACGAAAGATCCACATGACACAGTGAAGATTCTGCATGCAGCAACTAAGACTCCACATACAAAATTTAAAAAAAAAAATCTGTAAGTAATGATTGACTACTTCCTCATTGGCAGAAACTATGTCAGGGAGTGAGGCTCCATGGCACAGGATGGCTGCCATTTGTAATTATGTCTTCTCACCTAAAGCAATACAATGGATTCTTCCACTACAGCTAATAATGCAGAGAAATTCCTGCGTGCAATCACTGTTTTAGGCACCATAGGAACCTTAAGGGTAATACTACTAAACCATAAACAAAACCATTTCAATCCATAATGATCCTATTGTATAGATGCACCAGCTCTTCTCAGAAAGCAATCTGCAGATCGCATGGTGAGTCTTAAAAGTGCAAAGGATTCTGAGAATACCAGAGGTATTCAGCTTTAGAAAACCAGTTTCCAGATTCTCGTTGGGTATTTATAGTCTTTGCTAAAACTCTTTTAACTGAGAATTCACCTCCAGTTGAAGTGACTTGGATTCTCAGTCCCTACTTTCAACAATCACCTTTCTCACATTTGACAAAAGACATATTTCTCACCCATTGCCACTCATAACTCTTTAAAAAAACATAAACAAAGCAGAACTTCTGAGGTGCTGAACAAAGAAGAATTTAAAATGCTGCTCTTGGGGTTGGGGAAACATGATCTTTGCTGCTAAGTCACTTTAGTCGTGTCCGACTCTGTCCGACCCCATAGACGGCAGTCCACCAGGCTCCGCCGTCCCTGGGATTCTCCAGGCAAGAACACTGGACTGGGTTGCCATTTGCTTCTCCAGTGCATGAAAGTGAAAAGTGAAAGTGAAGTCGCTCAGTCTTGTCAGAATCTTCGAGACCCCATGGACTGCAGCCTACCAGGCTCCTCCATCCATGGGATTTTCCAGGCAAGAGTACTGGAGTGGGCGCCATTGCCTTCTCTGGTGATCTCTAATAACTGCAAAACAAATCCTCTTGCAAGTCAGGTAGTTTCTGATTCTCTGCTTCCAATTTGAGAACTCTGGGACTGCAAACAGGAAGATCATTAAAACTAGTTTTTAGTGGCAAATCAAAAGGAGCCTTTTGCAGATAACCCCCAAAAATTCATGTCATTTTCTGTTTTGTTTTCAAGTTCTGTTCCTATCAACTCGTTTAAGGACGTGAGTTGTCTCAGCACTTAAATAAATAAAAATTCAAAATGGGAATACAATCAATACCAACTATTTTCATTTAAGAAATAAGTAATATTTATTCATAAATGAGTGATCTGCACAAAAACTTTCCTTCTACTTATCAGTAGAAGTAACTTCTAATAAAATGGTTATGTTTAAGGGCTTCCCTGGTTGCCTAGTGGTTAGGAATCCACCTGCCAGCACAGGGAACACAAGTTCGCTCCCTATTCCAGAAATATCCCACATGCTATGGGGCAACTTAATCTGAGTGCTGCAACTACTGAACCCATGCTCCGCAACAAGAGAAGCCACTGCAGTGGTTAGCCCATGCACTGCAAGGAAGAGCAACTCCCAGCTCACCACAACTAGAGAAAGCCCATGCACAGCAATGAAGACCCAGCACAACCAAAAATAAATAAATATTTATGTTTAGTAATGGTCACACTATGTTATGTATTTCTCTTGTTCTGGCAAATTGGATATAATACAGTTTGTAGTTCATTCTACATTAAAAAAAAAAAATTTCCCGGACTACGGAAAATGAAAATCCGTTTCAACGTATAGACCCAGAATGAGAAGAGCAGCCTCCGACAGCCAGGATGGGCCTGGTGCTCACAGCCAGGCCAGCTGCTTTCTTCTTGGGTAGCAACGATCTCACTGACAACAGCATCAGACCGAGGGTCTGATGCTCCGTACTGTGACAATGATACACAGTCTGTGACTATGCTATGTTGTGAGACAAAACAAAAACGAGGAAACAAAACCATCTCAGAATCTTTTATAAGCACAGAAAAAATAAAAAATGTCATAACTCAGGCTGCTATGACAAAAATACTATAGTCCAGGTGGCTTGAGCAGCAAACATTTTAATTCTCACAGTTTTGGAGTCTGGAAAGTTCAAGACCAAGGGACTGGCAGATTTGGTGTCTGGTGAGACCCCACTTCTTTGTTCCTGGATAGCATATTTTTCTTGCGGCTTCATATGGCAGAGAGGCAAGGGAGCCCTCTGGGGTCTCTTTCATAAGGGCACAAATCTCATTCATAAGGGTCCCACCCTCATGACCTAGTGTACATTCTGCATGTTTGTGCTCAGTCAGGTCCAACTCTTTTTGACCCCATGGACTATAGCCCTCCAGGCTCTGCTATCCATGGGATTCTCCAGGCAGGAATACTGGAGTGGGTTGCCATTTCCTCCTCCAGGGGATTTTCCCCACTCAGGGATCAAACAGGCATCTCCTGTGTCTCCTGCATTGCAGGTGGATTCTTTACCACTGAACCACCAGGGAACCCCACCTCCCAAAGGTGCCACCTCCTAATACCATCACATGGAAGCTTTCACAATTTAGGGGGGGCGGTCACAGTCTATAGTGAAAGTTATTGTGGAAACCACAAAAGTACCAAATATCACCTTCTCCAAGTTAGTGTGGGTGACTGTTGATTCTCCACCAATTACACTTTTAAACACAGTCTCCTCTCCTTCCAGATAAGATTTGTTGAGATAACCAACCATAGACTTGCCCCATTTCCTAACACCATTTAATCTCCACAGTAAGTTCCACTTGGAATAGTCCTCCCCAATTATCTAAGAAAGAAAGAAAGAAAGTGAAGTCACTCAGTTATGTCTGACTCTTTGCGACCCCATGGACTGCAGCCTACCAGGCTCCTCCATCAATCCAATGATTAATCTTTTTTAACATCCATTTTTAAATAATCTTATTTATCCTTTTATTTATTTATTTTTGGCTGTGCTGGGTTTTTGTTGCTGCACAGGTTTTCCTCTAGTTGCTGTGAGCAGGAGCTACTTTGCCGTTGTGGTGTTCGGGCTTCTTGCTGCAGTAGCTTCTCTTGTTAGGGAGCATGGGCTTTAGGGTGTGTGGGCTTCAGTAGTCTCAGCTTCTGGACTCTAAAGCACAGGCTCAATAGTGGAGGCACATTGGCTTAGTTGCTCCTCAGCATGTGGGTTCTTCCTGGATCAGGGATTGAACCTGTGTCTTCTGCACTGGCAGGCAGATTCTTTACCACGGAGTCACCAGGGCAGTCCCTTTTAAACAGCCTTTTACTGAGATGCCCAATGCTTCCCAAATGGTTCTCCTGGCTGCAGTGAGTGATAAACCCAACTGAGTCCATTACAGCTGTATTTCTATGGTGTTTGGCTGGAAGGCATTGATGAGAGGGATGTGCCACCAAGATTCAGCTGAAAACCTCAGGGTCCTGGAAGAAACCCAGAGCCCAGTCCTGGTGTTCACACCTGAGACCCTCTGTGTTTACCTGTTTGAGATAACCCCTGCCCGTGACTGAAAGATAAGTCTGTGCTAACCTGAGCTCCAATATTTTGTTAAATATTTCACCATTAGATTTATCTTGCTTTCCTGGGAATATGTTCCCTTCCAACCTTTTTTTTTTTTTTTTTTTTTTTAATCTGATCAGCTCTACAGTGTTCTTTGGTGAAATTGCTTTCTAATCTTCTAATACCTGTCTCTCTGCTTGTCTATGGTCTTGAGTGTTCTTTGTCTATAACAGGAAACATCTGTAGGGAGATGTATCTGTGAGGGTTCAACTGGAGGAGCAACAGAATGAGTAGGAACTTTCTATATTAAGAGGTTTCTTGCAAGGAACTGGTTTATGCAATCATGAGGCTGGGTAGGGAAGACCCAAACCCAGAGTACGTCAGGAGCGCTGAAACCCAGGAGGCCTGCTGAAACCTGTCCACAGGCAGAACTTCTTCCTCAAGGAAACCTCTCTGCTTTTAAGACCTTCCAACAGCTTAAATCAGGCCCACTTAGATTACCTAGGATAATCTCTTGTCCTGAAAACAAGATTATAGATTTATAATTTATAACTGATTATAGACTTTAATCATGTCTATGAAACATCTTCACAGCATTATCTAGTTTAGCTTTAGACTGACTAAATGAAGTAATGATAGTGAATGTGTCCAACTCTTTGCCACCCCATGGACTGTATCCTGCCAGACTCCTCTGTCCATGGAATTCTCCAGGCAAGAATACTGGGGGGTGTCGGGGGCAGGGTGTTAGCCATTCCCTTTTCCAGGGGATCTTCCCAGTCCCGGGATCGAATCTGCATCTCCCGAATTGCAGGCAGATTCTTTACTGTCTAGGGCTTCTCTGGTGGCACAGCTGTAAAGTGTTCAACTAACACTTTCACTTTCCTTCCTGTCTGAGCCACCTGAGAAGCCCCAGATTAACTGAATTATAGCCTAACCAAGTTGTCATATAAGATGGAGCATCACAGAGAGGATATGGGACTAGGTCTGATAAATCTGTCCTCAAGTCAGGCCCAGGGGAGTTGACGGTGTCTCCTGAAACTGGCTTCTTTTTAGTGAGACAAACTTTGACTTGAGTCATCATTATAAAATCTTACATGGTTGTTTCCTGAGTTAGGGTTCCTGAGAACTTTATCTTTGTCTGCCTTAGAGTCAGGAGGTTTTGCCTGCTCCCTGATACTGGTTGGGTGATAACTGGCCTTCAGCTAGGACAGCTAGGACAGGACGGGGGCAGGGCACAACATTTAAAAGAAAGACGTCACCCCAGGACACTGCATAACCTGATTAGAACCGACTAGGTCCAAGAGCAGACTCACCTTCCACTTGACCTTGAGCCTCAGTACACACTCATTGTAAAACACCCCAGTCGCCTTAACCATAAACACCAAAAAGTAGGTGATGGCCCAGTTCGTGAAAATCCCCACTCCTTCCCTAAAATATCTGGAAGGCTCCTCCGACTCATTGTTTGTTTTTGTTTAGTCATGAGGTTGTGTCCAACTCTGCAACCCCCACCGTGGACTGTGGCCTGCCAGGCTTCTCTGTCAATGGGATTTTCCAGGCAAAAATACTGAAGTGGGTTGCCATATCCTTCTCCAGGGAGCCTTCCCAACCCAGGGATCGAACTCACATCTCCTGCATTGGCGGGCGGATTCCTTACCACTGAGCCACAGGGGTCTCTCCTTAGCCCGTGTGATTACCCACCCCTATAAAAATTGACAACCCCAGATGCTGGGGCATCTTTTGCTTCCCAAAATACCTCACTCTCTGTTTATGAAGTGTGTTTCTTCCCTGTACAGACCTTCTTACTGTCTGCTATGGCTCACCCTTGAATTCTTTCCTGCATGAAGCCGGGAACCCACGCTTGGCAGCCGTCCCAGGGCCTTGGCCGTGACCTGGGACATGTGTCCCAGCTCTTTTCCTGCGATAGAACCATGAAGAGACACAACTACCTCCTGCAGGTCAGCAGCAGCTCTCCCACGCGCTCTGTCTACACCGGGGCTCTCCACCCAGGCCAAAGTCCGCCTTCCTCCTATTTCCTCACCATCATGCTACCTTGCATGCTTATCTCATTAACTGGCATGATTTCATCCGGAATAGTTCATAAATGTAGTGGCCACTTCGGGGAGCTTTTGACAGGAATGAGAGCATTCATTTGAAAGGTACCTTGGAATAAAAAAGTAAAGAAATCCTCAAGAGGAGATTCTCTGTCTTGTTTGTGTGACCTGCTTAACCCAGGTGTCCCCTCCTTCGTTTCAGTATTTGGGGATTGATAATTGCTGACTTTTTAATTGTTTGGGCTGGTGAAACCGTCAAGTGTGTACAAGTTGTATCAAAGCCTGCTGCATGCCTCTGTCTTCTGTGAGCCGATATGTCAAAATCTGTTTTCCTACATCTAAACTTTCTGTCTTCTCTTTGTAGAGAAAACATAATTAGCCTTGTAGAGTGATGATTTCAGGTTTGCTTAAAGCCGGCTGCCTCTCAAAGCTCTCTCTTTCCCTCTCTTGGGGAAAGAAAGGTTAAAGAGTAAAAAAAAAAAAAAGAAAAAAATCATTCAGTTGTTATGTCAGAACGCTATGATTATCTAGCCCAAATAAGCACTCAACAATGTCTTATTAAAAAAAAGAGAGAGAGAGAAAATTTTAAAGTGTTTCTTTTTGTGGGCCTGGAAAAGCATGTCTATATAAAAGCCTTTGCTGCTATAGCTATGAGGTAAGTAAAAATGGCTTTACAACGTGGATGGACCTAGCGATGTCATGCTGAGTGAAGTCAGTCAGACAGAGAAGGGGACATCCCTTATATGCAGAATCTAAAAAGAGATGATACAAATGAACTTATTTACAGAACAGAAACAGATTCACAGATTCAGAGAATGAACTTAGGGCTGCCAGTGAGGGAGAATGGGAGGAAGGGATAAGCATGGATTTGGGGACCAAAATGTACACACTGTTAAATTTAAAGTGGATAACCAACAAGGTCCTACTGGATAGCACAGGGAGCTCTGCTCAACGTTATGTGGCAGGCTGGAGGGAAGGGAATTTGGGGGAGAATGGATCCATGTATATGGATGACTGAGTCCCTTTGTTGTCTGCCTGAAACTATCACAACATTATTAATCTGTTATACTCCAATATAATACAAAAGTGAAAAAGGAAAGGAAAGAAAAATGACTTTAGCTCCAAGATAAAATTAGAGTATGGGGCACGATTCAGTCTTTAAAAATTAGTTTGTCCTATAAAAATACTGACAGCACACAATTTTGTTTAAGTACACAATTACATTTCTCGTATTTAAACTTTCTAAACTGCCTACACCGGTTTTATGAGTTACTTAAGTTACAACTCTCTCCATAGCTTGTTTAAAATTAAAAATTTATGTGTATAAAATTATATTCACTCAAAGAAAATGATAATAACAGAAGGGATTAATGTTATAAAATTCTCACAAGGCTACAAATCACAGGAGTTAATGTATAAGCCAAGTTGTAATTTTCAGAACTGTGACTAACTTTAAGACCTTAGACAAGGTTTCAGTTAATTAATAAATGATCTTGGATGCCTGGACAGTTATTAAATAAAAAGACAGATACAAAAAAACTGGTCATTAAACATAATTTACCCTTATTTCTTAAAATTACAATAGATTAACAAATTACACAGTTGTTTTTAGATAATCATATATTTAGATAATTATATATTTTAGATATTTATATATCTTTGTTTATTTCTTCTCATCAAAGTTACTAAAATGATATGAGATTAATATTCATAGAAAAAGTATGCAATTCTTGGTTTTCTATCATCTACTTTTTTCTTTTGTCTGGATAAAAGAAACTTGTTTAGGGAATACTTCGTGCCTTTTTCAAACCTTCTGTAAACTTTATTTTTTTGGATCTTCCTGATTAATTCTGTTTTTTGATGGTTCATATTTATAAAGAAAAAACTAAAAATTGCCAGGAGACTCTACTACATAGAGTTGGATTTACTCAAGCTTTAGACTTTTCACAGAATCTCAGTTTTGTAGGCTAAATGGATTCAGTTCAGTTCAATTCAGTTGCTCAGTCATGTCCGACTCTTTGCAACCCCATGAATCGCAGCACACCAGGCCTCCCTGTCCATCACCAACTCCCAGAGTTTACCCAAACTCATGTCCATCGAGTCGGTGATGCCATCCAGCCATCTCATCCTCTGTCATCCCCTTCTCCTCCTGCCCCCAATCCCTCCCAGCATCAGGGTCTTTTCCAATGAGTCAACTCTTTGCATGAGGTGGCCAAAGTATCGGAGTTTCAGCTTCAGCATCAGTCCTTCCAGTGAACACCCAGGACTGATCTTCTTTAGGATGGACTGGTTGGATCTCCTTGCAGTCCAAGGGACTCTCAAGAGCCTTCTCCAACAACTCATGAATGGTGAAAGAATGAATATGTACACTATTAGAGGTAAATGGTGGAAGGTTAACTCATGACGTTTAGAGAATTTAAAAACAAGAAAGATTCCCTGACCGCTATAGGAAGACAAGGCAGGAGGAGAGGGGGAAGACAGAGGATGAGATGGTTGGATGGCATCACTGACTCGATGGGCATGAGTTTGAGCAACTCCAGGAGTGGGTGATGGACAGGGAGGCCTGGTGTGCTACAGTCCATGGGGTTGCAAAGAGTTGGACACGACTGAGAGACTGAACTGACTGACTGATAGGAGTCCTTATAAAATGGGCAGAAATGGGCTCATTTCTATTATGGTAAAAGATCCTTGTATTCCCAGGAGGGCCCATGCACCACCAAGGTTCTACTTCCTACGTGAGTATTAGGCTTATACCTGCCCACTTAACACCAACTTACTCTGTGTGTTTGGCAGTGATTATTGGAGACTACTAGATATTTAAAACTACTATCCCAGGACTTCCCTGTTGGTCCAGTGGTTAAGACTTCACCTTCCTAGTTAGGGACTTTGGGAAGGTCATGTACACACTGCTATATTTAAAACAGATAGCCAACCAAGACCTACCGTATAACACATGGAACTCTGCTCAACGTTATGTGCCAGCCAGGATGGAAGGAGGGGTTTGGGGGAGAATGGATACATGTATGTGTATGGCTGAGTCCCTTCACTATTCACCTGAAACTACAACGTTGTTAATTGGCTCTATCCTAATACAAAATGTTTTTCGTGTTAAAAAAATAATAAAAAATTAATAAAAAAAGAACACTTCACCTTCCAGTGTAGGAGGTGTGGGTTCAATCCCCAATCAGGAAGCTAAGATCCCTCATGCCTCGAAGCCAAAAAACCAAAACGTAAAGGAGAAGTAAAATTGTAATGAAGTCAATAAAGACTTTAGAAAAAAACCCACATCAAGAATAAAAAGTAAATAAAACTCTCACCCCTCCCAGGAAGCTCTGCAATGAGGCAAGCATGGGAGACCCTGGAAGAGAGAACCCACGCTCCCTTCATTCAAACTTTCTTAATTGCAATTCCCACAACGACCCGATCCTCGTCGTGGACCCTCACACATGTCATATATGATACAGCCTCTGCGCTGGATGTCCAATCAATGAGTCTAAATTCATTAGTCAGCGTTGCCATGGGTGATCACATAGAGTTCAATTCTCTTGAAGTGTGCAGCCCCTATGTAAATACAACAGGGCAAGTAAAAAATTCTGAGACCCCTGGGTCTCTAATGTAGTCACTGCTGGATTCTGGAGTGTGTTTTCATTGCTTAGATATTACAATCTGGGGCCTCATTGGTGGCTCAGTGGTTAAAAAAAAAAGAAGAAATCTGCCTGCCAATGCAGGAGACGTGGGTTTGATTTCCCGGGTTGGGAAGATCCCCTGGAGAAGGAAATGGCAACCCACTCCAGTACTCTTGCCTGAGGAATCCCATGAACAGAGAAGCCTGGCAGGCTACAGTCCATAGAGTTGCAAAGAATCAGATACAGCTGAGCGACTGAACATGCACACTCTCTTGCTTTAAGACCTGTTACAGGAGCTAACAGTCATGTGGTTTCTGGTAGTTGCCTGCGTTACGGTTGCCAGTGTATCTGGTTCAGAGTCTTCAGTGCTTCGGCACTGATGAATCAGATGATTCGGCACCTCGATCTATACCAGAAGGCAAAGGAAGGATCGACTCTAACCTGACTCCAAACTAGTTGGGGGAACCCCCTCCTGATCTTGATCAGTCAGTTCTCATCTAGACATGATGAATCAATATCCTGTGGTCTGACTTCATTTTGTCTAAAGGGTAGGGGGACAAGAAAGAGAAAAACAGCCGCGGATATGCAATGACGAGCCTGCCACTTACACCTAAGCCTTGGAACTCTTAGGTCCTGACTCATGCCTGACCGCAGGGCTCCCCTCTGGCTGTCAACAATCTCATAGCACGTCAATATCAGATGGTGTTATCTATGATCACGAGGAAGTAAAACAATGACCAAGATCACATCATAACTTTGTCCAAGCATAGGAAAAACATCCCTCTGCAAACCACAAAAGGACAACCCTGCCTGCCCCATGCCAGCTGCTATGAGGGACTGCTGGTTCTCCTTCCAAATGAGACTGATTAAGATAACACAGCACAGGATTCCCTGGCGGATAAGAATCTGCCTGCCAATGTAGGGGGACGTGGGCTCCATCCTTAGTCCGGGAAGATTCCACATGCTGCAAAGCAGCTAAGCCCAAGCGCCACGAACACTGAACCTGAGCTCTGGAGCCCCCAAGCCACAACTACTGAGTCCACACACTGCAGCCGCTGAGGCCTGAGCCCCCTAGAGCCTGTGCTCTCCGAGAGAAGCCACTGCAATGAGAAAGAAGCCTGCACAAGGAAGGGTAGCTCCAGTTCTCGGCAAGTAGAGGGAGCCCAGTTGCAGCAGCCAAGACCCAGGGCAACCAAAATTAATTTAAAAAAAATAAAGGATAACCCATCATAAAATTGTCCCCACTTCCCAACAGCATCCGATCCAGAGTAAAGCCAATCTTCCATAAACTTCCCCCCAAATCACTTAATCAAAGCCCAAATCATATAATAAATCCTGTCTAACACCCTCTTACTCAGAACCTCAGGGGTTCCCCATGGTGCATGTTCACCCTTGTATCAATGAGCAAGGCACCCAATTTGTTCCACTCTAGGTCTGTTCTGTTTGGCCTTTGGCTGGAGAGCAGTTACAATGTTTTGCTTCATAGAAAAAATACTGAGAGAATTCATAACAGTCTTTGTGTCTATATTTGGTTTATTCCCTCCATCCCCCTTAGGGGAAACCTCCCTGAAATTGGATCAACATATAAGAAAGTCCAGCTGAGATTTACAGTATGGCAAATAGCTTCAAACACCTGATTCTGGCAAGTCTAGAGCCAAATCTACTCCTAGACTTTTCCACTCTGGGAGCCATAGAGGCCCTTTTTGCTCAAATCACTTTGAGTTGGTTTTTGTCCCTTTCAGCAGAAAGAAATCCTGCCCATTAGGGATGATGTAGAATGGCGTGATAGAGTGCCTGTAAAGCAGGCCACGTAGGCTGGCTACAGTGATAGTTTTCCTTTTGTACATCAGCTCAAATATGTGGAAATTAACTGAAAACCGTTCTCCCTGGATACAATCAGGAGGAAGTGAGAGCAGAACCCTCCTTGAATTTTAACACAGGGCCTCAACATTCTGCCAGCCCCACTGTTTTACAGGGGACAAAAGAGACCTCAATTACTTCCACACAGAACAAAGAATTTGGGGTATAAATACTGCAAAATAGAGATGGCTTCTTTTATTGCAGTAAGATGCCTAGGAGATAATGCAAACATGCGAACTCAGTTGCTTCAGTCATGTCCAACTTTTTGCAACCCTATGGACTCTAGCCCACCAGGCTCCTCTGCCCATGGGATTCTTCAGGCGAGAATACTGGAGTGGGTTGCCATGCCCTCCTCCGGGGGATCTTCCCCTCAGCCAGGGATCAAACTGGATTGCAGGCAGATTCTTTACAGCTGAACCAGCAGGGAAGCCCCCGAGGAGATAATATGTCCGAGAACTACCTAAGTGAGTTAGTGTTTAAGAGAGGTTGAAACATGCCTGTAAGTGCAGGTAAAAGGCTTTAAAATACTTGCCATGGATATTAACTTATATCTTGAAGGTAATCGTTTACTCATTGGATCTAGGAAATGGGAAGAGCTTAAACATTTCATCCACAGGTTCAATTATTTATCAACCCACCTTGTTAAGATTTAGAACATTTTAGTAGACAGCAGCTAAGGCAGGAAATTCATGCAGGATACACCAGAACTGCAGTTATGCTGAATGTTCTTGCTAAAGTTATTTGTTAAGATGGTCTTTAGATCTTAACAAAAGTACTTAGTTAATTGAAATACAGGAATTGATGTTGTTTCTCAGCATCACTCTCAGTAAACAGATGTCCGTGTTCCAGTCACTCTCTTCAAGAAAGTTGCGTTTAGGTACCAGTGTCAAAAGACCGCAAAGAAACACAACTTAAATATTTACCTAGTTCTTTTCTAATTCTTTGTATACGAGACAGAACCGCACCATCAGTTTCAGCATAGGTACAATGGATGTCAGTCAACTCTAGCCCCCTTTACCAGGGCAAATTCAGCTGTATTTACCCCAAGCCTCGTTGTTGTCTTGATTACACAGATTGGGTAATTAACAATTATGGGTGGGACTTGCCTGGTGGTCCAGTGATTAAGAATCTGCCGTGCAACCCAGGGGGACACAGGTTTGGATCCCCGGCTGAGGAACTAAGATCCCACTGCCAGGGAGCAACTAAGCCCGCATGCCACAAGTACTGAAGCCCTCGCACTCTGGGGCCCTCCCAACACAACTAGAGAGCCCGTGTGCTACAACGAAGGATCCCAGTTGCTGCAACTAAGACCCAACTCAGCCAAATAAATAAATACATAACTAAAATACTTCAAAAAACAACTATGGGCTGTACATAGAATCACAAATAGAGGGGGCATGAAAACATCTCAGCACTAAGAATCCAATCATGATCTCTGAAAAACAAAGAGATGCCAAAAAAAAAAAAAAATGCAGGTAGGGTGGGAGCAGCAAGAGCTATGAAAATGTGCAGAATTGATGGTGCAGTTATTAGGGGATGCCCTAACATGACATGAGATGCCCTAATGACATGGATGAGAAAGAAACTGTTCAGAAAAAGGCACCGCTGGAAGCCTGGGACGCTCCAAGCATCTCCCAAGTGTAATGATAAACATGCTAATAGGCAGGGTTAGGTGCCAGTGAGCTGGGGCATCGTACCTCATCACAAAGGAAAATGAATTTTACCACGTTGGCATCCCCGTGCCCAACCAAGGATGGCTGCTGTGGCACCTTCCATGGCCCGTGTAGGCCCCCTTCATTAAAAGGTTGAATTAGTCATGTAAACAAATTATCTCCAACAAAGGGGTTTACAAATGCTGGCTAATTAGTTTCAATTCCCAGAAGCTTTCCACTGTTTTTAATTCAATAACACAGTGTAAATTCTCCAGTTAGAAAAAGTCTAATAGGAATTGGCAGAAAACTAAATAATTGATATTGTCAGCAAATGCAGCAGCAAGTACCCCAGTGTTATTGTTTCCTGGGAAGCAGGATTGGCAGTGATTTCCAGAGAGGATAAAGCATGAAGTGTAATGAATTAACAATAGAAAACCGTAGACAGCTGGTGCTCATCGTCTCTCCATCCACTCAGCCTCTAGCTGAGAAATATTTTAAAGTACATATAAATAGACATACCTGGCTTGGATGATAATGAAGCATCATAGCAACCAGTGCTGTAATGGCCAGCTTAGAAACAGTAATGAACTATCTGGGTGTCACAGCCAGTCTCTAACTACCTGTGAGTCTTGCTTTCATTATCAGTACAAGCTGGGGTACAATTAATGCTTTTGGACTGTGGTGCTGGAGAAGACTCTTGAAAGTCCCTTGGACTTCAAGGAGATCCAACCAGTCAATCCTAAAGGAAATCAACCCTGAATATTCATTGGAAGGACTGATGCTGAAGCTGAAGCTCCAGTACTATGGCCACCTAATGGGAAGAACCGATTCACTGGAAAAGACCCTGATGCTGGGAAAGACTGAAGGCAGGAGGAGAAGGGGGCAACAGAGGATGAAATGGTTGGCTGATGTTTGGCTCAATGGACTTGAGTTTGAGCAAACTGGGAGATAGTGAAGGACAGGGAAGCTTGGTGCTCTGTGGTCCATGTGTTCACAAAGAGTCAGACATGACTGAGTGACTGAACAAGAAGAAGAAGCAGGGCTAACAGTATCAACTCTGGGGTCCCCAGACTCTTCCTGCCCACACAGGGAATCATTAACAGAGAAGACATGGAAACATCTTAGCAGTGAAGAAGGGTCTGAAAAGGCAAACATGGTGTCTTCCAGCTGTTGTTAATATTTTCAAAAGTCTAAAGAAAACTAATTTACATATGAGTAAAACATATTTACTCATTGTGAAAGAGCCTAGGCCAAAGCTTCTTAAACGGGGGTTTGCAGACCCCAAGCATATCTGGTCATGTGCTGAGGAGGAAGAGGATGGTGCAGGACAAATATGGCAAGTGCTCCCAGAATATCAGTTTTAACTTCATTTACTATATTATTCCCTGGTAGCTCAGACAGTAAAGCATCTGCCTACAATGTGGGAGATGTGGTTTCAATCCCTGGGTTGGGAAGATCTCTTGGAGAAGGAAATGGTAACCCATTCCAGTATTCTTGCCTGGAAAATCCCATGGATGGAGGAGCCTGGTAGGCTACAGTTCATAGGGTTGAAAAGAGTCAGACATGAGTGAGTGACTTCACTTTCATTTTTCTTTTCACTATATTATTCATTATATCAGCCGGTAAAGAGTTTACCTGCAACACAGGAGACCCGGGTTTGATCCCTGGGTCGGGAAGATTCCCCTGGAGAAGGAAATGGCAACCCACTCCACTATTCTTGCCTGGAGAATGCCTTGGACAGAGGAGCCTTGCAGGCCACAGTGTATGGGATCACAAGAGTTGGACACAACTGAGTGACTAAGTGCATATTATTCATTATAAGTACTTTTAAATGTTCTAAAGTATTAAGTTGGCTTCCCTGTTAGTTGGTAAAGAATCTGCCTGTAATGCAGGAGACCCCAGTTCAATTCCTGGGTCGGGAAGATCTGCTGGAGAAGGAGTAGGCTACCCACTCCAGTATTCTTGGGCTTTCCTGGTGACTCAGCTGGTAACGAATCTGCCTGCAGTGTGTGAAAGTATTAAGTAAAGTGTGGTTTTAAAAGTCATATAAAACTAAAAGACCGGACTTCTGTAGTGATCCAGTGGTTGGGGATTCCTCCGCCATGTAGGGGACACAGGATAGATCCCAGGAAGATCCCACATGCTTCGGAGCAACTAGGCCCATGGGCCACTCACTACTGAAGCCTAGACGCCTACTACTGAAACCCGAGCACTGTAACTAGCGAGTAGCCCTCACTCGTAGCAACTAGAGAAAGCCCATGTGCAGCAACAAAGACCCAGTGCAGCCAGAAATAAATACATAAATATTAAAAGAGCAAACTCAAAAAGACTTGTGTTAAAAACAGTGGTGTCTTGGCACCCAGATTTCCCTCTGCCATTCCCTGGTGGCTCGGATGGTAAAGAATCTGCCTGCAATGCAAGAGACCTGGGTTCGATCCCTGGGTTGGAAAGATCCCCTGGAGAAGAGAATGGCAACCCACTCCAGTATTCTTGCCTGGAGAATCCCATGGACAGAGGAGCCTGGTGGGCTACAGTTCATGTGGTCACAAAGAGTCAGATACGACGGAGTGACTAACGAACACACACACACACACACACACACACACACACACTCTATGGAAGCAATCAACTGCTAGCACTTTTAGCTATTTTTTTCCATTAATTCTATTTTTTTCTAAATAAGATATATCTACTACTCTATGGTAATTCATTTTAAAGCATAATGTAGCAGCTTCAGCTTTTGATAGATATGGATCTAGTTCTCCTGTGTCTCAGTTTATCTGTTCAATACATTTATATTACAACTTTTATTAAATCCATAGTCCTTGTTTTTATTATTATGGCAATAATGATCACTGCTGAGCTGAGGAGTACACTGTGACCTGCTTTTTTTCTTGTAACAATTTTCTGCCATGTATTTAATCATTGTTTTTCCACTGGCTTGGTTTTCCTTGAGCCTAAGGCCATGTCTTCCCATGCTCTAGCCCACCTCTGAGATATGTCTCTCAGAACAAGTTTTTAAAACTCTCTGATAATCTCTGAGTTTCATTTGTTTTCTAGGGTATCCTCTCTGGAGCCCAGCTTCAGTCTGAAATTATTTCATATCTTTAGATCTTCTGTATCACTGTCTTTGAGGACTTGACCTTGTCGTCCTCCTGGAAATTCTTTACCTCTCTCTTCCGTGGGATACTGTGCTTTCCAATAGTTGAATAATAATAATTATGTGGCTACTTATAAAGTTCCAGGTTAGGTATAATTTTCTACCCAGTTTCTGAAGGCGTAGTTCCATTGTCTTTCAGTTTCTAATGTACCATTTTAGAAGTTCTGATGCTTTTTTTTTCAAATTTATTTATTTTAATTGGAGGCTAATTACAATATTATAGTGGTTTTGCCATACGTTGACACAAATCGTTGTAGTCCTTTGATTTGCTTTCTGGAAGCTTCTAAAAATAGTTCTCATTCCTTTATTCTGAATTTTCATGACAATTGTTTCACATCTGGAGATTTTTCTACATCTTCTCTTTGATCATTTGTTCTAATCGATTCTCTCATTTTCTTATTTCCTGTCTCTTTCTCTTTCTTTTCTCCATGCTGGAATTCTCTGCTTGTATTGACCAACGTGTTCTGTTTTTTTTTTTTAAGTGTTTTGTTGTCGTTGTTGCTAAGTCATGTCTGACTCTTTGGTACCCCATGGACTGTAGCCCACCAGGCTCGTCTGTCCACGGGATTTCCCAGGCAAGAATATTGGGGTGGATTGCCATTTAACCTTCTCCAGGGGCTCTTCCTGACCCTGAGATCGAACCATGTCTCCTGAAATGACAGGTGGATTCTTTCACTGCTCTCACCAGAGAAATGCTTACATTTTTCATTTCCGAGAGCTCATTTTAGATTCTCTAGTTATTCCTTTTTAGAGCACCCTTGTATTTCAAGGATACCATTTCTTCTCATCTCAGTGATAATATCAAGTATTATCATCTTAAAGTTAACTTCTCCTCCCTGCATTTTTTTTCCAATTCTTTTTTTCTTCTAGTTTGTTCTTTTGCATATAGGAAATTTTCCCTATAAGCCTCCCGACCCTTGACCATCTGCTCTAATTTAAGGACAAGACATTGAAAAACAGATTGGAAGTTCTGCGAGCACAGATGAAGCTTTTCAGCAGACTGACCTCACTACTGAGTAGCCAGCTGATACTTTTGTCAAAAAAAGTCCCCAAGCCCCATCTTGGTATCTGTATATCTTTTCTCTGAGTAAACTCAATTTCTCTGGTGAAAGAGCCTCTTTTCTGCTGTTTGGGGGGTTATATGCCTGGCTGCTAGCATCCTGAAGATTGGTGAGAGATAGTGATTGGATTTATTTAGAGAGGCTGAGTTAATTCTCCAGATGCCCTCCTCTGTGACAGATGCTTCCAATCCAGGAGCGTCTGCAGTTCAGTTTCTCCAAAGAATTCAGTTCTCCTGTCCTACGGGGGCGGGGAGCATGATTCAGCCCCCAGGGTGGTGGGGCTCTTGAGGGACTTGTGACTTCAAATGCTAAATCTTTGTGGAGTTCATCAGAAAGAACTGGCTTTCTTTTCTTGGTCATGCCATACAGCAAGTGGGATCTTTGTTCCCCACCAGGGATCAAACCCATAGTCCTTGATGGGAGTTCAGAGTCTTAACCCCTGGATCACCAGGAGCATCCCTGGCTTGCTTTCATAGGTCTCTCATCTTGGTCCTCACAGATGTTCCATTCTACAAGAACATGCTGCTAGTCACCCTTTCTCCCTCTGCTTTTCTTTTTTTCTGTTTCAGCCATCTATTCATTTTTTTAAATTAATTTATTTATTTTAATTGGAGGCTAATTACTTTACAATATTGTGGTGGTTTTTGCCATACATTGACATGAAACAGCCACAGGGATACATGTGTCCCCCATCTTGAACCCCCCTCCCACCTCCCTCCCCACCCCATCCCTCTGGGTCATCCTAGTGCACCAGCTTTGAGTGCCCTGTTTATGCATCGAACTTGGACTGGTCGTCTATTTCACGTATGGTAATATACATGTTTCAGTGCTATTCTCTCAAATCATCCCACCCTCGCCTTCTCCCACAGAGTCCAAAAGTCTGTTTTTATATCTGTGTCTCTTTTGCTGTCTTGCGTATAGGGTCATTGTTACATCTTTCTAAATTCCATGTGAGTCAGAAAAACACCAATACAGTATATTAACACATGCATATGGAGTTTAGAAAGATGGTTAACAATGGATGACTCCCTCTGCTTTTATATCTTTCAGGTGGCGCAGTGATAAATAATCTGTCTGCTGACGCAGGAGACTTGGGTTCGATCCCTAGGTTGGGAAGATTGCCTGGGGAAGGATATGCCGGTCCAGGCCAGTATTCTTGCCTAGAAAATCTCACAGACAGAGGAGGCTACTGGGCTACAGTCATGGGGTTAAACAAGAGTCAGACACAAATAAGCACACGTACACACACACATTATGATCAGAGAAACACGTATCATCATGCCTTCTGTAGCATTTTTTCCCCAACCATACACACAATTGTGTAGAGACAAATTATTTAAGTATTTGGCTGAGAGGTAAATTAAATTGATTAACCCAAACTATGAGATTCGAGATGAGAAAAGGACTTTGAGTTTGGAGGCATTTTGCAGACATGTGTGCCCATATGTTTTCACAGGTTTGGGAGCACTAATTATTAAACCCTATCTGAAATACTGAGAAAATAAATTTAAGTTTGGAATTTATCCCACTGTTTTTATGCCACTTTTTAAATATCAGAGCAAAATGGAAAGGAGATATGGCTTGCTATTAAACCTGCAAGTATTGTGATGACATAAGAAAGACAGCCACTGAATGTATGAAAAGGTTAGATGGTTTATGCAGTCCAGTGGGTCTGTTTTCTTTGTCTTTAAGACAATACCCAGACCATCTTCAAGGGTGCCTTCATCAGTGGACTGTGTCTGCAGAACCAGATAGAAAATAGCTATAGTCAATTCAAGGATCAACAGAATGGAAACCCACTCAATCAACAAGCTAATAATCAATTTGCCTGAATTCAACCAGTAGTTTTGCAAATAGCTGGCAGGTTGACGGTTAAATTACCTCACCCTCTCTCCCCTAAATGCTCAGGCGGGAAATGGCATGTTTGTGTTTTATAAGGGAAAAAATTAAGAAGAAAGAGTTAACAGTAGCCTCAATATTTAAACACACATTTTAGCTAAAATGTCTAATTAAGAATGTGGTGTCTTAATGATTTAACAGATCCAAAAGCAATGCTTTCTTACTACAACTGATCATAGTTCAAGGCCTGCTAGCCAAGCATGAAGTTTTGTTAATGAGAATTATAAGCATATTGTCAGGGCCCCGGATACTGCTATTAAAATGTCCCTAATCACGTTCTTTAAGCAGAATCGGATAATCACAACAAATTGACTTTTTCACTCAGATGATGAGCCTTTCCATTTGATAGAAGGGTTCTTAAGTAATTTAACTCAGAGTTAATTGATACAAAACATCATTGTCACCAAACTTTACAGCAACAATGAAATAAACTCTAAGCATTAAATATTTTTCTTTGGAATTGACTCTGCATGGACTGAAGGGTTTTCCCACTCTGTAGCGGACTGTTATGACCCCCTGAAGCACTAAATGTATAATCTTCTTGTGAAATGGGGCTGAGGCTGCCCTAGCTTATAGAGTTGACCTGGTTATTTGAGACCTTATTCTTCCTTCCAGACTGTTCTGGTTTCCATGGGAGAGGTCACCCAGCTCCTACTTCATAGCCATGGGCTCTCAACTCTTCAGCAGGGCCAGAGTCTACAGGAACCTAAAGGACTGAACCCACATACAGTATGAGGGTCAGGAGAGTGGTAGGGGGACAGAACGTGGCAGAGGGCAGTGGCAGAGTGGTGTGGGGACAGTCATTTTGGTTTTGCTCTCAGAATCACTGGCTGGGGTTCCATTTAAGTTTTCCATAATTTACAGGGTGTTTAGTGATGCCTAATGGGCGAAGTCCAACTGTCACAGTTGGATGTGAAAGTTGGACTTTAAGGAAAGCTGAGCACCGAAGAAGTAATGTTTTCGAACTGTGGTGTTAAGAGAAGACTCTTGAGAGTCCCTTGGACTACAAGGAGATCAAATCAGTCAATCCTAAAGGAAATCACTCCTGAATATTCATTGGAAGGACTGTTGCTGAAGCTGAAGCTCCAACGCCTTGGCCACCTGATGTGAAGAACTGACTCATTGGAAAAGACCCTGGTGCTGGGAAAGATTGAAGGCAGGAGGAGAAAGGGACGATAAAGGATGAGATGGTTGGATGGCATCACTGACTCGATGGACATGAGTTTGAGCAAACTCTAGGAGTTGGTGAAGGACAGGGAAGCCTGGCGTGCTGCAGTCCATCAGGTCACAAAGAATCAGACATGACTGAGCAACTGAACTGAACTGAACTGAATGAGCAAAGTGGGATGATATGGTGTGTAACAAGATAGGTGCTAGAAATACAGATTTGAGCAATACTGATTATCGATCAAAATTGTATCATGATTGGGGGGCAGATAAGTATGTAAAATTTTTTCAGAAAGTATGTTTTATTCTATAGGAAAAGAGTAAAATTTTAAGAACCCCTTTCCTAAACAATTTGTGACTTCACTGACCCATTTCACAAATATTTGTGCCACTCCTATCCTATACCTGAGATCATTCTGTCATTTTTGAGATTGCACCCAAGTACTGCATTTTGGACTCTTGCTGGCTGAGGGCTACTCCATTTCTTCTAAGGGATTCTTGCCCACAGTAGTAGATATAATGGTCACCTGAATTAAATTTGCCTATCCCCGTCCACTTTAGTTCACTGATTCCTAAAATATCAATGTTCATTCTTGCCATCTCCTGTGTCGATAAGCCTACAGGACAAGAGGGGGCAGTGAGTGAGTAGGGAATAACCCTTGGGTACCTCTGGGAAACCTCCTTCAATGACCTACACTCAAGTCAAGGCATGAATGTTGAAGCTGGAGGCTCACTTACAGTGTCTACATCATATAGCTTCTCAGAGCCATGGATACCCTCCATGGGCATCAGGACCTCCCCCACGCCGACCCCCGCCACAGATCCTCCAAGGAGAATTACTGCAGTGCCTGGAGCTGTGGGCTCACCAGGGGCTAGGTACACACAACTCTGGGGGGGAGCTACGAGCTTTCCGGAGGCAGGGTGTCACCCAAGGGGTTCTTGAGGGACAGGCAGAAGGAGGAAAGGATAAAGGCAGAGCAGTGGATTACCAGAGCAGGGTCACCTAGTTCTGCAGTGTGAATGTGTATAAGCAAGTACAACCATTTGGGGAAGCATCTGCCGAAACTTGCCTGGGAACCAGAAAACGATATGGGTCCGCACACCCTGGCCTGGCATCCTTAGCAGGTGGATCAAATGTTCCTGCTTCTGCTCTTGGCCTGGACCTTGTCCTGAAGAGACTTTTCTGCTCATCCAGCAAGGACACAAGTCCCGTAAAGGCTTAAATACTTAATTTCAGTGACAAAGTAAAATGAAAGCGAGGGGACCTCTTTCTACCTATGAAAGACCATTAAAATCGGGTGTCAAATTATCTGCTGCTAAATCAAGTGCTTTAATTTTCAGCCAGAGTGTGTGGGGTGTGTCTTGAATTATCTTCTTGGGCCCCTGGGGCCTGACTTCTCTCCACTCTGTGCCACGATCCAGTCACCAGTTCTCGGAGGAGAAGGCACTTTGCTATCAAGTCTCAGAGACCTCTGGTGTTGGGTTTTAGGTCACCCTGTATAATTTTTGGCTCCTTCTCCAGAGAAATCTAAAGGCTCAGGAGCTGGAAATCCTATACTTAGCTGGACCTGTTTCTCCTCTCTCTATTAATTTCTTCTGATTCATATTCACATGAGCACCATTGAAGTAAGTTCTCCCCTTAGTAACTTCAGTACATGTATCTGTTTTTCTAGTTCAGGGGTCCCTGAGGTGGGTGCATATTCCTCACTGTGGGGCATACAAGATGTTCCATTGGGATGTGCTAATCATATATTAAATTTCATATTTATTTTATTTTTTGATCAATCTTTCTTAATCTATATGTTTGCTTTAAAAGTTATGCAAGATATTAATACAATAACATGTGTGTATGCATATATGTGATACTTGCTCAATTGTTTTGTTGTCATTGTTTAGTTGCTAAGTCATTTCCGATTCCTTTCAACCCCGTGGACTGTAGCCTGGCAGGCTCCTCTGTCCGTGGAATTTCCCAGGCAAGAATATTGGAGTGGGTTGTTATTCTGTTCTCCAGGGGATCTCCCTGACCCAGGAACTGAACCCCTGTTTCCTGCATAGGGGCTTCCCTGGTGGTGCTAGCAGTAAAGAACCTGCCAGCCAATGCACCAGAGGTAAGAGACATGGGTTCGATTCCTGGGTTGGGAAGATCCCCTGGAGGAGGGTTTGGCAACCCACTGTAGTATTCTTGCCAGGAGAATCCCCATGGACAGAGGAGCCTGGCGGGCTGCAGTCCATGGGGTCGCAAAGGGCCGGGCACGACTGAGCGACCAAACACAGCACAGCACATATAATCCAAAGCATTCATAGATTGCCATCACAGCCTAAAAGATGCAGCCTCTCATCTTTTGCTTATTCATTCACTCCTATATCCAATCCTTTTTTCACTTATTCATTTACTTTACAAATATTTAGTGAGTACCCTGTAGGTGACAAGCCTTTGCTGAGTGCTAAGGATATGTAGATAAATAGAGCACCATACCCGCCTTGGGATAGCTTACCGTCTGGTGGGAGAGGTAGAAATTCAAACACGTAAGTACAGGACAAAATGATACGTGCTGACGAGAGTCTGTACATGGTGTTCTCTGAGCAAAGAGGAAGGAGCAACTAACACCGAATTGAACAAGATCAGAAAGAAGTTACCACAGTGACACTGAGGATGAGGGTCTTTCAAGCAGAAGATGCCAGGATGAAGGCCTAGATGCGTGAGAGCGCATGACACGATGGATAAGGGCATACCAGCATGAGACATTTGAAGTGTGGCTGAATCACAATGCGCTTAGGGTGGTGGGTGGCATGGGATGAGGGTGGGGATGGCAGGAAGGAAGTGGTAGGAGCTAGAAGGTGGCCTGGGTCACCTGAATCCCTATGTACAAATATGATCTGGTTTGGATTTCCTCCTCCAGGCCCCTTCTACAATTAAATGTGGTCCCCTGGCCAGCACTGTCAACATCACCCAGAAACTTGTTAGAAATAACTGAGTCTTAGCAGGCATGCTCACACAGAGGGGGTCTATGTTTTAACGAACACCAAAAAGAAAATCGTGATTTTAACAAGATCCCCAGGTAAGTCTCCTTCATGTTAAGTTTGAGAAGCAAAGGGCAGATATGGGCTCAAGAGCCTAAGTACTGGGATTCACACCTGGCACCACCAGCAGTATGATTATAGGCAACTTTCTCAACCTCTCTGTTAATAAAATCACTCATGAAATCACTTTCATTTATAAAGTCACTCTAAAAGAATTTTCTACTTCCCAGCATTGGAGTAAAGATCAAATTTGTAATCCACCTAAAAGTGGGAACCTATTGTAAAGCACAGGGTGGGTGCTCTGTGGTGACCTGGATGGATGGCATTGGGTTGGGGTTGGAGGAAGGTCCCAGAAGGAGGGGATACCTGCATACAGCCAGCTGATTCACTTCATCGTACAGCGGAAACTAACACAACAGGGTAAAGCGATTATACTCCAACTAAAAACAAAAAAACCAACACGCAAAAGACCTTGGTACAGTACCTGACCCCTAGGAAATGATCAGTGAGTATTACATACAGATCATTTTTTTCATCACTCAAGTATTCAGAGCTCTCATCTCTGCTTACTGCCTGAAGCATTCCTACAGTGCTCTGCCTATGCAAAGAGCAAAGGCGACTGAAGGATTCTGAGCTTAATAAATACTCAAGCTGAAGCTGATTCCCACAGTCCGTTTTCAGAGAATGTATTCTTTATTGCTAAAAGCAGTTTGCAATTTTCAAGCACCTGTGATGAGATAGGGTGTGAGGGAATTTACAAACATTTTGATCTTCACAATGGAAATAGTATTTCCACTGCCACCTGATGTGAAGATCAAACTCATTGGAAAAGGTCCTATTGCTAGGAAGGATTGAAGGCAAGAGCAGAAGGGGGCGACAGAGGATGAGATGGTTGGATGGCATCACTGACTCAATGGACATGAGTTTAAGCAAACTCTGAAAGATAGTAAGGGACAAGAAAGCCTGGCGTGCTGCAGTTCATGGGGTAGACCCAGAGACTGACAATCAACATTTTTCTGATGAGCAAACTGAGTCTCTAGAAATTAAATAAACTGTCTATAGTCATGCAGTTAGCAAACAGCAGACCTAGGATTCTGCCTATGATTCAACACTTGGACTCAGTGCTGGTCACTGATTAACTGGGCAGGGCAGAAGCCACATGGAATATGAAGAGGTTAAGTCCAAGTTCTTATGTAAAGCATATACTATATTGCTGCCTCTGTAGTCATTTGTTCTTGAGTTCCTTAAGCAAGAATTGAGGAAGGAGATGACTGACATATTCCTAATTAGTGACAGCTTTGCAGGGAAGGCCTTTTGTGGGCTTTCACGTGGGACACACATGTCTTTTACATTCTGGGTCCATTCTGAGAAGTCTATGACTTCTCCTAAACTCTTTGCCATTGATATTCTAAACTTGTTTTCGTCCAATCTTAAATCACCTTGACAAATCACTTTCCAAATTGGATGGTAAGAAATACTGCTGGATGCTGTACCCTCTAGAGAGATCTCCCTTCTCCACGAGAAGTGGAGGGTGGACCAGTAGACTCAGGCATTGATTCAGGCCATGGGATCTTGTGAGCCCCAGTGAAGCTGGTCACTGTGGTGGCAAAGAAAACAGCTAAAGTCATGTGATATTAAGTGACTCTCTTAAAAAAAATGGCATACAACTTTTAAAGGATGCTTTCCATTTCTAGTTATTACACATACTGGCTATATCCCCCATACTATACAGTACATCCTTGAGCCAATCTTAAATAGTGTGTGCCTCCCACTCCCCATCCCTGTATTGCCTCTCTCCCCATCTCAAGAGGTAGCACAGATCATGGTGGTTCCCTGTCCTGAAAGTCATGATTTTCTTCTAGAATTCTAAGGGTCTGTGTTGACACTTTTGGGGCTTTCCAAAGGTTCCTTCCAGGCTCCTTATTCATCCCAGAAATCTCCAACATCAGGCTTCCCTGGTGGCTCAGACGGTAAAGAAGTGAAGTGAAAGTTGTTCAGTCGTGTCCACCTCTTTGCAACCTCATGGACTAACAGTCCATGGAATTCTCCAGGCCAGAATACTGGAGTGGGTAGCCTTTTCCTTCTTCAGGGGATCTTCCCAACCCAGGGATCAAACCTAGGTCTCCTTCATTGCAGGTGAATTCTTTACCAGCTGAGCCACAAGGGAAGCCTAAGAATACTGGAATGGGTAGCCTAGTCCTTCTCCAGGGGATCTTCCCAACCCAGGAATTGAACCTGTGTCTCCTGCATTGCAGGCGGATTCTTTACCAACTGAGCTATCAGGGAAGCCCTGCCTGCAATGAGGGTTCCATCCCCGAGTCTCCACCTCTGTACCATTCAAGTATGTGATGTTATTAGCACTGATTTCTGAAACTCCTCCAGGAATGACTACTTCTGAACATGTCACTGGGGGTCCATTTGGCCCTTCCTAATATAATGGCCCTTAATCCACAGGTAAGAAAATAAAATTGAGACTTCTACCAGTTGTCAAACCTATGTGCCCTGCTCATTCGCTTCAATCGTGTCTGACTCTGTGTGACCCGTAGACTGGGGCCCACCAGGCTCCTCTGTCCATGGGATCCTCCAGGCAAGAAGACTGGAGAGGGTTGCCATGCCCTCCTCCAGGGCATTTTCCTGACCCAGGGATCAAACCCGTGTCTCTTAAGTCTCCTGCTTTGGCAGGTGGGGTCTTTACCACTAGTCTGCTAAATCTATAAATTGCAGTTATATATTTAAGAACTAATGACATAACCATGTGTAGATCTGAGGGCCTATTGAACTCCACTTGATTCATTAAACAAATTCATCACTTGATCTCCATAATTTCCCACTCTACCTATGGCACTCAGAGAGCTTACCAGATCTCCTGGTATCAATTTCACTTTTTGTTTAACAGTCTCCAAAATCTAGGCATTATCCTTTGTGTGTGTGTGTGTGTGTGTGTGTGTGTGTGTGTATAGTTACCTTGGCAAAGATTTGTTTCAGGAGGAACTTGAGGATATACATGCATATATATATATACATATGCATGCGTGTATCCACCTCTATTAATTATCTGTTCATTATCCATCTATCTATCTAGTGATGTTGTAGGTCCTCTTTCTGTTTCTTTGCTTTTGTTTCCTTAAGGGCACCTAGACTCCCCTTCAAACAATGGACTCTGTATAAATTGACTTAGATCTGGAAATCATTATGAGTCTTCTTCTATTTATCAAATCTGGTTTTTCCTGATTACACAAATCATGTGACAATATGGCCAGATGATTCAGCCCAAGGAATATCACATCTAACCATCATAATAGAAGCCTATAAATCAAGGGACCTTAATTTCTAGTGTAGCTCTCCTGCCCATAAAGTAATTACATAAACCTTAACTCTGATGATTAAATGCAGCCACCTCTTTTTGCTTTCCCATAAGCCCATCAACACTGGTTTCCAGAGGACAGGCCCCATTCAGTCTCTCAAAGACACAGGAACCTCCCTACCCATGAGTCTGTATGGCCTTCTTGAGTAAAATGTTCTTGCTCTCAGTTTTTATCAACCTTCCTCATCCAAGCTGTGAACCCGTATGTGAGGTAATATCTCTGAAGAATAAATAGTGTAGAGTCAGAAAGATAATTTAAACTCAAGGGAAGATTATGAAGACATACTGATAACCCTAGTAGGAGGAAGATAAGTGCTTCTGATGTTCTTAATGAGATTGAGATAAAACATTTGCCAGATACAGAGCCGATCCATTAAGAAAATTACATCAGGGCCAGCAACTGCAATCGGAATGACCATCTGATGCAGTTTCCAGCAATCTACTGCCGTTCTTTGAAACCCATCCATCTCTGGTATTTGCCAAACCTCTGCTGTCTCATGTCATTGATAGTGACACTATTCTTTTCCATTTTTCAGAAATGGTTTGCTATTTGGTTAAATAAAAGGAACTTCAGGGACATCTGTTCAGTCCATTCTTCTAATTGCCAAATATAGTTATTTCAACACATATGGATAATTATTTTAAAATATATGAGTTGGAAATGTAACTTCAGTAATGTTTTAGGAGCCCAGAATTTGTGAGATTGACTTGGGTTAAAACTCCACTCTAGGGACTTCCCAGGCAGTCCAATCATTAAGACTCCATGCTTCCACTGCAGGAGGTATGGGTTCCATCCCTGGTTGGGGAACTAACATCCCACATACCATGTGACCAAAAGGAAAAAGTCTCCAACCTAAGTGCTGGAAGGTAATAACATCCTATGTCCTAGGATTAGTAGTAACTCAGAGCCACTGTTTAATAATACCCAGAGAGCAAGTGCATTTATCCTTCTCAATGGTTATACGTCCTTTTGTGAAAGGCTAGAATAAGATTTCTCTTGCCCAAGCCTTTCACAAGGCTGCCCTGATATTGTTAGGGAGTTGGTTGGAAGTCATTTGATAAATTCATTGCAAAATCCCTATGCCCTGAAGTCCTCTACATTACATCAAGCAGTTTTTCACATCTAAACCTCACCCAGAATGGGCAAATATTGAGTTAACGTTTCAATCAACCAACAAGAGCAAGAACCAAAAAATTAGAACCAGGACCAGCTTTTGAAGAACAAATTGAATCCAGGAGTTCTGATGAGTTTGATTCATGTCAGTGAATTCAGACTGATCTGATCTTGTGGGATTCCTTCCTGGGTCAAGCGCGTTGAGAATCCATTTGCACCTATTTTCCTTGGTGCTATTTTCTTTTATAAAGTAACAAATTTCTGTCATTCTTTTGTTATATAACCATTCTCCTCACAGTTCTGACACTGTAATTGGTACCTTGGGTCATGGTGGGATCTGAGTTGACAGCTCTGGGAACTCTGATAGTTGAAGGAATTACAGAGTCATCAATAAAAGGATAAACAGCCTCTTTAAAATGGAGCAGAAGGGACCTCTCTGGCTGGCAGAGGGCAAGAAGCATGGGTTTGGAGTTTGCATATCCCCAGAATACTCTGAATCTTCCCATAAATCCACATTCTTCCTTTTGACGTGCCAATCTGTCTCCAACCATGCCTCAACTTTCATATAAGAAACCCAGCGAGACTATTAATTCAAATGTCACTGACATTCAGCAACCAAAGAATTCATTTCTTTCTCTAATTTTTGGCTATCTCAGATATGCAGCTGCAGGAGTTAAGAGGTTTTGTTTTGTTTTTTCTTTAACCCAGCCATCGTGGAATCTTTGTTTAGTCTGCCCGAGAACCAAGAATTTAGGGATTTGTGTTTGTCATCCTCTTTCGGGAACAAGCTATTGTTAGAAGCAGCTCTTCTCCTAGAAGACGTTGAATTTCTAAGGTTCTTCACACTGACCCACTGTAGCTATCACTTAGTCATCCAAAGATCCTCGGTTGGATGACCACAAGCGATGGATACTTTTGTCTTGTCATTGCATGCCACAAAGAGCCATATTTATATTCCTGAACTCTAATCAGAATCATTTCAGTCAGGATTCTTGACTGTAAAGGACAGAAGCTGACTCTGGGTAAGTCGCTCAGTTGTGCCTGACTCTTTGCGACCCCATGGACTATACAGTCCATAGAATTCTCCAGGCCAGAATATTGGAGTGGATAGCCTTTGCCTTCTCCAGGGGATCTTCCTGCTCCAGGAATCGAACCCAGGTCTCCCACATTGCAGGCAGATTCTTTACCAGCTGAGCCACAAGGGAAGCCCAGATAACCCAAGAAGAAAGAAAAATTGTGAACAGGTATGGAAGCATGCTAAACCACTTCAGTCATGCCTGACGCTCTGTGATCTCATGGACTGTAGCCTGCCAGGCTCCTCTCTCCATGGGATTCTCCAGGCAAGAATATTGGAGTGGGTTGCCATGACCTTCTCCAAGGATCTTCCTGACCCAGGGATTGAACTCACGTCTCTTACATTTCCTGCATTGGTAGGTGGATTCTTTACCACTAACGACACCTGGGAAAATTATGAGAAGGTTGGGGAACTAGGCTTGGGGAAATGAGGAAAAGAAAAGGAAGTCCAGCGGTCTCAAGTTCAGCCAAAGTCTACCAAGATTCTGTTACTACACTATCTGTGCCAATGGACACTCACTACCACCCCTACTGGTATCACAGCCTCCAGCCACTCGCTGCAGCCCACAAAGCCCTCTCAACTCTTCCCCCTCCTTCTCTGTAAACAATACCCACAGTCTCTGTGTCTTTGTATGACTTTCCCAGGACTCACAGTTCCAGGCTGGGCAAAATCTTTATCTTCCTCGCTAATTGTTCAAGATATTTCCCTAGGCAAGGATTTTGCCTTACGTACACACGTGTGTGCTCAGTCGCTCAGTTGTGTCCAACTCTTTGCAACCCCAGGGACTGTAGCCCACCAGACTCCTCTGTCTATGGAGTTTTCCAGGCACAAATACTGGAGCAGTTTGCCATTTCCCACTCCAGGGATCTTCCCAACCCAGGGATCGAACCTGCATCTCTGGCATCTCTTGCATTGGCCAGCAGATTCTTTACCACTGAGCCACCTGGGAAGTCCCACGTAAACACACAATCCCTGAATCAATTCAATCGACCCACCTTGGGTGGCATTATGCTGCAAGAATGTGAAACCCTGTCTTGCTTCTCAGCCTTAATAGCAATGATCCAACCATGAAAGTTGCCCAGCCAGGCTCAATCACTTTAAAATTTGCCCCCAGTTCAGCAAAGTGCCCTGAGCCAAGCATAAAAGGAACATGTGTAAGTATTTCTCCCAGTTCTACCTCTTTGAGTGGAGTTCTTCACTCTGTGAAGTGGAACTTCTTTCTCTGGTCCTAAAGTTTCCACACTGACATTTCAAAGGCATGTCCCTTGCCCCTATATTTTCTGAGTCCTGTTTGTGGGGCTGTGGCAAGCACAGTGGGAGCACATCTCACTGACGACTGCCGTGTAGGAATGACCCAGAGGTCAGACGAAATGATGTGGCATTCTCCAAAGGGCTGTGCCAGGGACTGGGACTTTCCAAAGTCCTGTTTCATTCAATCCTCTCCGTGGGACACAGATTGAAATTACATTTCTTCTCAACTTTCATTCTCTTCCCATCTTCTCTGTTTGTTCACTATAAAGTACCAAAAACATCGCTAAGGAAATGGTCTCGAGGCTGTTTCGTGCTAGTGAGGACATTTAAAAAAGAAAAAAATGCAGATGTAGGAACAGACATGTAGACACAGTGTGGGGAAGGCGGGGTGGGAGGCGGGTGAGACAAATTGCGAGAGTAGCCTTGATAAATAGACATGGCTGTTGTTTAGTCGCTCAGTCATGTTTGACTCTTTGCAAGCCCATAGACCGTAGCCTGCCAGGATCCTCTGTCCATGGGAGTTTTGTTTTGTTTTGTTTTTTCCCAGGCAAGAATACTGGGGTGGGTTGCCATTTCCTACTCCAGGGGATTTTCCTGACCTAGAGAGCGAACTCCTGTCTCTGTGACTCCTGCATTGCAGGCAGATTCTTACTGCTGGGCCACCAGGGAAGCCCCAATATACACATTATATGATTACTGCAATATATACAATATATCCACTACCGTATGTAAAATAAGATAGCTAGTGGGAACCTGCTGCATGCAGAGGGAGCCCAGTGATGGCCTAGGGGGGTGAGGTGGGGGCGGGCTGTGGGAGGGAGGCTTAAAAGGGAGGGGGCATATGTATACAAACAGCTGCTTCACTTCATTATATAGCAGAAACTAACACACATTGTAAAGCAGTTATACTCCAAATTTTTTAAAAAGTCAATCATGATTGTCTTTTCCAGAAAGAACATTTAACAGGAAAGAAGAGATTCTGTAGCAACTTTGAAAAACGACCCTGTCTAAAAGGTCACATCATTCCTAACTAACAATTGGAAAATTAGGTAACCCTAATGTGTTATTCCCTCACTAGAGCTTAAGTCTTACTCAGCTACAAAGAGAATATGGACCTCATTAGAAAATTAGCTGAAAAAGAATTTTTTGTTTGTTTTTTAACTAAAAATTGAGTCTTTATAGGAATCAGACCTACATTCGAAGTTTAGTTGTCACAGTAATTTGATACAGAATATTATCTTTTGCCCATTTCAAATACAAATATAAACTGCCAACAAAAGAAGGAAAGCATTTTACTCTAAGTTATAGATTCAAGAAGAGGAAACATACCTTGGCCTCATTAATAATCTCCATATTGATTCACCTTCTACGAAAGAGAAACTACTGTTCTCTGGGAACATGGCATTTATTTCCTTCAAGACCTCAAGCAAACAAATTCCAATCAGATGCTCCTCATATAAAATGTGGTTTGGGGAAGATCTGTGTTCACATTTTAATCATTCAACTTTTTTTTTTTTTACACAATATTAAAATGGATTGAGTTTCCCTCCACAGAAGAGAGGACAGTGAGTCACTTGTTTGGAATCACATCAAGGGTGGAATGGGATGTATTCCACTCCCAGAGCCAAGTCACCTACCTTGCTGGTGAACACCCTCCCCAGCAGCCTTTCCCAGCTGGCAGAGCAGGGTAGAGGAGACAGAAAAATATTAGGTATGCTTCCTATGAGCTGAAGTGCAGCCAAATAGCATACTTCCAGGGTATACTCTCGAAGGCTGGCACTCTGAAAGATGCAATTTCTCCATTTCCAAAACTCAACAATTTTCACCAGCACAGCATCGTTCCAATAAAACACTGGTATTTTATTCATCTCTTCCTGAAGTACCATACTTTTATTTTGTAGGCGTCTCTAAATCACATCAATTCACAAAAGATCAATTTCTTGCTGCTATAGTCAAATCAGATGTTACATGCACACACACACACGCCATGCGTTTTTTTTTCCCTTGCTTGTGCCAGTTAGTCATAGATTAGAAATTTGTAGTCGGAGTCACAAAGCTCCCTGAGGCAGGGAACAGGGCTAATAAATGCAGGCTACCTATCCAACAGCCCTATCCTATCCAGACCCAGGCCGCTTCCCTCCACCCTACTTCCCAGCTCACAGCTCCAACTCTCTCTTCTTCAGGGAATGTTGTCTCCATTACAGGAACTCTTCTCTAGCTCATCTTTGTAATTATTATTTGTCAGAGCTTATATAAGTGTGAAGGTGTTGATATCATCAAAACATATTTCACAAGTAACTATCTTTGATAGTTCCTATAAAACCTTAGGGCTTCCCAGGTGGCTCAGGGGTAAAGGATCCACCTGCAATGCAGGAGACGCAAGAGACGTGAGTTCCATCCCTGGATCAGGAAGATCCTCCGGAGAAGGAAACGGCAACTCACTCCAATATTCTAGCCTGGAGGATCCCGTGGACAGAGGAGCCTGGTGGGCTACAGTCCAGGGGGTCACAGAGAGTCAGACATGACTTAGCAACTGAACAGCAACATAGTTGTTGTAAAATAGTTCCTGTAAAATCTTAGCACTGAAGGGATCTCAGGGGCATTGCTGTTCAACCAGCTCATTTTATATGTGGGGAAACCAAGATTACTATAGCTTAAGTCAGTACACACAGATTCTAGGTCTTCTGCTACCGCTTGCATGCTCTTTCCTCTGCTTCAGGGGTAAGCAGACTTTTGCTTTAAGGGACCAGACAACAAATAATTCGGGCTTTGTGGGCCATATACAATATCTGTCCTCTTTTTCATACATTTAAAATTACAAAAACTATTCTTAGTCTTAAGGTCTCACAAAACCAGAAACCAGGGACTTCTCTGGTGGTCCAGTGGTTAAAATCTGCCTGCCACAGCAGGGCACGCAGGTTCGATCCTTGGTCCGGGAAGGTTCCACATGCCATGCAGCAATTAAGCCCCTTTGCCACAACTGCTGAAGCCCGAGCATGCGATAGAGCCTGTGAGTCGCAACAAGAGAAGCCCCTGCAATGAGAAGCCCATGCACTGCAACAGAGAGTGGCCCCTTCTCACCGCAACTAGAGAAAGTCCGTGAGCAACAACAAAGACCCAGCACAAACAAAAATAATTTTTTTAATTAAAAAACAAAAACAACAGACTGCAGACTGGATTTGACTCCAGGGCTACAGTTGGCCAAGTCTTATTCTATTTCATAAGAGTCATCAAAATAAGAGGAATACTTTCAAGTTTACGAGCCTGTGGACTGGTTGGGGTCTTTTGCTTCATTTTGGGACCCAACCAGAGGGGCAGTGACTACTTGGAGCATAGTCTCATAGTGAAGTTCAGAAGATCCCAAAGGAGTCAAGAAAAAAACATGTGATGCCTGTTGAACTGCCTTAATTGCAAATTTAGACTCAGAATTGCCCAACTATGACCTTATTCACATTGCACACGGCCAAGCCGCACATCAACAGAGCAGGAGACTATACTTACCCCTTGGAGCTGGTGAGTCAGGGAGTGATGCTGGAATGATAATGGAGAGGGTTTTCAGAAAACGGTGGTGGTGACATAGTTTTTAATCTCACTGAATCCTCCCATAAACAGACACATCAATTAAGATGGCAAATCAAAGACCTACAAATAAGATACCCCCATATGCTCCAAAAGGCAAGCAGTAACAGCCATCAGACTTACAGAATTTAAGTCATCTTTGTGGAATGAAGCAGAAGTAGGGAAATAAAGCATTGGATGGCTCCCAGAAAAGGAGAAACTCAAAATATCAAACAGCTACTCATTGAAAAGCACTACCCACTCATGCCAGAGCATCACTATAACTGGGAGTTTTGTAAGATCCAATTCATGGACGCATGAAAGAAGACTAAGGGATTTCCCTGGCGACCCAGTGGCTAAGAATTTGCCTTCCAAGGCAGCGGACGCAGGGTCAGTCCCTGAAACTGAGATCCCACATGCCACAGGGCCACTAAGCCCGCACACCACAACTAGTACCACAACCTTGAGCCTGCATGCTCGACCAGACGGCCCACTCGCTCTAGAGCTCGTGCTCTGCGACTGGAAAAAGCCCGTTCCCCGCAACGAAGAGCCCACACAAGGAAGACCCGGCATGGCCAAAACAAAAACCTAAAAGAAGAAGCAGCCTGATATGAGGTCTGCAGCTTCTGGAGCACACTGGGCCCCATAAACTCGTAAAACTAATCCGTCTCCTGTGCAAACCTCCTTACTGATGAGAAATTTCTGGGAGTAGAACCCAGTTTTGAGAAGGACAGGGATAATTGGGGTATGAGAAAAGAAGGTCCAGATAAAATTGAGGAACGGGAGAGATCGCAAAAAGAACACTATATGTGTGTGTGTGTGTGTGTGTGTACATATATACATATATATATATATACACACACATATATATATATACACATATTTAGTTTCATTTTTATAAATAATAAAAGTGGTTGTAATTTCAACTCTAGTTCTGCTTTCTGGGAGGAACCACCTGATACTCCTTTCCTTGGACAGCCATAATATATTAACACAAACTCAGTGGCTTAAACCAACAGAAATTATGGTCTTATTGTCCTGGAAGCTACAAGCCTGAAATCAAGGGTCAGCAGGGTGGGGCTCCCTCCGAAGCCTCGAGGAAGCATCCTTGCCCATCTTTTCTGGCTCCTGGTGGTTCCAGTCTGATTGGTGTCCCGTAACTGCAGGAGCAACACTTCAATGTCTCCCTCCATCCTCACATGGTTTCTTCTCTCTCACTGTCTCCTCTGTGTCTGTGTCTCTTATGTGACCTCTCTTCTTATGAGGATGCCAGTCCCCGGATGTATGGCACAATCACCTCATCCTAACTTCACAATATCTGCAAAGACCTATTTCCACATCAGGGCACAAGCAGGTACCAGTGGTTATAACTTGGATATATTGTTTGGGGGCAGTGGTGTACGAGTCAACCCCCGACACACTTGTATTTCCCCTAGACTCTCTCTCTGAATCTTCTTTGGGTCTTACCTTCTGAGGCTCTGAGCAATTCTACTCCTAAGTATTCACCCAAGAGAAATGAAAACATATGAGCACAAAAAGGACTTACACCAGAATGTTCTTAGCAGCCGTGTTAATTATTCATAATACTCCAAACTGGAAAAAAATAAAAGTTACTTAGCAATGAGTGGTTGACAGCCTTCTTCTCCTTCTATTCACTTGGATAAACCTCAGCATCCCGTGGAGTAGGAAATGGTTCAGAAGAGCAAACTGCATTACTCTGTCTCTATGAAATCCAGCGACGGGGAAACTAAATCTGCTGAAGGGAATCAGCAATGGGGAAGAACATGGTGAGCAGTGAGCAATAGACTAGAATGAGGATTAAAGGAAATTACTGGCATGATGAAAACGTTACACATTTAGTTTGGGGTAGCCTGTAATGACAAAACTTATTACACTGAACATTTAAGACCTGCGCCTCTTGTTTTAGGTAAATTTTACCTTAATTAAAACATAAAGCCCAAGTTTCTTCAGGTTGCTTGGAGTGCTTGCTAATACCTATGTTTTATTTATCTCTCTGGGCTTCTGAGGTGGCGCTAGTGGTAAAGAGCCTGCCTGCCAATGTGGGAGACATAAGAGACGTGGGTTCAATCCCTGGGTCGGGAGATCCTATGAAGGAGGGCATGGCAACCCACTCCAGTATTCTTGCCTGGAGAATCCCATGGACAGAGGAGCCTGGTGGGCTACAGTCCATAGAGTTACAGAGAGTCAGACATGACTGAGTGACTTCACGCACACTTCAGCAGTGCGCACATTTCTCTCTCTGACTTTATCTTTTACTTAAACTCTGGGCACATATTCAGGTCTAATCCCAGTCACGGATGTTTGCCCTACAAGTGTCTGTAGTTCGATTCCCAGATCAAATCCAAATTCTATTCTGTATGCCTATTTCATATCACTCATCAGTCTCCAGAAGTATTATACTGGTTTCGTATCTGTTTCTCTCTCTAGACTATGTATTCCTGGGAAGCAACGATCTTTTCTAGCTTTTTTGTCATGGTATATACAATGTCTAGAATAGTATTGATTAAATGAATCAATGAAAAAGAAAAGGAAGGAAGGAAACGAGAGACCTAAATAGAATTTGGATTTGATCTGAGAATCACGCTACAGACATTTGTAGTGTAAACATCTGCAACTGGAACTGGACTTGCCTGGTGGCTCAGCAGTAAAGATTTAGCCTGCCAATGCAGGAGACGTGGGTCCAATCCCCGGGTCAGAAAGATCCCCTGGAGAAGGAGATGGCTGCCCACTCCGGTATTCTTGCCCGGGAAATCCCATGGACAGAGGAGGCTGGTGGGCTATAGTCCATGGGGTTAAGAAGAGTTGGACACAAATTAGTAACTAAACAACAAGAACACAGACTAACCATGGTGAGATCAGGTACCTTGGAATCAGAAAAAAAATATGTAGGATTTCTGGCAAATTACCTAGACTATCTCAATCTCTGAGTCTGGCTCAGCTGGGAAGCAGGTGGCTAATCCAGCTGAGCTTAGATGAAGGCTTGAGACTCTGCTCCCAGAACTCTCACCTTCCTCCCAGACCAGCAGGCTAGCCCAGGCATGTCCTTCTCACGGGCATGGCAGAGATGTCCCAGTCCAGGTACAATCGTTGTTATGGTTTTTCAGTCGTCAAATCGTGTTCGGTTGTGACCCCATGGACTGCAGCAAGCCAGGCCCCTCTGACCCTCACCATCTCCTGGAGTTTGCTCAAGTTCGTGTCCATTGAACAATGGACAGTGTGCAATCAGCGGACACTTTAATAAAACTTCCTCTTGTGTCAAATTAAGGTTTGAAAGTCTAAACCAGAAATCAAGGAGCCAGGAATATATTCTGTCACTTTATGGGAGGAATTAGAAAGTCACATGCAAAGGGCATGGATATAGGGCAGAATGAAGGTGTCCCATGGATGCAATCTGTCATTCCCAGGTGGGTGAGTGGTAAGGAATCTGTCTGCCAATGAAGGACATGCAGATTCAATCCCATGGTAGGGAAGATCCCCTGGAGGAGGAAATGGCAACCCACTTCAGTATTCTTGCCTGGAATATTCCATGGAGAGGAGTCTGGGGGGCTACAGTCTGTGGGGTCGCAAAGCGTCGGACACAACTTAGTGACTGAGCACGCATGCATGCCCTTGGCCATAAGAGTGACTGGTCAAATACAGTGGCTGCTTCAGGAGAGGTGGCCCCTCCCTGTTTCTATGGAGACAGCTCAGGGCGTGAGTATTATTAAGGATGGGTTTGAAGGAACCATTGCTACTCAGTTAGAAAGGTATTGTTGCTGCTGCAGCAGCTGCCTCCTAGTCCCCAAGGAAATGTTCTAAACATGGTAGTTTATTAATAATAAAGAAGATAGTTCCTGTGACAAGAAAAAAAGAACATAGCATTCAACTGAAAAAATAAGTGGACTTCCCAGAGAATGCTGCACTGCAGGCACATACAAACTAGGATTATGAATATGGCTTCCTGAAACAACTCTGTAAAATTAATACTGTAAACAACGTTTTCAACTTCAAGTCTTGAACACTGATGAACCACCATTGTCTATAAGCTTAACAACACACTCGGCTCATCTGTCCCCGAGTAGGTGAGACTAAAGCTTCAGACCAAGGTTCCATCAATTGCCCAGTAGTGACAAAGAGTTTCAGCCTTGTCACCCGGCAGGTAATCTCTATCAGGGGAAAAAGAAGCCAGTTCCAGGTAAGGCTCAGACTGACAATGAGACAATGCTCTGGGCACTGCCTGACTATGTAGGAAGAAGCAAAGAAAGTTGGTTCTCTCCCTTGGGGAATGAGCTGTTCCAGCTCTTTATTTGTTTTGATAGCAAAGTTATGCATGAAACTATGTGTAAAACGCGTGTTACATAAACAAATCTTCACTGCAGCACTGAGCTCACCAAGCACGAAGGACTTGATTGAAGTAGCCAAGTGGCACATGTGTCTCCTGCCAAAGTGAAGTGTTAGCTGCTCAGTCGTGTCCCCGTGGACCCCATGGACTGTAGCCCGCCAGGCTCCTCTGTCCACAGAATTCTCCAGGCAAGAATACTGGAGTGGGTAGCCATTCCCTTCTCCAGGGGATCTTCCCCCACCAGGGATCAAATCCAGGTCTCCTGCATTGCAGGCAGATTCTTTACCCTCTGAGCCACCAGGGGATTGGAGCAAGAAATCTTGCAATTGTGGTCCTTGTGTGCATGTATGAGTGTGTTTATGGGCATGTTTAACATGCATTCCACATTTTTTAAATACCTCCTCTTTGGAAAACATGCAAGGGACTCTACTGGTAGTCCAATGGTTAAGGATCTGCCCTGCAACGCAAGGGACTTGGGTTTGACCCTGAGTTGGGGAACTAAGATCTCACACACTGTGGAGCAACTAAGCCCACATACCACAACTACTGAACCTGCATGCTCCAGAGGCCACGCACCTTAACTAGAGAGTCTGTGTGCCACAATGAAAGATCCCACATGATGCAACAAAAATCCTGTGTGCAGCAATTAAGATCTTACGAAGCCAAATAAATAAATACATTTTTGAAAAAAAAAAAAAAAAAGAAAACATTATACAAAAGCTCAAGCTGAAAAGAAAGGGGAAAAAAAGGGCTGATTCTGATTGCATGGGCTCCTTTTCCTCCAAGGGAGGAAGAAAACTGTGTAAACAGGTCATTTGAAGCCAGTAACTAACCTGTGTGACTATGTTTGTTCATCAATGTGCACCCCCATGTTCATCTCAGCAGGATCCTGCCTTAACAACATGCTTGAGACTTCTTGTTTCCAAAGCCACATGGGAAACCCAATCAGTAAACTTTAATGGGCATCCCTGGGGTCATAAGCAGACAAGCCAGGATTCTTGTTCTGGCTTGAATGGTCATGAGAGGCTAAGGTGGGGAAGATTCCAGAGGCTCCTTCTACTTATCTTGCCTTCCTTCTTGAGGAAGGTCATAGCTCTAGGTGACAAAGAGGGCAAAGGGAATGGAGAACAGACCAAGAACTTAAAGGAATATAGGAACTTCATGCTTTCCCAACAGAAAAGACCCCTTAACCTCATCTAGCCATTACTGTTGTTGCTATTCAATCACTAAGTTGGGTCCGACTCTCTGTGACCCCATGGACTGCAGCACACCAGGCTTCCCTGTCCTTCACTGTCTCCTGAAGCTTGCTCAAGCTCATGTCCATTGAGTTGGTGATGGACATGACTCATCCAACCATCTCATCTTCTGCTGCCTTGTTCTCCTGCCCTCAATCTTTCTCAGCATCAGGGTCTTTTCCAATGAGTCAGCCCTTTGCATTAGGTGGCCAAAGTATGGGAGCTTCAGCTTCAGCATCTGCCCTTCTAATGAACATTCAGGGTTGCTTTTCTTTAGGATTGACTGGTTTAATCTCCTTGCTGTCCAAGGGACTCTCAAGAGTTTTCTCCAGCCCCACAATTCAAAAGCATCAATTCTTCGGCCACACAGAAGCATATTAAGTCAACTTTTGGAGTACATGCAAGGACAAAGGTGTTGCTTGTGACTTAACAGTTTTGAGCAAAGTTTGACTTCCCTAATCTCTGCAACGTAGCTCTAGGAAGACCCTTCTTCTCAGTAGAGAGTGAAGATTCTATTTGCGCTAAGACAGTCATACCCCTATTAGAGGGATTGAAATTTTTCATTTTCCTCTTCTCTTCCCCAAGCTACAATGGGTTACCATCAATGCCCTTGGACCAGTGCCCTGAAGAGTTTTTATTTATTTATTTTTAATTTATTTTATGCTTTGCTGGGTCTTTGTTGCTCTGCGCAGCCTTGCTCTAGTGGCAGGGAGCAGGGACTACTCCCTATTTCCGGTGCTCAGGCTTCTTTGGTGGAGCTCAGTAGTTGCTCTGAGGCATGTGGAATCTTCCTGGACCAGGGATTGAACCCATGTCCTCTGCATTGGCAGCCAGATTCTTAAGCACTGGACTACTAGGGGAAGTGCTAAAGAAGTTTTTGTTATTCTATCCTGATACAGATTAAGAATTTTGTTCCTTAGAAGAGGTAAGGTGGACAGGTCTGGATGGACTTCCAACAGTGGCTACTGTTCCCTCCCTCAGCCAAAATCGTGGTGGGGGGGAATCCTCCAGATGCACACCCTTCCCACCCCCCACCCCACCCCCCACCCCGCTTTCCCCCTTGCAATGCCTGGTGGAACTCTTGGAGAAAATCCTGCAGGCTGGGCT
This sequence comes from Muntiacus reevesi, assembly GCF_963930625.1. Lineage (NCBI taxonomy): Eukaryota > Metazoa > Chordata > Mammalia > Artiodactyla > Cervidae > Muntiacus > Muntiacus reevesi. The sequence goes on along the minus strand of NC_089250.1, from coordinate 209,895,006 downwards.
AAACTTCCTATATCTGCAGTACCCAATGATGTCCCATTAGCAATCTAGCCCACACTAACAATTTTTAGTAATTGTTTTCAACATACAGAAAAGGTCACTGTGTGCCATGCTGTTCCGTGCCATGCTGAACTGCTTCAGTTGTGTCCAACTCTTTGAGACTGTAGCCCGCCGGGTTTCTCTGTCCATTGGATTCTCCAGGCAAGAATACTGGAGCGGGCTGCCAAGCCCTTCACGAAAAGATCTGTATAGCCAAAGCTCTTTCCAGGAATCATGTATAGATGTGAGAGCTGGATCATAAAGAAGGCTGACTGCCAAAGAATTGATGCTTTCAAATTCAAATTATGGTGCTGGAGAAGACTCTTGAGAGTAAGGAGATCAAACCAGTCAACCCTAAAGGAAATCAACCCTGAATATTCATTGGAAGGACTGATGCTGAAGCTGAAGCTCCAGTACTTTGGACCTGATACGAAGAGATGACTCATTGGAAAAGACCCTGATGCTGGGAAAGACTAAAGGCATAAGGAGAAGAAGGCAACAGAGGATGAGATGATTGGATAACATCACCTACTCAATGGACATAAGTTTGACCAAACTCCAGGAGATAGTGAAGGACAGGGAAGCCTGGTGTGCTGCAGTCCATAGGGTTGCAAAGAGTCAGATACTGACTGAACAACAACAAAATCAATTTCTAACTGAATCTTCTGACCCACTTCTGTGACATCTGCCCAGATAAGAAAATGCCCAGATCTTACTTCTTCCTGCAGACATCCAAATCTCTCCAGATTTAGATTAGTTGCTTGCCCTGCTATCTTTGGTTTTATGATGAGCTTAAGAAAAGCAATTAATTTTAAGGTTTTTTTTAATGTGTACCACTTTTAAAGTCTTTATTGAATTTATTACAATATTGCTTCTATGGTTTATGTTCTGCTTTTCTGATCATGAGGCATGTGGGATCCTAGCTCTCTGAAGGGATCAAACACACAACTCCTTCATTGGAAGGTGAAGTCTTAACCATTGAACCACTAGGGAAGTCTGCATGAAACACATTTAATTGTCAGTGTGTCTGGATTCTTTCTTTTGCAAGGGCAGGAGCAATGCTCTTTCCAGCTTTCTCCATCTCCAAACTTAGTTGCTGGTATATTTGATCACTCTTCCTTCAATTTTCCCCTATTTGTGCCCAGGGATTTTGTTCAGTAACAAGTGATTCTCCATTTCACATTTCTCTTTTGCCAAACTTCTGTTGGAATTTCTACGTGCCTCCCTCAAATAGCTCACCCCATGTGATGGCAGAGTTTTGCAGGATGCTACATGCTGTGAATATATCATAGACACTGCTGGGTCAGAAAAGCAATGCATTACCAGATTTCTTTGAGCATCTGAAATCAGCTCTTAAAATGTCAAACATCCCTTTGATGCCCTGCTGCTCCCATGGGGAACATTATAATTTTCCTCTGAGGGCATGGAATTGGTGCTGTTCTTTATCCATGTAAGTCAATGAAGTATATATTAAACACCTACTATGCACATAGGGTGGTTTTGAGTTCTGTGGAGGGCTGTGGAACTTGACCTGTGTTCTTAAACTTTTGGACAAGAAAGTCCAGACCTCTAGTTTCATGAGTTCAAGTGCTCATGATTTTTAGGTGCCAAGATCGTCTTCCCAGGTGGCACTAGTGGTAAAGAATCTGCCTGCGATGCAGGAGACACAAGAAAGACTAGGGTTTGATCCCTGGGTCAGGAAGAGCCCCTAGAGTAGGAAATGGCAACCTGCTCCAGTATTCTTGCCTGGAAAATTCCATGGACAGAGAAGCCTGGTGGACTACAGTCCATGGGGTCACAAAAGAGTTGGACATGATTGAACAACTGAGCACACAGCAGTAAGAGGGTCCCCTGTTAGGAAAACTCTTAGTCCTAAAGATGTAGTCCAAACCAGAGCCCTAATATTCACCAAAGCAGTAGACAGGCTGCCTCTCATCTGCTTCTGACCCATCTCTGACTTCCCAGCTATTGATCCTATTTTATAGCAGTGACTACTTGGCTTTTAGACATAGCTTTGCCCCTTTATTCTGCCTCTTACTTCCAAAACAGACACTAATACCTACACTTCTCCTATAATGCCCTCCATACATCCAATTTCAGTTTTGCTCTAAACTCCATGTCTCTTTTTCATGTGTTCTCTAGTTCCATAGGTAGCTGACTATCATAAGGTAACCTTCTACCATATGATAACTTATTACCATACTTCTAATATATGGATAGTTGCCACAACTAGAGCCCAAGACACCCCTTTTCTTGCATCCTTCTCCCCCAGGTCAGTCATGGAGTGGTATTTGAGGCTTGGAAAGCAAAGCAAGTGGAAGGAGTAAGGATGGAGTCATGGGTATTGGTGATATAGACATGAAATACCACTGTTGAGAGAGTGGTATTGAGGCGACCAACCTAGGCTCTACAGGTAAGTCTACTAAGTGACATTGAGCAAAAGACTCAACACCTCTGAGTCTCGGCCTCATAGACTCACATAAGGATTACATGTTTTCTACAAAGCACTTGGCACACTGTCTGGCCCATAAAACATACTCAGTAAATTCAAACAGCTGTTACTATTATAACTGATACTGCAAGTGGACCTTGACCACACAGGACCTGGAAGGAGCCCAGTTCCTAACGCAATGAAGTCACAGTTGGAAAAATAAGGAAAACATGATCTGATCCCTACCCTGCTGAGTATTAAATAGAGACTCTGGCTGCAACTAGACATAGCCAAGGTGAGGCATTTCAATAACCTGGCCATGTCTGTTTCTGGTCTATTTCCCCCTGCTGATACAGAAGAAAGGGGAGACACTACCATTTCCTGAAACTTCCAATACACCAGCCACCATGCTAGGTATATTTAACTTTCATTCCTCTCGGTTTACCAACTGCCTTTCACTCTCCATGTCCCAACCTCTGCAGCAGTCGATGGATGGCATTGAGCACTGGTATCATAAATGCCTTCCCAAATACTCAGTCATACAAGCAGTCAACACTACTGCCTGAGCATGTATTAATGTGGGAACCTTCTGTGTGCATGTAGACATTCCCCCTCCATGGGTTCCTGTAAGTCAGCTCCCAGGACGTTCTGCCTTAGGGCATTACTATTGTGGTCACACATGAGCGTGATAAATAATCTGAACAAGCTTTCTCAGGTGCAATATTTATGGTTCAGTTTGAAGCGAAGAACAGTCAGAGGCAATGGGTAAAAACTAATTTACTGTAATGTCACCATGGATATATAGCAAATAGCTGTAAACAAGTATGTACAATATAATTAAAAATATGATAACATTATAAAATAGGATGATGGCTAGTTAGAGAGGAAGATCTATCAAGTAGGAATATGTGTATATCACTTGAAATATTGCCTCAATTACTTGGTGTCATCAGCTCAGGCTCCTCAACACAAAAAAACAATCCTTACAAATGCCGACTTCAAATGACAAACACTGTTTATTTCTACACTTGGTTTCCTTTCATTCCATCTGTCCACAGAAATTTTCCTGCAGTGTCTATTGAACAAATGACTGCAAGACAAGGATAATACTCAAATTATTGAACTCTATCCTGTTTCATTCCTGACTCCTCAATGGATCTCATTGTGAGAGATGAGTTAAAGAAAGTGTAAGTCGCTCAGTCATGTCTGACTCTTTGTGACCCCATGGGCTGTAGCCCTCCAGGCTCTTCTGTCTATGGAATTCTCCAGGCAAGAATAATGGAGTGGGTAGCGATTCTCCTCTTCTGGGGATCTTCCTGACCCAGGGATTGAGCCTGAGTCTCCTGCATTGCAGACAGATTCTTTACCCTCTCAGCCACCAGGGAAGCCCTGAGTTAGAGAAGGCATCCTTAAGTCTCTCAGCATAAGACACCCAAGAATACTCATGCATGAGAACAAGGGAGAAAAATTAAAGTAAATGGGATGGTTCATTAATAAACACAAATAATTTACCTATACCATTTCAGACAGGTGAATCAATTCTCTGGTTGCAAAGGTGCTCAGACAATCAATCACTAGGTGGTATGAAAATCTAGAAGATTTTCACAAGGGAGGTAAGTGGATCCTCAAGATCCCACAAGAGAAGTAAAGTGGATCCGTGCAGGTTGTGCTGTGTATTTTCAGCCCTGTCACCCTTCTCAGTAAGGCTACGGCAGCATTTACAAAATTGACCGTAAGTTATTTTTTTTTAAAAAGCAGCAACTCAACATTTATCTCTAGTTCTGCATCATTCTCCTCAAGCTGTTTCTCATGCTTGACTTCTGGTTCCCTTCGGCTACAAAATTTTCTGTTTTCCCATTTATATTCTGGCCTCAATGCTGAGCAGTTAGCTGACTTTGCTTTGCTTTGGCCAGGAGTCTCACCACTCTTCATCTAAAGCAGCTTGAGGAGTTATTCCAATCTGATTCATTCAACATTTAGAGCTTTCTATTACTCACTTCTTTCATCTACAATTTGCCAAAAGGTTTGTCTTGCCCTGGTTCACAAGTGGGCTTCCCCAATGGCTCCGCAGGTAAAGAATCCACCTGCCAATGCAAGAGACACAAGAGACACAAGTTCAATCCCCGGGTCGGGAAGATCCCTTGGAGAAGGAAATGGTAGCCCACTCCAGTACTCTTGCCTGGAGAATTCCATGGACAGAGCAGCCTGGCAATCCATAGGGTCACAAACAGTCAAACATGACTGAGTGCACACACACACACACACACATTATTCATTTCTTTCAAGTGCAACTTGCTAAAAGGTTTGTCTTGCCCTACCTAGTCTGCAAGTAAAGACCAAGTTCCCACTGCCTACCTGGCCAGCGTGGTTTCTCAAGTTTCCTGTATTATGCCTGGTCCACCTAAGAGTCATCCTGATGGCCCTGCTAGCATCCTTACTATACGCAGATTCTGAATTAAAGCCATAAGCCTTTTAACTGTCCTCACCATGACTTTCTTGGAACACTCTTTCTCTTACCTTTTACTCGTTCCAATGTTACCCACACCCAAATTCAATTCTAATTTAGCACTTTCATGAATCTACTCTCACTTTTCACTCCTCAACTCAGCCCTTGTTTTAATTATTGAATGTAGCAATAAAATATAAAATAATAACTTACAATTGCTTTATATCTACCCACAAGATTTGGAATTCCTTGAGCAGAGGGATTACACCTTATCAACATTGACCCCTCGTAGTGCTGTTAAATAAACAAGACAACAGACCCCAAATGGAGCCACATCACCAAACTGAGGCTTAATTATCATGTCTAATCTCCCAGACAAGGAATCTTAAAACCAGTCAATCAGGAAAGGCTTTAATCAGCACTAGTTAGGTCATCTGCCTGCGGGATCCCTGCATTCCCTGAAGGACAGAAACTTTGCTAAGCAACCTGCCTTTTTTTTTTTGCCCCCAGGATAATAACTTCCTTGATTCCACTCCCTTCTGGCTATTAAAGTCTCCTTTTTATATGTATACATACAGCTGATTCACTTCACTGTACAGCAGGAACTAATGCAACACTGTAAAGCAGTTATCTTCCAATTTTAAAAAAAAATTAAAGATTAAGGGCTTCCCTGGTGGCTCAGCGGTAAAGAATCTGCCTGCAATGCAGGAGACATGGGTTCAATCCCTGGGTGAAGAAGATTCCCCAGGAGAAGGAAATGGCAACACATTCCAGTATTCTTACCTGGAGAATTCCATGGACAGAGGAGCCTGGTAGGCTACAGTCCATAGTGTCGCAAAGAGTCGGACATAACAGAAGTGATTTAGCATGTATGCATGCACTCAAAAAGAAAGAAAAACATTCTAAGACGCACAGTTCTAAATCTAGAATATAGGAAACTTTTGATCTACATCTTAGATGAAGATCTCCTTGATATAAAAAGCAAACTGAAGATAATATAGTTGGATGAGTGTGTTACTCTCTGAATCATTCAGGTTGCCATCCAATTCTTCGAGGAAGTAAAAAACCACTATACTTGTCCTATAAATTTAGTCTTTACAAGAGCAAAAATGAGGATCTAGAAACAATTTAAATCCCACTTACCATCTTGATCAATCCCCAAACCTCCCTTATTTCATCTCAAAAGGCTTGCATATGTTATAAAAGATCTGGGCTTTAGGAACAAAGTTTCTTCTTCATGGAACTTGCATTCTTTCTCTGTGACTAGACTTTTCTAGCCTTTTCATACTGTTCATGGGATTCACTTCATGGCAAATAGGTTGGGAAAAAGTAAAAAAGACAGATTTTATTTTCTTGAATTCCAAAATCACTGCAGACAGTGACTACAGCCACAAAGTTAAAAGACACCTGCTCCTTGGAAGAAAAGCTATGACAAACCTATACAGTGTATTAAAAAGCAGAGACATCACTTTGTCAACAAAGGTACATATAGTAAAAGCTATAGTTTTTCCAGTAGTCATGTAGGGATGCGAAAGTTGGACCATAAAGAAGGCTGAGTGCTAAAGAATTTATGCTTTTGAATTGTGGTGCTGGAGAAGACTCCTGAGAGTCCCTTGGACAAAGAGATCAAACCAGTCAATCCTAAAGGAAATCAGTCCTGAATATTCTTTGGAAAGACTGATGCTGAGTTGAAGCTCTAATACTTTGGCAACCTGATGCGAAGAGTTGACTCATTGGAAAAGACCCTCTTGTTGGGAGAGATTAAGGGCAGGAGAAGAAGTGGGTAACAGATGATGAGAGGATTGGATGGCATCACCAACTCAATGGACATGAGTTTGAGCAAACTCTGGGAGATGGTGAAAGACAGGGAAGCCTGGTGTGCTGCAGTCCATGGGGTCACAACGAGTTGGACGTAAATTAGTGACTGAACAACAATAACAAGATTTTTCTTGGAACCAAGGTAATTCTTACCAAAAAAAAAAAAAAGAAGAAAAAAAGGAAAGGTTACCTTGAAAATTATGCCTGTGAAAAATTTTAAAAGTCTCTTCCACAAATATTAGTGAAAAGCTTGAACCACCTGCCATCTGAGCAGATAAAGTTCCATCTGCCAGAAACACAATTTGGATCCAACTGTTCTTTTATAAGCTAGTGAGTTTTACATTATCATATCTACCTCATGGCTAAAATTTGAAAATGAAAGCTATAATATCTCTGCATCTGTCTGTATGTTTATGTATACTTACGTATGTATGTTATGAATGTATAACACTTTTCTATGTCCAGATGGCATTGCCAAAATTAATTTATAAAAGAGCTCTATTTAATTGGTTTAAAGAAAAATAAGTGCTTGTCAAAGTAATTGTTCTCTCAGAAAACAGAAACTAACCCAAATGTTTTTCAAATCTACATGATTTAGGATAATCTTCAGTAAATAAAAGCTAGTGTAAGTTTGTTGGTTTAATTAAAATAGGCATGTCTTCTTCAAGGCTATCAGCATTAACTTTAGTGCAGACATGCAACTTTTATTCCACTAGGATTTTCTTTATTCTGCTAAGATTTTCTAGTCAAATGACTTATCTCTGTTACTAAATTTATCAGCAGGAAAAATAACTTTTAAGATGATGGTTAGATGTTTAATGTCTTGTGAAACATTCATGAATAATCTAAACATGATTGCTTTTAACAAGTAAATTAAACAGATGTAGGACAAATAAAAGTTTATAAGTAAACTTTTGAAAAGTGATGAGGTTTTACAAGACATAGTTTTTAAAATCCTTTGGTAACTTGAAACCTTAGAGTTTTGCTGAGTTAAGTTAATGGTGGAAATTAATTGACTATCCAGGTCACTTCCAAATAAGGTGAACTACTGAAACAGTAATTAATCAACGTAAGATTTACCTAATTCTTCTCACTATTACAGAAAAAAGCTAAAGATTGGGTCTCTCAATAAATGTGTTCTGTGCCACTTTGAAAAATCCACCATGAGGAAGAATATACTTTAAAAATTATGAAATCAATTAATTTATCAGTCCACAGAAGGCTAGTGTAATATTCTTAGTTTTCACTAGGAATTAAAGATTCTAAGCATTAAGATTTCTAATCTTTAAAATTAAGATTTGTAATCTTTAATTACATTATATGTCATTAAAACTACTTAAAAATAGTAACGGTGAAAAGAAACAACTGTGTGAAAAGTAGGAAAGAAAAGTAAGATGATTGATTATTCCAGAATGAGAAAGAAGAAACAAAAATAGAACAAAATCTGCATGAATGGTAAAAGGTTGTGGAAGTCTTGTGAAAAAGGAATCTTAGGAACGAAATTTTATGTGTGGTCAAACTGGCTATTTTAAAAAGAGAAAATAAGACTTGGGCTTGTTAGCCTGTAATAGCTTCCCGGGTGACACAGTGGTGAAGAATCTGCCTGCCAACTGAAGAGACGAAAGAGACATGGGTTGGGCGAGACATCTTCCCCGGGTTGGGAAGATCCCCTGGAGAAGGAAATGGTAACCCGCTCCAGTGTTCTTGCCTGGAGAATCCCATGGACAGAGGGGCCTGGCAGGAGTCCACGGGGCTGGAAAGAGTCAGACACAACTGAGCGTGCACGCACGCAATCCTCACAACAACATTCTGAGGGTTATTATTCAACGTTTAGCAAAAGAAACTGAGACACTAAGAGCTTAGGCAACTTGCCTAAGTTTATATAGCCATTAAGGAGCTATTAATACATTACTTGTCAGCATAAATATAATTTGCAATCTAGAGAAAAGAATTAAACCAAAGAACATAAAATATATTTAAAGGAATGATTCAAGGAAAACTTTGAGAAACAAAAGCTTTGAGAACTTATGAATGGAAAATATACACTGTGTCCCAGGAAAAACTTGCTAGAGAATCAATATTACTAAGATAATAAAGTTATTAGGCTTCAAAGATAAAGAAAGCAGATAAAAGCAAAACAGAGTGTTTTAAAAATATATATCAAATTTTAAAAAGAGAGAAAAATTAGCTGGCCTCTCATCACTCTATACCAAGGTTCATCGCTAGAAAACACTTGAGAAATATCAATAGAGTTTAATTTAAGAATGTCATACCCAACTAAACTGTCACTCAAGTACACAAACCTTTTGATCCTACAGGAGCTTAGGTAATACATTCTCAATGAGCCTTTCTTGAATAAGCTACCAAATAAACTTCAGCCAAGAAGTGACTAGTGAAGAAATGTTAGCAAAAAAACTGGAACTGAATCCAATTTCCAACAGAATTGAGCATAAAACAATGGGAAATGTTATAAATAATGACAACTTAGAAAGCATATAATTAGCCAAAATAAAAGCAAAAAGGAGACATCAGTTGAAAGGTAATATTGTTACCCTGGTTTCTTCATCTTTTATGTTGGGGGATCAAAAGATGTTTTCCAAAACTGATCAATATGGACATAGAGAGAGGGGAAGAGAGGGTGAGATGTATGGAAAGAGTAACATGGAAACTTACATTACTATATGTAAAATAGATCACCAATGGGAATTTGCTGTCTGGCTCAGGAAACTCAAACAGGCGCTCCGTATCAACCTAGAGGTGTGGGATGGGGAGGGAGATGAGAGGGAGGTTCAAAAGAGAGAGGATATATATATACCTACGGTTGATTCATGTTGAGGTTTGATAGAAAACAGCAAAATTCTGTAAAGCAATTATCCTTCAATAAAAACTAAATTAATTGTAAAAAGAATGCTTTAACTTAAAACAAATAATAACAAGGTCAGAAAAGAAAACAAATTTTGGGTTAGGCTAATAAAGTTTCTTTTTTCAGTATTTTCTTATTGGGATAAATTTGTATTTAGATAAAGTCAAAATGTAAAGAGGCTGCTGCTGCTGCTAAGTCGCTTCAGTCGTGTCTGACTCTGTGCAACCCCATAGACGGCAGCCCACCAGGCTCCCCCGTCCCTGGGATTCTCCAGGCAAGAATACTGGAGTGGGTTGCCACTTTGTTCTCCAATGCGTGAAAGTGAAAAGTGAAAGTGAAGTCACTCAGTTGTGTCCGACACTTAGCGACCCCATGGACTGCAGCCCACCAGGCTCCTCTGTCCATGGGATTTTCCAGGCAAGAGTACTGGACTGGGGTGCCATTGCCTTCTCTGTAAAGAGGCTGTATCTATGTATCTGATGCCAGAGATAAACAGAGAGATAAATTTGTACCAGTCATTCTGGTGGAGTCCTGGGGATACTTCTTAGTGATTCTTATTGAGGTTGGAGGGCCGAAATAGAAATGCTCTCATATTTAGCCTGCTATGGGCAGGCTAGGTAGGGTGTAGGAGATGGGTGTAGGGTTGGAGTAGGGATAAAAAGGAGATTGCAAATGACAAAGATGGAGGGGTAGCAAAATAATGAATGGGTGAGCGCGTTAGAGAAATGTAAATAGAATATGAACAACTAAAGTAGATTGATACACAATTTAAGAACACATTTAAAGTTTAGAGACCTCCTTGGTGGTCCAGTGGCTTAAGATTGTGTGATCCTAATGCAGGGGGCCCAGGTCAAATATCTGGTCAGAGAGTTAGATCTGCAAGCTGCACCTAAGGAGGCTGCAATGAAAATTAAAGATCCCGCATGACACAATGGCACCCCACTTCAGTACTCTTGCCTAGAGAATTCCATGGACAGAGGAGCCTGGTGGGGTGCTGTCCATGGGGTCGCCCACGGTCGGACACGACTGAAGCGACTTAGCATGCATGCATGCATTGGAGAAGGAAATGGCAACCCACTCCAGTGTTCTTGCCTGGAGAATCCCAGGGACAGAGGAGCCTGGTGGGCTGCCATCTATGGGGTCACACAGAGTTGGACACGACTGACGTGACTTAGCAGCAGCAGCAGCAGCATGACACAACTAAGGCCCAGCACAACCAAAATAACTAACTGAATAAATATTCTTTTAAAAATAAAGTTTAAAAATTTTTGCTCCAAACTTCCCCTCTGTTCTAAGAGCTACCTAATCACCTTCCAGCAACATCCTATCTATACTCATGGTTCAACTGAATCCTGTCCCCCTAAGAAACCTTGATCAGCTTGACTACAAGTGAAGTCTACACTGCCTCTGTCTTCTCATGGCTATGCTGCTGTCTCTAACCTGCCCAAACTCAAGGAGCCACTGGTTTAAACCCACATTTGACAACATGTTCTAATCCTTTCAGCCTATATTCATGCAATCCATCAGCCTGCAAATGTTTTTGAAGAGAGAGGTACAGATGCTGAATATCTGCTGTGATGGCTGAGAGAGGCAGTTGAGTAGACACTGAGAAAGATGTGGAATGACATTCACATCTCGGCTGAGGTTGAAGGCAATACATATTTAGACACGAGCAGGTGTGGTTGTGGGTGAAGAGGTTCACACACGGGTCTAATTGGCTTTAGTCTCCTACCGACCTGCTTTTGAATTCTGGCTCTGTCACTTCCTACAAGTTGCAGGTCACAAACTCAGGTGCACAAGCTGCAATATTCTTTATTTCTATGTCTTCTCAGATTCCCAGGGCAGTGTCTACTCTGTGAAGGACTTCCTTGGTACCAAGGTGTCAGCAGACAGCCTGGGCTGGCAGGAAAGTGGTGGGCTCTGCTCCTGGGTGAGTCTATCTGTCCTGACTGGCATCCCATTAAAGAGTCTTTGTTTCTGGACTTCCTTGGTGGTCCAGTGCATCTGCCAATGCAGAGGACCTAGGTTCGATCTCTGGCAGGGGAAGATTCCACACGCCACAGGGCAACTAAGCCCATGTGCGATAATACTGAGCCTGCGAGCTGCAACTACTGAGCCCACATTCCAAGGAGCCCGTGCTCCACAACAAGAGAAGCCACCTCAATGAGAGACCCGCACTCAACAACTAAAGAGTAGCCCCCATTCACCGCAACAAGAGAAAGCCCGTGGGCAGCAACAAAGACCCAGCACAGCCAAATAAACAAATAAAAAGAAACTGTTTCTGCATGGTCTTCTGTCTGATCCAGGCAAGGCTGTGTCAGGCCAGTCTGCCTAAGACCCCTGCTCCCAAGTCCACCCTAAGTCTTGGGACCTGCTCAGAGTCCACCAAAGGCGATCCAGGACCTTTGCTTCCAGATCCCCTTGAACTGTACATGTTTTCCTATTGCTGTCACTGAGGGCTCAGCTCCAGGGAGAGAAGGACACAGATCAGCGGCAGGCTATCCACTCTCAGTGTCCACTCTTCCCTTCCCTCTTCTTGGGAATACATTCGAGTCTTGGTTTGGAGGGGAGGGAGTGGCTGATTGTGCATGCTCATGAGGGCCAGAGTACATCTGGGGCTCTCATCCTAGGCTTTTGAGATTTAAAAGTAAATAGTTGAGTGATACTTTCAGTAGTTGAGTGATACCCACTGTGCCATCCCTTTTCAGAGGAAATACCACTATTTTAGCTGGCTGAGTGGTGGGGGAGGGTCCCCAAGATCACTCCCAAACTCAATGATTTGCAATAGGAATCTTCATATATTCATAATCATGGCTGTGATGTGTTAAAACATAAGGATATGTACAAAGCAAAAATGGGCCTGGTGCCAAGTTCAGGGAAATCAAATGAAAGTGTCCAAGAGTCTTCCCAGGGGAGTCACACAAGGTGTGCTTAATCCTCCCAACAATGAGTCGCAAATTCACACGTGAAGTGCTGTCTCCCAGGGAAGCTTGTTAGAGAATCAGTGCTGGAGGCTCTTGTTGGGGGCTGGTCAGGCAGGCACGCTCTGTCTCACATGCCCCAAAATCCCAGGCTCCCAGAAGGAAAGCAGGTGTTCGGTATAAACCATGATGCTTGTCCGAACAGTTTAGACACAGTGAGACCACTCTTTTTTGGCAAAAGTGGTGGGAACCTCCCCAAATCCAAGTTACCAGACCATTGGCCAAGGGCCACGCCTTGTGAGAAGGCTGGGAGGAAGACCAGGAGATAAACCTGAGTTGATATTTCAAAATATTATCTTGCTAAATATTTGTTACTTCCAGTTTATGGATAAGCAAACAGAAGCTAGAAGTTAAGCAACTGCTAAAAACAAACAAACAAAAAGAGCAGTAAAGCTTGGATTTAAAATTCCTAATTGCTTACCATTCCTACTTCCATGCTGTGGCCCTCATTTTTTTACTCTTACATCTCATCCTGCATCAACTTTATTACCTTGTACTTTAACCATTCTTTTACATCACCTTCAACATTTTCTATAGAAAACACACTAAATTACTTGACTGTTCCTTTTAACCTTCTTTCTGCCCTCTTCCACCTCACCACCCAAGGAAGGTAGTTGTGTCCTCCTGTGGCATCCTAATAACCCAAGTAAATGAGTCATAGCATTTGTGAAAGGAAGAAGTTCAAGGTCAGAAACACAGTACCTCTGAGAGCACCGGGAACACAGAAGAGCACCCCTGGATGTCGTCAGGCCCCGGTGACAGCTGGTGATGTTATTTTCTCCACCTGACCTGGGATTCAATTTAGTCCCTTCAACCTGGGTCCATCTCCTCCTATGTGGGGCTCAGCAAAACTATCCATTAAGTCATCTATTTCTTTGAGAGGTCTCTTTTCCTTAAATGATAGAAGCACCTCAAATGTATATGCATTGATCAGCAGCTGGCTGCATCCAGGACAGGAGCGAAAGAGAAGAGAACCTGGAAAAAAAAAAAAAGGAAAGAATTATTAAAAGACTCCTATAGGGACTTCTCTGGTAGGCCACTAAGACATCATCTTCCAATGCATGTGGGACAGGTTTAATACTTGGCTGGGGAGCTAAGATGCCACATGCCTCGTGGCATACCAAAAGATAAAACAGAAGCAATATTCTAGAAAATTCAATAAAGGCTTTACAAATAGTCCATATCAAAAAAAAATCTTTTAAAAAAAAACCACTCCTATAAAACATGAGCTGCACGTGATTATTCCTCTGGCTTCACTTGGCCAGTCACTGCCCTCTGGCATCCTATGTTCACACCCTGCATTTCCAAGGGACCATCACCTGTTTGGACACCTGGACCGGTGTCATCCATGCACACAAGTAACTGGCAGGGACCTTGGTTTCCCAGTGGTTTACCTTCTCAAATGGTAGGCAGTCCCGCACAATGACAAGTGACTGGAGGAAGAGGTAACCAGTAGATTTAAACATCAGTAACGTATATAGTAATGTATATAGCGTGTACCCAGGAGAGGAAGCAAATTGTTGGCTGGAGAATTTTGTTTTTAATTAAACAGGTAATGTATGCCTGCATTTAGTCCTATAAATGAAAATGCATTCACCGCAGAGGCATGAATCCTATTAGGCCCTCCCGTACATAAACTGTATGGGTGATTACCACTGATTACTGTACTATTAGTGACTTGTGCGTGGAGTGGCTTGATTGGAGCATGCCTGGCTCCTGAAAGGGCTCCCATGTGCTCTGCCTGAAGCGTGGGAGAGCAGCAGGGCTTCAGATTGCCCGGCAATTCAATTGTGGGATTTCAAACATGCTTGAGGGGTTGAGGTTGATGTGAGGCTGAGGGGTGAAGATGCACACCCTTGAAAAAAATGCTTTCTCTGTGCTTGCTTGATTTCCTACGGAGATTTCCCTGGTGGTCCGGTGATTAAGACTTTGTCTTTCAATGAAGGAGGTGCAAGTTCAATCCCTGATTGGGGAGCTAAGATCCCACATGCCTTTGGCCAAAAAGACAAAAACATAAAACAAAAGCAATATAGTAATAAATTCAATAAGAACTTTAAAAATGGTCTACATAAAAAAAAAAAAATCTTTTTTTCCTGTTTTGGTTTTTTGGCCACAAGGCATGTGGGGCCCTAGCTCCTTGAACAGGGATTGAACCCCAGCCCCTGTATTGAAAAGTGAAAGTCAAAGTCATGTTCGACTCTTTGTGACCCCATGGACTATACAGTCTATGGAATTCTCCAGGCCAGAATACTGGAGTGGGTAGCTGTTCCCTTCTCCAGGGGATCTATCCCAATCCAGGGATCAAACCCAGGTCTCCTGCATTGTGGGAGGATTCTTTATCAGCTGAGCCACCAGGGAAGCCCAAGAATACTGGAGTGGGTAGCCTATCCCTTCTCCAGGGGATCTTCTTGACCCAGGAATCAAACCTAAGTCTCCTGCACTGCAGGCAGATTCTTTACCAGCTGAGCTACTAGGGAAGCTCCTGCATTGAAAGGCAAAGTCTTAAGCACTTTTGGTGGTAGTGGTGACTTAAATTGCTAAACCAAGTTGTGTCCAACTCTTTTGTGACCCCATGGACTGTAGCCCACCAGGCTCCTCTGTCCATGCAGTTCACCAGGCAAGAATACTGGAATGTCTGTCCATTGTTGTCCTGTAAGTAAATTCTTCAGTACCATTTTTCTAGATTCTGTATATATGTGTTAGAATACAGTATTTATCTTTCTCTTTCTGACTCACTTCACTCTGTATAATAGGTTCTAGGTTCATCCATCTCATTAGAACTGACTCAAATGCATTCCTTTTTATGGCTGAGTAATATTCCATTGTGTATATATATACCACAACTTCTTTATCCATTCATCTGTCAACTTATGGACATGGGGAGAGGGAAGGAGAGGGTGAGATGCGTGGAAAGAGTCACATGGAAACTTACATTACCATATGTAAAATAGATAGCCAACAGGAATTTACTGTCTGGCTCAGGAAACTCAAACAGGAGCTCTGTATCAACCTAGAGGGGTGGGATGGGGAGGGAGATGGGAGGGAGGTTCAAAAGGGAGGGGATATATGTATACCTATGACTGATTGATACTGAGGTTTGACAGAAAACAGCAAAATTTTATAAAGCAATTATCCCTCAATAAAATAAAAAAAAAGAATACTGAGATAGGTTGCCATTTCCTCCTCTAGGGAATCTTCCCGACCCAGGGATCGAAACCAAGTCTCTTGAATCTCCTGCTTTGCAGGCAGATTCTTTACCACTGGATGGCCAGAAAATTCCCTGGAATGCTTTCTTTACTTGGATCAGAGAAAGGGAAAAGAGGTCTGTGGTATCAAGGAGGTTTCAGGAGCCTCTTACCTTGAGCTCAGAGCCTGTGTACGGACCCATCTGGCAGGCACCTGCCCCATTTCATGAACAACGCCTTCCCAGTGGACTCAGAGATGGGTCATTTTTATTCGAATCATTCAGAAAAATAACACCTGTAGCCCAAGATGTTCCTGCTGGATATTTGCATCTCTTTTCAGAAATCACAAATGGAGATAGACCAGGAAAGTAAGCTAAGGTCACCTGGGCTTTCACCACCATGCCTCTTCTTTCTGACCTGAAGACGGGCTCTGTAAGTTACCTCTGACCACATCTTATTCTTCCAGCTCATTCACTCCCTCTTTGCTCTTCCTCTGACATGGATTCTGCTCTCCAGTGCTCATGTTTCCTTCCATCCAAAACATGTGCTGCTCCTACATTCATAGCAGCACTGTTCACAAGAGGCAAGACAGAAATCACTTAAATGTCCATTGACAATGAATGAATAAAGGAGATGTGGTACATATGGTACATATATACAATGGAATACAACTCAGCCATAAAAAATGAAATAATGCTATTTGCAGTAACATAGATGGGACCTAGAGATTACCATATTAAATAAAGTAAGTCAGAAAGAGAAAGACCAATACCATATGATATCATTTATATATGGAATCTAAAATAGGATGCAAATGAACTTATTTGCAAAGCAGAAACAGATTCACAGACATAGAGAATAGACTTGTGGGAGCAAAGGGGGAGGGATGTAGTAGGGGAGAGATGGAGTGGGAGTTTGGAATTAGCAGATGCAAACTATCATATATATATAGGATGAATAAACAAGGAGGTCCTACTATATAGCACTGGGAGCTATATTCAAGATCCTGTGATAATCATAATGGGGAAGAAGATTTTAAAAGAATGTATGAAAGTGAAAGTGAAACTGTTAGTTGTTCAGTTATGTCTGACTCTCTGTGACCCCCATGGACTGTAGCCCACCAGACTCTGCTGTTCATGGAATTCTCCAGGCAAGAATACTGGAGTGGGTAGCCATTCCTGTCTCCAGGAGATCTTTCCAACCCAGGGGTCAAACCTGGGTCTCCTGCATTGCATGCAGATTCTTTACCGTCTGAGTCGACAGGGAATATATACATGTATATATATATATGTGTATGCGCTAAGTCACTTCAGTTGTGTCTGACTCTGTGACACCATGGACTGTAACCTGCCAGGCTCCTCTGTCTATGGGATTCTCCAGGCAAGAAGATTGAAGTGGGTTGCCATGTCCTTCTTCAGATATATATATATATACAAATATATATATATGTATATATACACACACATATATACATGTATATATACACACATATATATACATATGATCACTTTTCTATACAACAGAAATTAAGATTGTAAATCAACTCTACTACAATAAAATTAAATTTAAAAAAACAGGTGTGCTATGCAGAAGGCTACACATATATATGAAATAATCAGAATACACAAATGCATCGTGTCTCAGTCAACTCAGCCCACTATAAGAGAACACCATAGAGTCGGCAGCTTTGACAACAAATGTATATCTAGCAATTCTGGAGGCTAAGTCCAAGACAGGGTACTAGCAGATTCCATGTCCGATGAGAACTCACTTCCTAGCTTGTAGATAGGTAACTGCCTTCTTGCTGTGTCCTCTCATGGCCAAGATATCAGAGAGCTCTCATCTCTTTCTCATCTTATAAGGATACTAACTCCATCACGGGGGCATGACCCTCATGTCCATAGAATTCTACAAGCAAGAATACTGGAGTGGGTAGCCATTCTCTACTCCAGGGGATCTTCCTGATCCAAGGATCAAACCCAAGTCTCCTCCATCGCAGGCAGACTTTTTACCATCTGAGCCACCTGGGAAGTCCCTTGTGACCTTATCTAAGCTGAATTATATCCTAAAGGCCCCACCTCCTAATATCATTCCTTTGAGGGTTGGGGTTTCAGCATACAAATTTTAGGAGGGCACAAAAGAGTAATCCACAGCACAGAGAGACAAAGAAGTTTGGTGGGACTAAGGACTGGAGGAAGGATTAGAAACTTCTTAACAGGTAAAAAGTTTCCTCCTGGGATAAAAGTAACCTTCTGGAAAAAATTAGAGACAAAATTTGCATAACATGGTGACTGTACTTAATGCTACGGATTCATATACTTAAAATGATTAAAACAGTAAATTCTGTTATGTGTGTTTTGCCATCACCACCACCATAAAAGGGCTTCCCTGGTGGCTCAATTGATTAAAAAAAAAAAAAAAAAATCCACCGGCAATGCAGGAGACCCTGGTTTGATCCCTGAGCCTGGAAGATCCCCTGGAGAAGGGAGTGGCTACCCACTCCAATATTCTTGCCTAGAGAATTCCATGTATGGAGGAGCCTGGTGGGCTATAGTCCATGGGGTCACAAAGAGTTGGACACAGCTGAGCAACTTACACTTTCACCACCACAAAAACACTTGTCCTGATATGGGGTTGTGTGTGTATCCATGCTAAATTGCTTCAGCCATGTTTGACTCTTTGCAGACCTATGGACTGTAGCCCACCAGGCTCCTCTGTCCATGGGATTCTCCAGGCAAGAATACTGGATTGGGTTGCCATGCCCTTCCTCCAAGGGATCTTCCCAACCCAGGGATCAAACCTGAGTCTCTTAAGTCTCCTGCACTGGTAGGCAGGTTCTTTACCACAAGTGCCAGCTGGGAAGCCCAATATGAGGTTAGTTCACACGATAAAAAAAAAAATTAGGATTTAGCCATAAATGGTTGATAATCCCATGCTTTTAATCAAATGTGTCAAAGCCTGAAGTCAAAGGAACAATTAGCAGTAGAAATTTCACAGGCATTAGAATCGACAATCCAGAGTATGTTTTGTCTTTGACCTTCAATTACACCATCACTGAACACCACCACTGCCACTGAACCACTGCAGAGGTCCACTATTTTGTTTATAAGTAAATTATATGAGAGTATCTTCCCCCACCCCAATTTCAGGGTTGGTAGGAAGGGAATTTTTATGGGCAATTATTGCTGGCTAGTTCAACAAAAATCAGTCTTTCCTCTAAAATATTTGTTTATTTATTTTGGCTACACTGGGTCTTGGCTGTGGCACATAGGATCTTTAGTTGTGGCATATGGACTCTCAGTTGCAACATGTGGGATCTAGCTCCCTGACTAGGGATCAAACCTGGGTCTCCTGCATTGGGAGCATGGAGTCTTCACACTGGATCACCAGGGAAGTCCCAACAGCCAGTCTTAACAGGCCCTGTCCTTTCCTCTGAATCACTAAATCAAGGATCTGTCTCCATCCCTCCAGTGACACTTGCTCTGTTTCCCTTGGACTGAAACATAACCCATTATACACAGACACCCATTCTATTTCCTCTCTCCCCATAGTCTCATTCCTCTCCCAGCAGCCCCATCCCTACCTGTACCCACCTTCTGAACCTGTCAGAGCATAATTCTCAAATCATTACAAACACAATTTTCATACAGACAGATAATGAATACATGTCAGAGTTTTATTTAACTCTTTACTGAGGAAGCCAGCAGAATGACAGGACTGATTTGATGGAATATGAGAAATCAGGATTTATATGAACCATGGGCAAGAGAAGGCTGAAATAAGAATGACAGGTTAGGTACCAAACTAGTTAATGTCCTTCAGGGTAATAAAACGTTTGGGCTTATTTTCTCCTTTTCCAAGAAAAAAAAGAAAAATCAACATGCCTCACAGTTTTCCACAAATTGGCCTCTAACTGAATAAGACTATGAAATACCCGGGTCTTACCAGTTGTTGATCAAATTCAGTTACAAACTGAAGAGAGTCAGATAACCCTCATTGTGGATATACTAGAAAAGTGTCCCAATATAGTGTGCAAAGGTCAGACTATCCAGCTTTTTCACCTGATTTCCAAGTTTTGCATTTTTTTGAAAAAAGCTTTACTAGAGGTGACAATTTTTTTTTTTTTTAATTTGCCATCCTGACTCAACCACAGTCCCCAGCTACAATCAATCCCTAAGTGTTGCTAATCAGCTGACTTGATGTAAGGGAGGTTATTTTGGATAATTTGGATGGAGCCTGAGTCAATCCATTGGAAGGATGTAAACACCGGGTTGGGGCTTCCCCAGGAGAGAAAAAATCCCTCCTGTGAACTACAGCTTCAGCTGTCCATGACTTTCCCCTGGTGGCATGCATGTCTAATGGATTTGGGACTTGGCCAGCCCCCACAATCACATAAACCCATTTCTTGCAATAAATTAATTAAAATACATCCTCCGTACTGGTTATGTTTCTCTGGTTGAATCCTGGCTGATACACTCTGACGTGTGTGTGAAAAACTATTGTTCTAAGAGCAAATTCCCATCTTCACAACGTGGAACCAAGTATCTTCCAAAAATGTATCTTCCAAAAAAATTAAAAGGTACTCTTTAAATGTCTGATGGCTCAAAGTAACCAGGAAATATCCTCTACCAGCAAGTCTCAAAAGATGGGTCGGTTGGCCCTTAATGAATAAAAGCTGGTCAAACACAAATAGACTTATATTGTCCAGAGGAAAGAATAATGACTCTTCTTTCCTTGACTAAGAAGAGGAATTAACAAAGTCTCCCTCCTTGACCAAACTTTAATCCTGGTCCCTTAAGCTTGCTTTTTTAAAGAGGCTTTATTTTATGTATACGTTCATTTTTGGCAGTGTTGGGTCTTTGTTGCTGCACAGGGGCTTTCTCTAGTTGTGGTGTGCAGGCTTTTCTTTGTGGCATCTCTTGTTGCAGAGCATGGGCTCTAGAGTACAGGCTTCAGTAGTTGTGGTCCATGAGCTTTGTTTTTCCACAGCATGTCGGATCTTCCCAGACCAGAGATGGAACTCATATCTCCTACATTGGTAGGTGGATTCTTAACCATTGGACCACCAGGGAAGTCCAAAACTTGCTTTCTTTTTTAAACTAATATGGTTTATTTTATTAGGCCAGACTCCATTCCCCAGCATATTTCAAGCCAAGCTTGCTTCTTGACTAGACCTAGTCCTTGCCTGCTGAGCCCTTTTAGCAAATAAGCCTGCTAAGACAGTTTTTTTGAGAATCCCTTACTCTTGATACCCACTCAAGTTCCTCTTCAAAAACCCTTGATACCTAACCAAGTTCCTCTTAGTAATCTTCCATGTACTCCCTCACCAAGCCCATTGGTTATGCATCTCCACTGTCCCTGTTGTATTTGGAATTGAGTTCAGTCTCTCTCCCCTATTGCAATAGTTTTGAATAAAGTCCTTCTTGCCACTTTGAACAAGTGTCAGAATGATTTTTCTGTAACAATACTAAACAATGTGTGCCCTTACTTGTCTCCATGAGGTTCTCTCTATGTCTCCATCATAACAAGAGGTGTGATTTTCTCTAGCATTCATTACCACGCTGGGAGAAAAGGCACATTCCTTAATAATGACAACACAGCCTATACTGAATGTTCGCTTTTGCCAGGTTCTACACTAAGTCCTTAATAAAAAGTACCTTCTTGCCCCATACTTCAGCCCAGACTTTTAGCAGTCCCTGTTGGCAACTGACACCAAGAACTCAGTATCCTTGTGTGGTTTGTCTATTTATCTTGATACTCAGGGAATTCACCACATTTTCTTGCTGGCATCATCAGCAACGTGAATATCCATGTCCATGGTGTTTCAGTACTTTCTCAACTTGAAGTGGATGAAATTTGTCTTCAGCTCCTTCAGTCACACCAGCAGGTCTCTGCCCCCTATTCTAAGAATCATTATTCCCAGGAACCTCAAGCCTTTGGGATCTCACTACTGTTAAACTCTGGCTAAAGGCTCTAGTCTATATCTGTGCTCACCTGGGTGCAATTCTCAACTCCAGAGGTTGGCGTTTGACGCACTTCTCTCTCTGAGGGTGTTAAAACTTGGTTTTCTTCTTTAGGAATTCCAGGTAACAGATGAGAGATTAAGGGGAGGTACTGTTTCAAAGGTAGGAAAGGAAGATTTTGCTGGGGCACATAAAAGTTCACTCTGTACAGTTAACCTCGTCTCCATAGGCTGTCATCCCAGAAGAGCATAGAAGTCATGATTAGACAAGTCAGTATGTGAACAACTTTAGAAAAACTGAGATCAGAGTACTGCGCAGAAGTGGCAAGGTATGAGTGAAAGTTGATTTAGGCCAAACCTTTACCCCATGACTATTTTGATGCCATGACCTTGGTCCATGACAAATCAGTGTGAGCCCAGCTGACTTCAAAAAAGAAATGGATCCAGAGATGCAAGAGCCTCTCCGTCACTTTCCTAAACTCTGAAGGCCTCTGGGGAGATGACCATGCAGATACTTGCAGTCCTGATGATAACAACCGCAGCCAGGTGCTAAGAAGGGATCCCAGGCCCCACACACCAACATCTGACAGAGGCCTTCTCTAAACTGATCAGCAAGTCAAACAGGAAATATCATTTAAACCCATACTCATCAATACCATCAACAACAGCAGTGACTCTCACTTCCCAGACAGAGTCCCCCATCCTGGACTGAAGAGCTCAGTAGAGAGTCCAAGATAATCAAGTGTTTGCCAGCAGGTCCTCCTGGAAAGCTTTTCTTCCTGGAGCTGGAAAGGCTCCCAGCAGCACCACTATAGCCACACAGCTCACTTTCTAACAACAAAGCCTCCTGAAAAAGGAAGCGAGCCAGGTGGGCCTGTCCAACCCACTTAGTCCAGGTGGGACAGGCACCAGGCATGTCAAGGTTCTGTAATTAACCATTCACTGTTGCCTTCCACAAACTAAAGCTGTAATTTCCCAAGACTGTCCAAGGTGACACAGGCTCCTCTTCTAAAGGCATTAATTAGGAACATCTCATTCCCCATGGCAGGGGTGGAGCAGCTCTTTCCAAGTGGAGTGTGTATTTATTTAGAGCTATTACCACATAATATTTACAAGATCCTTAACATGCATTAATTACCCTGTAATGAACTCTATGGCTGTAATATCCATGTTCTGTCAGGACTGTAAAATGTCTCCCCCCAATCACCACACACACACTTTTTTTTTAATCACCTTGGGGGGAAGAAAAAGAAAAATTAAAATTAATTGCATGCCCATTAGATGCTTATTTTTAATAGAAAACTTGCAAATGATGTGAAAATGCAAAACAGGGTATACACAGTAAATCAAAAGCAGAGAACAGACACTTCTAGACGCACTCTACTGTTTTTATGAGCATGTTTTACAATCCATTCATTATGCTGTCTGTCCTTTTGAAAGCTGGTTATTATATTGCTCATACAAAGAAACATGTGAATGGCTGTGCAACAAGCCATGAAAATCAGGACAAAACTGAACATTTCTGCTGCTATTTGAATCCGCCTCCCTCAAATCTCTGCCTGGAGAATTCTTACAGGAGGCTCATCCTTGTAACACCCACTCAAATCCTTGTATCAAAGAGATAGAGGGGAACACTTGCCATAGCAGCTGGAATTCAAGATGGCGGTTGTCCAAAGCATGCACAGCCACCATTCTAAGTTTAGAGCTGGTGGTGCTTTCTCTGGAGGCCAAGAGATGAAGTAAGGAGATCAGGCTTGTCCAGAATGATCTGCCTCATAGAATCCCAGGTCACCTCCTGTGTATTTTTCCCTTAAGATAAGTTATCTGTATGTTGTGTGTGCGTGCGGTAAGTCACTTGAGTCATGTCTGACTCTTTGCACCCCTCAGTTCAGTTCAGTTCAGTTCAGTCACTCAGTCGTGTCCAACTCTTTGTGATCCCATGGACTGCAGCACGCCAGGCCTCCCTGTCCATCACCAACTCCCAGAGTTTACCTGAACTCCTGTCCATTGAGTCGGTGATGCCATCCAACCATCTCATCCTCTGTCATCCCCTTCTCCTCCTGCCTTCAATCTTTCCCAGCATCAGGGTCTTTTCAAATGAGTCAGCTCTTCGCATCAGGTGGCCAAAGTGTTGGACCCCTATAGACTAAATAAAGCCCACCAGGCTCTATTGCCCATAGGATTATCTAGGCAAGAATACTGGAGTGGGTTGCCATGCCCTCCTCCAGGGGATCTTCCTGACCCAGTGACCAGACCTGCGTCTCCTGCAGCTCCTGCACTGGCAGGTGGGTTGTTCACCACTGAGCCACCAGGGAAGCCCCATCTTCATGTTACTGGGTGGGGCAAATCACCATCCAGGCTATCACTTCTTAATTTACTTATTTTCATTGAAGTGTACTTGATTTACAATGCTGTTAATTCCTGTTACATAGCAAAGTGATTCAGTTATATACACACACACACATATACACATTCTTTTTTCAAATATTCTTTTCCATTACGGTTTATCATAGGATATTTTTTACATTGGAGAATGTAAAAAATAATTGGTTTATGATGCTGTGTTAGTTTCTGGTGAAACAACAGCATGAATCAGCTAGAAGTATATATATATTGCCTCCTTCCTGAGCCTCCCTTCCACCCCTCGAGGTCATCAGAGCACCGAGCTGAGCCCCTTGTGCTATACAATATCTTCCCCCTAGCTATCTATTTTACACATGGTAGTGTGTATATGTCCATGCTACTCTCTCAATTCGTCCTGCCTTCTCCTTCCCTGCTAGGTTCACAAGTCCATTCTCTATGTCGGTGTCTCTATTCCTACCTGTAAATAGGTTCATCAGTAACCATTTTTCTAGATTCCATATATATGAGTTAATACATATTTATTTTTCTCTACTCTAGGCTATCTTTCAGTAACGGGAGCATCCTAACTCACTGAACAGAGTTGAACTTATTTAGCTTCCAGGACTTGGAGAAGGAAATGCCAACCCACTCCAGTAGTCTTGCCTGGAAAATTCTATGGACAGAGGAACCTGGCGGGCTACAGTCCACGGGGTCGCAAAAAGTCGGCCACGACTGAGCACATTAGCAGCTTTCAGGAAAATCTCCCTAATTTAAGACGAAATCTTATTTCTCTGTTAATTCCATTCATTTGTTCTAATGTTGACCTCTGAGAATAAAAGACTTTACGTCTTTTCTCACTTGCTCACCTTTTCAGAATTTGATAATAGACAGCTAATGTCTGAGAGAGTTCATGGCTCAGTGGGTAAAGAAGCTGCCTGCCAATGCAAGGGATGTAAGAGACATGGGTTCGATCCCTCGGTCAGGAAAATCCCCTGGAGGAGGAAATGGCAATCCACTCCAGCATTCTTGCCTGGAGAACCGCATGAATAGAGGAGCCTGGTGGTCTCCAGTCCGTAGGTTTGCAAAGAGTTGACATGACTGAAGTGGCTTAGCATAGCAAGAGAAGCCCCAGGTTCCCTCCTCAGGTGTTCACATGGCTGTTCCTAGTGGTCCTGCTTTGCCCGATTACCTACTGCCCACCAATAAGATGGAAGCGTCTGTCTCCCTTGCAGATTCTTGGTTTGTCTCTTCGGTGGCAGTCACCTGCTTGGAGTCTATCCCAGTGTGTTTGTGCATTTCCTAATTACGGCTTCCAGTTTTATGATAAATGTGGGGAGCTTCTTTCACAGAGCTTACAACTCCTGACAAGAATGCAATAAAAGTATGAAATGAACATCTTATTCCAAGAGGAGGATTACAGACAAGAGGACTAGTTGACATGAATACATGCTGGAAATGATCCAGACAAGAGGAAAATTGAATACATTTCCTAGGTAATGCCCAAACATTGCTTATTTTATGCTGCTGAAAAATGTGAAAATTATATTTTGAATTGTCTCTTACTCACACAAAGACATATCATGGTGTAGCACTGACATCCCTTTGGGTTGTATTTCTTGGGGCATGAAATTGAAAGCATTCATTCAACAAAAATATATTGACATCCATTTTGTGCCAGATACAGTGCTAGATGCTGAGGTCAGGACAGTTGTGGGCACTGCCCTAGAGTTATTCATGAAGGATACAGATAGAGAACGATTCTAATTGTATATGTCATCAAGCCACTTCCGACTGGCCCAGAAACCACAGAGGGGAGAGAGTAACCCACTCAACCAGGCAATGATAAGCCAGCTGGGTATGAAAGGTCAAATAAGATTTATGGAGCAGATAAGGGTAGGAAAGACATTCTATGCAGAAAAAACAACTAGTCAAGGCCAGTAGAGTGAAAGAACACAGCAAATTCAGCAACAATGTTAGTTCATTTTGATTGAAATTTAGGGTCAAGTGAGTAAGAAGAGGAAGAGAAGGCTGATAAAATAGGTTGGGTTTATGTCATGCAAGGCCTTAGATGCCCTGCTAAGGAGTTTGGGGTAAATAATGGAGGAGGTGTGGCACATTTGAAATTTTTGAGCTGGAAAAACTAAAATTATGATAGGAATAGAAGTTGCTTGGCAGAAGACAGAGTGGCAGGTTGACTCAGGAAACTGAGGGGTTATTTCAGTAGTGTTGGAAGGCATTAATGAGGGCCTGGCTTCCAGGCAAGGCTGAGGAAATGGAGAAGAGGAGATGGTTGAGTTGTAGAGCTGTCAGGGTCTGGAGAATTGGTGGATGGAGCAGAATGAAAGAGAAAGGAGGATTTGGAGGATGTCTAGGATTTTTGCTTGGGCTATTTGGTGGATGAAATTGTTAACTGAACTGTGTGGTAGGTTCCTTGTGGACTCAGCATTTTAATATTGGAATGCTGAATATTTGGAGCCTAGAAGATACATGTTTGAAGAATTTAGAAAAGGCAGTTCTGAATTTTGAGAGGTTACCAGTAGATTATAATTGAAATCACTAACTCAATGGGCATGAATTTAAGCAAACTCTAGGAGATAATGAAGGACAGGGAAGCCTGGCATGCTGCAGTTCATGGGGTCACAAAGAGTCAGACATGACTTAGCAACTGAACAACTACAAAAAAAAATGAAAGCATGAGAGAACAAGATGACCCAAGAGAGACTATTGATTTAAACCATGGAAATACCTATTTAGAGAATGGTGAAAAAAGAATGAACCCAAAAACAAGATGGAGAAGGTATCACCCCAGGTATAGTAGAAGGAGTAACCAGAATATACTGATTACAAGGATGGTGGTGATACCCAGCAAGGAGGGCCAAGTACCTGCAGCTCTGTTGCTTTCTACACGAGACCATTTTCCACAGATCACCCTGAGAGCAGTTTAGATCTCCAATTTTTCCTTTACTGAAGTCCAACTTCACTTATCTTGGGCCAGAAGTGGCCTGACATTTTTAGATCTGTTATGATCATGGCATCTGGTCCCATCATTTTATGGCACATAGAAAAGGAAAAAGTGGAAGCAGTGACAAATTTCATTTTCTTGGGCTCCAAAATCACTGCGGTCATTGACTGCAGCCATGAAATTAAAAGATTCTTGCTCCTTGGAAGGAAACCTATGACAAACCTAGAGAGCAGAGACATCACCTTGCCAACAAAGGTTTATACAGTCAAAGCTATGGTTTCTCCAATAATCATGTAAGGTTGTGAGAGTTGGACCGTAAAGAAGGCTGAGCACTGAAGAACTGATACTTTTGAATTGTTGTGCTGGAGAAGACTTCTCAGAGTCCCTTGGATGGCAAGGAGATCAAACCAGTCAATCCTAAAGGAAATCAACCCTGAATATTCATTGGAAAGACTGATGTTGAAGCTGAAGCTCTAATACTTTGGCCAACTGATGTGAAGAGCCTGCTCATTGGAAAAGATTCTGGTGCTAGGAAAGATTAAAGGCAAATGGAGAAGGGGGCAGCAGCAGCAGATGAGATGGTTAGATATTATCACCAACTCAATGGACATGAAATCAAGCAAACTCTAGGAGATGGTGGAGGACAGAGAAGTCTGGCATGCTGAAGTCCATGGGGTTGCAAAGAGTCAAACATTACTTAGCAGCTGAACAACAACTCCTTTGAGCTTTGGTCCTCTGCCCAAACCTTAGTAAAGGAGTCTTCAGACTCTTCCACAATAAAGACCTTATCTCCCACAGTAAGGATCAGATCTTCCTATTTCTGATCCAGGCACTCACCCAGCAGTCACATGACTATAAGTCAGTGACTCTCAAAGTGTGGTCCCAGGACCGGCAGCATCAGCATCTTTTCTTAAAATACAAATTCTTGGGTCCCAGCCCAGATTCATTGAATCGGAAACTCTGGGGGTGGGGAACAGCAATCTGTGGTCTAATAAGACATCCAGGTGACTTTGATGCACATTCAGATTTGAGATTCATTTTAGAAAGGGGGGAGGGCCAATGGTTGTAGCCTTCTAAACATTAGAGTTGCTGAAAACATGCACTAAGGCCCCTGCCTTTCATAATGGATGGATGGAGTCTGAAATGAAAAGAGTCTGATGTTTTCCTCCTAAATTACATTATGTTTCAATCATAGATGATATCTGGAGTCTAATATATGCAATGAATATTTCCGAGTCTTCAGATCCTTATTATCAGTTAAATGGAGCAAAATGGACAGAAGGCAGGGTGGTTGGCTATTCCATTATCAATCACTGTTAAAAAAACAGTAGCTCTATGCCAAACTCACATCACAAATCTGTTTCTTCATCTTTTGGCAAAATGGTGGCTATCACAGGCTTTCTTATTTCTATATTTTACCCTAAGGCACATAACATATATTTCTTTGAAATTACTGGAAAAACAATATGTTTTATATTTCATTATTCCTGATAGCTCAGTCAGTAAAGAGTCTTCCTGTAGTGCAGGAGTCCCGGGTTCGATCCCTGGGTCAGGAAGATCCTCTGGAGAAGGAAATGGCAAACCACTCCAGTATCCTTGCCTGGAAAATCCCATGGACAGAGGAGCCTGGTGGACTGCAGTCCATGGGGTTACAAGGAGTCAGGGACGACTGAGCAACTAACAATTTCACTTCCATTAGTATACAACCCCATTCTGCAAGGAACCTGGAGAAGCATAACTATAATATACATTAAAATAATAAACTAAAATGTAATATTCAGATATGACACTAGTCTTGGCACAGAAGGGTTCCTGGAAGTCTCCTCCTGTGCCAGAAGTTAACTGTTTTAGCTGCTAGAGGTAGGGCAGCTGTTAGGTGATCCAGGGGAGGGATCGTAGTAACAAAAAGGTACTTTGCAGGGGCAGTGACTATCAGTCACATGGGCTTATTGTCATTTTACTGGAAAGAAGCATTAAAATGATCATAATGCCCTGACATTAAGAGTTTCATAATTTATTAGTGATGAGATTGCTCATGTTGTGCCATCTGAATGTACCTGATCGACCCCACAGTTCAGTTCCTTTCCTGTCCTCCATCCAGAAGACTCCACACTTAAATACTTGAACAGAGAACCTGAAAATCTCCATCCTGTTTAGATGCAGTTCTTTTCTCAAGTATGGGTTATTTAATTATATGTGTCTACACACAGTTTCAGGGCTTCCCTGGTAGCTCAGACAGTAAAGAATCTGCCTGCAATACAAGAGACCTGGGTTTGATCCCTGGGTCGGGAAGATGCCCTGGAGAAGGGAATGGCAACCCCCTCCAGTATTCTTGCTTGGAGAATTCCATGGACAGAGGAGCCTGGTGGACTATAGTTCATGGGGTTGCAAAGAGTCCAACAAGACTGAGCAACTTTCACTTCACTTCACTCACATACAGTTTTCAGTTCTGGTTTTTGCATTCTGACAAATTCACTCTTCATATCCTTGTACCTGATACATAATTTTCAATGTTAACTATTTTTACTAAAAGAATGGATGTATGACAAGGTGAAAAGTCACTGGAACAGCAAATTGAGCAATCTGAGCTGTGGTCAAGACAACTGCACAAGCAGAATATTTTTTAAGTTACTCCCTTTCCTTAAGCCTCAGTTTCCTGACCTCTGAAATGAAATATATAAACGCTTCATTATTCTGAGCCTTTAGTAGCAAGGATTAAATAAGCAAAGAGAAGTAGAAAGCCAGCAATCTGTCTGGAAATTTCTGTCCTATCCAAAATGTCTGCTACACTCTTCAGAATTTTCTGGAATATCGAGGTGGGGGCTCCACTTCAAGTGAGCAGGAGTTGACTTACAATTTAGTTCAAGGGCCATGAGAAATTCAAGGGTCTAAATTGTTTCCTTGAAATTATTCCATTCTGGGGAACTCAGATGAAATGAGGCAAAAGCAGACTCTCATGGAAATCCCAGTGAAGCAAAACTGCTGATTCTCATGCACCTCCAACACAGCCCTGATAAATCTGCTGACACACCTAAGTCAGAACCTTGCACAAGGTTAACAGGAGCCCATCAACAGGGAAGAAGATGGAAAAGTGTCTCTTGACCTATTCTGGGAGCTAACCCAGGTCATTTTTCTATCGGTCTTTGAAAACAGACCCAGTCTGATGTCACACCCTCATGTCACCCTGCCCAAAGTGAAAGCTGAAACTTCAGTGCTTAGAATGTAAGTTTTAGCCTTTTAGAATGTTTCAGATGAACAGTCAAGGATACTTTAAGGCCTCCAGAGAAGGGGTGGGGGTGTCCTTAGGGGGGCAATGAATAATAAAGCAGCATTTTTTGAGAACTAAGTGCCATGCAATGGTTGTACTTTACATATGACATCTTGTTTAAATCTACAGTCAAAGTCATTAGTTTACAGTTGAGGAGACAGAGCCTTCGAAAGAGCTTAAAAATGTACATCTTGGGCTTCCTTGGTGGCTCAGTGGTAAAGAATCCACCTGCCAATGCCGGAGACACTGGTTTGATCCCTGTCATGAGAAGATTCAACATGACAAGGAGCAAATAAGCTGGTGCACCATGCTACTGAGCCATGCTCTGGAACCCAGGAGCCACAGCTACTGTAGCCTGCGTGCCCTAGAGCCCATGCTCCACAATGACCATTGCCACCACAATGAGAAGTTCACACACTGCAACTAGAGAGCAGTCCCCGTGCAGCAATAAAGACCCAGCACAGCCAAAAATGCATGAATAATATTTTTCTTAAAAATGTACATCTTGTCAGAGATTCTTAATTGACTTAATCAAGAGCAGCTGATATTATCCAGAAAGGAAAGAACAGATCAATTTGGAATCTGATTTTATTGATGAATGCCAGCAGAGTTTTTGTCTATTCTTTCCTCTCCGTTGGGTCAGAACACATTTGACAAACTCCTCTACAGAGGTTAGCAACATTTCAGGGATGTTTGCTAAATAACCTCTCATTATTCAAAGGGAATAAAGAAAGGTGGCCAAGAGCTCCTGATGCAGTGTGAACTCCCATGAGAGACAGGGAACAGGAAACAGGAAGTGGACTTTCAGGAAAGAGAAAATGAAGCTGGGAGAGTATCACAAGCAGGAGTATCATGGTATCAAACTCATTAGTTCATTTCAGTTCAGTTGCTCAGCCATGTCTGACTCTTGCGAGCTGTACCTGAAAATGGACACAATTTTGGGAACTCAGCTTTTAGAAAAGTCCTGAATATCTTGATAACCAAACCACATGTGGGAAAGAATTGAAGGAAAATAAAATAGGGCTGTAGTGTTAAGATCCGGGCTTCCCAGGTGGCACAGTGGTAAAGAATCTGTCTTGGCAATGCGAGAGATGTGGGCTTGATCCCTGGGTCTGGAAGATCCCTTGGAGAAGGAAATAACAACCCACTCCAGTATTTCTTGCCTTGAAAATTCCATGGACAGAGAAGCCTGGTGGGTTACAGTCCATGGAGTCACAAAGAGTCGGACATGATTGAGCACATGCACACGATGTTAAGATCAGGACTTTTCCACCTACAGACGGGGTGTTAGAAAAGGAGCCTTCACCTGCCAAGGAGGACTTATAAGAGGGGTGCCGAGCCTCTGTGGTGGGCTACATCATCCTCCCTGATAGCTGCATATTCCTGGTCCATGAGTCAGGAGAGAGGCTCCCAGAAGGTGTGAGAGAAGAGATGGGCTTCACAGTGGGGAGTGGAGACGCTCCTCTCTTCTTTTAAGATTGGAGTCAGCCTGGAAGGGAGGGTCCTGAGCAGCTCAGGAGATGCCCTTGGGCAGTGCTACTGTAGATAAACACACCTCCCTGATTGCCTGGGCTTTCTCAAAGGGATCTTAGCTGTGACAAGTGAATGCAGCTTTGAGAAAGTTCAATGAGAGCTTTGTGAGCTGCCAGTACCATTCTTTGACCAGCCCCGCGAAAAGAAGGAGGTGAGGAGGAAAATGGGGAGGAAAAGAGGAAAAGTGCACAGTTAGGCTAACTTTGCTAAATCAGCACAATGAGGCTACCCAAAGCTGAAACCAGAAGGGGAACAGAAGAACGTGGACAAGATACTAAAATCAGGATTCTGTTGGAAGAGAAGGGGCCGAGGTATAGCCAGGCTTATGAATGAAGCTGGCCCAACAGGAGGTACCAAGTCAGAGCACAGTTTATAAGCCCAACCCTGGTGGCCAAAGCCAAAGGGAAACTGGCATCAAACCTTTAAATGGACCCATTATTCCCCCAGGAAAGCATATATAAGTATACAGGCTTTTGTCTCTAGCACTAATTCAAGACATTTGCCTACTCAACTATAATCACCCTCACCTACTTTCATGTTTCTGTTCATCTCTTGGTGCATCATGACCCATGGTTATTTTACATCCAGAAGGCTTCTCTAGTGGCTCAGACAGTAAAGAATCTGCCTGCAATGCAGGAGACCCAGGTTCAATCCCTGGGTCTGGAAGATTGCCTGGAGAAGGGAATGGCTACCCACTGCAGTATTCTTGCCTGGAGAACTCCATGGACAGAGGGGCCTGGGGGGCTACAGTCCATGGGGGTCACAGAGACACTGGGAATGATTTGTGTCTACTCTGTGATGCCTAGGGCCTCAGTTGGGATGACTCAGATGGCAAGGGTGACGCTGGAGGGCTAGAAAGATGTGGAGACTCTTCAATCACATATCTGGTACCCGGTCTGCAATGACTCTGACTGGCATCAGTGGCAAATGTGGGTTCAGATGTGGCCTCTCATGTCTTGGGCTCCCTCACGGCATGGCAACCTCAGGGTGGTCAGTGGTGGCTCAGAGATCCAAGAACAGGTGTTTCAGCAGACAAGATAAGAACCATGTGGGTAACACTGAAATGATACAGTGTTACTTCCACTGTGCTCTAAAGATCAAAGCAGCCACCATCCTGCCCAGATTCAAGAGGAGAGAACAGAGACCTCACCTCTCCAAAGGAAAGTATGGGAGAATCTGTGGCTGTTTCTGGTTTGTTGATTTTTGTCATGCCCTGTGGAACGTGGGATCTTAGTTCCCTGACCAGGAATCGAACCTACGCCTTCTGTGTTGGGAGTGCGAAATTTTAACCACTGGATGGCCAGGAAGTCCCTGCAACTACATTTTAAAAATTTCACTCTCCTCTCCTTGAGTGTCTCTTTCCTGCTCTGACTCTTCGCAACAAGGTTTCGATCTTCTCTGAATTTTTTCTTCTTGACAAATCTGTATATGCATCTCCTGCATTCTTCCTCAGACATAATTTTGGTTCTTTTATTTCCAAAAGCTATGGACAAATGGTCCCCAGGTTTGTACAACTTGGGTTGACCTCAAGCTGATCTTTGCCTAGTTTATTTGTACTAAGTTTTGTGTATATGCTATCTTATTGGTTCCTTATTAAAACTCCTTGATGGAAGTATAATTATCTCCTCATTTAAAAAGTGAGGAAACTGAAGCTTGGTGAGATTAATTTATGCAAGATTCTACAACCACAAAAGTGGTAGAACCTTAATTTAAATCCACAATCATAATTGCCAGGCTATACATCCTCTTGCCAGCTCTGTTCAATGAATACTTCCAGCACTCCATACTTTGGCATCCAGAATATGATTGTATATTCTACCACCCCTGTCTCATGGTTGCTAAGGGCCATGTAACAGGCACCTGGCAATGAACAGCAAGTAGCTTCTAATATATGTCACTTCTATGGCAAGCATTTCACTGCTGGTGCAAAACCCTCCTATGGAGCTTTCTCATTTCTCAAGCACTGAGACTGGCATTATTTGAGATGGTGGCCACTTATTCAGCCTAAGTCCCCAGCTGACTACAATGAACAGAGCGCCCTACCATCCCACTGGGGATGTGAAGCAGGAGTGATAAACCTTTGTGATTTTAAGCCACCGAGTCCTGAGTTATTGGGCTTTTCCCAATGGCTCGGCAGGTAAAGAATCCACCTGTAATAAAGGAGACACAAGAGGGGCTGACTCAATCCATGGGTCAGGAAGATTCCCTGGAGAAGGAAATGGCAGCCCATTCCAATATTCTTGCCTAAAAAATCCCATGGACAGAGGAACCTGGCGGGCTACAGTCCAAAGGGTTACAAACAGTCGGACATGACTGAGTGACTAAGCACACAGACACACACTGAGTTATTACACAGTATAATCTGGATTAAATTATCTGACTATATCATCTCTTTGATCTTCAGTGTCCCTGACTATAAAATAGGCTAATCATTACTACCCAAAGGGACTATGAAAGCTGCTAGAAATAGTATGTGTGTGTAAAACACCTAATGCAGGACTCCCCTGCTGGTCCAGTGGTTAAGGATCCACCTGCCAATGTAGGGGACATGCGTTCCATCCCAGGTCTGGGAAGACTCTATATACCGTGGGGCAACTAAGCTCCTGCAGCACAATAAATTAAAAAATAAATTTAAGACAAATGTATAAAAAAAAAATCTAGTTCAGTGATTAAGCCAAAGAAGGGCATTATAATGTAGGACGTCCTCAGTGTTAGAGCTAAGGAGAACACAAGGGCAGTGAGAGGATGGAGACTAGGTGAGCTCAGCCCTACTCACGTGGGCAGCCCAAAGGCTTACCCCACCCGTCAGGACCGACCCCCGCCATTAGCACCCTGCCTGGCACTCGAAGGATGCGGGCAGGGTGGCTCCCAGCTGAGGGACATGAGATAGAAGGTGGAGAATGCGGAGAAGCAGAATTATTATGGCCTATCATGAGTGTGGGGCTTCCCAGGTGGCGCTAGTGGTAAAGAACCCGCCTGCCGATGCAGGAGACACAGGAGGCTTGGGTTCGATCCCTAGGCCGGGAAATTCCCCTGGAATAGGGCACGGTAACCCACTCCAGTATTCATTCTTGTCGGGAGAGTCCGATGGACAGAGGAGCCTGGCAGGCTATAATCCATGGAGCCACAAAGAGTCGGACACAACTGACGCAGCTTAGCACACACACTTGGACATATGAGTGCGATGTCTGCCAGAATCAGAAATGGTGATACTGGATTAGACTTAAGCCAATGGATAAAATACAGAGAACAGAGTCAACCTCTTTTCTGCTATTCTCCCCTAATTTTGGTCACAAGGATAACTTTACAGAACTGAGGTTCCCAAAATAGATTTCTTTCATAACCAAGTAACAACCAGGTAGGAAAAAAATCATGTTTTAAAAGCTGAGCTTCATTTCCTTCTAGATGAGGAATTTCAAAAAACATCCCTTAGTTGGAACCAAAGAAGTGCCTCTTATTCAAATGGATGCCAGTCTATGATTGTCCAATTATTCACTGCATTCTGCCTTTGATGGCCCAGATGTTCTCAATTTCTTGTAATAAATTCTTTCATCTGAAAAGTCGTTCTACTCAGAAATGCAAAAATCCTCTCTCGTTCGCCAGCTTTTTCTGATGAGCTGGTATAATTGGCCTTCAATTTGCTTATTGTTTTGCAATAGAAAGCCCAAGTTTAATTTCATTTCTGTAAACCTGTAGACAAGAGCCGAACATTCCACCATTTAAGTCATTCTCCTCATTACAATCCACTTTGGTTCTGCTCACCCCCATTTCCAAATCAGGATGAGATTGTAGGGGGAAAAAAACTTTTTTCCTTCATTTTTATGCTTGAAAAAAATGAAAGAATTTTTCCTACTGCAAAATATTTAACTTTGATTCAATCATAACATCTCTAGTGTCCCTTTCAATTCTTTTAAAAAAAAAAAGCAATGTACTTATTAGCACACAATTGATTAATATCTTCAGTCACCAATCTAATCATGCCAACCAATATTTATTGAGCTCCTTATGGGATCCCATCAACCATGTAAAGCCTTGTGGGAGACACAGACATGTATAAGTTTCTAATTGCTTGGAGGGGTTGGGCATATTCTTAATAAAACTGCAAAAAATTTACCAATAATAAATAAATTCACTCACTCAAAAGAATGAAAAAACATTGAATAAATACTTTACTATGGTTAAATACTAAGAGATCATTTTTTACCCCTGTCTTTACAATTCACATTTTGATGGTATTAATAAAGCCCCTTTCTTTTTTCATTAATGGTTTTGTATCAGGGTCCCCAGCCACCAAGTCTGTTAGGAACTGGGCTACACAGCAGGAAGTGAGTGGCAGGTGAGGGGGCAAGGCTTCATCTGTATTTACAGCTGTCCCCATCACTTGGCTTACTGCCTGAGCTCCACTTCCTGTTCAATGAACTCAGTAAATGTAATGTGCTTGAGGCATCCTGAAACAATGCCCCCCGTCCCACCCCCATCCATGCTATCTCCCATGAAACCTGTCCCTGGTGCCAAAAAGATTGGGGACCACTGGTTTTGAATTCAATTCCATGTCCTACATTAAAGAGATTTCACTTCACAGGGTTGAGGAAACTGAACTATCTAATATGCCTCTGACACGTGTTCTAGACCACAGCACAGAGAAACAATGTCCCATGGCGATTATAGCATCAGCCCTGGAATCAGACAAGCTGGCTTCAGATCTGAGGTTATGTGCTTGCTGTCTGGCCTAAATCAGGTAACTTACTCCCTATGCCCCAGTTTTCTGATCTATGAAGATTAATCTTATGTGTCAACTCAACTGGGCTACCAGGTGCCTAGATTAAAAATTATTCTGGATGTGGTGATGACAATGCTTCTGAATGAAATTAATATTTGAACTGGTAGACTGAGTAAGCAGATTGCCCTCCCCAGTGTGGGTGGGCCTCATCCCATCAGCTGAAGGCCTGAATAGAACAAAAGGCAGAGGAAGAAAGAATTCACTCTTTTCTGTCTGACGGTCTTCAAGTTGAGAACTAGTCTTCTGCCTTCAGACTCAGATTGGAACATACAATCCACTCTCCTGGGTCTCCAGCTTGTAGATAATGGGATTTCTCAGACTCTTCTGAGCCAGTTTCTTATAATACATATGGTTCTATTTCTCTGGAGAACTCCAAGAGATACACTGTCTATAAATTTAAGATATTAAGACCTAAATTGTTAGATGGTGTAATATAGAAAGAATATTTAGAACAGTATCCAGCACAAGTTAATGCCTCTGTAAATATTCCCTGCTGTTCATCTCTAAGCTATGGTGTGTAGGGCTTTCTGACCATTTATATCCCAAGATTGCCTCTCCACTGACAATGCCCTCATTTTGGGCTGCACCCTCCAAAGACAGAATTGATGCTTCTTTGAAGCACTTAGATGATGTATTCATTTTCCCCTTTTGTTATCTCACTTGAAAATATATCATCTCCACTCAGCGGAAAATGATTCTGTTGGGTCACACACAGATTCAAACAGAGAAACTAGAAATAATCAGAAATTACTTATACCAGTGAAATGTCAGGTGAGTCTGCATGGGCCATTCTTCCAAGAACATTTTTTGGTAATTCTGTAGATGAAAGGATTGTGAAGGCTTTTTGTGAGCCCTTCTTTTTTCTCCCTCTTCCTCTTCCAGATGAGAAGAGCTCTCAAGAGACCTTTGTCGAAGAATAAATTTCCAAGGCTACCAATTTGGATCTCAAAAGCCCAGATTCAAAGAAACTCTCAGTTCATCACAGGCACTGCTATCTAAAATAAATGTCTGAATAGCTATCAGTTAAGGTACACAGAGAGCAGATGGGAAATGGATAGTTACATTATAGATTGCTCTGTGAATTGAAGAGGTCTTTGTCTGAGGACAATAGTAATATGAGCAAATATTCAGGTATTCAGTTATGGGGCAGCCAGAGGATCAAGCAAGAAATCAAATTAAATCTAATTGACTCAGCGATGCCAGTTCGGTTAGTACAGAAAGCCAGCACCACCCGACATCCTTCCCCAGGTCTCCTGGCTCAACCCTTGGAAATGGGGCTGGATTATACCCGATCTAACACTTCTAGGTGTCATTCTGGCTAAGTACAGTGAAGTTTTATTCTTTCTAATTGAAAAGGGTTGATTCACAGCCACGAAATGGCTCCCGTGTGCCTTTCGCCATATGAGAATCTGCTTAAGACTCTAAATAGGTTTCAATAGAAAATCTTCTCTATTAGTTATTTGAATATCACTAAATTCAAGCTCTGTTAGCAGGATGACCAGGAAAATAATCACCTCTTCTCCATAACCGTGCTATCAATTTAAACAATCTAACAGTCAGGTTTGGTTTTACCCACAGTTGCCATTGGCTACATTTCATTTAATGAAAGAAAAAAAAAGAAATCTATCTGTACCTATATATCTTTTTGCTCTAATCTGGTCTCTCATCATATGTCTTATTTCAGTTGAAGACATCATCATTTTTGGCCCCCACCTCTTGCATCCATATCCAATCAATCACAAACCCTAAGAATTCTATTACCCACATAGCTTTCCTATTTACCCCTTCCTCTGCTTTCTTCGGACATCTCTCCTATTTAAGTAAGAACCGTCATGGGTGGGTGAAGTGAAAGTTGGTCAGTCGTGTCTGACTCTTTGCAACCCCACGGACTATACAGACCATGGAATTCTCCAGGCCAGAATACTGGAGAGGGTAGCTTTTCCCTCCTCCAGGGGATCTTCCCAACCTAGGGATCGAACCCAGGTCTCCTGCATTGCAGGCAGTTTCTTTGCCAGCTGAGCAACAAGGGAAGTCCATGGTGGGTAGCTCCAGCCAAAAGGCACTCTGGAATTCCAAGTAGAGAGGAACAAACGAGTTGAAGGCAGTGGGGTGGCAGTTTGGAAACTGATTTAAGTGAGTAGAACGAAACTTGCCAGAGACGGGTTAGCAGGTGGTTGTTGTTGTTGCTGCTTTTGTTGTCTGGTCACAAAGCCTGACTCTTTGAGACCCCATGCACTTCAGCTTCCCTGGCTTTCACTGTCTCCTGGAATTTGCTCAAGATAATGTCCATTGAGTCAGTCCATTGTGTCTGATCCTCTGTCACACCCTTCTCCTCCTGCCCACAGTCCTTCCCAGCATCAGGGTCTTTTCCCGCGAGTAGGCGCTTCGCATCAGGTGGCCAAACTATCGGAGTTTCTGCTTCAGCATCTGTCCTTCCAATGAATACTAAGGGTTGATTTCCTTTAAGATTGAGTGGTTGGATCTCCTTGCTGTCCAAGGGACTCTCAAGAGTCTTCTCCAGCACCACAATTCTAAAGCATCAATTCTTTGGCACTTAGCCTTCTTTATGGTCCAACTCTCACATTCGTACATGACTACTGGAAAAGCCATAGCTTTCACTATAGGGACCTTGGTTGGTCAAGTGATGTCTTTGCTTTTTAAGTCACAAAATGTCACAGATGTAAGATAAATGAATCAAAACCAGAGTGTTTATCTGAATGGTCTGATTCAAGGAGACTGGGTCAAAAATGAAGGCACGATCCTGGACAGCAGTTATATCAACAAGAAGTGTAAGTCAAAACCATTCCTTTGAGGTCCCTGTTGTATGATTAAATCTGCAAAGCAGGATCAATCAGTTTTAAAGCAAACAAATGAAAGAACTAGAGGTCAATTCAGATCTAACAGCCTCTTCCCCACGAACACACCATTTAAGACAGTTTATATACATCCAAGCCCCTGGTAAAGCTCTCAGCCGCTGCTCCCCTAGGGAGAAACAATCAACACATGTACACATCATCTTTCTGCTTTTATTTCTAAATTTACTCAAGCAAGGTGCTAGGGCTTGGTTTGGACAATTATTGATTATGTGTAACTGGAGTTGTATTTAAATTTCTCATCTCACTTTTTATTCTCAGAAATGCATTCTACTACCCCTCCCGAGTGCTGATAACTATAATCAAGCTATCAAACCAATAATAATGACAATAATGATAATAGCAATATAATTGTATCACACTTCACAGTTTATAAAATGTGTCCCAAGACGTTTTCGCCTATATCATCTCACACATCAAAGGGCATTTTCCTACATTAACAGAGATTCATCTTGAGAGTGAAAAGGATAAATAAAGTGAATGCCCATTTGTGAATTAGCACTTTGTGGTCTTTGGGGCAAGTCCCATCTGTACTCATCCTATAAGCTCTCAGATTTCATTACCATTCCTGTGCTCCTAGTCTAAAAGCTGGCATCTCTATCTTTACTGGCTGGCCTTGGGCTTGCAGAATTTGTGTGTGTGTAGCGGGGTGGGAGTGACTGGGAGCCAACATCTTAGAATGTTCACATCCCTGAACCAATGACTAAAGCATGTAGAAGTATAAATAGCCCTACTCCTTTTTCCTTGATTAGGGTGATTGTAAAGTATGTTGTATAGCATCTTCTGAAGGCTTCCTGCAGGCTTCCGCTTACTTAGCTGGGGTTTTGGCCAAGTTCCCCTCCCCCTCATATGACCTCCTCATCGCTGTTGGTGTTCAGTTGCTAAGTTGTATCCGATTCTTTATGACCTCACGGACTATAACACTGCCAGGCTCCCCTGTCCTTCTTTATCTCCCAGAATTTGTTCAGTTTTATGTCCATTGAGTCGGTGATGCCATCTAACCATCTCATCCTCTCTTTCCCTTCTCCCTCCGTCCTCAATCTTTCCCAGCATCAGGGTCTCTTCCAATGAGTCAGCTCTTCATATCAGGTGGCCATAGTATTGCAGCTTCAGCTTAGCATCAGTCTTTCCAATTAATATTCAGAGTTGATTTCTGTTAGGATTGACCGGTTTTATCTCCTTAACCTCTCTATTACCCAACCGTGTATGTTCACCCCTCCTCTCAGAAACCGTTTCCTGACTGAACCTTATTCAGACAGTGTCAAAATAACCATGAGTAGTCTGAATCAATGGACAGCCTGTGACACACACAAGATAATACTGACACTGCACTGAACAACCTAAATATTCATGTGTACATCCCATCCTGCTCTAGTATATAAAGTCTCTCTCCTGTCCCTATAAGCAACTGCTATTGTCATGTATTTGTCAACATAGCTCAAGAATTAAGCCTTGAGTGGACAATATGCTGGATGCTATGAATAAGAATAAAGTCGTTGACCTTGACCTCCCAGAGTTCACAGTCTGGAGAGTAGAGACAGATACTAAAACAAAGCTTCTACATACAGTGGACCAGTGACCATGCGCTTGAGGGTGAGCAGAGGAAGGAGAGACCAACTCCTTAGCAAGGACCTCTTTAAGGTATAAGCAAATAACGAGACACCGGAAAGCAGCAGAACCTAGGAAACAGCCACTTCTGACTGCACCAAATCAGAGAAAAAGCCTACTGTTTGTGGGCTGAATTCACCAACGGAAAAATGGGTAAGACATCATCTGACAATCTAAAACACAAGGACAAAACCAGAAGTACCGATTTTGCAGATCCTCAGCGATCTCAGCATTTGTCACAAAGCTTGTTGGCCCTATCAGAAAAATTGATGTCTTGCAACCCACTTCTTGTACGACCTGTCTCCGAAGACAGAGTGGAAATAGACAGATCAAGTTACAATCATGTTCTGCTGGAAGAAAACAAACGCTTTCTTCAACAACGCATCAGGGAACAAAGCGCAGGGCGCTTCCTCCAATCTCTGCATCTCTGCCACACAGAATGATAGCTGAGATGTTCACTTACGTGTAAAATCAGCTATCCCCACCCCTTCTTTCCATTTTCAAACATGAGCAAGATAATTTTAGGACAGAAAAAAACCTACGGCATTTCTTTATACAGTTGATAAGAAACAGATGCAAACTTGTTTCTCTAAGAAGCTGTACAGAACAAATATATTAAAAGTTTCCAAAAGGATTATGATACATTTGATGTTAGACTCAACGCTGATTACTGATAGGTTTGTCCAAGATCAGTCAACCACAGAGAATGAGGGCAGAAATTTAAAGAGCAGGCTGCTATTTACTTAGAGAGCTATCTTCTTGCTTTCCTGAGAGCCATATTCTGCAAGCCTCCTTTTATGTAGCATGATTCCTTTTAGTCCTCATAGCAGTTGCTATTACAGATAGGCAATCCTCAGAGAAGGAACAGCTGCAAGATCATTCCAGGCAGCCAGGGGCTTAGTGAGTCCCCAAGAATTTCCTTGAATGTGGTAGAATGATGCCCAGGTGTCCAGACATGACCCAGGACAGGCAGAGAAACAGGTCCCCGAGGGTTATGCACACAACTGTGCATCACTCACCCCCAAAATCGGCCCCAGGCATGCACTGCTGGTCTCCAATTCCTCACCTCCAGTGCTCTGCATATACATGCTCCAATCAGGCTTTCCCCTCTCACTGCTCTTGTCAAAAGCATTGACAACCTTCATCATGAAATCTAACGGTTCACCTTTGGTCTCCTTGGTACTTCATGAAAAGTGAAATTGTAGTCTCTCAGCCGTGTCCAACTCTTTACGACCCCATGAACTGCAGCCCACCAGGCTCCCCTGTCCATGGGATTCTCCAGAGAAGAATACTGGAGCGGGTAGCCATTCCCTTCTCCAGGGGATCTTCCCAACCCAGGGATCAAACCCAGGTCTCCTGCATTGCAGGCAGATTATTTACTGTCTGAGCTGCCAGGTACTTCATGAGTCAGCAGCATTTGTGAGTTATTCACCTCCTCTTCATCAATTCACCTTCTTAACTTGACTTCCAATACTCCAGACCCTCAAGGTTTCCTCCCACATTGGCTTTCAATTTCCCACTGGATTCCTCTTCTTCCCAAACTCTTAAGATTAGAGTGTCCCAGATCTTAATCCCCAGTCTCTTCTGTAACACTTTTTCCCAACCTTGGAGCTTCAAACACCATTTACATACCAACAACTCCAAAGTTCATACTTGTAGCCTGGGTATTTGGAACCTAAACTTCACTAGCGTGTTTATGGTTCCAAATATCTGAGCACTCATGTGCACATAAAGAAGGCTGAGCATCAAAGAACTTATGCTTTCAAACTGTGGTTCTGGAATAGACGCTTGAGAGTCCCTTGGACTGCAAGGAGATCA
The DNA here is from genome assembly GCF_963930625.1 of Muntiacus reevesi. Taxonomy (NCBI): domain Eukaryota; kingdom Metazoa; phylum Chordata; class Mammalia; order Artiodactyla; family Cervidae; genus Muntiacus; species Muntiacus reevesi. Next base: position 209,852,099 of record NC_089250.1, on the reverse strand, counting down.
AAGCAGTCAATCCTAAAGGAAATCAACCCTGAGTATACAATGGAAAGACTGATGCTAAAGCTGAAACTCCAATACTTTGGCCACCTGATGCAAAGAGCCAACTCATTGGAAAAGACCCTGATGCTGGGAAAGATAGAGGGCAGGAGGAGAAGGGGGTGGCAGAGGATGAGATGGTTGGATGGCATCACCAACTCGATGGACATGAGTTTGAGCCAACTCCAGGAGATAATTAAGGACAGGAAAGCCTGGCGTGCTGCAGGCCATGGGGTCACATGCAACTCAGTGACTGAACAACAACAGATACACAAGCAAAGGAACAGCAGTTAGAGCTGAAGGAGCTGAGGGATAAGCAGGTGTTCCTGGCAGAGCAGCTCCAGGGATCCTGAGTCTCTGCCTTCACACATATTAGACGCTTTTGTGGCTAATATGCCCTTTTAGTGGCATCCAGGCTAGCTTCAGGGTGAGCACTCTAACAATGCATGTGTTTTCTTCTAATTAGAATCAAAGCCACCCATCATCATTATTTTGAAACACTTGATATGAAAACATTCTGTTGGATTTGAAACCCATTTGCATTATCACAAGAAATTTCAACATCACATTTGCCAGCATGAAAAAAAAAGAAGTGGTTAGCTCCTTTACATTCATTTTTAACTATGGCAAGTTTTGAATAGCTGTAAAAATGGTTTTAAATTTTTTATCACCTACCAGTATGAATACATTTTCTTGCCAATGGTGACTATCAAAAATTTGAGGAGATCATCATTAAAAGGTCATTATCAGGAATTGAGTACAGCCTTGTCAAGCAGAAACCTGATGTACAAAATTATGTTAATGGGAAATAATGACTAAGTAAGATCCAATCAGACCTGCCCACTCCCAGATAACAACTATAAAGTGTGGATATCATAAGAAACAAACAGCCACCTGAAGATGCTGAAGAGTATACAGCAGCAAGTGTATTCCACTGGGGAGTCCATGCCCACAGGAGAGTTGTATGAGGTTATTTGTTATTTTCAAAGCTTTTAGCCTGGGGTCAAACATGGTTGGCATGAAACATGGGGGACTAGGAGCATCAGTGGAAAAACCACAGCTTTCTGTCTAGGGGAACCACTGAATCTGGGTCAACAGTAGTCACTAGAGAGAGAAAGACAAAATACCAGAGATAAACCCCACAGTTCTGCCCTTGCATAGCTCTGGCTAACTCATAAACCATGCACACAGAGAAAAGAATCAAAGCCACCCAGTTAAAGACTACGGATCTGAACTGAGATCAGACCGCACAATTAAAACATAGAGATTGCAGATCAAGTCCCACCAATGTAATCTCCCAACAAAACAAGACCAACAGACACTTATTTAGGAAATATAAAAGAATCCAAAATCTCCAAACTGACTATTCAAAATTTCTAGGATATTAAAAAAAAAAAAATCTGAAATACAAAGAAATAGGAACACATGAGAAAAAAAAAAAAATATGACCCGTGGTCAACCCTAGAATTAGCAAAAGGAATTTTAAAACAGGTATCCTCAATGAAGTAAAATAAAACCTGTTGGTGATGGTCAAAAAGAAAGTTGCCATAGGCAAGTAAAAATAATGAAAAAGAAACAATGAAAAGTCTGTAAATGAAAAGTACAATATCTGAAATTTTTAAAGTCCCTGGATAGGTCGAACAGCATGCCAATGACACAGGAAAGAGTATGTGAACTTGAGGAAAGTTTAATCAAAACTATCCAATGTTAAAAACAAAGAGAAAAGAAACTGGCAAAATGAGCGGAGCTTCAGGAACTTATTAAGTAATGTAAACTAGTCTAACATATGTGTAACTGGAGTCTCAAAAGGAAAGCAGACAACATAAGAGGTAGACAAAATTTTTGAAGAAATGGTCAATATTCCAAATTTGATGAAAGACATATAACTTCCTATAAAGAGCTGCAGATTAAATCACAACTCTAATTTACCATAAAAAAAAAGTCCCTTCCAGCAAAATGATATACATTAAAGAAAGCACACTGCTCTCTAGATCCCTACACCCTATTTCTTTTTCTCAGAGGCACAACATAAAATTGCCATTTCAAGGACAGTGGCAGTAATTATTGAATGTAAGAATCCATTTCCTTCACTGGGAAGCCAGCAGTGAACAGTCCCTGGGCCCCGCAGACAACACAAGCCTCATGGGTGCAGTAACATAGTGGACGACGGTGCTGTGGATACAGGACCCGCACCGCTCACCAGCGGCAGACAAGCAGAATACAGTGGAATTTAAGGTCTGTCACTTACACGGTGTGTTTGTAAATATAGCCTTGATGGGGAACAAGGAGGTAAACTCAGAAAGAAGACAAGGTGTGGGTACTGTAGAAAGGAAAAAAAAGAAGGGAGCATTTGTGGAGAAGTCATTTGCTTTTCACCTCAGAGCAACCAGAAATTCTCCTTGGCAGATGGATATATCTCAGATGAATAAAAATGAGAAAATAAATTCCTTAATATATTACTTAAATGCACTGTGCTTAGTAGATAACATTTTTCAAGGGGTGATTTAAAGAGCAGAAGTAACAAAAGAGTATTCCTTTTCTTTTTTTATGGAACTTTTTATTTTGTATTTGAGTATAGCCAACTAACAATGTTGTGACAGTTTCAGATGAACAGCAGAGGGACTCAGCCATGCATACACACGTATCCTTTCTCCCCCAAACCCTCCTCCCGCCCAGGCTGCCACGTGACCCTGAGCAGAGTTCTCTGTGCTCTACAGTAGGGACTTGCTGGTTATTCATTGTGAATACACCAGCGTGTACCTGTCCATCCCCAACCCCCTAACTCTCCCTTCCCCTCATCCTTCCCCCTGACAACCACAAGTTCATTTTCTAAGTCTGTGAGTCTGTTTCTGTGCAAAACAGTACTCTTGATGGCATGCAAGGTAGGGGACCACTGGTATAGATTCTCTATACTAACTTTTAATGCAACCAGCCCATCCTAAGGGAGATCAGTCCTGGGTGTTCATTGGAAGGACTGATGTTGAAGCTGAAACTCCAATACTTTGGCCACCTGATGTGAAGAGCTGACTCATTGGAAAAGACCCTGATGCTGGGAAAGATTGAGGGCAGGAGGAGAAGGGGACGACAGAGGATGAGATGGTTGGATGGCATCACTGACTCAATGGACATGAGTTTGGGTGAACTCCGGGAGTTGGTAATGGACAGGGAGGCCTGGCGTGCTGCGATTCATGGGGTCGCAAAGAGTTGGACACGACTGAGTGACTGAACTGAACTGAATGCTGGCACAAAACAGCCAAAAACTCATGTTTCAGAAAGGTTTCTGGTAGTCTTGTCTTGCTTCCCCAGGGTCCCGTTCTTCCTGTTCATCCCTAACTCACTTCCAAGTGCCCCATATGCCTAGGTCATCTCCAGTGGCCAAGGGAACCCCTTGCAGTAAGCCCCACTTGACTGCTTCCCACTCTATACACATATTTTTCTCTTCAATGCTTATCACTGCAGTATGCCAGATCCTTAGAGTCCTGTGTTATTCTCATAAGCGCAATGAAGATATCAGGTGAATGCAATTCAGTTCAACCAATGTCTCAGATCAGATGTCTTTACTAAACAGTTCTGATTCAAAATAAGTCATGAACTATAGGAAACTTGAAAATATGGGGAATCTTTCATGAGGGAGGATCTTGGTAAACGCTAGAGATAAAAATTATTATTAAAACTTAATAGTGACTGTGTTGCAGAATAACGAGGGGTGCTTTTTGACAAAATGTCTCCCACAGCACCATGAAAGAAAAGGCCCATTTAGCTGAGGATGAAACCGAGACTCCTAAAGATTGAGCAACTGGGGCAAGATTAGACAGAATTAATAAGAAGGATGGGGATTTGCTTTCAAATTACTCATTTTAAAGCAAGTGGTTTTCCACTACATTTCCTCTCTCACAAAAGGTGAATTTTAGCAGCAGGAAACTCAAATACCAGAATGAATGGGTTGTTTGCTAACGTGAAGACATGGGCATGGATTCAAATCTTTCTTGACAAATATTTTCTCCAAAATGTGTTTGTTTACAATTGGATCCAGAAGCATGACTGTCACCATTTTATTTATTTTTATTTTGAGATTCAATGCTAATTTGAGACTTATTTTAAATTCTGTCATTTTAAAAAGTTAATTTCTATTGGAATATAGTTGCTTTACAACACTGTATTATTTCCTACGGCACAGCAAAGTGGATCAGCTGTCCGTACACACACATCCCCTCTTTCTTTGGATTTCTTTCCCATCCAGGTCACCAGAGAGCACTGAAAAGAGTCCCCTGTACTTTATAGTAGAGTCTTATTATTGTTGTTTAGACGCTAAGTCATGTTTGACTCTTTTGAGACCCCATGGACTGTAGCCTGCCAGGCTCCTCTGTCCATGGGACTTCCCAGGCAAGAATACTGGAGTGGGTTACCATTTCCTTCTCCAGGGGATCTTCCTGACTTAGGGATTGAACCCATGTCTCCTGCATTGCAGGAGGATTCTTTACTACTGAGCCACCAGGGAATCCCCAGGTTCTCATTAGTTCTCTGTTTCATACGTATTACCAAGAGTGTATATGTGTCAACCCCAATCTCCCAACTCATCACACACACCTCCTTCCCCCCTTGGTGTCCATATGTTTGTCCTCTACATCTGTGTCTCTATTTGTTTTTTCCAAATAAGATCATTTAAGCCATTTTTCTAGATTACATATATACGTGTTAATATATATTTGTTTTAGCACTTAACTTGTCCTGATTAATAAGAGCAACAACAATGCCTTACATGTGAATATGTTCTCCATACTTGCAAAGTATACTTGATATCACTAAGAACCTAATATTCTTTTAAGTCAGGAAGGGAAAACATTATCATGCCCATGTTGCTGATAAAACAACCAGTGCTCCAGGCACACAATGAACTCAAGAGACAGAATTTAAAACAGGTTTTCCATCTGGCAGTGTAGTACTTTCAAAGCCAAAGTACGTGCTCCTTGAGGAAAGGAAATGTTTAATGAAAGCATAATATTAAATAGAATAATAGAATGACTCTGTTAGAACCGAAATAGGACACGGAAGTGGCATCATTTATTCCAACTCAGCTTTCACATAATTCTCCTGCATTGTCAAAATAAGAGCTCACTCACATATTAAACAAGCAAAAAGATTATCAAAGTTGGGTAAAACTAATATATGTGTAACCTAAAAGAGGAGGGTTTTTTTTTTCTTAAAAATGAGTAAGATAAGAAACTGGATTTTATTTATTTACTTATTTTTAAAATGTCAGTGACTGATACTAGATCAGAGGTCATACACTGTGTGGAGAATAGATTTCACTGACATAGTCCAGCAAAGACCAAAAACATAACAACAAAAACCCACAAATAAACATACAAAGAACAAAACTAACAAGCCCTGGAGAGAGGAAGAGGCTGTCAATATTTAAAGTTGCTACAATGTATTATCTAAAATGTCCAGCTTTCCACAACAACAGAAAGATGAGACATGCAAAGAAAGAGGCAAGTGTGACCTGTACACAGGAAAAAAAGCAGGTAGCAGAACCTACCTTTGAGAGGACCCAGATGCTGGATTAGCAAAGATTCAAAGCAACTGTCATAAACATGTTCAAAGAACTAAAGAAAGCCATGCTTAAAGAAGTAAAAGAACATATGATGACAATATATCATCAAATAAAGGATATCAATAAACAGAAAAATATTTAAAGAAATAAAGAACAAAAACTTTCAAAATCTGAAGAAAAACATTAAACTGCATATTCAAGAAACTTAATGAATTCCAAGTAGAATAACTGCAAAGTGAGCTGCACCCAGAAATGGCATATTAAAAAGGCAGAAAGACAAAAACAAACAGAAAATTTTGAAAGTAGCAAGAGAAAAATGATTCATCATACACAAAGGAACCACCCCCCCCAAAAAAAAAATCACAGCTGGCTTCTCATTAGACTGAAGGGGGTCAAAAGGCATTTGGATACCATTTTCAAAGTACAGAAAAGAAAAAAAAACTGTCAATAAGAATCTTATATCAACTAAGCTACCTTTCTAATAGGAAAACTTAAATCATTACCAAGTAAACAAAAACCAGAGACTCCATTGCTAACAGACCCGCCTTATAAGAAATATAAAAGAAATTCTTCAGACCAAATGCAAGGGACCCTAGACAGTAATTTCACATGCACACATACATACCCCAAAGAGCAATGGCTAAAATAAAAATCATGAGGGTAATAATTATAAAAATTGCATACTTCTCTCTTCTCTTACCTGATTTTAAAAGCAATTATAGTATTTAAAAAATACTTGCAATTGTGATGCTGGACCTATAACATATTAAAATATAACATATTTGGCAACAGAATCACGGAAGTGGTGGGTGGGAACAAATATATGTTAGAATAAGAAAATCTACAAAACATATGAAGAGAACCAAAGCTATAAATATGAAGATTAACCTCACAAACTATATATATGTGTATGTGTGTGTATATATGTGTCTGTGCGTATGTATACATATACACACATATATACACACTTGTGGGCTTTCCAGGTGGCACTAGTGATGAAGAACCTGCCTGCCAATGCAAGAGATATAAGAGATGCAGATTTGATCCCTGGATTGCGGAGATCCCTTGGAAGAAGGAAATGGCAACCAACTCCAGGATTCTTGCCTGCAGAATCCCGTGGACAGAGAAGCCTGGCGGGCTACAGTCCATAGGGTTCGCAAAGTGTCGGACACGCCTGAAGCGACTTAGCACAGCAGATGATTCACAGTGTGTTTTAGATTCTGGTGTGCAGCAAAGTGATTTGGTTATACACACACTCTATCTGTATTCTTTTCCATATTCTTTTCCATTATGGTTTATCATCAGATACTGAATATAGCTCCCTGTGCCATACAGTAGGACCTTGCTGTTTAACCATTCTATAGATAACAGTGACCATCTGCTAATCCCAAAGTCCCAATCCATCTCCGTCTACCCCCACCCCCATCACGGCAACCACAAGTCTGCTCTCTATGTCTCTGCGTCTGCTTCTGTTTCATAGGTAAGTTTATTTGTGTTATATTTTAGAGTCCACGTGTAAGTGACATCATACGGTAAGATTATATAAAGTAAGAGTCGGGCATGACTGAGCAAGTAACCCTTACCCTTAATAAGTGTAACAATGAATTCTTGGGCTTGTAACACATATATTATAACACATATAGATGTAAATATATATAAACAACTATAATGCAGAAGTGGGAACAGTGCAATATAAAAGTAATATTTCTATATAGCGTTGGGGTCGTTAGTATAAATTTGAAGTAGCATCTGACCAGGTAAAATGTACACTGTTAGAGCAACCACTAAACAAATATGTTGTTTAAGAAATAAGTGAATGAATTAAATGTTACATTAAAATATTCACATAAGAGAAATGAAAGAACTAAAGAAGGAAGAAAGGAATGAACAGGAGATATGAGACATATAGAAAACAAAAATTATAATGGCATGCATAGCAAACTGCATCAATAATAACATTAAATTGACTGGAATAAATAATCCAAAATAAAGGGAGAGACTGTCAGGTCAAATAAACAAATAAGATCCAATAACATGCTACCGGTATGTGACTAGGGCTACCCTGGTGGTGCTAGTGGTAAAGAACTCTCCTGCCGATGCAAGAGACATATAAGAGATGTGGGTTCAATTCCTGGGTCGTGAAGATCTCCTGGAGGAGGGCATGGCAACCCACTCCAATGTTCTTGCCTGGAGAATCCCACGGACGGAGGAGATTGGCGGGCTACAGTCGCACAAGTCGGACATGACTGAACTGACTTAGCATGCACACAGGCATATGTAACTAATTTTAGATTCAAACATAATAAAACAGATGAAGGGAAAAGATATATCATTTAAACAATAATCATAAAAATCTGGAGTAGCTATTCCAACCTTAAACAGAATCACTCATCAGGAAGATGTAACAATTATAAACACACATGTACCTAACAACTGAGCCCCAAAACACATGAAGCAAAAACTGACAGAATTGAAGGGAAAGACAGACAATTCAACAGTGATAATTAGAGACATCAAAATTCCCAATTTTATATCGGCTAGAACAACTAGGCAGAAGATCAACCAGGAAACATAAAGATTTTGCAACACTATAAGCCAACTAGACCTAACTTACTTTTATAGAACATTCTACCCACCAACTGCAGATACACTTTTTTTTTTTTTTTTCACATGTAACATGTGCTTGGCCATGAATCAAACCTCAATTAATTTATAAGGGTTAAATTGTATAAAGTATATTCTCTAATTACAATTGAATTAGAAATTAATAACCCAAAGAAATTTGAGAACTTTATAAATACATGGACATTAAAAAAACACTCTCCTAAATAACCAATGGGCCAAAGAAGAAAACAACGGAAACTATAGAATATGCTGAGATGAATGAAAATAAAGACATAACATATAAAAATTTACTTGATGATGCCAAGTCACTGCTTAGTTAGTGGTAAATGTGTCACTATAAATGTGGATATTACAAAAAGAATAAAAATATCAAATCAATAACCTGATATAACTTATGACACTAGCCAAGAGTAAACAAAACACAAAACAAGCAGAAGGAAGGACATGATGATTTAACTTTCCCACAGGTGACTATGAAAACCATTCTAGTAATTTTTTCGAGAGAAAATGGAGCTAACTGGAGAGTTCAACACTGGGCAGAAGAGTTCGTTCAGTTCAGTCAGTCGTGTCCGACTATTTGTAATGCCATGGACTGGAGCACAACAGGCCTCCCTGTCCATCACCAGCTCCCAGAGTTTACTCAAACTCATGTCCATTGAGTTGGTGATGCCATCCAACCATCTCATCCTCTGTCGTCCTCTTCTCCTGCCTTCAATCTTTCCCAGCATCAGGGTCTTTTGAAATGAGTCAGTTCTTCGCATTAGGTGACGAAAGTATTGGAGTTTCAGCTTCAGCATCAGTCCTTCCAGTGAATATTCAGAACTGATGTCCTTTAGGATGGACTGGTTGGATCTCCTTGCAGTCCAAGGGACTCTCTAGAGTCTTCTCCAACACCACAGTTCAAAAGCATCAATTCTTCTGTGCTCAGCCTTCTTTATAGTCCAACTCTCACATCCATATATGACCACTGGAAAAACCATAGCTCTGACTAGACAGACCTTTGTTGGCAAAGTAATGTCTCTGCTTTTTAATATGTTGTCTAAGTTAGACATAACTTTTCTTCCAATGAGTAAGCATCTTTTAATTTCATGGCTGCAGTCACCATCTACAGTGATTTTGGAGCCCCCCAAAATAAAGTCTGTCACTGTTTCCCGTTTCCCTACCTATTTGCCACAAAGTGATGGGACTAGATGCTATGATCTTAGTTTTCTGAACGTTGAGTTTTAAGCCAACTTGAAACAGATTGCCAGTCCAGGTTGGATGCATGAGACAAGTGTTCAAGGATGGTGCACTGGGATGACCCAGACGGATGGGATGGGGAGGGAGGTGGGAGGGGGTTCAGGATGGGGAACATGTAAATCCATGGCTGATTCATGTCAATGTATGGCAAAAACCACTACAATATCCTGTGTCACTTTCATCAAGAGGCTCTTTAGTTCTTCTTTGCTTTCTGCCATAAGGGTGGTATCATCTGCATATCTAAGGTTATTGATCTTTCTCCTGGCAATCTTGATTCCAGCTTGTGCTTCATCCAGCCCAGCGCTTCTCATGATGTTTTCTGCATATAAGTTAAACAAGCAGGGTGACAATATACAGTCTTGACATACTCCTTTCCCAATTTGAAACCAGTCTATTGTTCCATGTCTGGATCTGACTGTTGCTTCCTGACCTGCATACAGATTTCTCAGGAGGCAGGTCAGGTGGTCTGGTATTCCCATCTCTTTAAGAATTTTCCACAGTTTGTTCTGATCCACACAGTCAAAGGCTTTGGCATAGTCAATGAAGCAGATGTTTTTCTGGAACTCTCTTGCTTTTTCGATGATACGACAGATGTTGGCAATTTGATCTCTGGTTCCTCTTTTCTAAATCCAGCTTGAACAACTGGAATTTCACAGTTCACATACTGTAAGAGCCTGGCTTGGAGAATTTTGAGCACTAATTTACTAACACGTGAGACGAGTGCCAATTGTGCGGTAGTTTGAACATTCTTTGGCTTTGCCTTTCTTTGGGATTGGAATGAAAACTGACCTTTTCCAGTCCTGTAGCCACTGCTGAGTTTTCCAAATATGCTGGCATATTGAGTGCAGCAGTTTCACAGCATCATCTTCTAGGATTTGAAATAGCTCAAATGGAATTCCATCACCTCCACTAGCTTTGGTCATAGTGATGCTTCCTAAGGTTCACTTGACTTTGCATTCCAGGATGTCTGGCTCTAGGTGAGTGATCATACCATTGTGATTATTTGGGCCGTGAAGATCTTTTTTGAATAGTTCTTCTGTGTATTCTTGCCACCTCTTCTTAATATCTTCTGCTTCTGTTAGGTCCATACCATTTCTGTCCTCTATTGTGCCCATCTTCGCATGAAATGTTCCCTTGGTATCTCTAATTTTCTTGAAGAGCTCTCTAATCATTCCCATTCTATTGTTTTCCTCTATTTCTTTGCACTGATCACTGAGGAAGGCTTTTTTATCTCTCCTTGCTATTCTTTGGAACTCTGCATTCAAATGGGTACATTTTTCCTTTTCTCCTTTGCTTTTCACTTCTCTTCTTTTCACAGTTATTTGGAAGGCCTCCTCCAACAGCCATTTTGCCTTTTTGCATTTCTTTTTCTTGGGGATGGTCTTGATCCCTGTCTCCTGTACAGTGTCATGAACTACCATCCATAGTTCTTCAGGCACTCTGTCTATCAGAGATAATCCCTTGAATCTATTTCTCACTTCCACTGTATAATTGTAAGGGATTTAATTTAGGTCATACCTGAATGGTCTAGTGGTTTTCCCCAGTTTCTTCAATTTAAGTCTGAATTTGTCAATAAGGACTTCATGATCTGAGCCACAGTCAGCTTCCAGTCTTGTTTTTGCTGACTGATAAGAGTTTCTCCATCTTTGGCTGCAAAGAATATAATCAATCTGATCTCAGTATTGACCATCTGGTGATGTCCACGTGTAGAGTCTTCTCTTGTGTTGTTGGAAGAGGGTGTTTGCTATGACTAGTGTGTTCTTTTGGCAAAACTCTATTAGCCTTTGCCCTGCTTCATTCTGTCCTCCAAGGCCAAGTTTGCCTGCTACTCCACATATTTCTTGACTTCCTACTTTTGCATTCCAGTCCCCTATAATGAAAAGGACATCTTTTTGGAGTGTTAGTTCTAGGTCTTATAGGTCTTCATAGAACCGTAGAATAGGACTTTATATGAGTAAAGTGAAGAAAGTGAAATTCGCTCAGTTATGTCCAACTCTTTGCTACCCTATGGACTACAGTTCAGGTTCCTCTGTCCACGGGGATTCTCCAAGCAAGGATACTGGACTGCCATGCCCTCCTCCAGGGAATCTTCCTGACCCAGGGATTGAATCCAAGTCTCCCACATTGCAGGTGGACCCTTTACCAAGTGAGCCACCTGGGGAGCCCAATAGGAGTACAAGTTTCTAGTTAATGGTGACAAAAACAAAACTGAAGTTCCTCAATATGTCTCCTGTGCCTGGAAGATAATCTGGCATATAATTTACACTCAAGAACAAATGCATTAAACTCCACTTCAGTGTTGTGGTTTAGTAAACTTGTTTTGCTTTATGGAGGAAAGTGTTAGGTTTAATTTTTTAAAACATATTCCTCTATGATTAAGCATGATTTCTGAATGTTGTTTTTACTTGTATTTTGCTCTTGATATGGCCAGATATTTGGCTTGTTTTTCATAGTTCCTAATGTTTTCAGAAATTTGAAAATAAACTAATTCCTTAAAAAAAAAAAAAAAAGAACAAGTGCATTAATCAATTAATCTTTTAGGTAGGAAAAAAATTTCAGGAGTAGTTACTGAAATACGTGAAAATTTTGCCTCAAAAGAAAGGTTGGAGGAATAAACTCTCATCATAAGGTCACTAGCAGAGAAGGGCCACCATCTGTATTGTGGGGCAATGTGTCTATAGCCCAATGGGATAGTGTGGTTCTCCAGCAGAGAAAGTACCATGGAACTACATTGATTGATTTGGCCTTATTTTGAGTCTTTGATCCTTCCCACTGTGCCCCACACTCCCTCCAAAAAACCCCTAGTATTCAAAATTCTGGGGCTTCCCAGGTGACGCAAATGGTAAAAGAACCTGTCTGCCAATGCAGGAGATATAAAAGACACGGGTTCAATTCCTGGGTTGGGAAAATCCCCTAGAGGAGAGCATGGCAACCCACTCCAGTATTCTTGCCAGGAGAAACTCATGGACAGAAGAGTCTGGCAGTTTACAGTCCATAGGATGGCAAAGAGTCAGATACGACTGAAGCAACTTAGCAGTCACACACTCAAAAGTCTAGTTCAAAGACAGAACGCTGGAGATTTAATACAGTGTGTGGCTTGTGATTAGAATAATCCCCCATTGATAATTCATATATTCAGCATGAGATGCACCAAAGGCCATCCACATTCTATACGCCAAATATTTCCTTCCTAGGGAAAATAAACTTTGCAATCCTAAACTGATCACACTTCCAGCTATCTCCTATTACATTAGTGACACAGCCTTGAGCTCCCACAACAAACTTCATTCTCATTACACTGAGTAAAAAAAAAAAAAAAAAAAAAAATCCAGCCCGTACTGATCTACAAGGAAGAAGGTAGGTTGCACAAAATCAAATGGCAATATATTGCTGCTGTTCTAAAAAAGAATTGCTACTCTAGAGAATTCTCCCTTCCTAAATGACTATAAAGGCCCCATGCTCCAGAAAAGTCAGAAGAAAAATTACCTCCCAGCTTGCGCATTTATTTTTATGGCCATGGTTGATTGTTCCCTCCCACCTCTGCCTCCAACATACCCCAGTGCCTGTCAATTCCCAGACCTAATCCTACACCAGTTTCCAAAGTCCCAACTGGGCCAGTTTCCTGAAATGACATGATATGCTCGGCTTTTGTCAGGCAGCCACGTCAAGAATTATAAAGTGAACGAGTCTATCTGTCTTTATAAGTGCGTTGTGAACTTTATAGTTTAATATTAAACTTGCATCATAAAAAATGGCTCATAAATGGCTAATAAAAGCCTAGTTTACAGCTTATAAAGTGTATCAGTACTTTACACGGGTTGGCTTAGGAAGATTTATGTGCCAGCTCTTTGTCTCTTAGTTAAAGATTATTTCCATAGTAACCCCCCCCCCAAAAAAAATAACGTTAAATATAACTACTGAAAAATGGCCATTTGGTTGAACTCTGTGTGGTTCCGAATTTGAGGCATTCAAAAAACTCAAACCCAGTGGGCTGGTGCTAATTAATGTCACAGGAAATGCCTGGGGTTCCTGAGAAGCCCAGGGTGGGTGGTAGCTTGGGGTCTCCTTGGGAGACACAGCGAGTTCAGACAAGCTGGCAGTTACCCTGACCTAAAGTCATGTCTACACGATCCTTAGTAGGAAATCGGGCATTAGTCCCAGTTCTGAGGGCACACAGGGCTTTATGAAAACAGCAGAAAGGCCAATACCCTAAGCTGTCAACCAGAGAGACAGTGGGCTCCCGTCAAGAGCACTTGGAAACTCTTTTAATGACTTCCTCAAGATGGTCTGCTCCCTCCTCCTGCCTGCCTTCCTGTCTCCTCTGCTTAATGCACTCGTGATATATGTGACTGCAATCCAGTCACCCCCTCCACCCTATTTCACTTTTTATTACCCAGTGCGCTGCTTTATCCAGGTTTATATACTTCATTATGTTCTCTGCTGTCACTTCCCTTATTTCATCTTTGATTTTCACTCGAACTCAGCGGCTGGCAGCAGTGTTGCCACCGCCGTCTCCCCGCCTACCTCCCAGGGCCCCTCTGTGGTGCCCAAGACCAACGTCTTCTATTCCATATCAACTTCCTACTCAAGACATTGGCAAGGAGGCAGCAGTTTGTGACGCAGCGCCTTGGATGTGAGGGTAGGAGCCTGGGTTCCTGTCTCAGTTTTGTCACCATGTGGCTGGGATGCTTTTGAGCAAGGGTCCAGGAGATCGGGGTTCGATTCCTGGGTCAGGAAGATCCCCTGCAGAAGGGAATGGCAACCCACTCCGGTCTTCTTGCCTGGAGAATTCCATGGACAGAGGAGCCTGGTGGGCTGCCAGGTCGCAAAAGAGTCGGATACGACTGAGTCACTATCACTTTCACTTTTACCCCAACCTCTAGGATCTAATGCTGAATGATTTGAGGTGGAGCTGATGCAATAATAGTAGAAATAAAGTGCCCAATAAATGTAATGCTCTTGAATCATCCCGAAACCATCCCCCACTGCCCCCTGGTCTGTGGAAAAAACTGTCTTTCACAAAACCGGTCCTTGGTGCCAAGAAGGCTGGGGTCAGCTGCTTTGGGGCATTAAGTCAACTTTGAGAAGAACAAATATAAAACAGCAGTGATAGAACTAAATGGTTTGCAAGGCACCCAAACAATTCACAGAGGCTGCCTGGTCTACCAAGTTTGAACAAGAGCTTTCTGCTTCCCACCCAAGATTGTTAATGAGATTACAACAAATATCCAAGATCTTTGGATATTCTAGCACTCTTTCTAAATCTACAAGATTCTATTAACTAAAAGGTGATTTCATCACCTTCATTGTCAGTATACAGGTTTTTTTTTTCCTATCTCAAAATCAAGTAATAAAGAATTATGCCCCTCAATGGAGACATGTATATGTATGGCTGAGTCCCTTCACTGTTCATCTGAAACTATCCCAGCATTGTTAATCGGCTATGCCCCAATACAAAATAAAAATTAAAAAATAAAAAAGAATTATGCCCCTCCTGAATTTTTTAGGGGAGCTCTTCTGTGTTTTCTCAAGACAGTATTCAATCACCCTTGCATTTATAGAACTAGATACCAGAGAGAAGAGGTCAAAGAAATAAAAAGCAAAGAGTCTGCCTTTCTGTACCAACTTATTACATCAAAAATGGCATGCCTGAGGGGAGGAGAATGGCTTCAGGCCTTCTTGAAGGAGAAAAGACTGCAGTCACATCTCAAGGCAGCAATGGCTCTTCATAATCCTTAAAATGACATTAAATGGGTTTTAATTTCAAGATTTGGAAAGTGAGGAGCTTCTCTTTAATGAATTGCCTCATGTATGCCAAATATTGGTGACTAGAGTTGCTTGGACACTCTAGGGAACAGCATGAACTCAAGTCCCTCTACATCTTCATTTCAAAATGTTGAAAAGAAGCCAAATCTTTAATCATCAATTACAGCAAGTACAAATTAGGGTGCTCCATGGGCTGCATTCTTTGTTTTGGTTTATTTGAGGAACTTCTCCTCTAAAAAAAAAAAAAAATGCTCAAATAGAAGTTTCATGGCTCTGTCCCCCTCCTCAGACAATGATCAAAGAGAGAGGATCCTGGTCCAAGATCAGTTATTTCCCTGTGATTCATTTACCTGAATCTGAGAAGAAACAGAGCTTTTATGTGATGATCATAAAGCTGGGAAGATGGTGTGAGATCTTCCTCTGTCACCATGTAGCTGGGATTCTTTTGAGTAGGGGTGCAGGAGATCCAGGTTCAATTCCTGGGTTGGGAAGATCTCCTGGAGAAGGGAATGGCAACTCACTCCAGTAGTCTTGCCTGGAGAATTCCATGGACAGAGGAGCCTGGTGGGCTACAGTCCATGGGATCACAAAGAGTCAGACACGACTGAGCAATGAATACTTTCACTTTTCAGATGTATTGACAATGGTGAGATATTCCTGACCTGGCCTGGTTTGGCCCTTATCAAAAGCTCTATAGTGAATGTTGATGTTAAGATGGATTTTGTTTCCATTTCTCAGCATCAAAAGGAGACCTTTTATGACCCCATGGACTTCAGCACACCAGGCTTCCCTGTCCTTCACCATCTCCTGGAATTTGCTCAAACTCATGTCCATTGAGTCAGTGATGTCGCCCAAACATCTCATCCTCTGCCACCCTCTTCTCCTGCCCTCAATCTTCCAGCATCAGGGTCTTTTTCAGTGAGTCAATTATTTTGCATCGGTGGCCAAAGTATTGGAGCTGCAACTTTAGTATCAGTCCTTCCAATGAATAGTCAGGGCTGATTTCCTTTAGGATTGACTGGTTTGATCTCACAATCCAAGGGATTCTCGAGAGTTCTCTCCAGCACAATTCGAAACATCAGTCTTTGACACTCAGTTTTCTTGATGGTCCAACTCTCACATCCATACATGACTACTGGGAAAACCATAGCTTTGACTCTATGGACCTTTGTCAGCAAAGTGATGTCTAAACTTTAATCCTGGAGCAGCACTTAGGGTTTCCCCAACTCCACCATATCTGTTCACAATTTCACAGCTTTGTATACTCCTTCTCCTCTCTCTGAAACATTCATTCCTGATCTATTTGGAAACATTTTGTTCTTCTATCAAGGCTCTGCTCAAACACAGAGGCCAGCCCAAAAGTTCCAACTATGCTGGAATTCGCAGGTTTACTTGCATTGAAGACACAACTGTCTCAGCATCCAGTGAACACTCTCAAACCCAGTTGTTATTGTTGTTGAGTTGCTAAGTCGTGTCTGACTCTTTGTGACCCCATGGACTGTAGCTCACCAGTCTCCTCTGTCCACGGGATTTCCCAGGCAAGAATACTGGAGCAGGTTGCCACTTCCTTCTCCAGGGGATCTTCCCAAAAGGACTGAACCTGTGTCTTCTGCTTAACAGATGGATTCTTTGCTTCTGAGCCACCTGGGAAGCCCTCAAACCCAGAGGGGATTGGAAAAATCCATGGGACAAACAGATGCTTCTTCATCAAAGAGTTAACCATCATCTAGTTGAGGAATAAGATTCATTCCATAGAACAATATGAGAGAATGTACAATCAAGCCCCAATTTGGGCAGAATAGATCATAAATACCAAAGGAAGGGAGAGAAGGGGAAAATGCAACCCAGCTGATTCTGCAAAAACTCCAACCATGGCTCCTATGTATACAACAGCTGAAAATGGTGTGTTGTCACCCACTCCACTTCCACCAGCAGATTATTGAAATTTTCTCCCCACCCCGTGCAAGGGATTGAAAAAAAAAAAAAAAAAGGCAGGAGAAAGAAGAAAGCACAGGATTATAAACATTCTTACCTAGGAAGGGAAACAGAGTAGAAATGCAAATGAGGTTGTCAAAACTTGCTTCACTTCTTTCCCCCAAGCAATTCTACTTCTGGGTGTTTATCCTAGAGAAATATTCTGAATGCACAAAGAGTCAGCGTTGTTAGTAATGGAGAAAAATTGCAAACGAGTCCATCAGTAAAAGACTGGTTGAACACATTTTGTTATAGCTGTACTGTGGAATCCGATTGCAGCCATTAAAAGAGAATGGTGTGTTTCTTTATGTACTGTCATGGAAAGACCATCAAAATCCATTATTAAACAGAAAAAAAGATAGCAAGTTGGAGAAACACTGCTATGGTGTGATGGAGTTTGTGTAAAACACAGAGGCAGAAAATATTCCATCTCTGTGCAATCATTCATTCAGTCAGTCAGCCAGTCAACAGTTATCTGTCGGCTCCTATTATGTGCCAGGCAACGTCCTGAGTGCTGAAGAATCCACAGTAAGCAAAATAGCAAAAGTCCTTACCCTCCCAGAATTTCCACATAGGAGGAAGAGACAGAGGTGAAGCAAATAAGTAAGATGATGGGGAGAAGCCTGAAGAAAAATAAAAGCCTGAAGAAAAATAAGACCGTGGAATGGTAAGGGCAGAGGGGAAGGAATGCCTGGGGCAGAGATATTGCTATTTGAATAGAGTGACAGAGAGAACAGAGACCTGAAGGAGGCGAGGGTGTAGTGACCATCAAGGAGGAGAGCATTCCAGGCGAAAGGAACAGCCATTGCCAAGGGCAATGCGGTGCTGGAGAAGACTCGAGAGTCCCTGGAACTGCAAGGAGATCCAATCAGTCCATCCTAAAGGAGATCAGTCCTGGGTGTTCATTGGAAGGACTGATGCTGAAGCCCCAATACTTTGGCCACCTGATGTGAAGAGTCAACTCATTGGAAAACACCCTGATGCTGGGAAAGACTGAGGGCAGGAGGAGAAGGGGGTGACAGAGGATGAGATGACTGGCTTGAATCATTGACTCAATGGACATGAGTTTGAGCAAACTCCGGGAGATTCTGAAGGACAGGAAAGCCTGGGGTTCTGCAGTCCACGGGGTCACAAAGAGCGGGACACGACTGAGTGACTGACAGCAGCAACAGTTACCAAGGGCAAAGTGGCTGGGATGGGGCAGAGTCAGGAAAGAGGGGAGTGGAAGGAATGGGACAGAGAGGTGGAGGGGTACTTCCTACAGAGCTTCAGAGGCCATTCTTTTCTTTTAATTTCTTAAAATATTTACTTATTTGGCTGCCCCAGGTCTTAGTGGTAGCAGGCGACCTCTTAGTTGTGGCCTGTGGGGTCTAGTTCCCTGACCAGGGATTGAACCCAGGCCCCCTGCATTGGGAGTTCGGACTCTTCACTGCTGGACCACCGTGGAAGTCCCCAGAGGCCATTCTGATGACTTCAGCTTTCATCCTGAATGAACCAACAAGCCACTGAACCTCGGGGCAAAGCATGATCTGAGTTCACCTTCAACCAGGCCATTCCAGCTACTGTGTTGAGAACAGATCACTGCAGAGCAGGAATGGACATTTCTGGGAAATCGGTTAGGATCCTAAAACATGACCCTGTAAGAAGCACTGGTGACTTGGGTTGGAATGACAGCAGGGGAACTGGGAAGAACCGGTTGAATCCTGGCTGCCTTTTGAAGGTCAAGCCAATAGGATTTCACAATGGCATGAATGTGGGGTTCAGAAAAACAGGGTTTCTTTTTTTGCAAAGCATGTGAAGGAATGAAGAGGCCATTAACTGAGGTGGGGAAAACTATGGGAGGAACCAGTTTAGGGAGGCCTATGTATTTACATAATGAGAACAGAAATGAGTGGATAATTTGTTTTCCCCTAGATTCCCTCATTTCTTTTTCTCTCTGTCCAAACTAGTAGCTAAACTATAATTCCAGGAGCCAGGGATTTGAGTGGGGCAGAAACAGAAGTTGTCTGCAGTTCAAGGATGGGTCTCGTGGTGTGAAGTACTGATGGAACCTTATTGAGGCCATGGTCTGGGGTCTTTGAGCAGGACAATAGCAGTGTATTTCCAGAGAAAGGACACCCCCACCCCTCACCCGGGCTGAGGAGGAAGAGAGAAGTCTGCAGGGTCTGGATTGGGAACTAGGTCCCTGATTTCAGCAGTCCTCTGGGGGATGCAGCGGAAACTTGGAGAGACAGTGGGATGGGCTGGTCCTTAGGCTCAGATTCTATCACCCCTGCAGACTTTCCAGCCCTGTGTGGAATGGGGGGCAGCCGAAAGAGCCATAATTTAGGGAAACGACAAGGGCAGGGAACAAGAGACATCAGAGAAATAACATATGGAAGCCAATGACCAAAGTCCCATGGGTGCCTGCCATGCCTTAGAACTACGTAAAACTCACCAGGTAGCCCAAAGTGATGGCAGTTAAATTTTGTGCCACCTTGACAGAGCAAAGGCTTGAAAACAGATATTACCCTGAGTGATAGAAAGTGAGAAACACAGTATCTCTCCAACATCTGAATTTGTGTGGTTAGATTTATGTCCTCCAGACAGAATAATGCATATCAAATGGTCTAGGAGAGGACACGCTAAGCAGCTTTACTCTCTGAGTTCTGTGTTGTTGATTATATATATACGCACATGAGACAGATAGATAGATAGGCCATAGATAGATCTTTATATGTATGAAATTCCCCACTGGCTCAGCAGTAAAGAATCCCGCTGTAGGGCAGGAACCACAGAAACATGAGTTCGATCCCTGGGTCAGGAAGATTCCCCAGAGGAGGGCATGGCGACCCACTCCAGTATTCTTGCCTGGAGTATCCCATGGGCAGGGGAGCCTGGCGGGCTACAGTTGGTAGGGTCTCAAAGAATCGGACACAACTAAAGCCACTTAGCACACACGTGCATATATTTGTGGCATGCTTGTGTAATTAGTACTATTTTTTTTTATCCTCACTTCATTTCAATGCCCAGCTATTGAGAAATCCTGGTAAAAAAAAACTCCTTTTTGTTCACCAGCCATCCTTTAGCCACAACATTTTGCTGAACAAATGGATTTTTTATCCCATGCAATAATAAAAGGTTTCTCAAGGAAGGGAATATAAATTCATTTTTCTTGTAAATGAAACTATATATTTTAAATATGCCAGGTAGAATAACTGCATGAAGACATTTCACTAAAGCCACTCTTCAAGTGAACATCATTCTGTGCACACACACCCTCCTCCAACAAATCTGATTTGAAAGATCCATCTGCTTGGCATAGCTGATTGCATTTAAGTACACCACGCTTTCAGACATAAAGATCTATCTCCACAATAGCTCTCTTGTAACATCATCTTGTACTGAGACTAAGACTCTTGAACAGGAGGGAAAGATGTATAGTTTGACTGCAGAGAGTGGCTGCAGGAATGAGATCAATGGCAGACCAGTTACTTCAAGGGAGGAGGAACTTTCCTCCCTATTGAGGAAAGATAGAGTCGGACACGACTGAGCAGCTGCACTTTCACTTTTCACTTTCATGCATTGGAGAAGGATATGGCAACCCACTCCAGTGTTTTCGCTTGGAGAATCCCAGGGACGGGGGAGCCTGGTGGGCTGCCGTCTATGGGGTCGCACAGAGTTGGACACGACTGAAGCAACTTAGCAGCAGCAGCAGGAATCTGTCATCTCCTTGAGCCATTTAAGGGCTTTCCTGATAGCTTAGATGATAGAAAAGCTGCCTGCAGTGCAGAAGACCTGAGTTCGATCCCTGGGTAAGGAAGATCCCCTGAAGAAGGGAATGGCTACCCACTCCAGTATTCTTGCCTGGAGAATTCCATGGACAGAGGAGCCTGGTGGGCTACAGTCCATAGGGTCACAAAGAGTCAGACAGAACTGAGTGACTAACACCTTCACTTTCACTTTTGAGCCATTTAAAGAGGGAGTGATCAGTAAACTCAGTCTTCCTAGATGATTACTCAATAGTCCTCCACATGCCCTAGGGACTCAGGGAGTCCTCCCAGGCACATAGACCCATGAGCAACAGAAATTTGGAGAATGAAAGGCTGCAGTGTGCAAGATTCCTAGAGTCCCCATCAGCATCCCGAGTCTGACTCCTGGTCAAGTGCCTTGGCTCCTGTGACAAACCTTAGATCTGTAACCTGTCCAGTTCAAGAAACCATGTAGGCCCTGATCGGGGAAGCTTCTTTGTGTCTGAGTTGGCCATAATCAAATCTTCCTAATGGAATTCTCCAGGCAACAATACTGGAGTGGGTAGCCATTCCCTTCTCCAGGGGATTTTCCAACCCAGGGATCGAACCCAGGTCTCCTGCATTGCAGGCAGATTCTTTACCATCTGAGCCGCCAGCAAAGCCCTAAAATCTTCCTAAATGAAACCTTTCCAATTGCTCCAAAGAACAAGGGGCTGGGTATTGTAAACACTTGACTGTTCTCAGGTATGTAGAATCCACTCTCTTCTCTGTTTTCTACAAGCCTCTTCTGAGAGGAACTCTCATCCCCTGAAGAATCAGATGTCTTCTGACTCCAAAGAAATAAGTCCCTTGTAAAAGAACAATCATGGACTTCCCTGATGGTCCAGTGACTCCATGCTTCCAACTCAGGGGGCACAATTTCTATCCCTAGTCAGGGAACTAAGATTCTACATGCCAGAGCACAGCCAAAAAATAAAATTTGTTACAAACAACAAGGCCGGTATTCCCTGCAAAGGCTACGGAGGCACACCCTCCACTGTGGATTCCAAGGCACCCTTCCTCGCCAGGTCCACCTCACCAACAAATCCTGTCCCCAGGCTTAGGCTACTCAGCTAGGGAGAGATCAATAAACCCAGCTTCACCACATCTTCACATCACACCTACCCTCAGAATGGGCTACATAATTTGTGGGACCTAGTGCAAAATGAAAATATGGGGTATCTTATTCAAAAAATGGGCTTCTCAGGTGGTGCTAGTGGTAAAGAACTCACCTACCAATGTAGGAGACACGTAAGAGATGCGGGTTTGATCCCTGGGTTGGGAAGGTCTCCTGGAGGAGGGCAATTCAACCAACTCCAGGATTCTTGCCTGAAGAATCCTACAGAGGAGCCTGGCAGGCTACAGTCCATAGGGTCTCAAGGAATCAGTTATGACTGAAGCAATTTAGCTCGCACGCACACACATTCAAAAATTATTGAGAATCTAATACAAAATTAAAAGTTGGATGACATCACTGACTCAATGGACATGAGTTTGAACAAACTCCGGGAGACAGTGAAGGACAGGGAGGCCTGGTGTGCTGCCGTCCACGGAGCCGCAAAGAGTTGGCCACAGTTTACTGTTTGAACAGCAACATCAAACGCAGGTAGCAACTCCTGAAGAGGTGTTACTGTGTCTTTGTCTTCAGGAAACCACTTTGAGACAATTTTTGGATATCCTCACTCACAACCTTAAATCCTCAAGTTTGAATTTCTACAGGAACAAACAAAAACACGAACCACTCAATATATTTAAATGCTATTGTGGACCAGACGCAGAGCAGAGGACTTTTGCATGTGTTTTATATTTAAACCTCCCTCAAACACTAATTTGTGGGCACTACTGTTTCTTTATTTGGCAGAGGCTAAAGTTTAAGAAAACAGGCTTCCCGGGTGGCTCAGTGGTAAAGAATCTGCCTGCCAATGCAGGAGACACAGGAGACATGGGTTCAATCCCTGGGTCAGGAAGATCCCCTGGAGAAGGAAATGGCAACCCGCTTCAGTATTTCTTGCCTAGGAAATCCCATGAACAGAGAAGTCTGGCAGGCTACAGTCTGTGGGGTCGCAAAGAATTGAACATGAGTGAGTGAGTGAAGATGCACACACAAAGGGTAAGAAAATCACCGATTGCTCCCCTATCTAGGAAAGCACCAGTCACATTTTGAATCCAGAAGCAGCTGTCTCCAAGACCATGAACCACTGTTTCCTTCTGCTTTCTTAAATGATGAGACAAATGTTTCTAGAACCAGGTCAGAAGGAGAGAGGGTGCATGTCAATACAGATGACCTTTCTTTAAGACCTTGCCTCTAAAGAGTATAAAGAATGATTCTGCCTACATTCACAGGCATTTACAAAGTGTGATGTTGCCAACATGCAAGACTTCTAAAGACTGTTTCACTGAGAGATTGAGTCTATATTAGAAACAAATACCACTGGCATGTAAACATGGTAAAAGGATAAAACTTTGTTAAAAGAGACAGCAGTCGAGAAATCTAAAACAGGCAGGAAAACTGGTCATACGTCCAGGAAGCATCATCAACCAGCTGGTGTCACTGGGTCTCTGGGGTTTGTTCCTTTTGTTGGGTAAAATGAGCTTAATTGGAAGAAGTAATTTCTAAAGGCCTAATTAAGCTCTGCGGTTTTCAAAACTCCTATTATCTATAAAACTTGCAATACTGCTTATTCCTTTCTTTGTTCATTTGCTTGTTCATTTGTTTGGTTGGTTGAATTCAAAGGCTTCTGGGCTCACCTTCCTGGGGAAATTTCTGTGATCAACTGCTTACAGTGAAGAAAATCATCCACGATGGACCTCCCTGATGGTCCCGTGGTTAAGAATCTGCCTTGAATGCAGGGGACATGGGTTCAATCCCTGGCCTGGGAAGATCCCACATGCCTCGGAGCACCTAAGCCCATGTGCCACAATGATCGAGCCCACACCCTGCAGTTGTGGAAGCCCACAGACCTAGAGCCTGCTCCACGACAATGAGAAACCCAAGAACCACAAGGAAGAGTAGCCCCCGCTCGCTGCCACCAGAGAAAGCCCAGACACAGCAACAGAGACCCACCCCAGTCACATAAACAAATACATCTTTAAACAAACAAAACAAGACTTCCACCAGATGAAACATTGGACTGCTTTCTAGACGCCAAACTCAAAGGTCCTAAAATCTCCTTTCTATTCTATTAATAAACACTACCACTGTGAGGCCACTGCGTCTAACAAGACTATTGACTCCAGGCAGACCTATTATCAGATCAGGACTCAGAAGACAGCGGTGGAAATCCCAACACAGCTGTGGCCCAACATCAGCCTTCAGATGGCAACACTCCCCATCATCCTTTGCATCCCTCTCCCATCCCAGGTTGGTTTTGTCTTTCGACCTTTTTTGGCTCAGTGATGCTTCTTCAGGGTCTTGCCTGCCATTGGTCCTGAGAAGGCACTAGGACTCTATATTTCTCACTCTCAGAACTGTTTCTCACACACAATTTCCACTTGTCCTCTTGGCTTCATGAGCATCTGGACACTCCAAGGAGCCACCCACCCACTCAAGCTTAACCCCCCAGGACACCCTTGGCCGTGGTCTCGGACAGTTTGACCTGACTGATGAGAGAGATGTGGAATTAATGGACATCAGGAGGACTTGGCCTCACTTCTTAACTTTGCTTTAGTTTCCCCTAGCAAATTGGAGGTCGCAACACACCATGCTAGTTTATGTTAAAGATTAAATCTCTAAAATGTTTCATTGTTTTTGAGTCGCTGAGTCATGTCCAACTCTTGCAACCCCATAGACTGCAGCCTTCGAGGTTTCTCTGCCCATGGGATTTCCCAGGCAAGAATACTGGAGTGGGTTGTCATTTCCTTCTTCAGGGGATCTTCCCAACCCACAGATCGAACCCTTGTCTCCTGCATTGTCAGGCGAATTCTTTACACGGAGCCACCAGGGAAGCCTCTAAAATGTACAACCCGGGATTAAAATGCCAGTGATGGAAAACAATGAAAAAGAGAAAGAGAAGTGAGAAGAAGGAAGAAGAAGAGAATTCCAGCAATAAACCCAAGAATTTACATCCAGAAAGTTACCCTGTTACCAATGGGTATGGAATGAAACAGCTGAGATCAATTAAATTCACTGAAATTTGAGATCAGTCATTTTACAGAAAATGATTTTGATGAAATTAATTCAATCTGCAATTCTGGTTTTTAAGCAGCAATAATGATTCCCTTGGCTAAAATGCCGGGCTTTCAGAAGGGGAGGGAAACTTTATTATTACCGAGTGGGGTATCCCCCAAGAGTTCTGGCTTAGATCTGTAGCTGAGCCAAGACATCTGGCAATTTCAAAAATTGAACTTGATCTTTAACAAATATAGACACAAATGTGAAGAACATAAAATCACTCTTCAGAATGAGCCTTAATGGTCTGCACTGCCTTTCAGAAACATTTTCTAATGAGCATTCGGACACGAAGTGATTCCAATTTGTAATGCATTTGAGGCAAAACTGAGAGGAGAAATTGCATTTGCTTTTCCCCACTGGGTTGTTAAAGGCCCCAGACTGACAAGCATGGGAGACTCAGTGGTGGGTCATGTTCTTCGTGTTCCAAACCCTGGCCTGCTGTTTCTGGGCATGGGGAAGGGTCCAGCAGGATGGAGCCCTACAGAATTGTTATAGACCAATGATCCACACACAGCCCAGGCAGCAAACAGTGAGGGAGGCTCCATCTATGCCAGGTACTGTGCTAGGCACTGGCTGGAGAAAGAAGAGGAACGAAGGTCACGAAGATGAAAGGGACACAGAACTCATAGGCCAGCCTCCTAAAATCCTGGTCTCCATTCTCCCAAGTTGTTGGGACCACTGGCTTTTGAGATGCTCTGACTACCAATCTGTATCCCAGCTATTTCTTGAGCTTCTTGGCGAGATCTGTCTCCTGACATGTGACAGCCGGCACATTTGATTCATATTTTGCTGATGCAGCAAGCTGGTTCTAACATCTTAGTGTTTGCCTCCTACCATGACTTGGCATCAATTTAATCCGGGCAGAGCAGACTCTAAGCTTGCTATGTGGATCTTTAGATAGACCCAATGTATGATACAGATTTTAACTGCAGGCCGACTGAAAGTCTTTTTCTCTTTAGCTCTTCCATTTCAGCAGCTCTAGTTAGGAACCCATCACTGGGCCCAGGACAGGCCCTTAAGTAACCTTTAGAGATGGATTGAGCCAAAGAGACAACATCAAGGAGAGAGACTCCCTAGGCCTTGGGAGTCTTCATGAATTATAGGGGAGCACCCTACTCTGTTTGGTATATCTGGTCGAGGGCTAGTCTGTAGAATTCCATTATGCAAGTTAGAAAAGGTGCCCCTCAAGGCAGGTAGAGCTCCAAGGGTCCACAGCTTGGGGAGCCTCTGGTTCTTTGGCAAATAGAACCCAGATGTGTCATTAATCCCACCCACCCCACAGTCATTGTCCTTACACAGGTCACAACCTGCTCTACGCAGTGGCTCTGTTTCGGGCAATGGTGACCCTTCTTGTTTCCTTCCTAGACTCTTTCCAGTGTATTTGCTGCTGAAAAGTCCATTGACAGGATGCCTCTAGCCTGCAGAATGACCTGGGCCTCTGTTCATCGGTAACCCTCTGCTCTCTCTGGGGCATTATCTGGACTTTCCTAGAAATCATTGTCTGACCCC
Organism: Muntiacus reevesi; assembly: GCF_963930625.1. NCBI lineage: Eukaryota > Metazoa > Chordata > Mammalia > Artiodactyla > Cervidae > Muntiacus > Muntiacus reevesi. Next base: position 209,825,458 of record NC_089250.1, on the reverse strand, counting down.
TGGGCCCACCAGTCCTAGAAGAAGGCTGCCCTTCTTCCCGTCTCCTGAGGCTAGTGTTCAGGATCCTGGAAAGATTATTAATGTATGTGTGTGTGTGTTTGTGTGTATATGTGCTCAGTCGTGTCCAACACTCCACGACCCCATGGACTGTAGCCCACCAGGCTCCTCTGTCATGAAATTTGCCAAGCAAGAATACTCGAGAGGGTTGCCATTTTCTCCTCCAGGGGATCTTCCCAACCCAGGGGTTGAACCCTTATCTCTTATGTCTCCTGCACTGGCATGTGGACTCTTTACCACTGCACCACCTGGGAAGCCCAAGATTGTGAATAATTGTCACCAATCGAGTGGAGAGCCCAAGAAAATTGCTTTGCAGTCAGGCTGTCTACCTTGCAATTCATGCTCCAACCATTGTTAGTCATGAAAGCTTGAGCAAGTTCCTTATACAGTTTGTGCCTTAGTTAACTCTCCTGTAAAAGGAGGATAATAATAGTAACCTCACAGAGCTGGAGGAGGATTACCCGAGTTAGCGTACAAAGTGCACTAAGACGAAAACCTGCTCCCCATGATGCTTAACATGTAGCTGTTATTATTAGGATTATCTCATGAAGATCTTTTATAATAACAGATGCAGTGAACTGCTCTACTGTGAGCCCTCAATATTCCTGTGTGGTTGAAAACTGTTCAAAATAAAGTTTGGGGGAACTTCCTGGTGGTCCAGTGGTTAAGAATCTGCCCTGCATTGCAGGACACATGGGTTTGATTCCCTGGTTGGGGAACTAAGATCCTGCAGGCTTTGGAGCAACCATTCACCCGTGATCCACCTCCCCGAGAAGGTCCATAAAGATCTAGTGCTGTGTTTTCTTTTTGAGCAGGATAGCGCAATGCAGATTGAAGTACCTGGCACTGCATTCAATACTCCTAGGTTCTTTCCAGCTAGGACGCTGCTTAGAAGGTGGCAGCCCACTTGCCAGAACTAGAGGGTCTGTGTGCTGCAGTGAGAGATCGAGTATGGGGCAACGAGTTTCCCAAGAGCCGCAACTAAGACCCAACGCAGCCAAATAAATAAATAAACACGCAATTAACAAATATGCAATCGAGCCTTAATACAAATACAAATATGCAATCAGCCTTGATACAAAATAAAAACACATAAAAATAAAGTTTCGGGAAGCCACAAAATAATTTCAAGTGAGGGATATGGGTCAGCCCTTCCTACTTGGCTTTAGAGCTAAGAATCAGGTCTTGCATAAATAGGACTGTATCATACATGAAGTGAAGTGAAGTGAAGTGAAATTTGCTCAGTCCTGTTCAACTCTCTGCGATCCCATAGACTATACAGTCCATGGAATTCTCCAGGCCAGAATACTGGAGTGGGTAGCCATTCCCTTCTCCAGGGGACCTTCTCAATCCAGGGATTGAACCCAGCTCTCACGCATTGCAGACAGATTCTTTATCAGCTGATCCACCAGGGAAGCCCCTCATACATGTGCATGTTAATATATGCATTATGGGTACCTAGATGGGATCACATTTCACATGCTATGAAAAGCTTCTTTTAAACTGTGAGCCTCGTCCTCCATATTTGTGAAAATTAGTAACAACCACACATTTAGACAACACATTCAGTGTGTCTCCCTGTTCTCTCCCCTTTTATTTCCAGGTCTCTACACAAACTCACATTCTTCTGTCACCCTTATCACCCTGCTTTCCTTCTCTCTGCCCCCCTCTCCCCCAAAGCATCAGAGCAAAAGGAGAAGAAAGAAAGTTCACCCATGATCCACCTCCCCAAGAGGGTCCATAAAACCATCGTGCTGGGCTTTCCTTTTGAGCAAGACAGAGCGATGCAGATTGAAGTACCTGGCACTGCATTCAATACACACCAGGTTCTTTTCTAGCTGGGATGCTGCTTAGAAGGTTGATTCAAATCAGTTATATCTCTCCTAAGACTCAGTACACATGAGCCTGTGTATAAACCTTTCCTGTTCAGGGTGATTTTTTCCTGCCTGGCATCGCTCGGTTATCCTTTCCCTACCACCCTGTGTTTTGCTGATGGCAAATCAATGGCACATTTTTCTTAAACAGCCTGCACTTGGTATTTTACTACCGACCATGAGGGCCCCCGCCTTTTAATTACTCCTGCTGAGTCCAGCACTATATATAACACTAATGTTTCTGGGACTGCCAGCAATTAAAACCAAAAATAAATAACACATTACAAGCTGCAAACCCAGCTAGGCCCGGGGAATGCTACGGATGGATAGAAGGCTTTTGTTTTTAATTGCTCAAGTTTCTCCAGACCCTGCAGAATGTAAACACCTGACAAACAGCTGCTGGCCAGGAGATGGAGCAGAGGAGGCTTTGACTTCGGTCTCTTTTCTGCTGTTCTTTTCCTCGTTTGGGGCCCCTCAGGGAACCGACTGAAATTCCTCTGCCTCAGTGTTTCACTCCGCAAAAGGGAGATGTTCAAGAACACGGCCGAGTGTGTGCACATCCATTGACGAACATGCTGTTCTGGGGCATCTATCAAAATGGAACAAGCTATATTGATTTCTGCTGCTATTTTTGCTTTTCTGGCTTGAATAGAATACTGAACAGGCAGTTTTGACGAAAACTTATTTCGTCTATTGAATGGGTGACTTGTATACCAGAAGTTGTCTTTAACCAGGAAGAGCAATTATAAGATCAAATAGTTAAAGCACCCTTTGAAGTCCAACTTCAAATATTTTTATTTGAAGGGACAAATATTTTTATTTTTGTATAAAGGTAGTTTTCATGCAGTACCCAGGTCAGACGGTTGGCTGTGCTGTCAACAGCTCCCAAGTGTGGGCAGCTTCACCAAAAAATATGGCAAGTCTCATTCAACTCCTGCCTCTCACATAACCTTCCAAGGAACTCTGACTGCTTTCTACCTGGTAGACATGAGACTGGGGCTTCCCTGGTGGCTCAGTGGTAAAGAACCCACCTGCCAATTTGGGAGATGTGGTTTTAATTCCTGGGTTGGGAAGATTCCCTGGAGAAGGAAATGGCAACCCACTCTAGCATTCTTGCCTTGGAAATCCCATGGAGAGAGGAGCCTGGTGGGCTACAGTCCATGGGGTCGCAAAAGAGTTGGACAAGACTTAGCGACTGAACAGCAAGACACAAGATTAAAGGATTCAAGGGTCTTGACATTGTAAATGCATCTGACATATTGTGCAAAATTGTTCTTAGAAAGACTGCACCAATAGAAACTCTGCTTTGCCAAAAAAGTCAGGAATGAGTCTCCCTGTTAAAGCTGCCGGATGCCTCCTTAATGGTTTCTCCTGGAACCAAGAACCTGTGGACTCCAGACCAAGAGTTCTCTGCCTCAACTCCAACCAGCCTTCTTGGTGTGGCTGGGCAACAGCTAGAAGGTACGACCTGCTCCCAATCCAGGCAAGACTGGGTGCATTCCTTGCCAGCAGATGGCTGCATTGTGGTCCAGTCCCCTCAGTTTTACTGCCTAGAATGCCAAGAAGTGAAAGATGTAAAATTCAAACACACCAGGGCAAATTCATATACGTGTCCTTTACCCATGGGTGGGGGCACTAGTGGTAAAGAACTCGCCTGCCAATGCAGGAGTCAAAAGAGACATGGGTTCCTGATCCCCTGGGTCAGGAAGATCCAGTACTCTTGCCTGCAGGATCGCATGGACAGAGAAGCTTGGTGGGCTACAGTCCACAGGGTTGCAAAGAGTCGGACAGGACGGAAGCGACTTAGCACGGACTCGCATGCTGGTGGTTTTGCTGCAGGCAAAGCATCTCTCTTAAAAGCAACAAATAATCAGCCTTGACAGCAGCAGTACTGAGCTAACGCTGACTCATGAATGTCATCATTGTTCTTTCCTGCTATGGGCATTAGTCCATGTTCAGCTCTAAGCCAGAATGTCTGCATAGAGAACAAAGCTGATTATCCTTTCGATGGCTTTATTGGAGGCGAGCTGCTAACGCAGGTAAACAAAGTGCGAGGCTGGGGGAAGAAACGTCCAAGGACAAGAAGAGCTGAGGGCCTACGATCACAGTGTCCACATGTTCCCACTGCCACTGCTTCCTCCTGCTGGGTTCCTTCAAGAGGAGCGAGTCATGAATGGCTTTTGGTTCCACAAGAAGTGCCAGTCTGTCTTATTCATTACGTTCAAGCATCATCATGTGTCGACTGCCAATGAGCCAAAAAATAAGGGGGGGGAGGACCCGCTCTCTCCTCCAACTCCCGCACTGCTTGCCCCTCTCCTGCACCTGTCAAAGCTCTGGGCACCAATTGCCCTGCCCAAGGGAGGACAGAGGGAAAAGGCAGGGGACGTGCTGTCAGCCGCCCAGCTGTCTGGCACAGCCCGGTTGGCAGCTCAGGCTCATTGCCTCTCCATGTCTTTTCAAGTCACATCCATCAACATCCTTTTTTCACCCTTGTCAGGTCCCTGGCCCCCACCTCCACCCTCAGCCCTCACTTCCCCTTGGATTGGCCGGCTTTCCTCGAACAAATGTTTTATTTCTTGCATTGATGGATATCTTGGCATTGCAGCCCCTGTTACACACCAGATTGAACACCATGCCCATTTTAATCTGAGGGGTGATCGTTTGTCTCTCGCCGAGATGAAGTGTGGATGGTCACAGTTCCTACCCACTGCTCATGGGGCTGTTAGACCTTTTGACCTTTGGGAGCAGTGTCAGGAAGGGCCAGAAGAGAACAGAGGAATCCCTTCACTGGGATGCAAGGATGGCAACGGAGGCAGGGGGAGGTGTGTGACCCCTGGAGGGAAAACCAAGAGCCTGCAAGTTATCTTCCACAGGAGGTGGAAACTCGGATACCTCGAGGGCCAGACAAATAAGATAAATGTGGGAAATTAGCCTTTGTAAAATAACAGGGAGGGTGGGGCATGGGGGAAGTGCTGAGTGCACACCTCTCCAAAGGGCATACACATTCAACCTGGAAAAGAATTGCTATTCCGAAAAATCCACCCTCGGACCACTGTCTAGAGGCTACTGGTTTGTAGTCCTGGAAGGTGGCAAGTGTCTGGCTTAGAGTGACAGATGCCTGGGTGTCTGTCCTCAACTCTGTTACTTAGTAGCTGCCAGATTATGGAAATGTCCCTTCTAAGCATCCACCTCCCAGCTATCAAAGGGACATGATATGAGTCATAGCACGGTTGGGAAGTTACAGGAGGTCTTCCATAATAAGCCTGGGGTCAGGAAGATTCCCTGGAGGAGGAAATGGCTACCTGCTGCAGTATTCATGCCTGGGAAAACCCATGGACAGAGGAGCCTATTGGGCTACAGTCCATGGGGTCACAAAGAGTGGGACACAACTGAGCAACTGACACTCAGCACAATGCCTGGCTCTTGGGGAGCAAATATGTGTTGGGTTTTTTCACTCTGAAGTCTCCCAGAGACTTTACTTTCACTAGGCAGGCAATCATAGCTGAGGACTTATTCCCAACAAGCCAAGCAAGTGGCTCTCTTATAAATGTATTAAGTGGTTGGGATAGGTATATCTGGGAACATTTGTTCAGTGAAGGAGCTTCATTAGTGTCTAATAATCCTTAGTGAAAAATTCCTTCTCAAGTAATAGACCTTCGAAATAGACAGAGGCTCAATAGCATCATTAATTCATTCATTTATTCACAGACTCTTACTAAGCACCTATCAGATGTCGAACACTGTGACTTCTGCTTTGCTGCTCCTGGGTCTTTTAACTTCCAGCCCTGGAGCCTATTACAGGCAGTTCAGATTGATGTTCTGATTTCACTCAGATCACAGAAGTACAAGGAATATCTTTTCTTTACCCAGCCATAAATATTGATCAGATGACTTTTTAAATCATCTAATTGCTGATTGCGCATCTGCTTAGAAATGGCCTCAAAGCAGCTGCACGGGAACCTGAGCTGTAATTTTGCTAACACATCCGTCAACATTTACGCCCAGCTCTACACCACCTACAGAAATGTACAAGGCACTTAAAACCACAGCTGGTTTTCAGCACTCACACTGTAATTCGCCAATTACCACGGCTTAAAAAATCATTCCAGGGTGGACCAGGAATTATGTAAACCACAGATATAACAGTGATTATACCTGGCCCTTCTGGGAGGCTCTCACCTCAGCCACAGGAATCACTCAGCAAATACTAATTAGTTGCATTCATTTGGGATACCCCATGTAGAATGCGACAGTCACTGGAAACGGAAGAGAAGCCCTGAGCCACGCTATTGATGGAACAGGAAGGTCAGTGGCTCAGAGCCCAGCTCTGCTCCACGTGGAATCTCAGAGAACAGAATGAGGCAACAGAGGTGGTTCTGGCAAAAGTTTTGGGGACCAAGGGAAAGAGAGTGGAATAATAATGGCGTCACACCTGTGTCATGCTTAGCTGCTCAGTGGTGTCCGACTCTTTGTGACCCCGTGGACTGTAGCTCGCCAAGTTCCTCGTCCATGGGATTTCCCAGGCAAGAATACTGGAGTGGGTCGCCGTTTTCTTATGAGGGGATCTTCCTGACCCAGGGTTGAACCTGGGTCCCCTGCATTGCAGACAGTTTCTTTACCATCGGAGCCACCAAGAAAGCCTAAAGGGGTTAAAGGGGCCTAAAGGGGCTCCTAAAATTCAGAGAGAAGAGGGATCACTGGCGTGATTAGGGTTGGGAAGAACTGAGTCAACATCTATCCCAAACGGACTGTGTGGGCTTGGTTTAGATTTGCTGTGACCCCTGGACTTGAACATCAGGATGGCTGTTTACCTGATCTCCTGCCTCCAAGTAAGCACGCTCACGGCTATCAATGTTCCCACATCACAGATTCAGTCACGTGGAATCTATAACACCCTTTAACCCCATCACTGCTGTTACTTTGTATAAGGATCAGGGCAAGGTCCAGTGTGCCCCCTGTTTTTGTAATAAAGTTTTATTAGCACACAGACATTGTCATTCATTTATGTAGGGTCTGCGGCTGTTTTTGTGCTTCACTGCAGATTTGTATAGTTGCAACAGAGATCATATGGCCTGCAAAGCATAAAATATTTTCCATCTGGCCCCTTAGAGGAAAAGTTTTCCAGTCTAAGGCAGGACTTTTAACATTTTTCCTCCAAAGTACTTCAAGCCAAAAAAAAGTATTCATGCTTGGCTTCTTACAAGTGCAAAAATACTTTGATATTACCATGTTTATCTTAAAATCATATGACTTTTGCGCTACAACTTTCCTATGTTTGTCTTCGTATAAAAAAAATCACAGGTATTTTGCTCGTCCTCAAACTACAGGGACTATTGTGACCAAAGAAAATGTACAGTGGCTATTTAACGTTTTAAAATGAGAAGGAGGAAATCATGAGTTAAATTCTAAACCTCTCAGACTAGGATTTGAGGGTCCACCGTGCAGACAATCTAGAAGATTGAGAGGAAGATGATTCAGGAAAACAGAAGTCACTCTGGGAATTTTACACAGGGAATTGATCACAATGGGGATGGGAGGGCTAAGACATCCACTGAGGGCAGTGAGACAACAAAAAGATGATCCCAGCGGGAAGCAGCGCCTCTGTCACCACCACCCAGGGCAGGAAGCAGAGGAAAGAGGCAGAGACATTAGAACCCAAGAGTCAGGTCTACTGACAGAAGCTGGAACCATGGTGGACCTGTGACCAGGATGGAAGAGACGGCGTGATGGAGGAGCAACAGCAGCAACGCTGGCCTCTCCTGCCCCACGTCCTCCAGTCTCCCTCTGGTGCCCCCAACTGGCTGAGCCCAGCTAGAAGCCACGTGGTCCCCGGACGTGAGAACTGTAGCTTTGATACATTGCAGAGTGAGAGAAGGGCATGTCTGAGAGCAAATAAGCAAATGACTGGCGCAGATGGCCATGAGGCAAGGCTACTGTCACTAGGAAGAGTCCATCCAGGAGGTCAAAGAGCGACAGAGCCTCACTGAACTCATTATAGTGAAGCATCTGGCCCTCAATATGACCCAGAGTCTCCCTCTGACCATATATTACTGACCCCCAGAAATATTCACTCTGATGAAACTCATCTAATGATTGCTACATAAAAACAAACAAACAAAAAAAACCAGAGTAACCATCTAGCTGACCAGACATGGAGAGGCCTGAACATCATTTCCCTGCATGAAAACTGTATGGAAACCTGAATCATCTACAGACATGTTGGAGCATGGAGGCCAAACCAAGGGTTGCTTGGGATCAGTATGGGATCATACTTATCATACCTTGGGATCATACCAAGGGATCAGTATGTTTCTAGACACTGGGGTCCATAAGCTGAGTGATCTCCATGGCAAAGCTGCCCATGCCATCAAAAACAGACCCATCTCCTCTTTAGGTGAAGGACCCTCTCCACTGGTCTAAACCTGTAGGAGCTTTGCCCGTGTTTGCTCAGCAACCCGCCCACCACACTCACATGACTGGGTAATGGGCGACTCTTTATTTAGATGGGCTAAAACAATCCATCCGGTCTCAGTCTGGCCTGGGAGACAGTCTGCCTCTTTGAGAACACACATCTTTCTTTTATTCATTACATGTTGCTATTGAGGCTGAACTCTCAGAAGACAGCCCTTTCCTGAAGATGGGTATGGCAGGATGGGGGAATCAAACAAGGTTTGCGATAGCCACTCACATGCCGCACGCAGGCCCTCCTGCACTGTCTTCCTGAGTTTTCTTGGTCCTTGGCCACAGAAGACAGTTCACAGGGTGCCGGCCACTTTCTGCACTTTCCCACTCACAGAGATTTGCTGACCTGTTTTCCTTCAAGGAATGTCCTTTCTCAAGCTCCCTCTAATGCTCAAGACCCATCTTGGTGCCCATCTTTTATTGATATGTCCTGACCCACAAGTCAAGCTAACTCAACTGCCATGCCTAAAGTGTTTCAGAGTATCTTGTTGGAATCCTTTTTATGCAAAACACTCTTCTCTTATTACGATCAGAGATCCTGTTTGAACTCCAAAATGACCTACCAAAGGATAGGAACCATGTCTTTCTCCCTCCTATATCCCAACAGTGACTGGTATACAGTAGGAGCACAATTTGGGCTTCCCTGGTGACTCAGTGGTAAAGAATCCAAATCTGTCTGCCAATACAGGAGACACAGTTTCCCATTGCTGGGTCAGGAAGATCCCCTGGAGAAGGAAATGGCTACCCACCCCAGTATTCTTGCCTGGAAAATCCCACGGACAGAAGAGCCTGGTAGGCTACAGTCCACGGGGTCGTGAAAGAGCCAGATGCAACCTAGCAACTAAACAATAGCAGCCAGTTATTTCAATGAACGACTCTGCCACGATCTGGTTTCTCTCTGAAGACCTTCCCCTAACTCATCCTGTTATTAGATAGTTTTAGTTTCTAGAATGTTCTTCCTTCTCTTGACCTAAAATCTTACTGTGTTCATCCATTCATCTTAGGTGATCCCCTGGTGTCACAGAGAATAATTCTTTCTCTGCTTCCATGTGCCAACACTTTAGATGTTTGAGTAAAGGTCTCCTTTTCTCTCAGCTACGCCTTCTACACTTTGGGCTGTCTATCATGCCCATCACATTAGTTCTGTCCGACGACTGTCCATTCCTGGGATCCACCCTTCACATCTACTGGATTTCCCATTCAAATTACGCTGACGTTGAACATGATTCCTAGGTAGCCATATGTATTCAATACCGTCATGTACTCTGGGAAATCATTTTAAATAACTGAATTCTCCCACAGCCCCTACTCCCCTGAGACCTGCTCTCCTGAACAATGCAGGCTACTGGACCACTCTTTTCCAGACCAGCTCTCAATTATGGCATTCCTAAGCTCCACCCAGAGATGCTACAGCTGGGCCCCTCAGTGGGGGATGGAGTTATCTGTGCCCAGACATCCTGTCAGTTGCCACAGGAGTCTTAGTTCGTATTCAATTAAATTAGCTAATATCAAAGGGCATTGATGTGTTTGTGCACACATGCCAAGTCGCTTCAGTCATGTCTGACTCTTGGTGACCCCAGGGGCTGCAGCCTGCCAGGCTTCTCTGTCCATGGAATTCTCCAGGCAAGAATACTGGAGTGGGTAGCCATTCCCTTCTCCAGGGAATCTTTCCAGACCCAGGGACCGAACCCAGGTCTGCTGAACTTGAGGCGGATTCTTTAGGGTCTGAGCCACCAGGAAAGCCCGGTAGGCTGAACAATGCCTGCCAAGACTTATCCACATTCTAATTCCCAGAACCTGTGAATGTTACCTTGTCTAGCGAAGGGGATTTGAAGATGTGATTAAGCTAGTATTCTTGAGGTGGGGAGAGGCTCTTGGACCATCCAGGTGAACAGAGTGTGACCACAAAGTGCTTATAAGGAGAAGGTAGGGAGGTCCAAGGAGGAAAGAGGGGATGAGGATGGAAGCAAAAGGCTGGAATGATTCAGGGAAGGACTGAGAGGCAAGGAATGCAGCCGGCCATGGGAAACAGAGGAGGGAAGAAAAAGAATTCTCCCCTATAGACGGCAGCAGGAATCAGCACTGCCCACACCTTGCCTTTAGCCTGGTGAGACTGATTTTGGACTTCTGGCCTCTGTAACTGTAGGAGAAAAACTGTGTGTTGCTTTCAGCTGCTACATTTGTAGTAATTTGTAACAGCAGTCTCCGGAAAAGAATATAGATGGGAAGAATAAAGGAGAGGAAAAAGAGGAAGGTATTTCTCTTTCACATTTAGAAAAAAGTAAGAAATGCCTTCCCTAAAAATGCCTAAGAGAAAAGATCTTTTCAGAAAGATCAAGGTTCATCTCTCCAGGTAGAGCTCACTGTCCTTGGAAAGGGACTCCTATATGAGAATATACTGTATTGTATTGTTAGTCGTTCAGTTGTGTGTGACTCTTTGCGACCCCATGGACTGTAGCCCACCAGGTTTCTCTGTCCATGGGGATTCTCCAGGCAAGAATTCTGGAGTGGATTGCAGTTTCCTTCTCCAGGGGATCTTGCTGACCCAGGGATCAAACCCGGGTCTCCTGCATTGCAGGCAGATTCTTTACCCTCTGAGCTACAGGGAAGCACATGTGAAGAGTGCAGTGCATCAGTTTCATAGATTCTGGCAAGGACTTCCAGCCCTCCCTCCCCCCGACCCCCCCCCCCACCTTCTGGCCCTTACACTTTGTAAGTGTACGCACTCCCACTGCTCTTCTAACACCTGCAAACTCTGCTTTCTTGGGTTTAGGGCCCCTCTGCATCTTTCTAGGCATCTGACACTCACTACACCCCATCTCTCCCCCAGTGGCTCCTGCCTAAGCCCAGGTAACTGAAGGACTTCCCAACCAGTGTGTGTGTGTGTGGGGGGGGGGGGGAATCAACAGCTGGAGCCCAAGTCTTCTTGGTCCTTGTCCAGTGCTCTGTTCACCACCCACGAAGCCTCCTTGTCTACAGGTCAGAAAGACTAGGATTCTTGGGGGGGTTTATCTAGAGAGACAAAAATGACTCTTCCTAAAATTCTGCCAGCCAGAGAAATCCAACTGCATTCCCATCTGCAAATCCTGCTCAAAAGTATCCCAGAGGTTGTCTTTTCTCCCTTATTGCAGGCCAAGGCTTGCTTGGCATGTGTCCTAATTTCCTTCTGCCTCAAAGAAACCCCTCCTGACCAAAGAAGGCTGGTTCTCCTATTCAAAGGAGTGCAACCTCTCCGCCTCAGCAAATGACATGACATTTGCATAAAGACCGAATTGAGATGCTCTGGAGCGAGTGATGCATTCAGAAAGCCCCTTGCTCTGTTCCTGTCCATCAGCCTCGCTGGAGATCCTCTGCCCTCCGCCTCTGTTTCAGCACGGAGCCAGCGCAGGGAGGCAGGAACTGGGCCAGCTGCCTGACGACTTTAATGTTAAAATGTGTTGAACATTCACAGGCCACAGAACTCTGCTAAGTGAACCAAATGGGCCTCCCTAAAGCCATATGCTCACTCCATCACATCCCAGCTGCAGCCCTCCTGCAAAAAGGAAGCAGATTTGCTGGGGAAGCGCTGGGGTATTTTTTTTTTCCCTTCCTGTTGAACTGCTAATATCAGATGCTGATGTCACAATCAGAGCACTGGCAGAGAAAAGTCAGCAGCGAGCAGAGCATCCCCAGAGAGAGCCAGAGTCTATCCTTTCTTAACAAGCACTTTTTAGAGGCATCTTTAAACTTTGGCATCCCCGGTGCATACTTAAAGGATGAGATCACTGCTGAGCATGAAGAGCTGTGGCAGAGACTGGCTAGCTCTTCCTCTAAAACTTTCCCATTTCGGGGGCAATGGAGGGGAGGATGGGGGAAGGGCTAGTTAGGGAGTTTGGGACTAACAGGTACACAGGGCTATATTTTAAATGGATAATCAATAAGGACCTACTGTAGAGCGTAGGGAATTTTGCTCAATGTTATGTGGCAGCCTGGATGGGAAGGGAGTGTGGGGGAGGATGGATACTTGTATATGTATGACTGAGTCCCTTTGTCATCCATCTGAAACTATTACAACATTGTTAACTGGCCATACTCCAATATAACAGGCTTCCCTGGTGGTTCAGTGGTAAAGAATCTGCCTGCCAATGTAGGAGACACAGGTTCAATTCTAGGATCAGGAAGATCCTCTGGAGAAGGAAATGGCAACCCACTCCACTATTCATGCCTGGAGAATTTCAGGGACAGAGGAGTCTGGTGGGTTACAGTCATGGGGTTGCAAAGATCAGACACAACTGAGCGACTGAGCACCCTACTACCCCATCTATATTCCAATATAAAATTTAAAAGTTTTGAAAAATAAAATAAATACAAAATTTAAAATACAAAAAAATAAGACTTTCTTTGGGCACACAGCTAATCCACATTGTCAGCCTCCCATGCCAGTAAGCTGTGGCCAATGACTGAATTTTAGCCAATAAAACAGACTACATTCCATGGTGGCTCAAGTAGTAAAGAATCCGCCTGCAATGTGGGAGACCTGGGTTTGATCCCTGGGTTGAGAAGATCCCCTGGAGGAGGGCATGGCAACCCACTCCAGTATTCTTGCCTGGAGAACCCCATGAACAGAGGAGCCTGGTGGGCTACAGTCCACGGGGTCGAAAAGAGTCGGACACGACTGAGCGACTAAGCACATTTCTATAAAAATAGCCTTCCATGTAGAACATTTTCAGTGATTTTACTTACCTTGTCCCATCCTCTTCTGATCAGGAAGAAAGGGCTCAATTCTCAGTTCCATCCCTGAGGATAAAAGGAGCTGAACAGAACTTATTTATAATGTTCTAGCGTCTGTGGGCTGTGTGGGGGACAGGTTTCAATCTCACCTGACTTGAAGGTCCGACAGGAAACAGTGGAAACAATGGAAGGAAGTGACGGGTATCACGGTGTGTGAACACTGCAGGGAGGCTGTAAGCCCACGGATCCACTGTGGCCAGAGACTAGGGACAGATACAACAGAATTCCTAAAGCCCCCAAGGAAAAGCTGGAGTGAGATTCTGTGGGAAATTAAGACATTTAAAAACAGCTGTGTGTATGGTGAGAATAAAAAGTGGACTTCCAGTTATAAAATAGATAAATTCACGGGGGTATAATGCACAAACAGCATGGTGACAACAATTAATAAAACTGTATTGCATATTTAAGGGTTGAAAAAAGAGTCAATCTTACAAGTTTTTATCACAAGAAAAAAAATGTAACTCTGTATGGTGCCAGGTGTTAAGTAGAATTATTACAGTGACCATTTTACAATATACACAAATATTGAATTAGTATGTTGTACACCAGAAAATGATGTTATATGTCCATTATACCTCAATTTAAAATTTTTTTTCTGCCCTCAAAAAAAAAAAAAAAACTGGTCTTCCATGATCTAGGGTGATCAACTATCCCAATTTTTTGAGGACTGTCCCAATTTTAACCACTGAAAGCCCTGTATCCTGGGAAATCTTTTGGTTGGTGGTTTATTGTTTTAGTAGATAAGCCGTGTCCGGCTCTTGGGATGACATGGATGGTAGCCTGCCAGGCTCCACTGTCCATGGAATTTCTCAGGCAAGAATGCTGGAGTGGGTTGCCATTTCCTTCTCCGGGGGATCTTCCTGACCCAGGGATCCAACCAGCGTCAACTGCATTGCATGCGGTCTCTTGCACTGCTGTTGGATTCATTACTGACTGAGCTACCAGGGAAATCCTTTAGTCGCTGGCAAACAGGAAAGGTAGATCATCCTAGTGAACTCCCCCGACCCCTACTTATCACCTGTCAGCTCTATACAGAGACTCCCAAGTCATGGATCATGGTTCTCAAACTTCCACTATACCAGCACCACCTGGACAAAACACGGGTTTCTGGGCCCCAGCCCCCAGCTTCTGATTCAGGAGGCCTGGGGACAGGCTCAGGAATTCTCGTGTCTAACAGATCCCCAAGTGAGACAGGTGCCGCTGGGCCAGGGTCCACACTTTGAGAACCCTGCCCTAGGTCAGAGGGTCTCAGACTTTGCTACAAGTGAGAGTGACTTGGAGAGTTTTGCTTGTGTTTTTTTTTTAAGTTCTGTTATCCAGGCTATTCCCCAGATCAATCATACCAGCATCTCTGAGAATGAGTCCTGGTTGGCAGTAGATTCCTAAGCTCTACTCTCTCTCTCTCATATATGCTCAGTCATGTCTGACTTTTTGGGACCCCATGGATTGTAGCCCACCAGGCTCTTTAAGCTCTACGGGTAATTCTAATTTTCAGCCACATTTGAGAACCAGTGAGTTGGACCATAAAGAAGGCTGAGCACTGAAGAACTGATGCTTCTGAATTGTAATGCTGGAGAAGACTCTTGAGAATCCCTTGGACTGCAAGGAGATCAAGCCAATCAATCCTGAAGGATATCAACCCTGAATATTCTTTGGAAGCACTTTTGCTGAAACTGAAGCTCTAATACTTTGCCCATCTAGTGCAAACAGATTGGAAAAGACCCTCATTCTGGGAAAGACTGAAGGCAAAAGGAGAAGGTGGTGACAGAGGATGAAATAATATCTCCTCTGGAGATATTACTAAGATATAGGCTTTTATTCAGTCTGTCTGGGAAAGAGCCTGGGATTCTGAATTTTTAACATGTTGCTAGGTCATGATGGAACAACTGATCTGAGCAACCACACTTGGAGTAGCAAGGCCCCAGCTCAGTGATCCTGAGATTTCTCTGTGCATCAGAATCACCTGGAAAATCCTGTAAGAACATGAAGATTGCTGAGTCCTACACCCCAAACTTCTGATGCAGTAGACCCAGTTGGGATCCAAGAATTTGCATTTTTAAGAAGTTCTGCAAGAAAGTTCTGGCTACTCATGCCAGAAGAAGAGAAAGGAGTGGATCCTGAAGGACAAACAACAAAGGTTTATGACTTTGTTAGAGATCCTGATCCATTTTAGGGAACTACTCAAGCTCCTGAAAGAAACAATGAACACCTAAGATACCCCCAACATCTCCCTCTGATGCTGAGAAATGGAAACAAAATCCATCTTAATGTCATTATTCATTGTAGTTTCTGATAGATGCCAAATCAGGCGAGTTCAGCAATATCTTACCACAGTCAGTACATTTGGAGGTTCACATTTACAACTGCCTTCCACATGCCTGATTCTGTCCTTACTGCAACCCTAGGAGAGAAGCACTATTTTTTCCCTTCACGTTGTGTTTTAGGAAACTGAGGCACAGAGAAGAAAAGTAACCTGCCCAAGGTCATGAAATTAGAATCAAGATTTGAAACCAGATAGTCTGACTCCAGCATTCACTGTCATAAAGATCACCCTGAACCATCTCCCTCAGGGAGCAGAGAAAAAAACAATGACCTGAAAAGAAATATTTAGACATTATTATCTAAGATAATTAGAACAAATATCCTGTCTCCTTCCCAAGTCTGGTATTCACTGAGGCTTTAACTGTTTACAGGGAAAATATAAAACCACAGAAAAAAAAAAAAACAAGGACATGAAATAGCCCACCAAAATCTTAAAGGATCATTGAAGGTCCCCAAATGTCTGCTTCAAGCAGAGGCCTGGGAAATCGTGAGCAACATTTTTTGCAGCCCCCATCCACCAAATGATTGTGCTGAGAGCAGATCAGGAGCAATTCCCTACCCATCTGTGACTCTGAACAAGTCACTGAACCTTGCTTAGCTTCAGTTTCCTCATCTAGGAAAGCAGGACTCAGAACAGAACCTACTTCCTAGGAGTGTGGTCAGAGTTAAACCAGGTGTTGCATGCTGACAGAACGTGATCCACTGGAGAAGGGAATGGCAAACCACTTCAGCATTCTTGCCTTGAGAATCCCAATTACAGCATGAAGGAGGCTGAGCGCCAAAGAACGGATGCTTTCAAACTGTGGTGCTGAGAAGACTCCTGAGAGTCCCTTGGCCTGGAAGGAGATCCAACCAGTCAATCCTAAAGGAACTCAACCCTGAATATTCATTAGAAGGACTGATACTGAAGCTGAATCTCCAATACTTTGGCCACCTGATTCAAAGAGCCAACTCACTGGAAAGGACTCTGATGCTGGGAAAGATTGAAGTTGGAGGAGAAGGGGACGACAGAGGTGAGATGGTTGGATGGCATCACTGATTTAATGGACATGAGTTTGAGCAAACTACAGGAGATAGTGAAGGACAGGGAAGCCTGGCGTGCTGCAGTTCATGGGGTCACAAAGAGTTGGACACGACTGAGTGACTGAACAAATTGCATGTCAAGCACTCAGTCTGGTGTCTGCATTAAAGACGTGGTAACTACTGGCGTGCTGCGATTCATGGGGTCGCAAAGAGTCGGACACGACTGAGCGACTGAACTGAACTGAACTGAACTATTCTGAGCTATTACTGGCATCTTTCTTTTTAATCTACTTTGAAGGATTATTATGAGGATTGGAAATAATATATGTGCCACACCTGGCACTAAAGCACAAAAGATGCTGTTGTTAATATCCCCACCGTGAACATGCATCATGTGACCTTTAAGGAAATCAGAATTTTTGGAGCACTTATCCTGCTTCCAGCATTCACTCATTCAACAATTACTACTGGGGGGCTTCCCCGGCGGTCCAGTGGTTAAGACTCCACCCTTCCACTTCAGGGAGCATGGGTTCAATCCCTGGTGCGGGAACTAAGATCCCACAGGCCACACAGTGCAGTTAAAAAAAGAGAACTAATACGTGTAACTAATGGCTGATTCATATCAATGTATGACAAAACCCACTGGAAAAAATAAATTAATTAATTAATTAAAAAAAAAAAAAAGAGAGAGAGAGAACTATCCTACAAAATTCTACTCTGTGCCCTGTGACCTAAATGGGAAGGAAATCCGAGAAGAGAGGAGACATAAATATCCATAGAGCTGATTCACCTTGCTATTCAGCAGAAAGTAACACAACATTGTAAAGCAAACATACTCCAGTTTAAAAAATAAAGACATCACTCTCATCGTCACACACACACACACAATTACTATGGGACATGGGTCACATTCTGTGTCTATTTTGAAGGTGGAGAATATATGGACAGATCAGATGTGGAACATGGGAGAAAAAGGACTCTCAGAGCTGATCAAGAGTACACAGTCTTAGGCGTCACAGTGAAAGCGAGATGGAGCAGAAGAGAAAGAAGGCAGTGAAGCTGGAGGCAGGGAAAGGGTACAGTTCACAAGGAAACTTGCGCATGAGATGTGTGTTCTTCTCTCAGAGGCCATGGGGAGCCACGGAAGGGCTCAGAGCAGAGGAGAGCTGACTGGACGATGAGACGTGCAGTCACGGCGAGGCACATGGAAGGTCAGTTCCTTGAACAAGAATCAAACCTGCACCCCATGTGGAAGCTTGCAGTCTTAACCACTGGACTGCCAGGGAAGTCCCAGAAGGTCTTACACAATAGCTTGGGGGAAGCACAATGGGGCCTGAATTTAAGGCAAGCACAGGAAGAATGGACCGGAAGGGAGGCATGAGAGTGAGTTGGTGTGTTGGCATGAATTGTTGGTTGACTGAATAGAAAGGGTGAGAGGAGAGAGGAGTCCAAGTGGAGTCCCAGGTTTCCAACTTGGTAACCATAGTAGAAACTGCCAGTCATCAGCCGTTCTTCATTCTGGTATATATATACAATGGAATATTACTCTACCATAAAAAATTACATAAAGCATTTGCAGCAACATGGGGGGATTATCTTTACTAGAGATTATCATACTAAGTGAAGCAAGTCAGAAAAAGACAAATAGTAGGGATATTACTTGTATGTGGTAAAATATGACACAAATGAACTTTTGTGTCCCTACAAAATAGGAACAGACTCACAGACACAGAGAATAGATTTGTGATTGCCAAGGTGGAGGTGTGGTGGGGGAGGGATGGATCAGGACTTTGGGATTAGCAGATGCAATCTATTCTATATAGAATGGATGAACAATAACATTCTACTGTGCAGCACAAGAAACTATATTCTATATCCTATAATGAACCCTAATAGAAATAAATATAAAAATATATATAACTGAATTACTTTGCTGCACACCAAAAACTAAACAACACTGTAAATCAACTATTATGTGCATGTGCTCAGTCCAGCTCTTTGCAACCCCATGGACTACAGACCACAAAGCTCTTCAGTCCGTGGAATTTTTCAGGTAACAATACCAGTGTGTGGTGCCATTTCCTCCTCCAGGGGATCTTCTCGACCCAGGGATTGAATCCATGTCTCCTTTGTCTCCTGTATTAAGCCCTCTAGAAGCAAATACATCATCCTGGATGATGGAAAAACCAACTACTGGAAAAACCATAGTTTTGACTAAACTAGAACATTTGTTGGCAACGTAATGTCTCTGCTTTTTAATACGCTGTCTAGGTTGGTCATAACTTTTCTTTCAAAGGGCAAGTGTCTTTTAATTTCACAGCTGCTGTCACCATCTACAGAGATTTTGGAGCCCAAAAGAATAAAGTCTGTCACTGTTTCGACTGACTCCCCATCTATTTGCCATGAAGTGATGGGACCAGATGCCATGATCTTAGTTTTCTGAATGCTGAGCTTTAAGCCAACTTTTTCACTCTCTTCTTTCACTTTCATCAAGAGGCTTTTTAGTTCCTCTTCACTTTCTGCCATAAGGGTGGTGTCATCTGCATATCTGAGGTTATGGATATTCCTCCTGGCAATCTTGATTCCAGCTTGTGCTTCTTCCAGCCCAGCGTTTCTCATGATGTATTCTGCATATAAGTTAAATAAGCAGGGTGACAATATACAGCCTTGACATACCCCTTTCCCTATTTGGAACCAGACTGTTGTTCCATGTCCAGTACTAACTGTTGCTTCCTGACCTGCATAGAAATTTCTCAAGAGGCAGGTCAGGTGGTCTGGTATTCCCATCTCTTTCAGAATTTTCCAGAGTTTGTTGTGATCCACGTAGTCAAAGGCTTTGGCGTAGTCAATAAAGCAGAAGTAGATGCTTTTGTGGAACTCTCCTACTTTTTCGATGATCCAGTGGATGTTGGCAATTTGATATCTGGTTCCTCTGCCTTTTCTAAATCCAGCTTGAACATCTGAAAGTTCATGATTCACGTACTGTTGATGCCTGACTTGGAGAATTTTGAGCATTACTTTACTAGCGTGTGAGATGAGTGCAACTGTGTGGTAGTTTGAGCATTCTTTTGGCTTTGCCTTTCTTTGGGATTGGAATGAAAACTGATCTTTTCCAGTTCTGTGGCCACTGCTGAGTTTTCCAAATTTGCTGACGTATTGAGTGCAGTACCTTCACAGCATCATTTTTTAGGATTTGAAATAACTCAACTGGAATTCCATCACCTCCACTAGCTTTGTTTGTAGTGATGCTTCCTAGGGCCCACTTGACTTTGCATTCCAGGATGTCTGGCTCTAGGTGAGTGGTCACACCATCATGATTATCTGGGTCGTGAAGATCTTTTTTGAATAGTTCTTCTGTGTATTCTTGCCAACTCTTCTTAATATCTTATGCTTCTGTTAGGTTCATACCATTTCTGTCCTTTATTGAGCCCAGTCTTTGCATGAAATGATCCCTTGGTATCCCTAATTTTCTTGAAGAGATCTCTAGTCTTTCCCATACTATTGTTTTCCTCTATTTCTTTGCACTGATCACTGAGGAAGGCTTTCTTATATCTCCTTGCTATTCTTTGCAACTCTGCATTCAAATGGGTATATCTTTCCTTTTCTCCTTTGCCTTTTGCTTCTCTTCTATTTACAGGTATTTGTAAGGCCTCCTCAGACAACCACTTTGCCTTTTTGCATTTGTTTTTCTTGGGGATGGTCTTGATCACTGCCTCCTGTACAATGTCACAAACCTCTGTCCATAGTTCTTCAGGCACTCTATCGGATTTAATCCCTTGAATCTATTTTTCACCTCCACTGTAAAATTGTAAGGGATTTGATTTAGGTCATACCTGAATGGTCTAGTGGTTTTCTCTACTTTCTTCAATTTAAGTCCAGATTTGGCAATAAGGAGTTCATGATCTGAGCCACAGTCATCTCCTGGTCTTGTTTTTGCTGACTGTATAGAGCTTCTCCATCTTTGGCTGCAAAGAATATAATCAATCTGATTTTGGTATTGACCATCTGGTGATGTCCATGTGTAGAGTCTTCCCTTGCGTTGTTGGCAGAGGGTATTTGCTATGACCAGTGCGTTCTCTTGTCCAAACTCTATTAGCCTTTGCTCTGCTTCATTCTGTACTCCAAGGTCAAATTTGCCTGCTACTCCAGGTATTTCTTGACTTCCTACTTTTACATTCCAGTACCCTATAATGAAAATGACATCTTTTGGGGGTGTTAGTTCTAGAAGGTCTTGTAGGACTTCAAAGAACCATTCAATCTCAGCTTCTTCAGCATTACTGGTTGGGGCATAGACTTGGATTACTTTGCTGTTAAATGGTTTGCCTTGGAAAGGAACAGAGATCATTCTGTCATTTTTGAGATTGCATCCAAGTACCCCTGCCCAGAAATGTGATATGATTAACACAACTAGAACAGAGTCCTTGCTCAGGGGGCAGTTTGCATTCACCAATCTTATGAGCTTAATATCTAAAGCCAAATAGCGGTTTCTCAATGTGCGGTGAGAAAAGGTATAGCTATCACATAGAGGGTTTGAGGAGCATATAGCATCGCGAGAGGAGTTCATGTGATGCCCTGAATGTTTGAGCACCTCCCATTAAAGCAGAGTTGACCTTAGCAAAGAGTCAGACATGACTGAGTGCCTGAGCATGTGTGTGTGCATGCACATGTGCGCACGCGCACACACACACACACACACACACACACACACACACACGGTTGACCACAATTTTCAGGAACATCCTTTCCATGTTGGAGGCATTCTCCTCCAGCACCAGAAACACTTAAAGGGACTTCCCTGGCGGCTCAGTGGGTAAGAGCTCACCAGCCAATGCAGGGGACACAGGTTTGATCCCTGGTCTGGGCGGATTCCAGTTGCCACGGAGCGACTACTGGGCCCATGCGCCCTAGAGGCTATGCTTTGCAACAATAGAAGCCACCACAGCGAGAAGCCCTCACACAGCAATGAAGACCCAGCACAGCCAAAAGTAAATTAATTAATTTTTTAAAAAGCCCTTAAATATCTCTGTTAAGGGGCGCTGCTGGGCTTCGTTGGTGGCTCAGACAGTGAAAAATCTGCCTGAGATGCAGGAGACCTGGGTTCCATTTCTGGGTCAGGAAGATCCCCTGGAGAAGGGGATGGCTATCCACTCCAGTATTCTTACCTGGAGAATCCCATGGACAGAGGAGCCTGGTGAGTTTGGGGTCACAAAGAGTCGGACACGACTCAGCGACTAACACTTCACAAGGGTCCCACTGCCTCATGACAGGACCTGCATTTTCAACAGGGCTTCTCCCTATTGCCAATGTCTTTGAATGTGTGAACTGCTATAATAAGGTGGCTGACTGCTCTGTCTCTTTAAGGTGACTTTGCCCTGTTCCACTCTGATCTATTATGTATCCGTATTAAAGTTTAACTGCTCAGAAGGCATCCTGATTTCCCTCACTTCTAAGATCTTAAGCCGTGACTCATGTTAGACCCCAAAGACTGACAAGAGCAATGAAACGAGACTGATCTCCGCCTGTGGCACAGAAACCTTTCTCATGACTTCATAGTCTAATGTTATGTTTCGTACCAGTGAGACTTTAAATTCTAGGCCACAGGGAAATTTTTCAGAAAGGCCCCACATAGCCCTCGTGCTTAGCAAGTAAGCCATCATTTCCCCAGAAAAGGACTTGAGATCAGGATCTCGAAGGAATTCCAAGACTGGCTGGACATCGTTATGCCTCTGCTGGTAGGGGCCAGTGCCTGGCTTAATCCATATTAGAATCTCATGGGACAATCACTGGCACGGTAACATCGCAATTCCCTTCACTGTTGTCACCGCCTATGGTTCAAACCTTCTCTCTTCTCCCTAGGAGGCAGATGAATTATACCGTATTTGGACAGCTAAATGGTAAGCCCATATATATATATATTTAAAAGGCTTCTTGGCACCAGAGGTGAGTTCCAAGCACATCACTGATAAGATAGTCATTTCTCTGGCACTGGCATGATGGAAACAACTTGCTATGGACACACAAGTCAGCATATGCAAAATACATCATTTCAAGGGGCAATTTGCATGGGTGGATGCAGCACTGAAAAACACAATCAGAGACAAAGAGCCAGTTGGCTCCTTCTACCCTTTAAGCTGGCACCTGTCTCCAAACAAAGAGCAAAGAATCAGTCTTCAACTCCCCCATCCCTGGCTGTCCACCTAGAAATGTCAAGGAAATCAGAGGTCGCACCCAGCTGCCTGCCCCCAGCAAGTCCCAGAGCACAGTCTCTGGACCTTGACTACAAAGCAAGATGGTTGAACTAGTTGGGTTCTAAAGGCCCTTCTGATTCCCATGTTCTATTTTAATTGATGCTTTATTAGTTACAAAACTACAGCTCACCAGGCACATAGGGATCAATTCACAATAGGAAAAAAAGCAGTCATTTATTTAGCAAGTACTTATGAGCATCTTTTACATAGAGGGTGAGCTATGTTCTGCCATGGGAGATTCAGTTATGACAGACGTGCTATTTTGATTCTACCATTTTGTCCTGGCAACTCTTTGTTTCCCTCTTGGAACAAGTCATTAAAGTTATAAGGTTTTGTTTTTTGTTTTTTAACTATTTATTTTCCCTGTGTTCTGAGCATATCAGCCCCTGTATAATAGAGAAGAACAAATCTGACTCCATATTGAATGTTTCTTTCACTTTAACCTTTGTATTCTACTGGTTTTGCTACAAGTTAAGAATCCTCTAACATGGAGCACATATTCCATGTACACAAAGAGGACAGTGAGTGCTTTCATTCTGGAGGCATCCAGAAAGGATCCAGAAAAGAAGCAAGTGCTTTCATTCTGGAGGCATCACAGAGGGCTCTATGGAGGCTGTGGCATCCGAAGCCAGGTAATGCTGAGGCAGCGCATCTAAGCCTGAGAACAGTATGAGTATACTCAGGGAGCTGGGCATCTGGGACATGCCTAAGGCAATAAGGGAGTGAGTCTCACTCTGTACGCTGTGTCTGCCCCCAGACCCCAGGAGAGGGTGGACAGGGAGAGAGGGACCCTGGTGCTTCCCTCCACAATGCAGGTTCCTCTGTGTTACTTGGAAGGGACCTAAAACTTGCCATATAGCAGCTCAGGCTCTAGTCCTAGGCTGCCCACATATTAATCTTGCATGTGCTCCCTTTGCCAGCCGTGTGGCCATGAGCAAATTATTTAACTTCTCCTGCCTCAGTTTCTGCAGGTGGAAGATGGGGTTGATTGTACTCATAGTGTTGGGGAAAGGATTAAATAAGACAAGGTAAGCACAGCAGGTAGCCTGCACCCACAGAGCAATGGTTACAATAACTGCATACACTGCTACAATGATACAACATAGCAATATTGTATCATAATATCACCTGAGATTCCCCCAGGCTGGAAATGAATATCTTGTGTAGTGTTATCAATTCTCTGAGCACTGCTTGTCACCTCATCTGGAACTTCTACATCCACTCCAGGCCATTAGAATGAACTAGAGGGTTAAGATGTTTTCAAACTAGATTTTCTTTTCAGAAATAGGTAAAAGCAGCATTTTAAAAAATAAAATCTCTGAAACTAATTTCAACCTCTTGGCAATCTACTCCAGAAAAATGATGACAATGATGACGTGCATGCATGCTAAGTCGCTTTAATCCTGTCTGACTCTTTGCAACCCTATGGACTGTAGCCAGCCAGGCTCCTCTGTCCAAGGGA
Source organism: Muntiacus reevesi (assembly GCF_963930625.1). Classification (NCBI taxonomy): domain Eukaryota; kingdom Metazoa; phylum Chordata; class Mammalia; order Artiodactyla; family Cervidae; genus Muntiacus; species Muntiacus reevesi. The sequence continues at coordinate 209,801,240 of NC_089250.1, read as the reverse complement.
TTCTCCAGGCAAGAATACTGGCATGGATTGCCTTGCCCTCCTTCCGGAGATCTTTCTGACTCAGGGACTGAACCCATGTCTCCTGCATTGGCAGGTGGGTTCTTTAACACCAGCACCACCAGGAAAGCCCGATGATGATAAATAATGCTTACTGAGTACCTACTATTTGCCAGACATTTCTCTAAAAATATATTCTTTCCTTCCATTCCCTTGATATCCCAACAAGATGAGTTGTATTGTTACATGAATTTTAGGATAGAAAAACTGAGGGCTTCCTTAGAAGGACTTGTATCCAACCTGGGCTGGTTCAACATGAAACAAGAGCTCATTTCTCAAAGCAAAGAGGCTTCCAAAATAGTGATCCTGGGTTTTGCTCCACACCATACATTTGCCACGTGTGGGAAAGGCTGACTGTCCCGCCACCCACCATCACCAAGTGAAACCACTGCCAGGCTGGGATGTCTCCCCAGGCGGCTGCAACTGAACAGCCTGCCCAGCAGGTGACCGGCATCACTGACTGGTGTCATTGCCACTTTCTGATTAGAGACCTTGTGATTCTCCCAACCTATCAGGAAAAACCTGGGAAAGATTGTAACCCCCAAAAGGTTGAGATCAGACCATCTTTCTCAATGAGTGTGAGGCTACCAGGCCATCCTCCCAGAGAACCATCAGCATCACATCCTGGTGCTGGATCGAGTTCAGAAGCATCCTCACGGAGCTCACACAGGGATGCTCCTGATGACAGACAGCAGGAAGGCTCAGATTCCCCAAGAATGTTCACTCGCAGAAGCTATTCCCCTCCTGCCTTCAGCTCTATCACTTGTTCAATACACTCCCTCTGGGTTGCAAGAACCAGTTTCCTTTTCAGAGAGAAGCTGACAGGCAGAGAGGAGTCAGGAGCTGAAAAGTTTTCAAGAAAAGGCTTTGACCTGAAAAAAAAATAGGGGTTGTCCATTTATTTATTCATCCCTCCCCCCAACTTCCTAAAAAATAATCCTTTTATCACTTTCATACTTCAAAAATTTGGGGGCTTCCCTGATAACTCAGATGGTAAAGAGTCTGCCTGCAATGCACGAGAGCCCGGTTTGACCCCTGGCTTGGGAAGGCCCCCTGGAGAAGGGAATGGCAACCCACTCCAGTATTCTTGCCTAGAGAATTCCATGGGCAGGCCATGGGATTGCAAAGAGTGGGATACAACTGAGCGACTAACACTTTCACTTTCACTGCAAAAATTTAATTATCACCTGTAATATAAGTTTGAATTTAAGGCTCTTCAAAATCTGGCCCTAAACTATTTATTCATACATATTTCTGCAGCGATCCCATTGGATCTGCTCTAGCCCAGCTGGTTCACCCAGAGCTCACTGCACTTCACACTTGGTGCCCTGGCCCCTTCCCTGGTGGGTTTATTAACACTAGTTCTCCTGCCTGCGACGCCCTTGTCCCTCCTTTCAGGGATATGCTCATATCAGCTTCTTTCAGAAAGCCTGCTTGAACCACTTCATCACACAAGGCCCCTCCCACTCCTTGGGAGAGTGTTGTCCCCACGCGGCCCTGGCTTGGTAGAGACCTGTCATCTTTTCACTGCTAGCTGACATTCCATTCATTTACAAAATTCAACAAATTTATTGACCTTTGGGCAAGATACTCTGCTCCCTCTGCCTTGCAGAGATCTGAAGATAAAATCCCACCCTACAAGGAGTTTATCATCTGGTGAAAAAGATACATGTGCAATGGGACTCAGCAGGTAACAGAATGAAATAGATGCTCTGTAGATGTATGAGGAACGTGTAGACACATGATAGAAGGACACAAAATTCTAACATGCAGCCCTCCTATAGGGCCCCAAAGTGCAACTAATAAACCAGACGAGGGGCTAGATACAAACCCACAACATATCAGCCACTGTAGGATCATCCCAGGGTCTATTCTATTAATACAGACATTCCTCCATTTTTAGAATTTGTCCACTTGACACTCTGCTCAAGGTTATATGGCAGCCTGGATGGGATAGGAGCTGGGGGAGAAGGAATACATGTATATGTATGGCTGAGTTACTCTGCTATGCACCTGAAACTTTCACTTGTTAATCGGCTATACTCCAATATAAAACAAAAAGTTTAAAAATAAAAAGAAATTGTCCACTTGGAAGGCATGTGCATGTCTTCCCAAAGGGGATGTGGTGCAGGATGGGCCTGTCTATATGGAGAGAGAAGGGTCAGGAAGACGGAGTTTGACACGTGGAAATGGGAGGCCAGAGACACCATCTAGGGAGGGACGGGGGCGCAGCCTTAGACAAGAAGTTCCACCCTTTTCATATAAGCAATCTGGTGTCAACCCAGAGTTAAGCACTTCAACAAGGAGGAGCTGATGTGATGGGTGTCCAGGAGTCCGTGAAAGTGAAAGTTGCTCAGTCGTGTCCGACTCTTTGCGACCCCATACAGTCCATGGGATTCTCCATGCTGGAGTGGGGAGCCATTCCCTTCACCAGGGTAATCTTCCAAACCCAGGGATCGAACCCAGGTCTCCCACATTGCATGTGGATTCTTTACCAGCTGAGCCACCAGGGAAGACCCAGAATATTGGAGTGGGTAGCCTACCCCATTGCCTGCGGATCTTCCTGACCCAGGAATTGAACCACGGTCTCCTGCATTGCAGGCGGATTCTTTACCAGCTGAGCTACTAGGGATGCCCCGCGGGAGTCCATGGTACCCAGCAAACCTGGAGGGGTGAGGCAGATGTCTAAGGTGAGAGCAGCAAAAGCCAAAGTTGGGGGTCAGACAAGACTGGAGGTCACGGCGGCAGGCTCTTCCATGGAGAAGATGGTGAGGGTCAGAACGGGATCACAGAGAAGCCCATTCCCAGCAGACAAAGTCCAGCTGCCTGTGGGGCTTCTCCAGGTGCTAGTTCCTTCTGAGTGGGAAGACGAAGTGCTCCCACCAGCAGCAGAGGACCTCAGCCCTGGTCCTTCTCAGGACCTGAGACCTAAGTAAAGGATCCCCACCAAAGCTCCAACAACACTGTTCCCTTCCTTCCAAGGACACTAAGCAACTCCCAATGTAAAATATCTCTGCGTCGTCAGATGCCTTCAGCATGTCATCAGAGCAGCATAGCTTAGCCATGGCTGTACACCCTCCTGAGTGTCTTCCAAACTCACTTTATGTAGGCCTGGACATTCCAACCTAGTCAATGCTAGACTATTCAGTAAACTTAAAGAAGCTGGCTCTTGGTGATCACTTCTCTGAAGGATTCAAGGACGCTGCTTCACCAACACATGGGGAGATGCCCCTCATATCTCTGCTAAGTACATATCCATCAGAGGCTAGAACACAGTGATAGACTCCGTGACTCTCCCAGGAATGAGGAGAAGCAGCACCGCCTCAGGGTTATGAGAACCCACCGTGGTGCCAGACAACTTGCCTTAAATTTAGGCTCTGTTCCTTATTTCCTGTGTGACTTTGGACAAGTTACTACACTTCTCTGTGCGTTTCCCCCAACCATAAAGTAGTAATGCCCATAAAAGCATCCACTTCACAAGCCTGGGGGTAAAGATTAAACATAAGTCAAATTATTAGGCAAGTGCTGAACAAATTATAAGTATTACTATTTGCTTTCTACAAAAAAAAAAAAAAGACAACATTTTTATTTTAGCCAAGCCATGGATCCTGTGGGTTCTTAGTTCCCTGACCAGGGATTGAACCTGGGCCATGGCAGAGTCCTAATCACTGGGCCACCAAGGAATTCCCCCCAAATGGATAATACTTCACTGTACAGAGAAGTGAAGAAGCGAGTTTCCCAAAGCCAAATCCCATGCTCTGAAGCAGTTGAGTGGTCAGTGGTGCCAAGTAGAAGCACAAACCCCAGACTGCTCCATTCCCGTGGTGCAGAAATCCACCCACCCCGTCCCTGAGCGGGAATGGCCTTGGCCCCACATTTAACGGATCAGTTTCGTAACCCAGGTTGGCTCCTTCATCTTTATTGTTCTCTGTGGTCACATGACACCTTTATTTTGTTCCTCTATATAAATATCATTTCTGTTTTCTGTATTTACTACTCAAATTGATGCATTATACCACAAGCTGTACATTTGTCTTCATTCCAAAGGAGTAATAGATCTTTCTCTCTCTCTCTCTCTCTTTTTTTGTAATTCAATAATTTGGTTTTCTATACAAAGCAATTCAAGTTTCTACTCCCAAGGGATGGGGAAAAAACAAAATAAGCAAATTGTACCACCTCAGTGTGAAAAGAGGGAGAAAGAGAGAGAGATTGATACAGAAACCCTGAAGGTGAGAGAGAGTGCAATTTCACTTGGAGAGATTACTTCTTAAACATCTGAGGTCTTGCACACCATTTGAATTCGACACAACTATTATTGGCAGGGGCTGGTTAGGGCAAGAAGACAGGTAACAGGTCTAAACAGGGTGTTGTAAACCAGCCAAGAGTCTTCTTTTCCAGATGCTTGGACAAGCCAGGAGGAAAAAAAGCTGTCTGAAATTCACAGCGAGAGCTGGAGGGCACCCAATAGTCATGGAGTGACGGGGACAACTGCACAGGAGATCAGGAGGAGATGAGCCCCCTGGCTGACGGAGGCGGTGAATCTTAGCTTTTCTCCACCAGCAGTTAGTGAGGTGGAATTCCAGTCTCAGCCAACCAAATACTATGTGGGGACAGCAGAAGAGCTGAGAGGCTGCCACCTCCCAGCTGCGTGCCGCCTGGCAGATAACCTCTTCCACCCAGGCCTGAGGCTTCTTTAAAAGCCCAGACAGAGGTCCATCTTTCTATCACCTCAAGTCCCAGCTCTACTCCAGCTGGGACCAGTCTAGCCCTCGACTATATCCACGTGCATGTTTATGTGCGTATGCACACACTTAGGTATGTTTGTCCAATATATCCCTCTGAGTGACTGAGCACGCACACACATACATATGTGTGTATGCGTGTGTGCATATGTGTACATATACATACATATGAAAGTGAAAGTGTCAGCTGCTCAGTCGTGTCCAAATCTTTGTGACTGCGTGAACTGTAGTCTGCCAGGTTCCTATGTCTATGAAATTCTCCAAGTAAGAATACTGCAATTGGTTGTCAATCCATTCTCCAGGGGATTTTCCCAACCCAGGGACACACACACACACACACACACATAGACATATATATACACATATAATATACTATATTAGGAATATATATATATACACACACACGGTGTGTGCATGCTCAATCGTTCAGTTCTGTCCAACTCTTTGTGACCACATCGACTATAGCCCACCAGGCTCCTCTGTCCATGGGATTCTCCAGGCAAGAATATTGGAGTTGGTTGCCATTTCCTCCTCCAGGGAATCTTCCCAATCCAGGGATCAAACTTGTATCTCCTGTGTTCCCTGCGCTAGCAGGCAGATTCTTTACCACTGTGCCACGTGGGAAACCCATATAAAGGGTATATATATATATATATATATATGTGTGTGTGTGTGTGTGTGTGTGTGTGTGTACACAAAGGTTGTATATATATATGGCATATATGCAAAAGGTATATATATAATGTACATATAGTAACACACACACACACATATATATATAAGTATTTATATATAAAGGGTATTGTTTTGGAGAAACTTAAGAACTCTGTGTTTCATTTCCCTTCTTTTACAGAAAAAGGAAGGAAGTCCAGAAGCTTTAAGAGACTTGCTTAAGATGACACAGCTGGGATTTGAACCCAGCAAGACACCCGGCCTTTGATCCCACAGGCTGCCCCTAGAGAGGCATCTTACAGGACCAAAAGGCTGATTTTTACAAGCTGAACATGTTCTGCGCAGGCTCTCGAGACGCCTGAACACTCACTCCAAAGAGGAAGCCCCACGCGAAGCTCTCTTACTCCTCGACACGTTCACACCTGCCGCCCCAACACTTAGGTCCCCATGCTGCTTTATACATCCTCATATCCCCTGCAGTACTTTGACATGGAAGCTGCTCGATCAATGTTTGTAAATGAATGAACGGTTGAGTGGGACACGAATAATGGGACTTTGCAGGGAGGTCCAGGGGGAATAAAGATTTACCTAACAATTTATGTTGCTCTTGACGTGCCATGCTTTTTTTCCTTGCCCAGGAGGCCAATAGCACAAACACATGCCTTGCCATGAAAAATTCACAACTGCGCATTAGTCAGATACCCTGGTGACGTTACTTGCAAACTGGAAAGCCAAGGTCACAGCAAAAGCTGCTGTAAATCAAAAGTGTCTTAAACACAGCATCCTCCTGTTGGGAAATCTGACCCATTTACTGCATTTCCCCCAGGATGAAGGCCACTTAGCACACATCCTACTTAAAGCGAGGACGCCTGACACTCAAATACATCTGACACCAACTTGTAACATCGGCCACTGGCTCCCCGGCCACAATCCCTCTCCCCGCAGACAGCTCAAAGGCGAAGTTTATCCAGTGCCAGGTGCATTAGACCATCGCAGGGGAAGATGTGAAAGGCTTGAAAGCAGCATTTCCCAAACTGTTCCACATGCTATTTCTAGGTGTTTGGCAAATAAAAGCATTACACAGTCAGAGTTCGGGCACGCCGTGTCTACTCTATCCTATTCTTGAGAGTTCCACAAAGTGCTTATGAAAAATCCCACAGTGAAGAAATTCATTTAACCTTGCTTTACCCAGGGTCTCCCGATCATTCTGACAACTAACACTTTATACCGGGCAGCGGCAGCTCTGTGGAACCGCCAGCTCTATGGTTATAGCTATTCATAGTTGTAGAGGCCGCTGGGGTCCTCGTGGGGACGTCCCTTCCCACTTCTCTGACACCTTAGGAAGCGTCGCAGAAGAACATTGCACGGGGGAGCAGTGATGGAGAAGGGAAAACTGCCTGCAGACTTCTCATTCCCCAGGGTCCTCAGGGGCCTGTCCGATGCCCCAGTGTTCAGGGGCTGTCAAGTAAAAGCAAATCTGGATTTAACAAGGACTTCTATTCAAATGCATTACTGCAAAGTGGTGGACAGGACTATTGAAATAGCAGGAACCGTGTCCCTAAAATCTGCACAGAGCTCAGAGTCAGGCGGAAGGGGTTTCCTTTTATAGAGAAGGATGAGCAAGGCTAGAAAGACCAGATGTAGGCAAGTTCAGTGAAAAGGTGGCGTGAGCGGGGGCTTCCCTGGCAGTCTAGTGGTTAAGACGCCACACTTCCAATGCAGGGGGCATGGGTCCCATCACTGGTTGGGGAGCTAAGATTGAGCATGCCACAGTGTGGCCAAAACTAACTAAATAAATAAAGGTGGTGTGATTGGCTAGTCCACCAGAGAAGGTTTCATGTGGGGCCGATCCATTCCCAGGAGGGGCATCTGCTGGCCAGGGCTGAGGGTGGGCCAAAGGCCAGGGCATGGAGGAAGGAGGGGAACTTAACAAAGTTTGGGTATTAAGCATTTTGTTTCAGTGGTTGCATGTGGATACGATAGTTCAGCTAACCCTTTGTGGAGCAAAGACTAGAATCTGGAGGGTCTGGGTCTGACCCTGTTATCAGTCGACAAGGGTCAGGGGATCTGTGGGTCTTATCTAAGGTGTATGGTGATGGGTGGGTCCTTGCAGTAAGCCTGTACCCAGAACCCCAATGGGAAGGGACTTCCTTTAACCCCTCCCTAGCTGTTTTCCAGGAGTGAGGGGCTCCAGGACAGTTCAATGTTGGCAAGGCCTGTTCGCAGCTACATGAATCCAGAATCAATAGTATCTGAGGACCTCATTTCCTCCCACTCTTCACTAGGGTGCTGGCGTGGTCAGGCTTTTCAGTAGAAGGAGGAAGATACAGTCACAGGGAGGAGTCTGAACTCTAAAACCACATGGCATAAGTGCAGGCTAGAAAAGAACGACAGAGATACCAGGTCACCTAACCAGTATGGATTCCTCCCTTCTTCCTCAGTAACAGAACCCCAACACTCAGCCTACTCTGCCCCTAGTGCAGCCACAAGGCTGAGTTCTGATAACAGAAGGATGTGGAAACTACTAGGCGGGATTCCCAGGAGTGTTCCTTAAATAGGGATGGGGAGCTGGGGCAATGTTTTGCCCATCTGCTTTTATTCCTGCCTTGGCCTGGGATGTGAACGAAAGGGTTGGAATTCCAACTGCCACCTTGGGTCATGAGGTGACCTTGGAGATGGAAACCATCCACTAAGAATGGTAGGAAAGGAAAATACAAGGAACCCAGTTCCCTGAAGATGCTATGAGCTACCAGCCAACTCAGAACTCTCTACCCTCTTGCTTCTATTTCTTGGAGAAAAAACTGAAAAACAAAAGTCTTTGTTATCAAGCCATTGTAACTTCCAATTTCTGTTGAACCAGCCCAATGAAATTCCTGATACACAGAGGTGGGGAAGCAGTGTAAAGGGACAGATCAGTAATACCAAGAATACTTTCTACTATTAATCTTTGACAGTCTCTTTCTGTACCCCAAGGCCAAACTCACCATATACAAAATTTTCCAAAATGTCAAATTCTATCAAGAACACCCCTTGCATATTTGTGTAGCAGTCTACAGCACATAGGCAGGGTTGGGGGCTGTACTGACCTTCAAACTCCTTTTACTGAAAGACCAATGTGGCGTGGCGGTTGCATAAGGCAACCCGTGAGGGTTGTTGCCTTCTGAACATCGGTTCAATACTTAAAGATTTGAGTTTATCAGACAAGCATGGATGGGGCTTGTGTTTCATTCTAGTATAATATTTGCAAATGGCTCCATGGGCTTCGTCTTACTGATGTGACCCAGTGCCAAGGTCTCAGGTATGTGCTGCTTGCAACCACTATTAGTGGGAGAACAAGAGGAGGTCGGGCAGACAGAAGACATTTAATTGGAATTCCTCACTCAGGCGGACAATGATGTGATTGCTCAATAAATTGAGCCTCAAAATAAACCTGGGTGCAGATACCATGGGATTTCCAAGGTAGGAATACGGCAGTGGGTTGCCATTTCCTTCTTCAGGGGATCTTGCCAGTTCAATCCCTAGGTCGGGAAGATCCCCTGGAGAAGGAAATGGCAACCCACTGCCACATTCCTGCCTGGGAACTCCCATGGACAGAGGAACCTGGCGGGCTACAGTTCATGGGGTTGCAAAGAGTTGGACATGACTGAGCGCACACACATACATACCAAAACCAATCTGGAAAAGCAAGCAGGTATCTTCACCCAGGACTCTGCCTAAATCCCCCTGCATGCCAGGTTGTGCTCTGGTTGGCTGTGGCCCGTGTCCCATCACCAGGTTAGCACGATAATATCTGATGCAGACCAGAGCTCTGAGAAGCTATGCTTTATAGGTGTGACCATTATGAAGAGTGGTTTATGAACGCTGAGAGCTCTCAACTCTCTCCAGATGGATTCTTCAGGTACTCTTTCTCAATGATATAAAAAAAAAAAAAAAGTTACAATGATGATGCAGAAAGAAAGAAGCATGGTCATGATCATCGGCAGACTTGGACTTTTTGCTGATGTTGGTATTAACCCACTGCATGACCTAAACTACCCACATATTCTGGAACTTGTTTCTTCTTTTTTAAACTTCTATTGGAGTACAGTTGCTTTACAATGTCGTGTTAGTTTCTGCTGTAGGGCAAAGTGAATCAGCTGCATGTATACACATGTCCCCGCTTTTTCGCATTTCCTTCCCGTTTAAGTCACCAGAGCACGGAGGAGAGTCCCCTGTGCTGTGCAGTCTGTCCTCATCAGTTACCTGTTTTACACGCAGTATTAATCGTGTATTTATCTCAATCCCAAGTTCCCCATTCATCCCACTGCCTCTTTCCTCCCCTCTTGGCGTTATATGCTTGTTCTTTTCTTCATATGTTTATTAGTGACTTCTCGCTGCGATAAAAATCACACACAATGTTGGTATCAGGGTCAGCCTTCAGGTCTATCTCCTTAGAGCAATTGCTCAGAATAAGGGTTGCTGTCTTCTGAATACTGGTCCGATACTTACAGGTTTGATTTCATCAGGCAGGTGTGGATGGGGCTTGTGTTTCATTCTAGCATAATATTTGCAATTTTTTAAGGTGTCTCATGTTCTCAATACGGTAGCATTTTAGATAAAACAATTCTTTATTCTCTCGGACTGTCCTGAGAATCGTAGGGTGCTTCACATTTGCAACCTCACCTGATAAACATCGGCAATGGCTCCCAGTCACTAGGACTCACAGACACAAACAGATATGAACAGGCGCACATTTCCAAATGCCTCTGGGGGTAGGGGTGAGGTGGGACAGCTTCTCATTGAGATGTGCTGGGTGGAAAGTTGTGGACAAAACAGACAAGGCTTCCTTAGGCTTTCCGTGGAGTTCTTAGATTTTCACACAATTCTAGTAACCCATGCCTTTTCCAGGATTTTAGAATGCCCAATAGGCACCTTAAAATCGTTTCCTTTATGATGAAATATTAACAGTTCAGCCCAGGGTAGCTAACAATGCCCATCTTTTTTGCTATTTTGTGGTTAATCCTGTCCATCTCAATTCCACTCACAGCTGGAGACATAAGACCACAGGGACCTCTGAGTGCCAAGGTACGCCACCACCGAGGTCTTCTGAGGGATGGTGAACCAAGGAGAGGACACACTGTTAAGTTTTGCTTGGTAGGGAATGTGAATTAAATATTTGACTATATAAGGAACCCTACTTTTCAACAACATTAGCTCCTTACACAATCAGCTGCCTTGGCCATGGCACAAACAGAGTCTCCCAAATTAAATCTGCGGCTAGCTCTTTCCAGCCAATTTTCTGGAGTCAGAAGTTTGAATTCTTCCAAAGTCGTGGATAAGGACAGACACCAACAAAAATGCATCTAGGACTGTGTCAGCCACCATGAACCCCTGTTCCTTGCCAGATAGAAGAAAACCTCCACAAGGGGGGAGGAAGCACCCTTCCTTTCTACGTCCCCCTCTTTGTTTGTCTGTCTGTCCCTCCCACTGGCAGTCATTCAGTGGAAGCTGGCTTTCAGTCAGTCTGGTAATGAACAGGAGGTACTCACTGGCAATCACCAAGTTCTCAGTGATGACTTCTATTAATAAAAGAGCAAAGAGTCTTTGCTGTTTGTCCTCCTCTGGGTGAAATCCTCCAGTTTCCCAGGCTCCAGAAGGGAAGTAACACCAATTATTAGGATCATGACTTAGCTGTTGTTGTTGTTGTTAAGTCATGTCTGACTCTTTGCAACCCCATGGTCTATATATGTAGCCAGCCAGGATCGTCTGTCCATGGAATTCTCCAGGCAAGAATACTGGTGTGGGTTGCCATTCCCTTCTCCAGGAGATCTTCTCAACCCAGGAATCAAACCTGGGTCTCCTGCATTGGCATGCAGATCCTTTACACTGAGCCACGAGGAAAGTCCACACCATTGTCCAGAGTTCTCTAAACAGAATAGGACAAACATGGGAAAATATTGGGTACACAGAGACCTTAAAACAGATATAATAATACCTTCTGTAGAGACTCTCCGGGGGTAAGATGAGCTAAAAGCTTAAGTTGTATATTGGATAATGTATAACCATCAATGAAAGGATTCTTAGTACCACTCCTGCTCTTGATCTAAGACCACTGCCAAGTTTTCAGAGATTGTAAGTAAGGGAAAAGCCTTGGGAAGCAAATCTGCTTGGCCTCTTTTTAAATCACTGTGTTTCATCAGCAACTTCTGCCATTCCCCTGCAGAACAAACCTCATTCCCGCTAAGAAGGCAGCAGGTGAACACAGTGGTATATGTGTTCCAGAAGCTCTCAGGCTGGTTTCAAAAAGCCCCATTTTATCCAAGTGAATAATATGGTTTCCCTTCTGTAAGCAAAACCGTGATATATAGGCAAACTCCATGTTAATTGGATAAACCAGTGGTAAACCCCCCAAAGAACAATTAACTTTCATGTGAAATACTCCCAGCTGAAATCTTGGAAAACTTGCATGTAATTAGTACTCTCTTCCAGCTCTCCAAAGTATAAAATACAATACATTAGGGCTTGTAACACTAATATCGCCAAGAACACAGCTAACGTGGGGAAGTCTAATTTGCCACTAATATGCGGATGGCATGCTTTCACCTGTTCAGGCTAATTGTTTTTAAAGTGATTTAGAAACTCTCTGCCCGATGGACCATGGCTCTTGATGTATCAAGTCCCCAGTGCTGGGCTGCAGTAAGTCAGGAAATTTAGAAGTGACCTTGAGGTCATTTGGTTCAGTTCCCAAGCAATGGTTTATGGACCTATTGCATTAGCAGCAGCTCAGTTTACAAATGAGAGTTTCCTGGGTTGCACCCTCAGAGATTCTGGGTCAGCAGGCTTTGGCTGGACCTCAGAAATCCCAATGAAAAATAAATCAATGAACACCTTTCTGAATGCCGGAAGATTCTGTGATCCAGCCAGGCTTGGGAACTACTGATGTCTCCAACCTTCTACTCAATGCAGAAATCCCCTGTATAACATGAGTGATGGTGGGCATCCAGCCTCTGCTTGAACACGTCCAGGATTAAGCTCCAGTCTATGGCAGCTACCTGGCCCACCACACCGAGAGGGCCTCTGAGGTTATACCCAAGTCCAGTGGAAGAGAGTGCCAAGCTGATTGGTGCCCTCTGCCCTGGGCTAAGGTAAGGGCAGTAATGCTGTTGTTCAGTCACTCAGTTGCCTCCAACCCCATGGACTGCAGCACACCAGGCTCCTCTGTCCTCCACTATCTCCTGGAGTTTGCTCAACTCATATCTATTGAGTCAGTTATGTTATCCAACCATCTCATCCTCTGTTGCCCGCTTCTCCTTCTGCCCTCGATCTCTCCCAGCAACAGAGGCTTTTCTAATAGGGCGGCTCTTCGCATCAGGTGGACGAAGTATTGGAGGTTCAGCATCAGTCCTTCCAATGAATAGTCAGCATTCATTTCCTTAAGAATTGACTGATTTCATCTCTTTGCAGCCCAAGGAACTCTCAAGAGTCTTCTCCAGCACCACAATTTGAAAGCATCAGTTCTTCAGCGCTCAAACTTCTTTATGGTCCAACTCTCACATCAGTACATGATTACTGAAAAACCATAGCTTTGACTATATGGACCAGTATAGGGCAGTATGACAACATGTATTTTCCATTCCTGATAAGAGATATCTACTCTGATGAATCCCATTCAATAGTTTTTAGTTTATGAAGATTGAAAAACAGTGGTCTAGTTTCTAAGTTAGCCTGATATCAGAGTATTGCGCCAAAAGGTCAGTCTGAAAACATGGGTTTCAGCTGCGGTTTCAGTTATCCTACCTTGAGAAATTTGCTTACTCTGAGTGTCAGTTGCCTGTTTATCAAATAAGGACACGATATCTGCATGGGAGTGTTTTGAGACTCAAATACACTTATGACTGTGAAGAATCTTTGAAAATGTTTATTTATATATATTTTTTAAATTAAAGTACTCTTATTGTCAGTACACTATCAAACATGAGCGGTATTTTCCCAGGAGTACAGGTGCTTGAGCAGGTAGCCAAATATGTACATGTAGTAAGAGGAAATTCAAAACACTGAGCCTTTCTTCCCATAATGATATCAAGGCTCCTTTTGTTACCAGAACAAAGGCTTGTTCAAACCAAGAGCAATCAGAAAGTGAGTTTGCCTGGCTTTCAAATAGCTTTTGTAAACATTTTGTAAACATCCACCTCTCTGCCTTTCCCTCTGCCTTCAAACGCATTCACCCAGCTTGCTCATCGATTGGAATTTAAGTGATCTGCCCTTGGCTTCAACTCATTTGATAGAGTTGTGTAAGTCAAGTGGTGACTTGACCTAATGGGCTTAACAGACCTCTGCTTTTTGAATGAATAGGCTTAATTTGTTAAATACCAGATGAGATAGATACTGATTAGACTGAGAGATACGAGATTATAAAACTGAATGATTTATCATTTTGTTAATAATCTCCTTAAGGGCAATATGCCATGTGCTCAATCATGTCTGACTCTTTTCAACTCCATGGTCTGTAGCCTTCCAGACTCCTCTGTCCATGGAATTCTCCAGGCAAGAATACTGGAGTGGGTTGCCATTTCCTTCTCCAGAGGGTCTTCCTGATCCAGGGATGGAACCCACATCTCCTGTATCTCCTGCATTGCAGGCAGATTCTTTACCCACTGAGCCATTGGGGAAGATCTTAAGGGCAAGGAATAGGTCTAAGCTACCTCTGTGCCTTGCAGGACTTAGGGATATATTTTGTACACTGGCTGAACTCGAGAATCTTTTGCTGAGTGAGTGACTGACAGATGGAATGAATGAATAGTTCACATGTGACTTTCAGAGGAACCAAGGCTGACTGAGCTGCTATGACAACTAAGACATGTGTGTGTGTGATTGTGTGTATGTATGTGTGCTAGATGCAGAGCCCTTAAGACATTCTTGCTTTAGAAGAAAAAGAACAATGTCCACACACCTCCAATGGAACCAACTAATTTAGTCAGTGTATTAAAATTATTTACCATCCAGGTCAGGTCGTTCAGTAGTAAAGAATCTGCCTGCCTATGCAGGAGCTGCAGGAGACATAGGTTCGATCCCTGCGTCAGGAAGATCCCCTGGAGCGAGGAAATGACAACCCACTCCAGTATTCTTACTGTGATAATCCCACGGACAAAGGAGCCTGGCGGGCTACAGTAGATGGGGTCAGAAAGAGTCGGACATGGCTGAGCGACTGAACACAGCACCATCCAGGTCAGTTGTATGACCTTCATTTCTGCAAGAGACCTTTTGTATCATTGCTCATCAAGGCAGGAGAGGATCACCGTTCTTGGGAACAGGCCTAGCACCAGGTGACTCAGCGTGAGTCCCATCTGTGCCTATTCAGCAATTAAAACATATTTTCTTTATGTTCCAGTTCCCTCTTTTATAAAACAGAAATCATGATAATTGTATCTACATCTCAAGCATACAGATGGGTTACTGTTGCCAGGATCACGCGGAAAGCACAAAGACCAGTATCAGGCAACTTGCTCACTAAAAGTGTGTCCACTTAAAATGGTATGTTTCCAGATCATATGAACACAAGACATCAAGAAAAAGCACCAAGTTAGTTGGTAGGATTTCTATCCCACCCGAAGGGAACCAAAATGCTCTTCCACTGAGAGCCCTAAAGGTCAGCATCACAGCCTGTCAATTCCGCTAAAATATTTAAATTTACAGGAAGGGTGGAATGGGATGGGTAGGACCTTAGCAAGCTGTCTTTGTTGAAAGCTCCCATGTGCTGGTGTCTTGGTCCAAATGCTACAGACGAGGGTGGCTTGTAAACAACAGAATTTTGTTGCTCACAGTTCTGGAGCCCATGAGTTTTTCAAGGCCCCATCATGGCTGGGTGAATGCCCTCTTCCTCGTTCAGAGCCAGCACCTTCTCACTGTGACTTCACATGGAGGAATGGGCTAGGGATCTGTCTGGAATCTTTTTTTTCAAGGCACTGCTCCTGGGACAAAAAAGGGGCAGGGCACAACGTTTAAAGTAATGACATAGCCCAAGGACAAGACATAAATTTATTAGAACCAAGTGGGTCCAAGATGGTGGATGAGTTGACCTCCCCTAGACCTTGAGCTTCATTATACAGTCATTCTAACACATCAGCTTCTCAGGTAGCTCAGCGGCAAAGAATCCACCTGCCAGTGCAGGAGACGCAGGTTCAATCCCTGAGTTGGGAAGATTCCCTGGAGAAGGAAATGGCAACCCACTCCAGTATCCTTGCCTGGGAAATCCCATGGACAGAGGAGCCTGGTGGGCTACAGTCCATGGGTCACAAAGAGTCGGACGTGAATGAAGGGACTAAGTGCATGTAACATATCCCAAGCTAAATGATACGCCCACCAGCACAATGACAGTTCCAAGCCTGACCTTAAAGGTCACAAAGAGGGCAGCGATCCAATTTCTGAAAATCCCCGTGCTTTCTCCAAAATAGCCTATGAAATTTATTCATTAACCTATGAAATTACCTACCCCTATAGAAACTGACCTCAGATATGCAGATGATACCACTCTAAAGGGAGAAGTGAAGAGAAACTAAAGAGTTTCTTGATTAGCTATATCAAAATTACCAGCTAGAGAATAAAATCTTACCTTAGATCTGTATTTAACAATAGCACAAAGTAACCTATGTTTTGGGCTTCCTTGATGGCTCACTGGGTAAAAAATCTGTCTGCCAATGCAGGCGACACAAGTTCGATCTCTGGGTCAAGAAGAGTCTCTGGAGTAGAAAAAGGCAACCCATTCCAGTATTCTTGCCTGAAAAATCTCATGGACAGAGAAGCCTGGGCAACTGTGGTCCACAGGGTTGCAAAGAGTTGGACAAGACTGGGTGACTAAGCACACACAGAAACAATCTATGTTTTATAAGTTGTTGATTTATTTATTTATGGTTTAAAAGAAAAAAATAACTGGAATTTAGTCACACCCATTCTATAATGGTATGGAGACATGCTTCTGTAGCTGGTACTGAGGCTTTCTGCTCTTGGAGCAATATTCTCCAATTTAAAAATAAATGACATTGATTTATCATTAGAGCCTTTTTATAGGAGAATTTATCTCAACAGAACTTTTAAAGATATAAAATATACAGTTTATGTAGCCTTAGGTTTCTTAACAGAACCAAATCAAACTGAATAATAAAGTAAAACGGAATAATAAAATGATCAAATAGTGTAAGATCAAGTCAGAACTGATCTGGAAGCACCTTTTATAATTACTAGGCTGGAAGCAGTCTCTGTAGATTCGGCAGAACTGAATCACGAAATGAATTAAGACCATATCAAATTATTAATACTTTTCATACGCCATAAAAAAGTCTTCCTTCCTGCCTCTCTGGGACTGGAGCAAAATGTCTCAAATATCATGCAGGGAAAATGGAGGGAAATTAATAAATAGGATATTGCTTATTGTTCTTTAATAGCCCCTTGTCTAATCCTTTGAATATTTTATGGATCCTTATTCTTTCCAAAGAACTTTCCAAGGCCTTATCTCATTGAATCTCTGCTCTTGAGAGGAGCCTGCTGGCTCAGTAAGTCAGGTGAAGGCTCTGAGGGGTAGACTTTCAGCTGCTCCTCTGGACTGGGGCGCCGGCAGGGAAGTTCTCTAACTGGTCCACGCTGGCCTGGCCTCACCTGGGCAGGGAGGATGCCAGTGCTCTGATGGAGATGCAGTCAAGAATGCCAACAGCCTCCAGTTGTGAATGCCTTCAGAGTCCACCTCAGCTTAGGGGGCTGCAGTCCCTCTGCTCTCAGAGCATCTGTGGGTCAGTGGATGAGTAAGGCAGTTGGGCACAGGCCAGGCCATTTCCACCCCACAAGGGACTACCTAATGGGCAGTCTGGGGTCTGGCCCTCCCCACTGCGCTGGTCTCACAGCTCCCCCTGCTCAATCCTTCTTCCTTCTACTTTTGTTGTTGTTTAGTTGCTAATTCGTGTCCTACTCTTTTGCGACCCCATGGACTGTAGCCCGCCAGGCTCTTCTGTCCAAGGGATTTCCCAGCAAGAATACTGGAGTGGGTTGCCATTTCCTTCTCCAGGGGATCTTTCTGACCCAGGGATCAAACCTGTGTCCGCTGCATTGACAGGCAAATTCCTGGCCACTGAGTCACCTTCCTTCCACTTGGTCATCCATCAATGTTACTCCTAGCAAACCTTTGGCATTCCCAACTCCCTCTCCGCATCTTCTTCCAGAGGGCCCAGGTGTCTACCTACGAATACTGCTCACCTGGGAAGACCAGGACAAGAAAATAAAGGTAAAGGTCTTAGCCCAGAGTTGCCCCATGATGAGTTCTCAATAAATATTAGCTATGGTGGGAATCCTTTCCCCTGCTTTGTGGTTGGAGAATTGAGGCAGTGCTGTTAAGCAATTATCCAACTAGAGGAAGTGTTCTCTTCCAATCAGCTATTTCAAAAGTTATCATTTCAAGGAAGCTTCAGGGGCTTCCCTGGTGGTCCAGTGGGTAAGACTCCAAACTCCCAACACAGGGGGCCTAAGTGCAACCCCTGATCAGGGAACTAGATGCCACATACCACAGCTAAAGATCCCTCATACTGCAATGAAGACTAAAGGTCCTGCATGGCGTAACTAAGACCCGGCACAGCCAAATAAATCTTTTTTTTTTTAAAGAAAAGATCGAGTTGACATGGGAGTAAAGGGCTTGCCAGTCTGTATTTGGCTCCAAGTTATTGTGTAAACCTGCAAGTGTGAAGTGAAGGTGTTGAGAAAGACTTAAAAGTTTTGCAAGTTAAACAAGGTTGTGCAAAAGTTTGACTGTCTCAAGCCTCCAACTTACTCAGGTGCCACTGTGAGATCCAAAAAGACAGAATCAACCCTAGAAAAATCAGAAACACACTGAACAGTCAGATGGTGGATCAGATTTGGAGTAAGTCCCTTTAGCACGTACACTCACTGCAGGAAAACAAGACAAATTCATTTAAAACCATGAAGAAGGGAGAAAGTAAAAAGAGTCTAGCACAGAGAAGAATGATAAAGGAACATTAACAGCCGTATTACTAAACTGAGACATATTAAATTAGATTGATGTTCTCTATATTCAGTACACTAGTTTCATTTTTAAAAAAACATTTCTAAGGGGACTTCCCTAGTGGTCCAGTGGCTAAGACTCCACACTCGTAATGCTGGGGACCTAGGCGTGATCCCTGGTCAGGGAACTAGTTCCCACAAGCTGTACCTAAGAACCTGGCACAGCCAAATAAGTTAAATAAATGAATAAGTATTTTTTAAAAAGAAAAAGCTAAAAATTTTCTAGGGATTTTCAGACCTTTGCTACCGATCCTGTCTTCCTGATTTCCCCCCACGAGATCTTAGAACCCTCCCCTGTACCAAGGAGGTGATGCCGGGGACTAGTTGAACATAAACGTAACTCCTAGAGTGTGAGAGAGACTACCAGAAGTGACTCCTATCGATCTCAGCTTCCATTTCTCCCAGCAACCATTTGAGCTCACGGCAATGGATCATGTTTTTCAGTCTCTGAGCTGCCCTAAGTGTCTGTCAGCAAAAGAGAAACTGGCCATGAATTCTGATCATTTGTTCTCATTGGGTATCTCTAATGAGGCTTTCCACACCTCTACAATTTGGAAGGTCATTCCCTTCCAGCAAACCCCTGGTTTTGTGGTGCCTGACTTGCACTGTGCTCTTTTCCCTACTCTCGGTAACCTGACAGCTCAGTGGTGCCTCTACCCCCATCCAGCCAGAGGGACCAGCAAGAGATCATTCGTCTCCATCTTCCCAGGCACTGGATGCTCATACAGATTTTACCGATATCCCAGTTCTGTTTGTCTTTAGAATTTCTAATTTCTTCATCATCTTTTTCCGATTCGGTCTTGATTTCTTTCTATACAGCTTTCTCCCTTGGGGATGTGTGTTCCATCTAAGCATCTGCTTACAGCCTCTTTTTGAATTCTCAGGCAAATATTCATTGAATTTCTGTTGCATTGTTTTCTTCCTCTCTCAATAAATTATCCTGTCTCCTCTTCGAGGTCTCCCTTTGCAAACTCTGGGTTCTTCGTGTACATGAAAAAATCCCTCTGAATTCATCTTCATCTCCCGTGCAACCTCACCTTGATTATTTTCCATGGTTGGCACTTTCCTGCCACGGCTTCACATTAATGCACCGTGCTGTTGTTTAGTCACAAAGTCATGTCCGATGCTTTGAGACCCCATGGACTGTAACCTACTATGCTCCTCTGTCCATGGGATTTTCCAGGCAAGAATACTGGAGTGGTTTGCTATTTCCTTCTCCAGGGAATCTACCCCACCCAGGG
This sequence comes from Muntiacus reevesi, assembly GCF_963930625.1. NCBI lineage: Eukaryota > Metazoa > Chordata > Mammalia > Artiodactyla > Cervidae > Muntiacus > Muntiacus reevesi. Next base: position 209,781,490 of record NC_089250.1, on the reverse strand, counting down.
ATCGAACCCACATCTCCCGCATTGGCAGGTGGAGTCTTCACCACTGAACCACCAGGGAAGCCCAGGGTATTATGCAGCCCACAGGAACGTTTGCGAACTTCATTCCTTGTTTAGGCCAGTCTGCCTCCTGTGTGGCTAAGCTCTGGGAAACAAGGCGGCTATCGAAGCAGAGAGCCCCTCAGCCCACACAGTTACCAGCCCAGAGCCCCATCTGCTTCTGCCCAAGTCAGGAAGGGTGACTTCTAAGCTGAGCAGAATGGCAGAACCACCCTTCTGGTCCAAGACACCATGACTGGGCATGGGCCACCCCAGAATTTCCCAGTCCTGTGCGTATGTGCCGAGTTACTTCAAACGTGTCCAACTCGTTGAGATCCCACGGACTGTAGCCCACCTGGCTCCTCTGCCCATGTGATTCTCCAGGCAAGATACTGGAGTAGGTCGCTACGTCCTCCTTCAGGGTCCCAGTCCAGTATGGGTCCCATAATCCTGAGGCTAAATGGAGATGACTGTTTATAGATGGAGGATCATTCTGATTTAATTTGGGAGATAATATAATGTGGTATCATGCACTTGGAAGAGAAAATGTAAGCAGCATACAGACTTCAGGACTGACTCCAAGGGTAAAACCCCCATTCGCACATATTCCATGGGACCCAACACACTCCAAAAGGAGGGATATCGTGCTTTGCCCATCCAAATAAGGACTAAAGGTAGGAGGTTAGTTTTTTCTTCCCCTTACATAAAACTAAAGTGCATTTCCCTTGTGACATGGTCTCAGGAAAACACGCAGTAGAGTTAGCTAGGTTGACACCCAGAGTCCTTCCCTAGGAGGCCTGGAATCATGGTCTTTGTGTTTGCAAAAGGCACCACCTCGTCCAGCTGCACAATCTAGGACAAGTTATTTAATTTCCCTGGGCCTTCATGTTCTCATATATAAAAGAGCACCAAGGATAGCCAGGTAACAGGATTGTCTAACAAAGGAAACAAGATGTATTTGATTATTATATTTGATAATGGTGTCTGCCCTTCTCCCTGGCTTCTGATCCAGTGATGACTCTCTGGGCTTGGCACTTGTAGCTGGTGCTTCTGCGGAACTTTCAGAGGCTAAGGGGCCCTCCAGGCATCCTGAACTTGGGCAAGGCCCGTCTTCACACAGACCTGGATCCACAGCACCGGGGTGAGCACGCTCCCCAGGGGTGAGCCTGCCTGGGTTCAAAGTTTGTTCCTCTCCCTTGATGACTGAGAGGTCTTAGGGAATAAGCACCATACTAGCACTGATAGGATTGTGTGAGGATCAAAAGAGAGAATTCCTGTGAAATATTTAGCAAATATGTTAATACATAGTCATTCATATCCAAGTCCTTGATTATGTTGACATTTTATCTTTTTCCTAGGGGGACAGAGATGAGGAATCTGAGGTTCTTTCAAACTGAAAGAGAAGAACAGGGAACAGCACCTGTCCATGTTCAGAATTTGGTGTGCATTGATTCTCAAAATGATAAGATGAGCAAAGCAGTCAATACTGCTCCCAGTCTACTGAGGAGAAAAACGCAGACATGAAAAAGTTCAATGGTCTTTCCAAAATCACAGGCAGATGACAGCTTGTGACCCAGCCTTCTGACACTTCACCCAGTGATCTCCACCACTCTCGCATTGAAACTCATGTCAACCGTAGACGCTCCTCAAGGCTGAAGCTAAGACATTCTTTCCAAACTTTAATAAAAGCATTTGTTTGCTTCAGTGCCAGGTATAGCTCTCTTCTCTGCTGCCACGTGCCTCATACAAGACAAGGACACCTACTCAGTCATTCAGCTGGTCTTTGAGATTCCAGGCATCAAGCGGAATCACTCTCTGAGGTCAATCTGAATGATTATTCAAGAGACTCAATTTCCTTTAGAGAAGGCACATTGTCAGTTCAATCTACTGTGGAATTTGTAGTATTAATGAATTGAAGGATACTTCGGGGATTTCTCCCAGATGCTTATTTTAATTTAAGCTCTAGGGGTTTAACTTTCCAAAATACTCAATTTTGTTCATTATGAAAACTAATAACTGGCTTATTTCACTGCTAATTTGGGTACGAAGGTTAATTATCTATAGTGGAGTGGTCTCGAGTTAATCTAAAGTCTACCTGAACACAGAACTGTGGCTAATTGATTCCCCCACACATGGAGGAATGAGTATTTCTTTCTGGAAAAAAAAGAAAAAGGCTCCACTGACTTGGATTCCTTCTGCCTCTTTCTCCGTAAAGGACACAGGGTCTCTCTGAGATGGTAGGCAATCTCTCCCTTTTTGGATACGGTGGAATCCATTCAGGTGTGTATGTGAGAAGGTCCCACTCAGCTCCTGCTCAGCATTTTCTTTTCCACAACAAAGCACCCAGTCACCACTCCTGCATGGGGGCATGCTAAGTCGCCTCAGAAGTGTCCGACTCTCCGATACCCCGTTGACTATAGCCTGCCAGGCTCCTCTGTCCACGGATTCTCTAGGCAAAGATACTGGAGAGAGTTGCCATGCCCTCCTCCCGGGGATCTTCCTGACCCAGGGATTGAAACCACGTCTCTCGTGTCTCCTGAACTGGTAGGCAGATTCCTTCCCACTAGCGCCACCTGGGAAGCCCGGTCACCACTCCTACCCGTTGTTTCTTCACCACAGGTTTAGGAAATGGCGGGTGTATAAATTACATTGTGTTAGCATGATCTTGATCAAACCAGAATGCCTCGCCTTCTAAAATATACTCTGCCACAAAAAAGAATGAAATAACGCCATTTGCAGCAACCTGGGTGGACCTAGAAATTATCATATTAAGTGAAATAAGTCAGAGACAGAAAGATAACCATCATATGGTATCACTTATATTTGGACTCTAAAAAAGTGATACAAAGGAGATTATATACAAAACAGAAATAGAATCACAGACATAGAAGAAAATTTTATGGTAACCAAAAGGGAAAGGTAGGGGGGGAATAAGTTAGAGGTTTCAGATTAACATATACATATTACTATATATACAGTCCATGGGGTCACAAAGCATCAGACACGATTGACTGAAGTGACTTAGCATGCTCACATATATAAAATAGACAAAACAACAAGATCTTACCGTATAGCACAGGGAAATATATTCAGTATTTGTAATAACCAATAAGGGAAAAGACAGAAAACTTATATATATATACATATATATACACACGCACATATACATATATATGTGTGCACGTATGTATATGGGCTTCCCAGGTGGTGCAAGTGGTAAAGAATGCACCCGCCAATGCAGGAGGGGCAAGAGACTCGGGTTCAATTCTTCGGTTGGGAAGATCTCCTGCAGCAGGAAATGGCAACTCATTCGAGTATTCTCACCTGGGAAATCCCATGGACAAAGGAGCCTGGCGGGCTATAGTCCATGGTGTCTCAAAGAGTCAGATACGACTGAGAATGCACACAACACGTGTGCAAACACACACATCTGTGCACACACACGTGTGCACACGCACCCAACATGTGTGCACACACACATGCATGCAGTATGTGTGTGTATATATATATATATGTAGTTTAATAATCAGTTTGCTATATACCTGAAACATAGTATTGTAACTCAACTATACTTCAATAAAAAATAAATCACCAAAAAGAATGATCATACAACAACAAATCTATTTGTCTTGCTCTCTGTACTGTCCCAAAAGGCAACAGATTTCATATACATTCCCCTCATCTTTCTAAGAATTCAGAGAAACACAAAGGATGCTTTATTTATTTCTCTTTTTAGCAGAAGAAGAAACGGAGACCCTCACAGGCCCAGGTTCACAGGATGTCGAGTGTGAGGCAGGGAAATAGACATAGATTTCTTGATTCCTAATTCTGTGCGCTTTCTAGTCTATCATCCCACCTCTGTGATCTGTAATGTACTGGAAAGCATTATCTACTCTTTCAAATACTCTGCTACACAGTTCTATTTCTTGAGCTCTAAGAAACCGAATTTTGTCTCCAGGAAGAAAGACGGACTAATGCTGCACGCAGGATCCTAGAGGACATTCCATTCACTGACGTTCGTGTCTTCGCCTATAAGGTCAGCCCTTCCTCCTTCTGCTGGCTCTGTTCTTATAGAAGACGGAGTCTTCTATAGAAGTCTGGGTCTAATTCATGTTCCCACTCTTCCCAAGGACTGAAGCCAGATTTGGTCCTGAACTTCCTATGCACATGTTAGTCTTAGAACTCTCTTTCCCCCTCTACCTCTGATTTATTTAAAAATTACTTTCTAAACCAACTTGAAGCAGCTCAAAAATTAATTTAAACTCCCCAAAACTGAATTTGTCAATGTCCACCATTGTAATTTGTTACGTTGCATTATAACCTACTACAGAACCGTGGCAATGTCAGAACTCTGATGATGTAGTATGGTCTCCATCTACAATATATCATAAGAGCAGTTTCAGCTTGGATGATAGATGGGGCAAGTCTGGGAAGAATTTAAAAAGAGACCTAAATTTCTAGAATTTTTATTTTATTCCCTTTAAGTGACTGAAGGCGTCACCCCTCCCCAAGAGATTACTGAAAATCTAAATCACTTTTTCTCCTCTTTTTGCTCTGCATCAAACAGAGGTCTGAAAAGGCAATTAACCTGGCACGGTAGCAGAACTGCTGAGGTGTAATCTGCCTGTCCTCTAGCCTTGTAGCTTTGGCCATGACATTGTCCCATCAGTTGGGAAAGGAAAAATGAATTTGCTTTGGCGTAACTATCAACAATCATGGTCTGTCCATCCCTTTGTCAAGCTCCAGGATGCCAGGTCCTTGATAGGTTTGTCCCCAAGGACAGGAAAGAATTCATGTGTAGTCTGCATACCACGTGTTGCACTCCTTTTTGAAGTCAATACCTGTTATGCAGCCTGCTGGCTTAAATGAATCAATGCCAGACTGAGGCTCTACCACCATGTAGGATAATCAGGGTCCACTGCAGAGAGGCACCCTCTATGGCAAGAAGCAAATGCAGAACATCCACAGGTACGTATGACATGCCATCATCCTCATCCTTCCCAGAGTCTTTCTTAGACTCCTCTAGCTAAATGAAGCTCAACAGTCCAGCCATCTCATTTGATGTTAAAAAGAAATGCAGGCCCAGCGGCTCATGCCAGGTCAACAGCAGGAACTTAGAACTGGGTCTCGAGACCTGGGCCCCTGTGTTTTACACTCTAACCCAGCAGGTCTCCATGGCAACTGCCTAACATGCTAATGTGTCCTGATGAATTCTGAGCCTGGTTGCAGCTAATTCATTATTGAAATAAATTGAAAACTTGGGAATTATTTTGCTTTTTAAAAACGTAATTTTAAAAATGTTATGGAAGTATAGCTGATTTACAATGTGTTAATTCCTGCTGCACTGCAAGGTGACATTTATACATATGACTATTTTTTTTCATATTCTTTTCCATTACGGTTTATCACAGGATATTGAGTATAGTTCCCTGTGCTATATAGTAGGACCTCGTTAAAACATAAGTTAGTTGTCTTTGTAATGACTTTTCCACTCTTGAGCCATCCTACTTGCTTTCCTGAGTGGAGGAAAAAGGGGTGGAGGGTGCCTTGGGAATTGTAGGCACCTCTTGGGACTAAAATTTATACTAAAGTTCAAGCGACTTGTGTAAGATTTTCATGGAATTTAAGTGGGGGCACAAACCTACCAACCATATAGGAAGAATTAGAATATTGCTGGCACCACTGAGGATAACTGTTTGAGTGTCACGATTTGCCATGAAAACTACTCTTTCTTTGCTACGCTCCTTGCTTCCATCTGCGGGACTGTGTTTCTCTGCACTAACAATACGTACAATAGATAGATAGATTGTTGTTGTTCTGTTGCTTAGTCGTGTCTGACTCTTAGATAGATAGATAGATAGATAGACAGACACACATAAATCATGTGGGCTCAGCTCAGAGCAAGCCCAATAAACTGATCACAGAGATGTGCCAAGGAAACTGAGATATGTCCAGGAATGAGAACACGGGTGGGTGCATCTGACCACTTGATGGTGTACATCACCTGTGGTTATCACTCTCTGACAACTGCAGCTTCCAGACAGACAGAATTATGTCCAAGGGTGGGAAGGGAGGTGGCTAGGATAAGACACAACAGTGAGCTTCTCAAAAACATCCTCTGGACTTGTTTTGGCCCCGATTTGGCTTCAAAGTCTCATCGCTTTGCTGTTCCATGGGTCAGCAATGACTCCGGAACACTCACCTTGCTGGACCTGATTAGATTTACCAGCTCTTGTGGTTGCCATGGAACCTGGCCACTGTGACAGGGAATGAAACGGGACAGGAAAGTGGATTATGGTCCAGTGCAGTGCAGTCTCTGGGGAATGATACTCCCTGTATGACTTTGGGCTGGTCACACATCTTCTTTTCTCTTTCCTTTTTTCTTCTTTATAAATTGGAGTATAGCTGATTTTGAGCAAACTCTGGGAGACAGTGAAGGACAGAGGAGCCTGGCATGCTATAGTCCATGGGGTCACAAAGAGTCTGACATGACTGAGCAACAGAACAACAGTGACTTAGACAGTACAGAACCCGCCTGCTGATGCAGGAGATGCAGGTTTGATCCCTGGTCCAGGAAGATCCCCTGGAGGAGGAAATGGTAACCCACTCCAGTATTCTTGCCAGGAGAACCCCATGAACAGAGGAGCCTGGTGGACTATAGTCCATGAGGTCACAAAGAGCTGGATATAACCGAGCAACAAACACCTGTTAACTTGTAAGTCACTTCGAAGTCATTGAAAACATCATGGCACCACCCAAGGAGAGGGATCCTTTCATCCTGACTGAACTACTGCTAGGAGATACAGTACTTCACATTCTAATATAGATAATGAATACCCTGTACTTAAACAAATCGACTAGGATTAATCACAGCTGTTTCTCAGCAACTGTTATGTGATTTACCTCTGCTGCAGGTTGCTTTAAAAATGGAAATACAGAGCTTAAGCACTGGGGAGGATATCATCTAATGAAGAATCAAAATTGAATTTAAGCCATGGGAAAAAACTCAAAATGCCCATGTTTCTAGAACTTGGTATGGCATTTTCACAGGTTGAGAGCCTTTTTCTTTTGAATTGTGAAAGATCCATCACTTGTTTAATGTTCCTGCTAATCATACCAAATCAAAATTTTATCATGATCAGACCTAAAGTGCCTTTTAGTCTGTATTCCCATAGGCATACTGAATCCTAAAACTGAGTTAGAGTTTCATCCACGTCTCTCAATCCAAACCACTGTGTGTGGAGAAACAGCATCCTTCTGCACATTGGTATTTGCTCGTCAAAGTCTTAACACCTGCTATGAGCATGCATGCTCGGTTGCTTCAGACGTGTCCGACTACATGTGACACTATAGGCTGTGGTCTGCCAGGCTCCTCTATCGATAGGCTTCTCCAAGCCTGCTTCAATTCAATTCTAGGTTTGAGAAGGTAACAGTACACTGATTTGTAGATGAGACTTCCCCTGGGTGAGGCCATGTATTTAATACATCCTCTGAACAGAGCTTTTTTACTTTTTTTTTTTTTTTGACAAAATTGAGAAGTTTAATAATATTAAGTGTTAACAACACTGTGGGTAAACAGATCCTTTGATATACTTCTAGGAGGAATGCAAATTGTTAGAGCCACTTTAGTGATCAGTTGGATAATACTGTTTTACAATTGGTTTTGATTATCAATAATGGTTGGCATAACAACTCCCCTTTTGATTATCTTCCCCGGCTTCCAACTTCTCTTTGTTTCTTAGCAGAGCTTTTTTTCTTGGATATACAATGCCCTTTGGAGAATTTCTCTGTGGGTCCTAAAGGGAAGTTGACACGTGCAGGAGTTCAGTGAGTTTCAAATGCGTTCTGAGGAGTCCCAGGCATGGAAGGAGAAGTTCCAGTAAGAACAAGGGAGGAGAGAACAGACGTCTGGTTTTGGAAAATCTAGCCTGCTGTTTCTTCTGTCTGGTCATCCTGCTCAGTAATGTGAAGATTCCCTCTATGGTCCACCTGCAGTCACTTGTGCTACAGGCTGTCGGGGAGGGGGTGACTGAGTGGGGGTGGAGGGCAAGGAACTCCCCCACCCCAAACCTCCTCCCCTCATTGTCTTGCCCACTGATGCTCCTGGATCTAAAGAAACCAAGAAATCTCTAAACAGAGAAGAGCATGGCTAAGATAGGAAGTATCCTTAGATGTTGGTAGGTTCCTGGAAAAGAATGCAACCTGCCTCTCCTGACCACATCACAGAAGTGTAGAAGATCAACAACAAAAATTAGCAGGTGTTTGAAAGAATCAGAGACCAGAGGGTCCTGGGCTGCTGGTCTCAGACAGAGCTCAGAAAAGCAGCAAGACCCCAGGGCACAAAAGACTGCCGGAGGCCTCTCATCCATGGGTCTAAGGGTGTCTCATAGCTTTCCCTGACTTCCCAAGTGACTCAGTGGTTAAAAAAAAATCCACCTGCCAGTGCAGGAGACGCAAGAGAAGCAGCTCTGATCCCTGAGTCGTGAAGATCCCCGGGATTAGGAAATGGCAACCCACTCCAGTATTCTTGCCTGGAAAATTCCATGGACAGAGGAGCCTGGCAAGCTACAGTCCATGGGGTCACAAAGAGTCGGACACAACTAAGCAAATAAGTACAGGGCAGGGCACTGCATGGCTTTCCCGCCTCTCAGAGCCTCTTAGGTGAAGAGAATGTCTCCTAGATTCCAACAGCAGCACAGACTCAGCACAGAATGCCACGAAAGATTAAAAGTCTTTGCAGAAGAGTTAACCTAGGAGAACTGAGACGGTTTGCAAGGCTGGCCCTTGACCGGTATCTGGGAATTGAGATTTAGGAAGGCTCCTCACTATGATTTAATTGATAAGAGAGGCTTTTGGTGCCTAAGCCATTTGTACAATGTTTATCATGCTAAATGCCCACTTTCCTCCTGGGAGCCTGAAATATTGGCCGCAGAGGTGGTCTCTGTGGTCACCTCCCAGTAAAACCTTGGTCACTGAATCTCTAATGAGGTTCCCTGATGGACAGCATTGTACACATGTTGTCACACCTGGCCGCCAGGTGGTGGTGGTTTAGTCACTTAGTCGTGAAATGGAAGGGGCTGGGAATGGAGGAAACTGGGAGATAATTTGGTTTTCTGGTATGTTGTGGGGGTAGAGAGACTCATCTTGCTCCCCAAGAATTAAAATCTTGCCAGCACTGGATCTGCACGTGAGATCCATAACCTAGCACCAGCACTCAGCTAGGATCTAATGTCCAGAAAGTACTTATTGCCTTTCAATCCTCAGATGCTTTAGCAAAGCATCGATGCAGTATTTTAGCACTGGGAGGACCCAGGCCCCATTTCTCTTCTTAAATCCTGGGTCTTCCCCCTCTTTATATATTATCCAGACTAGAGAGATTGATAGAAGGAAGGGTGTCCAACCACTTCTTTTTTTTTAATGAACTCCTTTGAAAATTTCCTTTGTGGGAAAAATCCTGAGGTTTTAAATCCATAAACCAACAGATTATAGTTCTAGATTCTGACTAAATTTGAAATGCTGAAACTTAAAGCTATCATAAGTCCTCTCCCGTTTTTCATAGCTAGCACATCGGGCCCCCAATCTAGTGTTCCCCATTCAACAGGGCACCCCCCCCCAAGAGATGAACTGTAGCAGGCATAGTAGTTCTTGATGTCAACCTCAAAGGTAGCATTTTGAATATCCCTTAACTTCTCTGTAATAAGTTGCTATAGATCTATTATTCATTAGCTTATCTAAACCTTTTCTTGAAGCTCTTTATATTTTCAGCTTCTAATGGAGTCATATTTCTCAGAAGATAATTAAGGTTGAAGGTAGTTTGGAACTTTATATAAATTCCTTAGCCAAGTAATTTCATCATGAGGCTCCCCCAGAGTCCAGTAATGTCTCAAATGCCAGAACGCTTGAAGACTCCATCTTAATGATGGAGCACTACCTGGAGCCTCTTTCCTCTCCTATGAGAACCTCCTATACCTAGATTTCTCCATTCTTGAGAGCAGGTTCATCATCAGCTCCCACTTCTAACCCACCTCCAAGCACTCCTCTCATCCAATACAACATCTAATACCAAAGACATCAGTATGCAGTATTGGAAAAAGTGATTCTTTCCTTTTTTGTTTCACTAGAGTGGCCATTGAACCTGACTTGATACTCTGGTCTAATTGCTACAAGAACATCTCCACCATAAAGGCTTCATTTATCTCCATGAGAGTCTCAACATTCTACTTCACCAGAACTTTCTTCCTTTCACTCTTTATGTTAACAGGGCACTTTAACTTTCTCTTCCTTTGAATGCTTTATTTTAATTACCAGAGGAATGATTTTGTACATGAAAGGCTATGGGAAACCAGGCTGAAAATTCCATTTATTTCAAGAGTATCAAGTGTGATAAGCTTCCTTACACTGAATACAAGCATAATGTATTCTGTTTGTTGGGAGTACAATGTGTATCTTTCAAGAGAGTATTATTCTAATAAGAAAGACTAATCATATACAGAGTCTCCCATTTTACAAAGTGCTCTTCCGGTCATGATCTCAACCCTATGGAAAGTGAGGGTCAATGCAATGAGGGATGAAGGATCATGCTAAGAGCCCTGGGACATTCACAATCATGCCTATTCTCTGGTCCTGATACCATGATCCCATCAAATCAGGCAGGTTTGATGCTCATCTAAAACATGCCCACACCCAAATTGACCTCAAGTGTTATAAACACTTGACTTTACACACATGTACACAAATAAGTGCGTGTAAAACAGGTAAAATCTGAATAAGGCCCAAAGATTATTCTTTTTTTTTTTTCCTTTAGCCACACTTCATGCAGTAGGCAAGATCTTTGCTCCCTGACCAGGGACTGATCCCCACACACTCTGCAGTGGAAGCTCAGAGTCTTAAACATTGGACTACCAGGGAAGCCCTTCAAGGGTTATTTGGGGAAGTACACAGGATCTCTCTCTACTATGTCTTGTAACTTCCTATGGGGCTTCCCAGGTAGCTCAGTGGTAAAGAAATTCACCTGCCAATGTAAGAGATGTGGGTTCTGTCTCTGGGTTGGAAAGATCCCCTGGAGAAGGAAATAGCAACCCAATCCAGTATTCTTGCCTGGGACATCCCATGGACAGAGGAGCCTGGCAGACTAGAGTCCATGGATTTGCAAACAGTCAGATACAACTTAATGACTGAAAAACAACAAGAACAATGTAGCCATAATTACTTTAAAATAGCATATTTAAAAAATAGATTTCACTTGAATTTAAATGTTTAGAGATCTACTTTTTCAAAAGAATGTTTAAATTTGTTTTTTTTTAAATAATAACTCTGCTAATAAAGGCCCAAGTAATACTGATACATGCTGTTCCAGTAAGAATTCATTTAACTAATTACATCTACAGTGATGTAATTACTTGGACACAAGTTTGAGTAGGCTTTGTGGGTTTGGTGATGGACAGAGAAACCTGGCGTGCTGCAGTCCATGGGGTTGCAGAGATTCAGACATGGCTGAGTGACTGAACTGATGTACAGTGACCCTATTTCCAAATAAAGTCGCATTCTGAGATTAAAGAGGTGAGGACTTATATATATCTTTTGTTGGGGGTCCAGAGGCAGGGATAAAGAGAAGAAAAGATGCTAAGACAGACATGCACATCAGGAGAAGGCCATGTGATAAAAGAGGTAGATGAGAACCACGCATCTACAAGCTAAGGAATACCAAAGACTGCTGGCAACTCCAGAAGCTAAGAGAAAGGATGGGACTGTCCTCCAAGAACCTTCAGAGGATCCACCATCCAGCTAACATCTTGGTTTCGGACTTCTAGCCTCCAGAATTGTGAAAGAAGACAGTTCTTCTGTGTTAAGCCAAGACCAAACCAAAAACAAAATAATGGATTCCATCGTCAATTACTCACACACAATAATACATTGCTCCACTCCATGAGGGAAATAATGGCACACTTTTGTCATATTTAAATTATTTTTCACCAATGAATTCTAAAATTACTACCTCAATGAGCTCCCATAATACAATTCCATGAAATACAATGGAAAATTATTTCAAAAGAATGCAGCAAGGAGTGACATAAGATAACATTGAACAAGGTGACACTTAAAGGGTGCACACAGGGGTTGGAGTGTTTGAAGCCGCACATGAGTCTCCATGTGAAATGGCTGCCAGCAGGGCTTGTATAGAGCAAAGCTCTTTCAGAGCAAGAGAGCCCACGGCCTGGTTGTATTCAGACTAACCAGAGAATACCCACAGTACCATTATCCTCACTCTGGGGCACCACAGCTTAAGAGGGACATCAATTAACAGCAGCTGAAATCAAGGAGAATGACAAGATTTCTCACTGTAAGGAACTGGTGAAGAAATATTTTAATCTGGAGAAATAGATATGTGAACAGAGCTTTGGAGTTGTCTGATATTTCAAGGGCTGTCATGTGGAAGTAAGATTAAATCAGTCTACAGAAATTAAAGCTAGAATCAGAGATGAATGTTAAACTATGGACCACTAGGCTCTATAGAAAGACTGCGTCTCATTAGGACTTGCCTGAACCAAATAAGTCCCTGAATGGCCCTGTACATTGCTTAGAGTCCCTGCCGCTCATGTCACCCCTGCCCCCAGGACAAGGGAAACTGCAGAGGATTGCTATTACTAATGATCTACGAAAGACACCACCACACACCATTAGGTCCTACTCACACATCTGCACAGATGACTTTCATAAGCTAGGTGTCACCTATCAAAGCAGAAAACAAGTCCCTGAAAGAATGGGACATGCAATAAATAAGTGTATAGGAACCTGCAAAAGTGAGGTGTGTTCCAGAGAAAGAGTTTTAGAGGAAGGACCATGTCAATAAGAAGGACCCACTGAAGGTTCTTCCTTCAAAGTCTCATTTGCAGACAAGAAGGGTTTCTACCATCCTCCCTTCCATTCCAAGATGAACTGCTTCCAAGAGGATTCCTTTGCTTTACAGACACACCCACCCACATCCACACCCATACCCACACATGTGACTACATCTGAAATAAGTAATTTGTGTAATGATTATGTCCTAATGTTAAAATCCCAGTTGTAACATGCTATCGTCATATAAGACATTACCACTGGGGGAAAATAGATAAAGGATACATAGGACTTCTCTGTGCTATTTTTTGCAAACTCCAGTGACTCTATTATTTCAAAATAAGTTTTTTTTAAAAAACCTTGACTTTAGTTAGTTCTGTCTCTTTCATTTCCTTTATTTTTCAGCAGAATGTTCACAAATTTTTTGGACAATCTATAGATTCAATTATCAATCACACTTACACATGCCTGATACACATGACACCAAGACAAGTAATTGACTGTCCCCTCCCCTCACTCCAAGGGCTTCCCTGGTGACTCAGGTGGTAAAGAATCTACCTACGATGCAGGAGATCTGGGTTCAATCCCTGGGTCGGAGAGATCCTCTGGAGAAGGGCATGGCAACCCACTCCAGTATTCTTGCCTGGAGAATCCCATGGACAGAGGAGCCTGGCAGACTAGACTCCACAGGGTCGCAAAGAGCCGGAAACAACTGAGTGACTAACACTTCCCTCTGGTGCACCTGTTCTGTTTCCCTCCCCTTGAGTGATGACAGACCCAAACATGCTGCTGGGGGCCAGCCCTTCAGTGGGAGGGGAGGCACGGAGGCAGGAGAAGGAAATAGATCCTGCAAAAGAAGAAAGGGGAGACAGGAAAGGGAAAGACGAAGGAGGGAAGCAAGCAAGAAAGAAAAAAAGAAGAGCCAGCATTTGTCATTCAAAAAGATAAACATTTTACAGCCCAGCTTGACTGTGTCAAGAACACTTGTGTTTTAATGGTATGCCTGCGAGCTTTCAAAACAAGTGTTTACCTGTCACAATAAACAGTTATGAGTGAGGAACACGAAACAGAGAGAAGCAGGAGCTGGCAGGTTGCCAGCCCTGCTGCCTGCTGCTCGGGGCTCAGCCCGTCATCCCGGCGACAACAGCTCAGCATCTCTCATCTCCATGGCGAGGACCGCAATCCCAGGGCCACAGAGCCTCCAGGCTCGGGGGAGGCCAGTTAGGACCAGAAGGGGCCGGGGAACCCAGTCCTTAAAGGACACACAGCAGCAGTTGCCAGCTCGAGGGCAGCCCACAACAGGAGGCCACAGGTCCCAAAAGATGGGAACCCCCCAGAGGCTTCTGGAAAGGCCCTTGATGGAGAGCTGGGACACAAAATGCCACACACTCCCCTCCTTCCTGTCCTTTCATTTTCACAGCAGGTTCACGCCTGAGCTAAGTCAACAGCAGCCTCGTGCTTCTACTTTCATGTTTACAACTTGCAACTGGGAGCCGGCAGCCTCCTAAAAACTAACTTTTATGGAGTAGGTTTTTCTGTAGGAAGAGACTTCACATACATCTGTCTCAGTTAATCCTCACAATAATCACGGCCGGGCTAATAGATCATCCCCACTTTGAGGAAACCGGACAAGTCCTTTCTCCTATAAACCTCAAAGTCCATCATCTACTGAACAGCCAAGTAAGAGCTCCAATACATAAACACAGAGCTCACACGACCTAGGGTTCTAAAACCCAGGTGTGCCGAAGAGTCTCTGGAGTCCCTATCTTGAAATGTTCCAAGTGTTTTAGCATCAGCAGATACAGGCTGTGACCCAACCATCAGCATTTTTAAACACTCAGGAAGCTGACTGAGAGCTGGGTGACTCTGAAGCAGTTAGTCAGGAAAGTGTAATTTGAGAAGCAACATCGCTAAAAGAACAGCGTGCACCCCAGCCCTTGTGAAATTCCTGTCTAGGGCCGAGCTGTCCGTCACAGTAGCGACCAGCCCACGTGGCCACTGAACACTTGAAATGTGGTTAATGACACATGTCAAAATGACATTTGGATATATTAGGTTAAACTAAAATGTGTCACTAAGGATTTCCTTGATGGTGCCATGGATAAGAATCCACCTGCCAACGCAGAGGACCCGGGTTTGATCCCTGGTCTGGGAAGATTTCACACGCCTTGGAACAACTAAGCCCGTAACTACAGAGCTCACACCCTGCAGAGGGCTCGAACTGCGACCACTGAGCCCACGTCCCCAGAGCCCGTGCTCTGCAACAAGAGAAGCCACTGCAGTGAGAAGCCCACACACCACAACTAGAAAGCAGTCCCCCCTCTCCGCAACTAGAGAAAGCTCGGCAACAAGACCCAGCACAATCGAAAATAAAATTAATTAAACAACAAAAAAATGTATCACTTAAACTCATTTCACCCTTTTATGTTTTACTTTTTAAAGCATGGTTACTGGACAATTTAAAATTACCTATGGTAGAGAAACATATGGATGCCAATGGGGAATGGGCGGGGGGAGCTGTGGGAAGAATTGGGAGATAGGGATTAACACACACACACTACTGATGATATGTACAAAATCAATAACCAATGAGAACACACTATATAGCACAGGAAACTACTCACCGCTCTATGATGACCTGTATAGGAAGGAAATCCGAAACAGGGGATGCATGTAGATGTTTAAATGGGCTTCCCGAGTGGCTCAGTATAAAGAATCTGCCTGCAGTGCAGGAGACCTCGGTTCGATCCCCGGGTCAGTAAGATCGCCTGGAGAAGGGAATGGCTACCCACTCCAGTGCTCTTGCCTGGAGAATTCCATGGAAAGAGGACAGTCCTTGGGGTTGCAAAGAGTCAGACATGACTGTGCAACTAACACACACACACACACACACACACACACAAATGAATCACTTCTCTGTACAGCAGAAATTAGTACAACATTGTAAATCAACTATACTTCAGTAAAATATTAATTTTTTTAAAAATGTTAAGCAAATTACCTATGAGGTATGCATTATATTTCTACTAGGCAGCCCAAGGTCTAGAGGAGACCAAGAGGCACATGGAAGGCAAATTTCAACACATTAGAGCAAACGGCTAAGATAGAGGGATAACTAGGTGAGTCCAGTAGCTCTGAGAAGACTCTTAGGAGGTGTTTCCTCTTTGTCCCATTTAGTCTCAAAAAATGATCAACAGCAGGAAGAAGTAGAAGAAACAACATCAATTCATGAGGTGTTCAAGGCTCTCATCAAACCACTGGGACCAAAGATGGAGCATGAGGGGCAGGTAGGAGCCCATCAAGAAAGTCTTAAAAGTCAAGCCAGGGACTTCCCTGGGGGTCCGGTGGCTAAGACTCTGCTCCCAATGCAGAGGGCCCTGGTTTGATCCCTGATCAGGGAACTAGATCCCACATGCTATGCATGCTAAGTCACTTCAATTATGTCCCGCTCTTTGCGACCCTATGGACTATAGCCTGCCAGGCTCCTCTGTCCATGGGATTCTCCAGGCAAGAATACTGGAGCAGGTTGCCACGCCCTCCTCCAGGGGATCTTCCCGACCCAGGGACTGAGCCCATGTCTCTTGCGTCTCCTGCCTTGGCAGCCAGTCTCTTTACCACTAGTGCTACCACGCTGCAACTACGAGTTCACACAGAGCAACTGAAGAGCCTACTCGCCAAAACTCAAGACCCCAAACGCTACAACAAGGATTGAAGATCCTGAGTGGCACCACTAAAAGCGAGCACAATCAAGTAAATAAAATAATAAATGAATACTTTTTAAAAAGCCAAGCCGAGAAGCCTAGAGATGGTCTTGAGCAAAATGCATGGTCATGGAAGGTACTGAAGAGAAACTAAATATGGTCAAAACTGACCCTGAGACCATTCGCTCTGGCTGCGGTGCTAAGGATGGATGTAAAGGCAAGAAAATTAAGAAACCAGTTAGTCCATTACAACAATAAGCAAGTGGGAGTAATAAAGACCTGAATCAGAGCAGTGGTTAGAAACTTGGAGAGTAAGATATGCTCTTGCTCAAGCCCAAGAAATGCTTAGGAGATAAAACCGAGCAGAGTTTGATGATGAACTGCATCTGCAGAAGGAGGGGAGGGAGTCCAGGCTCTGGTGATGGTGAGGGTGGTCTGGTGTGCACACAAACCGAATCTGGGAGCTTAGAAGGTGGACCCTTTGTTCAAGTGGAAGGTGTGGTTAGTTTCATCACATATAGATTGCACACTGGAAAGGCCCATGTGAATTTCACGTGGATATGTTCTGTAGAGAATAAGGAGGACACATGAGCCCCGAGTTCAGAGATGAGCAGGATGCTCATTGCCTAGCATGGGCTTTTTCTAGTTGTGGCAAGTTGGGAATCATCTGTGTACAGAGAGGAATCAAAACCAGGGAAGAGCAGATTGAAATTCCAAAGGGGAGAACAAGACATGCAGCCAAGTAAGTCCCAACATGCAACGCTGGGACTCAACAGTGTTTGGTCCTCAAATTCAGCATTGTTTAGTCTACACGTTGACACACACTCATCTGACTCATCCCAACCCCCTCCCCACCCCCCCACTACCCCCATTGCCAAACTAAATGCCTTTCACCTGCACCAACTGGCTCAGGGGATCTCACTGATCCAGGACAGGAAGCCACTTTGGAGACTTCTGGCTGTATTGCCTCTGGGAGCAGTTGGCACTGTGGTTTTTGCCTCAGCAAACTCCAAGAAGTGTTAGGAAAAGACATTATGTTCTATTTCTAGAACTTAGTATGCATTTTTTTTTCTTGAATGCTGAAGTTATACAGAAAAAAAATGTAATGTTACGGAGCTTTTTCACATCTTTTCAAGTGTTGTAATAGAATATAAGCTCCTAGGGACAGGGACACGTATTGGGTTCCACTGTTGCTCAGAGGCTAAGTCATTCCCAATTCTTTGTGACTCCATGGACTGCAGCACACCAGGCTTCCCTGTCCTTCACCATCTACCAGAGTTGGCTCAAACTCATGTTCATTGAGTCAGTGATGCCATCCAACCATCTCATCCTGTCACCCACTTCTCCTCCAGCCCTCAATCTTTCCCAGTATCAGCGTCTTTTCCAATAAGTCAGCTCTTCACACCAGGTGGCCAAACTATTGGAGCTTCAGTTTTAGCATCAGTCTTTTCAATGAATAGTCAGGGTTGATTTCCTTTAGGATTGACTTGTTGATCTCCTTGCAGTCCAGGAGACTCTGAAGAGTCTCCAGCATCACAATTCAAAAGCATCACAATTCAAAAGCATTAATTCTTCAGTGCTCAGCCTTCTTTACGGTCCAGCTCTCATATCTGTATATGATTACTGGAAAAACCATAGCTCTGACTAGAAGAAAAGCCATGACAAACCTAGACAGTATGTTAAAAATCAGAGACATCACTTTGCTGACAAAAGTTTATATAGTCAGTTGAGTTTCATACTGTTATGGGGGGAAAAATCTGAATGAACTTTTTGGCCAATCTAATATTTAAAATTCTTTTGCATTTTCCTCCCATTCCTGTTTTCAGGGATGAACAGAGTGCTAGATACTTAGGAAGATACATCCTCTTGAAAAGTAGGCTTTCAATAAATGTTTATGGAGAAAAAAATCTATACCTCATCAAGATACATTGAATTATGGTGAATGAATGAGACGGCTCTTCTGTTAACAGCCTTGGGCTATATATCAAGAAGAGCATTAAAACAGCTACAAACTAGTCAGGTCTTCATAGGTAAACCCCCTCTGTCCGATGGTTCAAATAACAGCACACAACAGTTACTCTCCTTTTAAATTCCAAACACGTGCTCCCCATTGCCTACTTGGGGTTTCCACTTGCTCTTGTGGAAGGAATCTCAAAGTTAACAGAAGCAAAACAGGACTCTTGGATGTTACCGTCAAAGCTGCTCTTCCTTCTCTTCCCTAGTTGCTCAATCAAACACCAGAGAGGCATCCTCAGCAGTACTGAATCCACCCCAGGACCCTCCTGTTGGTCCCTCATTGCCAATGTCAAGTCCCTCGTCCAAGTCACCCATGCACTGTGGCCATGGCCTTGTTGCTTCTTCTCCTGAATCCTAGAGTCCATCCTCCAGTCTTTGACCAAAGGGAGCTTTTGAAAATGTAAATCAGATTGAGTTACTCCCCATCCCTCCTCCTTAAAACCTTTGAGTGATTTTCTATTGAATTTGAAATAAAACCCAAACTCTTGAGCAGGGTCTCCACAAGTCTACAACATTTGAACACGACTTCTTCCCCAGAAGAAGTCCCCAATATAATTTTCAAACTTTTTCTCTTCTTCCTATCTTCTCTCTGGTTCCCCCGTCTGTAGAGAATTTTCTTCATAGGACTGACTCCTTCTTGTTACTCATAATTCAACTTTACACCCTCCTCAAAGGTACATTCCCTAATCACCTAATCTAATTTTAGCCCATAAGGATTAGCTCTACCCTACATCAAAACATAATGTAAAGACTGTATAATTAAAACAGTGAGGCCTTTTCCAAGGAATACAGAGACCGACCAATGAGCCAGAATAGAGTCCCTAGAATAGACACAGCTACATATGGATAAGTCTCATCTCAAATCTCTAAGGAAAATATGGCTTTGCAAATAAGTGATGTTGGAACAGCTGGAGAGTCCTGTGGGAAAGAGAAAATGGTAACACGTTCATGCCCTTCCTTTTGATAGGCTGTGAGCTCACAACAGCAGGAAGTGTAATATTAATCCTCATGCTGTTACTGGTTAGTCACTCAGTCAAGTTCGACTCTCTGTGACCCCATGGACGGCAGCCCTCCAGCCTCCTCTGTCCATGAGTACTGGAGTGGGTAGCCTTTCCCTTCTCCAAAGGATCTTCCCAACCCAGGGATTGAACCCAGGCCTCCCACATTGCAGACAGATTCTTTACCAGCTGAGTCACAAGCAAAGTCCAAGAATACTGGAGTGGGCAGCAATAAATGTTTATTATTGTCATGACCACAGGGCTAGGAGAAAAAATAAAAAGGTGTTTTTTTTTTTTTTTCATTTATTTTTATTAGTTGGAGGCTAATTACTTTACAATATTGTAGTGGTTTTTGCCATACATTGACATGAATCAGTCATGGATTTACATGTGTTCCCTATCCCGATTCCCCCTCCCGCCTCCCTCCCCATCTGATCCCTCTGGGTGTTCCCAGTTCACCAGCCCCAAGCACTTGTCTCATGCATTCAACCTGGGCTGGTGATCTGTTTCACCCTTGATAGTATACTTGTTTCAATGCTATTCTCTCAGAACATCCCACCCTCGCCTTCTCCCACAGAGTCCACAAGTCTGTTCTGTACATCTGTGTCTCTTTTTCTGTTTTGCATATAGGGTTATTGTTACCATCTTTTTTTGTTTTTAAACTTTATTTTATTATTATCATGATCCTTATTAGTTGTTACTGCTTCTTGAAAGGATGAAATGTTAAAAAGAATTTTCTAACTTTACCATTTCCCAACAATGTATGATCTTCATCATCCTTGAGCCTTGGTTTCCCTACTTATTCAATCCAATCAATAATATGCAGTTTACAAGTCTTTGCAAGAATAGAAGAGGATGTGTATTTAAAAATCAACTATACTCAGAGACTCCCCTGGTGGTCCAGTTGTTAGGAATCCACCCTGCAATGCAGGGGATGTGGGTTCACTCCCTGGTCGGGAAACTAAGCTCCCACAAGCCACGGAGCAACTAAGCCCAAGCACCTAGAGCCGGCGCTCTGCAACAAGAGAGGCCACTGCAATGAGCAGCCCATGTCCCGGAGCTAGAGTAGCACCCCTCCTCCTGCCACTGCTCGCCACAACTAGAAAAAGCCCATGCTAGGCAATGAAGACTCATTACAGGCCACAATTAATTATACAACAATCCAAGAAAAAAAAATGTTCATGTAGACAAATGCTCTCAGAAGCTTGCATTGTGATTCCCAGACAGCGCATCTCGCTGTGTAGCCAGACTTCCCATCGCTCGGCATCAGAGCAGCAGAGATGAGCAAAGACTAAGTAAACCAATAGGCGCAGGCCAAGAGGTCAGAGCCCTCAACCAGGAGCATCCAATCACCGGCCCCGGGCAGAGACTGGGCTTTGGCAAGTCACTTGAAAATGCACTTCAAGTCACAGAGAGGCTCTGCTTTTAGGAAAGCAATTGAGTCCCTCAGTCCTCTAGGAGATCAAAGGACACTCTTTGTCCTTTAATGAATAAGCTGTTAATGAATAAGAGGAACAATTGGATTCTGAAGTGAGAGGACAATTAGGCAGCCGCATGATTTCCAGCAGGTTGCTCGATGAACCATTCTTGGAAGCTGGAGAAAACCCAGCAGCACACATGTGATTTAAGGAGACCAGGAGACGTTTGTTACTAAGGATGTAAAATACAGCCGGTCTTCACTGCTCAGCCCAGAGTTCCCATGGACTTGTTCTCTGATTGAGATCTTTAAATGAGCGCTGATGTTGAAACAGCAGAACCCTGTGAGGCCTCCTGGGTACGAATCCTCACCCCATCCCCCATTTCTGTAGGAAAAAGACTTCAGGCTCCTAGACCTTCCTGGAGTACCAAAGGGCAGGTTCCAACAGTTACTGATCAGGAAGTGAGGGAATGCAGAAGGAAAGGAGCAATAAAGAAATAGTGCAGGGGCTTCCCTGGTGGCTCAGTGGTGAAGAATCTGCCTGTCAATGCAGGAGACACAGGTTTGATCTGGAAAGATCCTGCGTGCCATGGAGCAACCGAGCCCATGTGCCACAACTACTGAGCCTGTGAGCTAGACCCTGAGAGCTGCAACTACTGACGCCCGAGGGCCCTAGAGCCTGAACTCTGCAACAAGAGAAGCCATCACAATGAGACGTTTCCTGCACATGGAAACTGGAGAGTAGCCCCCACTCTCCGCAACTAGAGAAAAGCCCACGCAGCAACGTAGACCCAGCACAGACAAAATTAAATAAACAATTTTTAAAAAGAAATACTGCAGCCGTGGGGCCAGGTTCTGGATCCCCCTCAAGTGATCAACGTAACAATATCTTTGAGTTCTCCTGCAGGAACTAAGATCCCCAACCAGGTGGACGATAGTAACTTCAGGCTGAGCACAAGACTCATTGAAGACGGTTACCTCACTACCAACCAGCGTGTTTGAAGGAAGTCAAACACCCTGTAGCTCTCATCCCAAATTCTGCCTATAAAACTTAACCCTTGTAAACCTTTGGGAAATTTTTTAAGCACATGCTACTCATTCTCCCCTGCTTGGCTCTGCAAGAAACCTTTCTCTGCTCCAAACTCTGATTTTTTCGTTTGTTTGGCCTCACTGGCATTAGACACATGCATCTGATAACAGTGCAACTAGGTGACTCTGCTGGTTAAGAACCTGCCTGCCAATGCAAGAGTTGGGGGTTCTAGACCCTGGGTCAGGAAGATAATCCCGGAGGAGGAAATGGCAACTCACTTCAGTATTCTTGCCTGGAAAATTCCATGGACAGAGGACCCTGGCAGGCTACAGCACATAAGGCTGCAGAGAGTAAGACACAGCTGAGCATAGGAGACCTTTGCCCTCCCCAGCGTGTCTCCCAGCCCCACCATCAGTGGATGCTCTTGAATGGCTATACAGCTCTGCCAGGATATAACGGGTAGCAGCAGCAAATGGGCAGCCTCAGTCCAAGCCCAGTTCATCTAAATGTAAAGCAATTTTGAGTCCCCTAGTGCAGCTGCAGGGAGAGGAAGGATAGAATCTAAGGAATAATAGTAAAGCTGTTAGGGAACCGCTGGCCAAAACTGGCTGCCTTGGCTAGGCAGAATGATGATTGCTTGCATGGATTATCTGGCAACAAGAGGTCCCAATAAAGAACACTGGGTTGCTACAGAAAACTCATCAGGAATGGGACTTCCCCGGTGGTCCAGTGGCTAAGTCCTTGCTCTACCAATGCAGGGGGCCTGGATTCAATCCTTTGTCAGGGAACTAGATCCCACAGGCCACAATTATCAGTTCGCATGTCCCAACTAAAGACCCTGCATGCTGCCAACTCAGACCCGGCGCAACAAAATAAATAAAAAGAAAATTAACCAGGAGAACTCTGGAGGGGCCATCACAAGGGAGGAGATGTCAGTCCATAAGTCCTACCAATCTCCCAGAATCCTATGTGCTAGAATCATCCATCTCCACTGAGAGATGCACGAAGCATCAGGAAGGACCCTGAGTCAGAGAGGCAGAGACACCTCGGAAACTAAGCCCATCACCATAAAACCTGAACCTGTGAGCCACACGGCCTAGCAGCTCTCCTGGGTTCCCTTACCCGCCTCCTCCCAGGCGCCCCTCACAAAAAAGTCATCTGCTTTTGTCAGCATGTCTCTTTGGACAATTAACTTTTGAGTGTTAGACAAGAGCTTACTCTCAGACCCTGGAAGGGGTCCCCCTTCCTGCAACAAAGCCAGAGGACATAGAGGCTGGAAAGTAGGGAGGCTGGAGGGAAGCGGGGAAGAGAAGCCAGCAGGATTAAAGGAGACAGATTATATGAGGCAGCTTTTAGCACAGGGCAACTCCTACCACTGAGATCGTTGCCAAGGATGCGTCCAGTTTCACAGCGTGCACTTTACTTCCTGCCATCACCTCTGCGGGAGCGGTCCTGCCCGTGCACATGGGGCCGAGGGTCTTTCGGCTCTCTTGGTCTTCGGCTGTGACAAAGCTAAACACATGTGCTCAAGAGAATCTGCTGGCCTAAGTCCTCCAAAAGAAAAGGAAGGGACAGAATTAGGAATCTGGGAAAGAAGCCTTGGATGTCTACCTTTCTAAAGTTCTCAGCAAAGCATTTTGCATAAAGAGATTCTGAAGAGATGCTCGTTCTGGAATTTTCTGGAGGTGGGTGGGAATTTTCTGGACCGGCAGCTACAGCAGCACTAATGAGTACTTACTGTTTATTCCCAGGGAGCCTGGCATGTTGCCAGTACCAGACGCCTGCATCCTTTATCCTTCCTTGTCCCTCAGCTGGGCAGAAAACCCACTTATCTTTAAACTAAAGGCAGAAAATAATCAAAGCTTCTTGCTACATGTTCACCTTTACACAATGAAAAAGACAGAAAGATGAGAAGAAAGAAGAAAGGAGAGGGAAGGGAAGGGGAAAAGAAATATAAAAATATGCTAATACTATGACAGACCATTTAATTCTTTTCAATTTGTAATAATATGTCTTATTTAAGCCAACATATCCAAAATATTGTCATTTCAAAATAAAGTGAAGTAAAAAAAAGTAAAATGTGATCATGACACATTTTACTATTTTCTTATACTGTCTAAAATCCAGTCTGTATTATACACTCTCAATACATCACAATTTAATCTAGCTACCTCTAAGGCACACATGGGGCTGGGGGTTGTCAAATGGGACCACATACAGCTAGACTGTGTTCCCAGTTTCATTTTTGGCCATTTCCACCTATAAACATTCGTTTAAGAAAGTCAATACATATCGCACTGGTCCTAATGCAAGAGCTATGTTACTCTCACTAGCCTAGCAAAATGGATTAGACATCTAATACCCTACAATATACACAACTATAAACAAAGCAACCTGTGATATGGTCAGCTTTGAAAACTCCTCCCAACAACAATGACTATGGTCTACTGAATCAATGAGATCTCTTCACTGAAGAATTAAAACTTGAGACAAAGGCCATTGACAGAGGAACGGATAAAGAAGTTGTGGTACATATATGCAAGGGACTGTTACTCATCCATTAAAAAGAATGAAATAATGCCTTTGTAGCAACATGGGTGGATCTAGAGAGTGTCACACTAAGAGAAGTAAGTCAGACAAAGGAGAAATATCATATGACATCTCTTATATGTGGAATCCAAAAGGAAATGATACAAATGAACTTACCAGACAAAGAGACTCATAGACTTAGAAAACAAATTTATGGGTGTGGAGGGGAAGTGATAGTTAGGAACTCTGGGATGGTCATGTACACACTGCTATATTTAAAATGGATAATCAAGAAGGACCTATCGTGTAGCACAGGGAACTCTGCTCGGCGCCATGTGGCAGCCTGTATGGGAGGTGGGTTCAGAGGAGAATGGATACATGTGTGTATGTCTGAGTCCCTTCAGTGCTCACCATAAACTGCCACAGCATTGTTAAACAACTCTACCCCAATGCAAAATAAAAAGTTTAAAGTTTGAAGGGAGAAAAACAAAAAAGAAAGAAAACTTGAGCCAAAGAGAAATCATTCAAGCCTGTTTCAGACCATTGAGGCAGATATCTGAAGATATCTGAACTTCGTAAACTCCCGCCTCCACCTTTCCAGTCATTTTCACTGCCCCTACCTTCAAGGTCTGTTGTTCTCCCAGATAAGAAGGGCTTTACTTTCCAGAAACTGAACATAACAAAAATAGATTAACCGGGTTGCAATTATTCACATAAGAAAAGGATCTCTAGCTTCATAAAAGATTTGACTATGGGGTTCATTTCAAGAGAGCAATTTCCTTCTATTTTTCAAATATGATTAGATTTACATGCAACTTCTCTCAGGCAAAATGAAGTCCAACTATAATGGGATTTTTCCAATATCTTTGCTGCATTACAAGTGGCCAGAATTTATAAACTTCAGTGCTTTGGGGTTCAAATCACAGTGATCCAGGATTCCTACATTAATTGAAAAGATGGAGAAAGAACAGATGAGGCCTGGTGGCCGTCATGGCACCCACTTGGATGGCCTCGGGCCCATCATATCTCCCCTGTAAGCCCGTTTCTTCCTTGCTACATGATAAGGTAGGGCTGGATTTCTTCTCTGGATTTTTCAGGTCCATGGATCAGTGAATGATTATTCAACTTTCTGTTTATGATTCCCCCTCCCTTGGATTAATTCAGAAGACCTGGATGCACTGAAGAATGCATCTCCACTCAATAGAATGGAGTGGAAATGTTAAGCTCTGGGTGCGAGTGAGGCAGACATAAATACAGTTGGGAGACCACTTTCTAAGAGATGACAGGAAGTGTAAAGGAGTATGGAAGGCAGGCTACAGACGAAAGCCGAGAAAGGGTCTCT
Source organism: Muntiacus reevesi (assembly GCF_963930625.1). Taxonomy (NCBI): domain Eukaryota; kingdom Metazoa; phylum Chordata; class Mammalia; order Artiodactyla; family Cervidae; genus Muntiacus; species Muntiacus reevesi. The sequence goes on along the minus strand of NC_089250.1, from coordinate 209,755,584 downwards.
CTATCTGGATGACAGCAGAGCGCACCAGAAAACAGCTCAGCTAACTCTCAAATCAAGGCAGACAAGGCAGAGCCTGGTGGAAGGCTTCTAGCCGTTGTCGCTGTTCACTCAGTCGCGTCTGCCCCTTTGCAAGCCCATAGACTGCCGCATGCCACGCTTACTGTCCTTGACTGTCTCCAGGAGTTTGTGAACAATGTCAATAATGCAAATAAACAGAGGAAACAAATACAACGGGAAAGACTAGAGATCTCTTCAAGAAAATTAGAGATACCAAGGGAATGTTTCTTGCAAAGATGGGCTCAATAAAGGACAGACGGTGAGACTTCCAGTAGAAAACTTAAACATTTGCTATACCCAAGAGTTATTTAATGACCAGTCCTAGCTTAACTCTTTTTTTTTAAACTTTTTATTTCTTTATTTTTGGCTGTGCTGGGTCTTCATTGCAGTGAGCGGGGGCTACTCTCCAGTTGCAGAGCGTGGGCTTCCCATTGTGGTGACTTCTCTTGTTTCACAGCAGGAGCTCTATAGTGCCCAGGCTTACTAGTTGTGGCTAGGTTGCTCCTTGGCATGTGGGATCTTCCCTGATCAGGGATCAAACCAGTGTCTCCTGCATTGGCAGGTGGAGTCTTTAACACTGAGCTACCGGGGAAGGCCCTAGCTTAACAACTCATTAGCTTCCAAAATGCACCAGCCAACCTTCTGATAAATCTTAGGGAAAGATTTCCCTATAGGTGTCCACCATCCCAGGGAGAGAGGTTGGAAAGATTCTCCCACTCCAATAGCAATTCTGATCAACCTTCTCTTACACTGCATGAACTTCCAATCAAGGTCTAGGACGCTGGATTCATTAATTTTAATGGATTGCTAGAACAGTCTGAACAAGAGCCCTTGCTAATAAGGCCTTGCCTGAATAAGATGCCATGTATTCTTCTGAGCAGGTGGGGAAAAAAATCCTTAGGAAACTTAAGAATAAAAAGGTTGGCATGTTAAGGCCAAGTTTGAAGGAAAAATCACTCTGGAATCTCTGGTTTTCTCAAGTCACAATTTACAATCTACATTTCAAGGTCAATTGAACCACTTGATGGCCAATTTGGGGACAAGGAAAGAGCTACATGAGGAATTATAAATGGGCATAAGGGTTTCTGACACCAACCAGACCCTCACAGCCACACTCGACTGAGTCTGTAATGATCTCAGGTCATTCCAAAAAGTGCAGGTCAAAGGGGCTCTGTGAGCACAGGGACTGAATTGTTGATTTAACACCAGCCTGGTGACATCCGTTCTGCTCACTCTGTGGGAGAATTTTCCACGTGGAGACATGGCACAAATGAGGTGTGGCGGGGGAATGCGGATGTAAAATGTTTGTGGAAATCTGACCCTTCTCTGACAGCCCAGGGCTTCCGTTTCCATTCTGAAACATGCATCATGTTTTACAGACAACACTCTAGGTATTCAGATGGATCGTGACTGGCGGAGGCGTGAAAGATATCCTCATCCATGGAGATGTGCAAGTTGTTCACAGAGTCATTTGCGGGAAGGGATTAGAGAAGGTGGCTTCCCAGATGGCACAGTGGTAAAAAATTCGCCTCCCAAAGCAGCAGACTTGAATTTGATCCCTGAGTCAGGAAGATCCCCTGGAGTGGGAAATGGCAACCCACTCCAGTATTCTTGCCTGGGAAATCCCATGGACAGAGGAGCCTGGTGGGCTACAGTCCAGGGGGTTTAAAGAGTTGGACACGACTGAGCATGCACGCGTTAGGGAAGGTGCCTGAGGAACCAGAAGAGAGAATTGGTCTCTGTGTTCAAACATAATGCTTTTCACTGTTAATGGTCAAGGGAAGCCACAACACTTTTGAGTGTGTGTGTGTGAGGGGGGAACCTAACTCCAAGTCTGCACTAAATGCCTCCATAGACATTTAAATATAAATGTATTTGATTAAATTTATTTGGGTGCTGTCATTTGAAGCAGGGGGTGAAAGGAGTTGAAAGTACACATTACCAGTTATAAGTAATCAAGTCATGGGGATGTAATATACAGCATGTTTACTAGAGTTAATAAAACTGTATTGCATATTTGGAAGTTGCTAAGAGAGTAGAGCTTAAAAGTTTTCACCACACACAGAAAACGATTCTGTAACAAAGTATGGTAACAGGTATTAACTAGACTTATTGCTTTGATCATTTCATAATATATGCAAACATTGAAACGTGTTGTACACTTGAAACTAATATATTATTTTGTGTCAGTTATACCTTAACAAAAATAAAATCAGGCCATAGTAAGACAAACAAAGAAGTAAATAATATTACAGTACAAAAAGGGAAAACAGTGTACTGGATTAGCACTTTTTAATTACACTGATGCCTTTTTTATACAATAGGGAAGATTCACACCTATATATCGGTCTGACACAGTGATGCACAATAATATTGTGGCTTAATAATGAATAAAATAATTTTATGTTTTAATTTTAAAGATATTATTCAGCTAATAAAATGTTTCATCACTGAACTAAATTTTGAATTTACCAAACAAAAATATTACACTTTGCAAAAAAAAAATTAAGAGTGGAGATAAGGATAAGATTAAGTATTTTTCTTAACTTGTCTAGTCTCTGAGAAATTCAGGCATCATGGAATAAAAATCCAGATGTCTAGAACTTGAAAGATAAAATAAGAAAGAAGTCACTAAGCCATGTCTTTGTAGAATTTGTCTTGAGATTATGAAGTGTTATAGCAATTGTCCCCAAATATTTGAAGACAGGATGTGGTTGCAATCAGAATCACCAGGGACATTTATTAGACATGCAGATCCTTAAACCCCATTTCCAAAGATTTGAGTTTAGTGAGTCATCAGCAGCTCAGTTCTCTCACTGCTCACTGGAGGAAACTGAGTAGTAGAAAATATATTTGTCTTTCCTGATAAATCTCATTAAATTGTTGTTGAGAAAGGCAGAGCAATGCATGTGAAATGATGCAGCCAATCCAAGACTGAGCCATGATCTTCCACCTCTAGCCCAGCGTTCTCTCCTGTGCCAATTCATTTTTTGTGTGTGTCCCTTTAGCGAATTTCCTTCCTCTTAGATCCCCTGCTTGTCTAGCTGAAACACCCAGTACTTTGAACATCATATACTCTTTCCCCTGAAACCCAAAACAGACCTGTGCTCTTGGATTAAACCCTACGGCTCAATCTCACACTTCATCAAAGCCCGTGCTCAGCCACTAGGCTCACACGTGCCCCTAATACATTGTGACACCCTATTACTATAGTGCCTTTATGAGCTTCAAGGGAAATTACATTTTAAATTATAGCATACAAGTATAATGGAAAATCTAATTGTGGCAATGACAGTTTATTTATCAATCATTTATCATTTTGATTTATAAGGTGCCCAACTTGATTTAAAGGTAGCTAATGTTTAAAAATCTCAAGGCACCCATGCTACCACATACACGCTGGAAGCAACAAAGTGAAAGGCTCCTGCCTTTCTGCAGCTCATCTTTCCCTTACCCAAGGCTAGAGCGAGAAGCACAATGAGGTCGATCCTGGGGACCTGAAGGGCAGCATCTCAGAGCCTCCTCATATCAAGTCTCATTGATTCTAGAACTTGGCAGATGTAAAGCATCAGTGTTAACACAGAGTCAGCTTCCTTCATATTAATATTCCCATGTCCCAAGTCTGGGTTTCCCAGGTGGCTCAGTGGCAAAGAATCCACCTGCCCTATGGAAAACAGTGTGGAGATTTCTTAAAAAACTGGAAATAGAACTGCCATATGACCCAGTAATACCACTCCTGGGCATACACACCGAGGAAACCAGATCTGAAAGAGACACGTGCACCCCAATGTTCATCGCAGCACTGTTTATAATAGCCAGGACATGGACACAATCTAGATGCCCATCAGCAGATGAATGGATAAGGAAGCTGTGGTACATATACACCATGGAATATTACTCAGCTGTTAAAAAGAACTCATTTGAATCAGTTCTAATGAGATGGATGAAACTGGAGCCCATTATACAGAGTGAAGTAAGCCAGAAAGATAAAGAACATTACAGCATACTAACACATATATATGGAATTTAGAAAGATGGTAATGATAACCCTATATGCAAAACAGAAAAAGAGACACAGAAGTACAGAACAGACTTTTGAACTCTGTGGGAGAAGGTGAGGGTGGGATGTTTCGAAAGAACAGCATGTATATTATCTATGGTGAAACAGATCACTAGCCCAGGTGGGATGCATGAGTCAAGTGCTCGGGCCTGGTGCACTGGGAGGACCCAGAGGAATCGGGGGGAGAGGGAGGTGGGAGGTGGGATCGGGATGGGGAATACGTGTAACTCTGATTCATGTCAATGTATGACAAAACCCACTGAAATATTGTGAAGTAATTAGCCTCCAACTAATAAAATAAAATTAAAAAAAAAAAAGAATCCACCTGCCAAGCAGGGGACATTTGTTCGATCTGTGGGTCGGGAAGATGCCTGAGGGCACAGCAACCCACTCCAGTGTTCTTGCCTGGAATGTTCCATGGACAGAGGAGACTGGTGGGCTGTAGTCCATGGGGTCACAAAGAGCTGGACATGACGCAGTGACGTTCCCAACAGCAGTAGCATTCCCAAGTCCACAGAGCTTGAGAATTTAGAGGTAGAAGGGACATCCAGAGACAAGCTGATTCCCACACCTCCTTCCATCCTTCTAAAGGAATGTGCCTTTAAGATTCACAAATAGGGGTCAATAGGTACAGGTCGGTAGCCCTTCAATGCAACCCACTCCATGGTATCATTTCCCATGGCTTTGCTTCAAACCTGTCCTCTGCCCATCCTCCCCGGGTTTTGCTCTAAGCTCTGAGTACCTCTCCGGCTCTCAGATTCATCCTTGTTTGAACTGGGTATCACCTACCCAGCCAGGCTCTGGTCCAAGCCCACCACTGCCTGGGCTTCACTTTCACATCCCATGGACATATTCCGCCTTACATCACCGTTCACTTTGTCCTGACCTGCCACTTTATGGTCCCCTCCTGGTTCTGAAAGCTCTGAGTGACTTCACCCCAGAGCAAGACCCCAGGTAAAGCATCAGAAGTCTTGGGAAGTCTGAAGTCCAAACTTGCTGTAGCAACTGAATCAAACGCAGTCTTCGAGGTAGAACTATGCCTCCAGGCCAACTTCAAAGGTCATAACGGGGCTTTCCAGCATTTCCAGCTCAATTTAGTGCATACATACATGCCAGGCACCTATCTTACCAGTCCTGCCATGAAGGGATTTTCCCAGCCCCAAATTTGTTCAAATTCTAGTCTTCCACCTTCAACAGCAGTGTTTTTCTCACTGCGCCCTTCCCTATTCACCAATTCAGCATATCTCACTTTATTTGCTATATTCAAGCACCTTGTTTAAAAAAGACCTTAGGTTCTCTAAACTGTCACTCTGAGAACAGAACTCTCATTTCATCCTTTGGGGCTCTGATATTTGTCTATTATAGAGGAATACAGTCTGCTTCCAAATATTAGAACGCTTGGTTGTCAATAGAAGTCTGATTTCCAAACGTCTTGATCACTCACTAATCATCACTGCTGGAAAGATGCTAAAATGGTGTGTAAGGACTCATCCTTTTCCAGTAGTGAGAGAGACTGAACTCTGAAAATAACTGATGGCTGAACATCCTTCCTCTGAAGCAGGATGTGAACCCCCGGTGATTCACAACAAAATTCCCCACACTGTATTTCTTGCAACAAAAAAGTAAAGATTTGTGAGAATGTGGGGAAATTGTAGCTCTTTGCACACTGCCAGTGGGCATGTAAATGGCTCATGCCTCTCTGCACAACTGTTCAGCAGTTCCTGAAAAAGTTAAACATAGAATTACCATTTGGCCCAGCAATTCCATCGTTAGGTAAAGAACCATTTTGAAAACAGTGCTCAAACAAGTACATGTACACCTATATTCACACTGATCAAAAGGCAATGGGTTGGCCAAAAAAATTGTTATTTTTTCATAAGATACATATGGAAACAAACTTTTTGGCCAATGCAATAGAAACAGCCCAAACATCTATGAACAAGTGAATGTATAAACAAATGGCAACATATCCATGCCATGGAATATTATGCAGCCATAAAAAGGAATGAAGTACTGACACATCCAACAACATAGATGAGCCTTTAAACATTACACTACGTGATAGATGCCAGACACAGAAGGTCACATATGGTGCAATTCCATGTATATGGACTATCAAGAATAAAGAAATCCACAGAAGCATAAGTCAGATGGGTAGCTGCCAGGAAATCGTGCAGGGAGGTGTGGGGAAAAGTTGCTTAATGGGTACAGGTTTCACTCTGGAGTGGTAGAAATGTTTTGGAGCTAGGTATTGAAGTGGGGGTTGCATAACCTTGTAAAGAGTGCTAAATGCCATTAAACTGTTCGCTTTAAAATGATTGATTTTATGTTAGGTGAATTTCAACGCAAATTATTTGTTAAATTAAGCAATAGATGAATTCACTCAACTTATGATAATGAGTTCCAGTGCCAGTGTACGTTATAAAGATCCTTTTGCTAGTCTAATTTTTGTCTTTCCATCTGTCTGAAGTAGAAGGTGTTTTTAAGCGGCATTGAAATGCACCCAAAGAACTGAAGCCAGTGTCTTCCTCAGGCTTTGCACAAACACAGATGCTCCAATCCTAAATCTTAGAACCTACCATCTGGATGCAGACTTGGCCCAGTGAAGTTTGATCAGCCTGCCCTCAGGCCCAGGCCTGGGTAAGTAATTGATGGCCTAGAGGGATGCGTAGGGAGTAAACGGGGGGTATTACATCAAAAGCTAGTAGTTGTCCTACTCATAGGAAAAACACAATTATGAAAAAGGGGCTGGTGAACTGAGTCCAACCCTCTGACCTCCTGGAGCTTAGATTCTAGTCTGGGACACAGACACTAAACCCAATAGACCAACAACTCAATGACTATGGAAGTTAGGCCAGTGTTCTTAACTACCAAAGCTTGCTTTCTAGACAAGAGACCAGAATAATGTGGTCAACAGTGGTGGGGGTGGGTGGTGTGAATTAAGTCAGGGAAACCCACTCTGAGGAGGCGCCCAAGGTTTGGGCTGTGACCGAAACCTTGACCTCCTGGAGCTTAGATTCTAGTCTGGGACACAGACACTAAACCCAATAGACCAACAACTCAATGACTATGGAAGTTAGGCCAGTGTTCTTAACTACCAAAGCTTGCTTTCTAGACAAGAGACCAGAATAATGTGGTCAACAGTGGTGGGGGTGGGTGGTGTGAATTAAGTCAGGGAAACCCACTCTGAGGAGGCGCCCAAGGTTTGGGCTGTGACCGAAACCTTGAGTTCCAGGGGTGGAACAGAGAGTGCAGAGGCTCAGACGAATGAGTCCCTTGGTGGCCTGTTGCTTCCCTCTCGTGTCTTCTGAAAAGCAAGCCTGTTTCCTCTACGCACAACCCTTTTGACACAAAGGTGTTGTTTTCCCCCTCACATTAGCAATTCTAAGAGTCACAGAGAACCCACAGGTCAAGGGTTCAGGCCCACAAGCCCAACCCCACAATCACAAGTAGTGAGTCTCCAGGTTACTAGAATCTGCCCAAAAGAAAAAAGAAAGTGAAAGTCACTCAGAAAGTCCATAAACTATAGCCTGCCAGGCTTCTCTGTCCATGGAATTCTCCAGGCCAGACTACTGGAGCGGGTAGCCAATCCCATCTCCAGAGGATCTTCCCAACCCAGGGATCGAACTCAGGTTTACCACATTGCAGGCAGATTCTTAACTGTCTGAGCCACCAGGGAAGCCCAAGAATACTGGAGTGGGTAACCTATCCCTTCTCCAGCGGATCTTCCCAACCCAGAAATTGAACTGGGGTTTCCTGCATTGCAGGCTGATTCTTTATGAGCTGAGCTATCAGGGAAGCCCAGCACTCTATCCAGCTTGGCCTCAAATCCAGAATTCCCAGGACCTCTCCACGGGTTTGATAATTTGCTATAAAGGCTCACAGAACTCCGGGAAACACTTTCTATACCAATACTGTTTACTCTAAAGGATGAAACTCAGGAACAGGCCACTAGAAGAGATGCATCAGGTCCGGGGTGAGGGGTGACAGGCACAGACGTCCCATGCTCTGTCTGGGAGCGCCACCCTCCCAGCACACTGATGTCTTAACCAACCCAGAAACTCTTCTAACCCCAACATTTGGGCATGATTGATTAAGTCATTGACCATGGGCATTTAACTCAATCTCCAGCTCTCTCCCATCCCCAGAGGTTGTGGGGGAGAGCTGACAGTTCTAACCCTCTAATCATTCCATGGTCTTTCTGACCAGCTCTCACCCCGAAGCTCCCTGGGGACCCCAGCCTCTGTTCATTTCAGCAACATAAAAAGACACTCATCACTCCAAGGATTCCAAGGGTCTTAGAACCAGGGACTCAGAGCAAATACCATAACTAAAGATACTCCTGGGCTTCCCAGGTGACTCAGTGGTAAAGAATCTGCAGGAGACGCAAGTTCAATCCTTAGGTCGGGAAGATCCCCTGGAGAAGGAAATGGCAACCCACTCCAGTATTCTTGCCTGGAAAATCCCGTGGACAGAGAAGCCTGGTGGGCTACAGTCCATGAGGTTCCAAAGAGTCAGGCACAACGGAGCAAGTGAACAACAACAGAAGCAGGGGAGTCAGTGCCTTCACAGCAGCTACAGAGCCAGTGATCCCGGACACAGGGGCCCTCGGTGGTTCAGGGACAGGGCTGTCAGATGCACGAGGGTCTGAACGACACCGGAAGGCGGCTTCGCTAGAAGGAAGGGCAGGCCTGGTGATCTGAGCCAGCTAGCCTGACCCCCACATCGGTGAGAGGGGACACCAAGTGATTCAGGAAAGACCTTTAAACAGGACCCTTTCTTCTGTGTCCCACCGTTTTCATCTTCACAGCAGGAGTCGAACAAATGCTGGCCCAAGGCGGCGGCAGCAAACCCTATTTTCCCAGATTTCTGTGTCATGTTCTTATTTTAACCACATCAGGCCATCTAGTTGGAAATAGCCTCAATGTCACATCGGATCTCGGCTGGAACATTTCCACTGTTCCTGGGCATGAGGCAACACCCCCAGCAGGGAGCTCGGGGCGGGGCTGGAGGGCCTGGCATTTCGGAACCAGCCTCAGGCCACCTGTGCAGACATGCAGCGGCTCTGAGACGCACCAGCTCAGGCACGCAAAGGCGCCTGTCTTTAGAAACGACTTTTCCACTGGAAAACTCAAGGGAGACCCTGACCACCAAATGCCTTCCCAGGAGCCCCATCTTCTAGGCTGTGCTTCTCATGGTTTCTGAAATCATCTCCCTGAATTCTGCCTGGATGACTCTGTCCAAACCCATCTGCTCTCTCACCTCCATCGGCTCATCTCCATCCGTGTGCACCAAGAGGAACCTGTCTATGTCCTCGTTGTTTAACTGTCATTTTAAAAAATGGGTAATGAAAAAATAAATAAATAAAAAATGGGTAATGGAGACTTTGAAATAAGAAGCTTCTCAGAAACAAGCAATTTATTTAACTATATTCTTGAGCCCTTTATTTAATGTAGATGTATTCATTTATTGGGCTTCCCTGGTGGTTCAGAGGATAAAGAATCTGCCTCCAATGTAGGAGACCCAGGTTCGAACCCTAGGTTGGGAAGATCCCCTGGAGAAAGAAACAACTACCCACTCCAGTATTCTTGCCTGGAAAATCCCATGGACAGAGGAGCCTGGTGGGCTACAGTCCATGGGGTCACAAGAGTTTTAATTGTGGCATGTGGGATCTTAGTTTGACCAGGGATCGAACCCACATCCCCTGCATTGGAAGGCAGATTCTTAACCAGTGGACCACCAGGAAAGTCCCAGCAATGCCACTTTTAACTGTGGCCATGAATAGGTCTCAAAACCTCCATTTTCCCATCTCTAAAAAGGGACAAGTCATGACGCCTCCGTGAGTTGACTATACGGTCTAAAGAGATCAAGTCATGTCAAAGAGCCAGCCTAGGGTCCAGGACATGGGACAAGCTTGATAAATGTCATCTCCCTTCTCTCCAATTCTACCATCCTCCCTGGACAAGTCAGAGACCAGGTAGGCCTGCTGAGACTCTGAGGATGTCTCCTCTTCAGAGGAGACGGATGGAACTGCACAGCAGGCCTGGACAGGTAAGCCACGCAGAGGCGGCGGGGGCCATTAGGAGATAATTGACTGGGAAGAGGAACCCACAGCCCAAGGTGAGCCACAGGGCACTTTACATATCAATAAGGTCGATCACCAGGGGATGTCGGCTTCCTTGGTGCTGCTATTAACCTATATTGCTCTTATTAACCTTTCAGATGAAGAATCTTTCAAAAATAATTATATTAAAGCACAATTCTCTGCTAGTTTAAAATATGTGAATGTTCCATTTCAGTACTCCTGTGTCATGAGATAATGAACACCTGATTGCCCGGCTACCGCGACGAGGTTTTTAATCAGAATCCTCTCCCTTCTCTGCTGCAGGCTCTCAGATCAGTCCTGGGAGGAGGGGAAGTGCATCTGGGGAGTGTTTAAGGGCAGGACTGAGACAGAGGAAACAGATTTTGAGGAGAAACAAAGGGCCATCCACTCGGGGTGTGTCCTGAGGTCCTCGGAAGGACGTGGGAGGGGACTCTACCCAGTGATGCTGACAAATGGAACATTTGCTGCCATATCAATAAACAAAGATGTCACCATCACCAGCAATTGCAGCCACCATGGATGCTGAGCTGGTGAGCCCTGAGGAAGCTCAGAAAGGAAAGGACGTGTGCAATCTAGCATCCATCAGACTGCAGTCATGCAACTCCAGAGTGAGGCTTGAGGAACTCAGGATGTGAAAACAGGATACTGGCCCCAGATTGCTAAGGTGCATATGAAAGGAATGATTTCTGAGAGCCCAGACTCTTGCATCTTCCTATCTTCCTGTACATAGAAAAGCCACTGAATTCCTTAACTTGGGCTATAGGGTTTTCTTTAAATAGCAATAAGCTATTGATGTTCAGACTACCTGCCCTTTGTTGCAAAGCCTCTACATGACCTGACTCTGCCCCTCACCACCTCGAGGCATTTCTCCCAGACCTATTTGAGACTCTGTCTCCTGGTTTGAGCACCTAAAAATTCCCACTGAATAAAACATAACTGTCAACATTTAGGTTGTGAATATTTTTTAAATCCACCATACCCCAAAGCTTATACTGGACTCTTCTTTTTTTTTTTTTTTTTTTTTTTTTAAGCAGAGGACACAATTTGGCTTCACATCGAGAGATCAGAAGTCAAGAGTGATCCCTGTAGAAACAGAGAACTGATTGGCTACTCATACATATTAATTCCGAATATATACTGGAAGGACTGATGCTGAGGCTGAAGCTCCAATAACCTGGCCACCTGATGCGAAGAGCCGACTTATTGGAAGAGATCCTGATGTTGGGGGAGATTGAAGGCAGGAGGGGAAGTGGGTGACAGAGGATGAGATGGTTGGATGACATCACCAACTCAAGCACATGAGTTTGAGCGAAGTCCAGGAGATGGAAGGACAGGGAAGCCTATCGTGCTGCAGTCCATAGGGTCGCAAAGAGTCAGACACGACTGAGCGATGAACAACAACAAGGAATGTGGCAGGAGCTTGTTCTGTGATGAGCACACATAAGTGCAGGTGAGGGAAACCAAGGTGCCAGACACCTAAGCCGGGGCTTGGGGGGCGCAGGTTGCAGGACCAGGAAAGAGTGGAGACAGGACCAGAAGGGAAGGATGGCGGGCGGACGTGTTTGGACGAAACGGATGGACTCTATCCATTCCTGTAACTGCCATAGATCGAGACGAGACACAGACGCCCCACTTGGGAGTCAGGCAGCCCCTGAGCTGAGCTGTCGCCCACCGGCCGTTTCCCACATGCAGCCTCTGCTTGGCCGTGTGCTCACAGCTGCAGCGTCAGCAGCCTCTACGGTCCAAGAAGCACCATTTCAGGGGCTGTTTCGTGTCTGATGGTTTGTTGCAGAAACCAGTACTCGAGAAACCAAGCCCCACACTCGGAGAGCCAGAGAAGTCAGGTTTATGACGCTGGTGGGCCCAGAGGGGTTAACACTCTAAGCCCTGAGCCCCGAACAAAGGGGTTACAGAGCTTTTATACATGGACAGGCATGATTAAGTGGGTTTGTGCGTTTGCAGGGGCTAAGGCAATTGCAAAAAACAGGACAAGGGTGAGTGAGATAAGCTACAGTTTCTGGTATTGTGAGTCCCCACTTTCTGAGACCTACGTGATCTAGACTTTGCAAGGAGCAAGCTTAGTTACAGAGGCAGAAAGAGCAGGAAGTTATGTAAAAATGTTAACTTTTTCTCTTCAAGTTGAGATGCTGGCTTTCTTTCTCCTCCCCAGCTCCCACTCGCCACAGGAGATTAACCTGTGCCCCTGAGACTTTAGGGCTTCTAGAACAAAGCCTGGTACATAGAGTCCTCAGTGTTACCTCGTCTGCAGGAGAGAGTGGATGTGAACATGTGAGGTGGACTCGAGAAACCTCTGAGGGTTCGGACTTTAAGCACAAACTCAAAGTAGGTGCTGGCCACTTTCCATCCTAAATCCGCCAACATAAGATTTAGTCGCCAATTTCTCAGGGTTCCCTCCACAACCAAGAAGCACCTTTCCAACTTCCTCACATGAAGTCAGTGGGAAATGGTGTTCCCTTCACATTCCAGACACCCACTCATATTCACTTAACTCCCAGTCTTCATGGACTAAATGGAGGGAAAATACTACCTCTAAATACAGGCCAGAGAGATGGACATGGGAGTCAGCAAAGTGATTAACAACTCTAGACCCGGGTCATAGCAAGCATATGCGATGGTTACTAACCTCAACCCATTTCACAGATGAGGAAACTGAGTCACAGAGAGGTTAAAGAACTTTCCAAAAGTCATACAGCTGACCTTGGAATAGCAGAACCAGGATTCCCATCCAGGCTTTTGGCTCTCAGAGTCTCTCTTGTTATTAATTTTTTTAAGCCATTATTCTCTACTGTGTAGATATGGAAGGTTGATAATTTAGTCCCCAAGTATAGGCAAGACAGGAACAAACCAAGGCAAGGACTCTGGGATGAGAGAGAATTTTAGGTGAGTGGATGTGACCTCACTACAAGCCCTGTGGTCACAAAATGTGCCAGGAAATACTGGTAACCAAGAAAGCTAAACAGCAGGGTTGAGAAAGGGACTAGGATCTTGGCAAGCAGGCATCTGAATTCAGGCAAGAATCATATGGCAGTTTCAAAGATAAGTTGTCTCATGAACCAGGCTTTATCTCAAGGTTGTTGTTTCTTGTTTTACTCATGTCCTACTCTTGGCGACCCTATGGACTGCAGCCCTTAGCATCCTCCAGGCAAGAATACTGGAGTGGGTTGCTCTTTCATCCTCTAAGGAATCTTCCCGACCCAGGGATGGAACCGGGGTCTCCTGTCTCCTGCATTGCGGGCAGATTCTTATCTGCATGCAGATAAGCTATCAGGAAAGCCTTATCTCAAGGTAGATGCCCAGAAAATGAGAGGCCAATTCTTCCTCATGAACTAAGTTGGGGATATTAGGGTGAGACAATACCCGGAGTTTCTTAGAGTTGAAAGATGCAGAAGGCAAACCAGACAAATATCAGGCGTTCCAAGGACAAACCTGATAAAGCTTCATACTGTCTCCAGGCCAAACGGGAGAGCCTGCCCTTCAGAGAGGCAGTAGGCAGAGTGGCTAGAATACGTGCTCTAGTGCTGAACTGCCTGCCTGGCTTCCCAGCTCCTCCACTAGCTGTGTGTCCTCAGGCAAATTGCTGAACCTTTCTGAGCCTCACTTTCACCACTGGACTAGACAGGACTGCTGGGAAGATTAAATAAGTTAACACAGACAAGACTTAGTTCCATTAATGCCCTCTACATAGTCTGCACTAAACCCACCTGGGAAGAACACCACTTGTTCAAGAACAACTGCAAAGAACACTTAATGGAAGAGAAGAAAGAAAGTGTTGGTCACTCAGTCGTGTCCGACTCTTTGCATGGGGTTGCAAAGAGTGGGCCTGTAGCCCACTCTGTCCATGGAATTCTCCAGGTAAGAATATTGGAGTGGGTTGCCATTCCCTTCTCCAGGGGATCTTCCTGACTCGGGGATCAGAGCTCCAGTCTCCCGCATTGCAGGCAGATTCTTTACCATCTGAGCCACTAATGGAAGAGAGAGAAGGGGAAAAATACCAAACTCACACCAGCGCCATCTCACATGCAGAGGCAACAGTGTGGTTCCAAACACTTCCCACCATGACTACAGAAGTCCTGGACGTATTAGGAACTAAGCGATCAAATGGGAAAATAATACCTGTCCCGGGAACTTGTAAGGATTACAGATAATGCAGACTGGGTCTGACAAACCCAGATGCCTTCAGGAGTCTGAAGAGACCACAGTACAGGAGGACCACGTCTCCAGCGTGGTTGTGCAAGCATCCTCTGAAACGTTTGTTAAAAGCAAGCGTTGCTGAGCCCCACCCCCAGAGATTCTGAGTCAGAGGGGGCGGGGGGTGGGGGGCGTCACCTAGAAACCACATCTCTACCAATTCCTAGGCGGTGCCCCAATGCTGCTGGTTCCCAACCACGGTTTGAGAACCGCTGGCATGGAACATGAGCTGGTGAAACTGTGGAGCACTGAATACTGTCAGGTAGCAATGTGGCCTCCAGTTACGGAATCTACGTATGTTTGAAAGAAAAGTCATAAATCTGGACTTCTTTGGGCTATATAACCCACTACCTAAACGAGTCCAAACGAAGCATGGCGGCAATGAGCGACTCCAAGTAGAATATTCAGGAAGGATGACAGCGAGGGAAGAAGTGGCCTGGGTCTGTGCAGACGATGACAGTGACAGGAAGAGAGTCAGCAAACGAGGAGGTAAAGTGGGAGGCAGATCAGATTTAGGCCTTAGATGCTCTGCCACTGTTATAATGCCAGGGAAGTTGAGCAGCTTGTATTTTTGTCTGAATTTAGAAGCAAGTCTTCTTGAAGAGAATATGTAAATGTGATAAGAGGGAGAAAAAAAAAAAAAACCCTGAAAGCTGTAGATAACATTCTAATCAAAAGAAAGAGGGGGCTGGGAGGGTGGGGAACCAAAGATGGTTCAGAGACAGACAGAGATATGGGAAAGAGGAGTCCGCATTCTAACAAAGCACACCTGTCAACTTTTAATGAGAATTTCTGGGACAACACATTAGGGATCTCAGAAAGCCATGCTGCATTAACGATTTCTTTTTCTTTAAATTCTGGTTTCCTTTTCCTTTTTTTTCCAAAAAAGACTTTCTGAGAACCACGGAACGCCGGAGACTCAAAAACACCCCTAGAGTTCCAGAAACATGTTTTCATTTATGCAGGTTTCCATGAATAGCACTTGCTAATGAAATTCTCTAATTGTCCATGATATTAAATAGGAATACACATTTCATTTCCACTGGATATGTCCATCAAACCAATAACACCAGGCTTTTTCTTTACATTTTTAAAAAATTATTTTAATTGAAGACTATTACTTTACAATATTGTCGTTGTTTTTTGCCATCCATCAACATGAAACAACCACAGACATCAGGCTTTTTAAATGACGATGCCATTTCCCATTGTTTTTATGAGAAGCATTACCCTTATGACAATCAAGGTCGTTGCGATTTTAATACAAGACATTAAAATTAACATTTTCTTTCCAAAACAAAAGTTCAGGAAAGCGAATTTGTCCATATTTTGCTAATCGATTCATTCAAATACACAGAAATCTCTATTTTGTACAAGCTTTTTAAAAAATTGCAGCATTTAGACCTGCCAGAACTAAAATCCAATGATTTCTACTTATCATTCTAGCTGAACAATTTGATTAAAATCAGTTCTCTACTAGCTGAGTTCAAAGTCTAAACTATTCCATGTCTATTTTAAAATGGGGGTTGGTCAATGTTTCTTAGCAAGGATTTTGTTTGCCTTACATGCTTTATTATCAGTTTGGTTTGAAGGTAGATTTTAGGAGTTTCCTTTCAGAAGTGAGACTGAAGGCAGACACAAGAGACGATGTCCCAAACCCCAATCGGGCAGCTGTTTGAAAGTCAAACCCAAATCAGGCAGCTGTTTGAAAGGTTCTAAGAATTTGATGCTCACTAGTTATAGGAGATGGCCAATGAGCATTCCTCCAGGTATCGGAGGAAATTTGAAGTGTGAAAAAATCAATGATACTTAATATTCACCAACAGATAAGTGGGGGGTTTGGTCAGACTTAGCCGGTGTCCTCATTATGAGCACACTTGGGTTGTGTAAGAAAGACAAGAGCAGGCTTGAAGAATCACCAACTCTCAAAGTGGCCTTAAGAGTCATCTTGTTCACACAGCTGTCTGTCTCTTTTCGATTGTACCTTATGCTGAGCCCCTTTGAGCTGACACCTGTGCAGCCGTTTTGTAATCTCTGATTCACATAATCACCTATGCTGTGCTCACTACTCAAGGCCATATACATATATCTACTCTTCCTCAGATTTTTTCCCCATATACCTGAAACTAACACAACATTGTATATCAACTACATGCTGTGGTGCGCTTAGCCACCAAGTCGTCTCCGACTCTGCAACCCCATGGACTGTAGCCCTGCAGGCCCCTCTGTCATGGGGATTCTCCAGGCAAGAATACTGGAGTGGGTTGTCATGCCCTTCTCCAGGGGATCTTCCCAATCCAAGGGTTGAACCCAGTTCTCTTGCATTGCAGGCAGATTCTTTACCATTTGAGGCACCAGGGAAGCCCAGGAATACTGGAGTAGATAGCCTATCCCTTCTCCAGGGGATCTTCCTGACCCAGGAATCGAACCAGGGTCTCCCACATTGCAGGCAGATTCTTTACCAGCTGAGCTACCAGGGAAGGCCTATACTCCAATACAAATATGTATATTTTTAAATCCAAGGCCACAATGACTCTTTACGTAAGAATAAGATTCCTGGTGGTTTTCCCATCCTCCTTAACATTCATTTTCATGCCACCCTCATTAGCTGTCCTGGACACTTCCATCTCATGGAATGTTCTCTGTGCCAAGTCAAGAGGCCTTCAGCGTAGGCCATAAACCCAAATCATAGCCACAGATGCCACCTGCCTTGGCAATATCCATATCCTCCTTTCTTCCCAGGACTCGGGTGTCTGTAGATAAAATCCTTGAGAACACCACCTTCTGGTCCTCAGTCTCCTAAGACGCCATGGTCCTCAGCAATGCTTCTCCCTCTTCCCGCATAGTTTTAAAAATGATAACCCTCATAATAGAAGATGGAAGTCACCAAGCAGCAAAGACCATCAGGCCCCAGGAATTCAGCGCATCTTCAACTTCTTTTTGGCTAACTCCATCATTTAAGACAGTTTAGGGGTGGAGAAGTGACTGGGGCACCAGGGCTCAAAGGGGGCTCAAAAGGTTCTTTAACTTTCACAGTAAAGATACTAACGTGGTGCAAAACAGACATGGTTCTCATTCTGGTTGTAGCAGTCACAAGCAGGATGACTTTGGGAGGACAACCCTAGCCTCTCTTTGTTGTTATTTAACATTCAACAAAATGAAGAACAGGATCATTGCCTCCTAGGGTCAGTGTTCAAGGGAACAGGAGTGTCCTTGTGACGGACCTCAAGGGCTCTGTATGCAAGTTGCTGTTATTGTTCGGTCACTAAGCTACGTCTGACTCTTTGCAACCCTAAGGAATGCAGCACGCCAGGCTTCCCTGTCCTCCACTAGCTCCCAGAGTTTGCCCAAGTTCAGGTCCACTGAGTCGGTGATGCTACCTAATCATCTAATCTTCTTGTACCCTCTTCTCCTTTTGCCTTCAATGTACACAAGAGATGCTTACAAAGGCAATTCTTTTTTTCTTTTTTTTTTGTATCCACTTATCTTTTAAGTAGGAACACCAAGGAGTAAAACATGCCACCTCTTGGGCTTTCCAGGTGACCCAGTGGTAAAGAATCCGCCTGCCAATGTAGGAGATGTGGACTCAACCCCTGGGTATGGAAGATGCCCTGGAGGAGGAAATGGCAACCCACTCCAGTATTCTTGCCTGGAATATTCCACAGCCAGAGGAGCCTGGCGGGCTACCGTCCATGGGGTCGCAGAGAGTTGGACACGACTGAGCACATCAGTGTTACTTGGAAGCCAGATTTTGGAACCAAATTATGGATCCATCATTTGCCTGTACTGTTGCACCTTTCTGAGCTGTGACTTTCTTGCCCGCGAATGGGAAATTCGAGGTTCACCTCACTTTGCTGACACAGCACCAGCGGAGTAGGCACTTGATACACATTTATTCTTTTCTCCTTTGAGTTCTCATCTTGGCTCTGGTTTGTATTTCTATGTAACCTTGGGAGAATTATCTAACCCTTCTGGATCTGAATTTTCCTACTCATAAAACTAGGGGATTTGACAAGATTCCCTTTGAATTTCTTTCCAACTCTTACATTCTGTGATTCTGTGACTTTGAGCCACCCAGGGGATATGGTAATGGGTTACATTACACAAAAGGCTTGGATGTAATATTATGAGCCGTAACAACTGGCTTCCAGCAAACTCCCCCGTTCTCCCCAGTAGAATTCCCTATTGTTCTGCGCGTAATGAATAATCCAACACCACACATGCTCTATCTGAGCCCTGCCCATGTCCACACTCGGGGCCAGCCGGAGGCAACATTGTAAAGCTGAAGAAGGATGCTGTCAACATCTCCCCTTTCCCTGGAAATGCCCCTGCCCAGGTGAATGTATTCGGTTACTCCGCTATCACCCACCGAGGCTGATATCTCATGCTCTGATTACTCCCTGCTCCCACAGCAGATTCAGAATTCTCCATCCTTCTGTTCCATTCCTTTGGGACCCAGCGTGCTACCTGTTGGGGCTTCCCCATTGGCTCAGAGGTAAAGAATTCACCTGCAATACAGGAGATGCAGAAGACGCAGGCTCGATCCCTGGGTTGGGAAGATACCCTGGAGAAGGGCATGGCAACCCATTCCAGTATTCTTGCCTGGGAAATCCCATGAACAATGGAGTCTGGAGGGCGCTCCAGTCCATGGGGTCACAAAGTGTCAGACACGATCAAAGGGAATGAGCACACATGCACACAGGCATGTGCTTCTGGTTCATATGATGAAATGATTCACTGAAGTATGTATCACTTGCTTTAAAAGATATGAAGGTGAACAAGACAGAGAACTTCTCCTCCAGAGCCTTCAAACTTAACACACAATTATCAATTGGAAAACATCAACTCCAAAAATGAATTGCATTCTTTCAGGAAAGGAAGAGAATATTACTCCCTGAAGTGAGAAGAGAGGTCTTTGGAAAGGTGGCATGTGAGCTGAACTTCAGGTGTAGGTAGAATCTGGTAGGCAGTGATGGAGAATGACAGCATGATGAGCAGAGAAAAAATTATAAACAAAAATATTAAGTCGGAAAGTATGCCATGAGTTTCAGAAACCGAGGATAATCCGATTTGGCTGGTTGCATGAAAAGAAGCAATGAGGTTTGCAAGGCTGGTTGAAAACCCTATCATAAAGTTCCAGGGAAGCCTAATCAAGGCTTTTGCCCATAGATACTGGGGAGTTATTGAAAGTCAGGGGGCAAGGGCATGGGCGGGGTGCAGGGGTGGAGGGGCAGGTTAGACAATTTCTGTAAGAAGCTTAAGCTTCTGTTTGGGAGGATTGAAGTAGAAACCTTGGAAGTAGGAAGCGGATTAGAGGACCTGTAAGTGACCAGGAGAGAGATGAGGAGATTTGAGACTCAAGAAGCAGCCAGGAAACAGGAGAGAGGGACAATCAACCAGCCTGGGCTATGATGACATAATGAGGCAAAAATGTGTTTTAAAAGAAAAAAAAAGACATGCAGAGAATCAAATGCTTGATGACCCAAAACACAGAAAGAAGTCAGGTAGAAGACTGGGTTTGGGTGGGAGGAGCATGAATTAGGTTTGCCAGACATTGAGTGTCGACGTCTTTGTGGGGACCAGGCTGGGTGTGTGGATCTGAAATCAGAAGAGGAACTGGGCTGAAAGCCCAGAGTGGAAAGTCAGCGGAAGAGAATGAAGTCAGGAGACAGGCTAAGTTCTCAGGTGTGCATTACGAGAGAAGGGATGGACGCTAAGCACTGAGGCTTGGGGAAAGCTGCCGGGATGAGACAGAAGGAGGAAAAGGAGTCCGAGGAGGCTGTGGGCCCGTGGCCCGGGTCAGCCCCATGGAAGAGCAGGAGGCAAGGGAATTCCAGGAACCGTCCTGGCTGGTGGGTCTGCTCCCAGGTGTGTCTTCACTTTCATCCAGAAATAGTGCCTTCTCCTGCAGCTCTTGGTTCACCTGCTAGCGGGAGTGATTCAGGACAGGCAGCCCTACCACCCCTCTCCTGAGAGGCTCAGCCCTGCTCTGGCTCAGGCGGGAGCCCCAGCCTCTCCCAGCATCTTTGTCAGCCCCCATAAAACAGCTCTGCGTGTACCCCTAGAGAACAGTCTTAGAGATAGTTTGCTGTTAACGGAATCGCTTCTAGAAGAGCACAGCTTTGTCTGTAGGAAGAGCTCAGTGCCCACAAGGAGTAGGTGAGGCGCTGCAGAGAATGTTCATGAGCAGATGGGAAGACAGCATCTAGGGTGAACAGAAGCTACTCTGCCCAACAGAAGGGGGAGAATGTGAAACTCCAGAGGGCAAGCTGGAACACGGAGGCTGAGGTCCTGAGATGGGAGCGCAAGGGTTAGTCGCTCAATCATGTCTGACTCTTTGAGACCCCATGGACTGTAGCCCGCCAGGCTCCTCTGTCCATGGGATTCTCTAGGTGAGAATACTGGCGTGGTATTTCCATGCCCTCCTCCGGGGGGTCCTCTTGACCCAGGGATTGAACCCACTCTTTTGCACTGCAGGCAGATTCTTTACCATCTGAACCACCAGGGAAGCTCTGAAATGGGAGTGGGAAGGAGGAAAAGGAATGTACATGCTGCAACAAGCCTGGAGGTGGGGGGAGAACACTTTTAGGAGCTGATATTACATGGAGGAGCCTTAACTGCATATCACCAAGGGAAAGATGTCAAACTGAAAAGACTGCACACTGCACAATTCCAGTCATATGACATTCTGGAAAAGACTAAACTATGGAGACAATAAAAGGACCAGTGGTGGCCAGGGGTCAGGTGAGGGTAGAGGGTATGCAGGCACAGAGGATTTCTAGAGCAGAGAACCTGCTCTTTACAGTAATACAGTGGTGGGTACATGTCATTATCCATTTGTCCAAACCCATAAACGTTCAACATCGAGAGTGAACAGTAATGTAAACTATGGACCTTGGGTGATAATGACATGTCAACGTGGGTTCATCAAGTCCAATAAAGGTGCCACTCAGGTACTGGGTGTTATGGTGGGGGGAGGCTAGATGAGAGGAGGGGTATATGGGAACTCTGACTTTCTGCTTAACGGTGCCAGGAACCTAAAACAGCTCTAAAAAATAAAAATATACGTAAAAGGGAAAAAAAATTGATATTGCTTCCTTGCAATACTTGTTGACACTGCTGCTGTGCAGACCTCTCTTCAGCCAATTCTTTCTTCTCTGTCTCCCAACCCTCTCCCACCAAGACCTTATCAGAGTACACAGAAGCCAAAACATCTTTAGCAGACATGGATTTCTTTCTCTTTACTATGTGAGAAACCAGTAAAGAGACTCAATTTGAGGAACAGAGGTCATCTTCACAAGCCCAGGATCCAGAGGGGGCAGGGAGAGATCAAGTCTTGGAGAAGTTACAGAAGTTGGAGGGAAGTCTGGATTTTCCCCCAACACTGAGATCAGAAGGGTGAGGCACTTTTATCCAGACCTCAAGCCCAGGCGGGGGTCTCCACTGACAGTCTGACGCCACCCAGAAGGCTCCAGCTTGGCCAGGTTCATCGCAGCTACATTTGGTAACTGCTGTGATTCTGGAGAACAGGTTGGAGTAGAAAAAAGGGCATCCCGTGAACTGGGAATAGACAGACTAGTCTCTTATCTGAGCTCTGCCATGGTTGCCAACTTTGACCTTGACCAAGAACTTGGCTCTCATGATCCTCTCTGCCCTAGAATTCTACGTTCCTAAATCAGGACTTCTGCCCTTGTTTGACTCATCCAAGAGAGAAATATTAGTAACCAAGTGAAGCAGAAGGCAGTCAGTGGGCTTGCCAACCACCTGTGTTACTGAATCTCAACCTGTACAGCATTTCCCTCTAGAAACAGAGGGCCCCCTTAGCCTCAGGGATGACCAAGTAGCAGACACAGGCACTGCCTGCCCACCCCGGAGGACTGATGGAGCTCCGGATTCGCCCCAGGTTGCCACAGCACACAGGCCTCTGCAGCGCGAGGCAGCTGTCTGGCCAGCGGTGCAAGAAAACACCCAGCAACCCTCTGTGAGGCCCCGGGTAGCCCCGTAAGCACTGCACCTGGCGAAATGGTCTTCCTGATTTTACTCATCTCTCCAGGGCCCCAGGAGGTCAGAGATGTTTAAACAGCAGCGGAGGTTGAACCTGCTCACCAGGCCAGCTCACTCATCTAACTCCCACCCCAGGGCCACAGCCTTCCTCTGTCATGGCCAAACCACCACGTGAGCAACAGGTGAACAGCAAGGTGTGCAAATATTTGGCTTCATCCACGATCAAATAAATCATTTTTCCTTTCCCTGAGCTCTAGGAAAAACCAGCAAAGCTCCTGGACCTGCCCAGGAGCGAAGACTTACACACATAAAACACACCCTGCTTGAAGGAAATTCCAGGCTGTAGAGAGAGTCCATTTCTTCACACACACAAATTACAACTGAGATCTCAACACCTTGCTTTTCCAGATATACACCTCCACAAAGCATGTCAGCCTCTGCAGAGCAACAGGTGAAGAGATGCAGGGAAAAAAACTACCTTTACATGATGAGTTAACATGAGGGTTTGTTTCCAAAACAGCTCTTTTATATTTATTCGGGCCCATGTCTATCCTATGGGAGCCAGTCAAGGCTTTCACAGTTTTCAGAAAGTCCTGAGTCCTGGATCTTCAGCAGTTGTCACAGTTCTGCTTTGTCCCTTCCCCGAACAGCAACCAAGGCCAACTTTCCTGTGACACCCAGGTGGCCAGAGGAAGCCCTGTTCTGCTTCCTGCATAGCATTCCAGATCCCAGAGCCTGTTTTTTATTTTTGCTTTTAAAGTTTATTTACAAAGGGTACTGCTTCACATGCATGTATGTGTGCTAAGTCACTTCAGTTGTGAACAAATACTATGGACTGCAGCCCACCAGGCTCCTCTGTCCATGGGACTCTCTAGGCGAGAATACTGGAGTAAGTTGCCTTGCCCTCCTCCAGGGGATCTTCCCGACCCAGGGATCAAACCAGTGTCTCTTGTGTCTCTGGCATTGGCAGGTATGTTCTTTACCACCAGCACCACCCAGGAAGCCCCCCCGAAGCCTGCTTTTATTCCTTCCAAAGAACACTAGACAAGCCTGGAAACAAAGGGGAAACGTTTAGTCAAATTGCTTTGTGGGCTTCATCTTTACCAGTTTCCTAAGATGACTTACTCCAAGAAAACTCCAGTGTTGTCTATTTCGCGCAGACACCTCTGATTGAGTGGGTTTGTGTATTTCGGTGCAGTCTCCTACTCCCGTTTCAGAGTACATAAGGCAGAGACTATGTGGGAATTCATACACTTTGTGTGATTTTTTTAAAAAAATCTCCGCTCATCCTGTTTTCCCAAATGGACAGTGCCAGCCTGCTGCCCGGGCTACCTCCCTCTCCTCCCCTTCCTCCTTTTGGACTCCCGTATAGAAGGAAACGGTAACGACCCACGTCCAAACAGACATCAACACATACGGGTCCAGCCTAAATGTGGGTAGCCCAACATAATGAAATCACCCACCAAAGCAAGACTCCCCACCCTGGACTCGAGTCTGGTCCATGATCGCTGCATCAGGGATAAACAGCATCTTCCCTTGTGTTGGAAGTCTTGGAACACTGCTCACCCCTTCCTCAGCCACCCTCCATGCTGAATCTCCAGCATCCTCAAACAGACACGGCTATTTGGGATGTTCAGATTGCTTTACTATAAGGAGACAAATAGGACACCAGGCTGAAGCCTTCCTTCTCATTCAAGTTCAATCACCAGTTTCTTAGGACCGGCCCTCTGGAAAAGAGGAGTCCTCTCTCTCTGGAACAGTGACATTCAGCCAGGTTCTCACACTTAAAACGGCATTGCCCTGGGACTTCCCTGGCAGCTAGGGGTTTGGGACTCAATGTTTCCACTGCAGAGGGTGCAGGTTCAATCCCTGGTCCGGGAACTAAGATCTCTAATACCATACCCACCCCCCAAAATGCATTGCCCTGTCTTTTTCTCAGGTGCCATCCCTGTGATCAACCCATCAGAGCTGAGTCTCTGGATCTTCTCTGAATGGATCCATGCTCCTCCACCAAAGCTCTTCACTTTCTGCTTTCTCTACACCCTTACCCTGGTTTCCTCCAAACGTTTCCTCGGGCACCTCATGTCCACCCCTGAGTCAGTGAGGCTTCCTGTCGTCTTCCCTCTTAACTTCCTTCTGAGTCGTTACAGAGTGACCGTGCCCCAGACACACATTGGCTTGCTCTCCTCTCCTTCCAAATGAAAACTCTTAACTCTCAAACATTCATCACACTACGGAAGTCCCAGTTCCTCGACAATGCCAATCTCCCTCTTCTAAATGAACTTGACCTTGTTAATATCACTGAGAGGGCACAAGCTAAGACAGGCTGATAAACTCTGCAGACCATCACCTCCCTGGACTGGCACTCTGCTTCTGTTACATGGTCAGCGTGGCACGGGTTTCTCCAGGAGCTGCTCAACTGCTGGCCTACGCTGAGCTTGAGGCTTCTGTTAGGTCAGCTCATCCAGTAAAGCAGCACGCTGACATCTTCAATGGCATCCAACCTCTCTGTAGAAGTAAGTGGAGAGATTAGATCCCAAAAGACAGCTCAGGGATGTCTCCTGACAGCGCTGGGTCAGAAATCAATTTTAATCTCTCATCTATAATTTCAGGGTGAAGCAGCCCTTAGATGACTCCAGCCTCATTAGCAAAGCAAATGACACAGATCCCCCAAGCATCTGAGCTGCTTACTTTCCTGTGACGACAAAGACAATTGGCATTAAAGAGTTTCCAGGAAAGGTGCTGAAGCAATAGAGTGCTAAAAACGTCTCTCTCAAAACTATATTCACAAAAACTGGAAGAAATGCTAGAGGTTTACCCAGGTTTCCAGTGGAGTGAAAAGACCATGGATTTCATAATTAAAAGACGTGGATTGACTTCCTGGCCCTGGTACAGTGGAAGCCGTGTCAGGGGCACACTTAATCCCTCTTGGCCTCAAATCCTTTATCTACAGTTGGATCATATCTGCTTCATAGGGCCGTGTGAGAACCAGGAATGATGAAAGCACCTGACCCAATGATAACCACTCAGCGGATGGTGACCATTATCTAAGCCAGCCTTCAGGGACTTTTTCAGGTGGAACTAGTGGTAAAGAGCCTGTCTGCCAGTGTAGGAGATGAGGGTTCAATCCTTAGGTCACGTAGATCCCCTGGAGTAGGAAATGGAAATCCCGCACCAGTATTCTTGCCTGGGAAATCCCATGGACAGAGGAGGTTGGCGGGCTACAGTCCAGGGGGTTGCAAAGAGTCGGGCAAGACCGAGCACACACACAGCCTTCAATCTGGGCGATAAGTCACCTCTGTGATATCCATAGTTAACCACAACAAGAAAAAACCTCTATCAGAGCTTCTAGTCATTAACTCACACCTGTCATTTCTTAAGGTTTCTGGAAATCCGTTTTCCTGAATCAGCCACACAGCTCTGGCAGTGGCTGCTGTGCCCTCAATATTACAAACGACAAGGCAGCCGGTCACCTCCCCCTAGGTTCCCATCACCTCTGCATCCTCAGATGATGCCCATTCATCTTCCTTAAGTCCAGCGGCTCCCCACTCGCTTCCCCTGCCGCCTGAGCTGTGAAGCTGCCAACAAGGCAAATCAAGAATTCATGACAAAGAGCCTGGCTTCTGGGAGTTTCCAGACTATAAAACAGTTTAGCTCCCATTATTCATATGATCCATGCAGCCCAGGGTAAAACCGGCGAGGTGAGCAGTGATTCTCCTGGACTGTGGACTTGATACGTCACGAAAGAGCCACAGACGAGGAAGCTTCATTGGGAGAGTGATTCCAACAAGGATTTGATGGGAGAGTCATACTCAGATTCTAATCGAAGCAGCCACAGGTACAGCTTCCCCCCCTGTGGTATGCTTCTGACCTGTCTCACCATCCAGACAAACCAACCCAAAGCAAAAGGCTTCTCCAATGCTGTCCCTGAAAGTACACAAGAGATCCACTCTTCTGGGCTTCCCAGTGGTAAAGAACCTGACTGCTAATGCAGGAGACATAAGAGACGCGGATTTGATCCCCGGGTCAGGAAGATCCCCTGGAGGAGGGCATGGGAACCCACTCCAGTATACTTGCCTGGAGAATCCCCTGGACAGAGGAGTCTGGTGGGCTACAGTAGAAAGGGTCTCAAAGAGTCAGACACAATGGAAGCAACTTAGCACACACGTACCACTCTTTCAGCCTAAATGCTAACCTTCATTAAATGCTAATATTTTTGGAACCTGACACATTTTGTTTGACCAGCATTTCCACCTCTAGATAAAGTATGTAAATAAGTCCAGGAGTCACTCTTCACTTCTCACTTTCCCTCATCTCCTACATCCAGTCCATCAGCAAGCACTGAACTCCTTATTCCCAAATGGCATCCCACGGCTGCCACTTCTCATCGCCCACCTCCACCTCCATGGCCTGGGAGCATCTCTCTGGCTGAGTGCAGTGGCCTTACTGCAGTGCTCAGGGGAAGTAATGTTGCCCCAGAAAAAACAGCCTGTGGCCTAGGAGACTGGGGATCATGGTCTGTTTGTCGAGTTACTGGGTCAGAAGATACATGACTAGGTGCTTAATGTCCATCTTCCTCTCGATGCAGCAAGTGCTACAAGGGAAGGAACTGTGTCTCTGTTCACTTCTGAATCCCCAGGACTCTGCAAACACCTGCTACTGAATAACAACGACAGTAATAGTAGCTAACATGATGGAAACTGACTGTGGGTGCTTAAAATGTTCCTACTGGTGAGCGCTCAGTAAGCATCTATTCAAAGAGTGAGCTGATGGATAAATGGTGAATGGTGAGAGAACGCTGGACAGTA
This sequence comes from Muntiacus reevesi, assembly GCF_963930625.1. NCBI lineage: Eukaryota > Metazoa > Chordata > Mammalia > Artiodactyla > Cervidae > Muntiacus > Muntiacus reevesi. The sequence continues at coordinate 209,728,340 of NC_089250.1, read as the reverse complement.
GGTAGCAAGGTCCAGCTCACGAGGTCACAGGTCAGCAAAGAAGGATGACTCCATCCAGAAGGCAATGGGCGAGGGCATCACGGGGGGTGGAGGTTAAGGCAGAAAGCGAAAGAGTTTGCAGTTCTTTTAAAAGTTCACTCTGGCTGCTACATAGAGAACAGATTGGAGCAAAGTCAGAGGGGAGATAGGGACCCCATTGTATGCCATGCAAGACGAAGAATGGGCGATGCTAGAACGGTGGAGAAAGGCAAGTGCTCTCAGAGCTAGGCTTGTTTGTTTGTTTTTAATTAATTGATTATCTATTTGGCTACACTGGGTCTTCGTTGCAGCACACAGGATCTTCAGTCTTCATGTGGCATGTGGCAATCTTTGTTGCTGCATGTGCGATCTAGCTCCCTGACCAGGGACAGAACCCTGGACCCCTGCGCTGGGTGCGGGGAGCCTTAGCCACTGGACCACCAGGGAAGTCCCAGAGCTGAGTTTTTAAAGGAAGAAGACGGTGGATGCCGTACACCATAGATCAAAATACAAACAATTCCCACTAGATAAAAAAGTGGCATTTTTTGAGAGTTTGTTCCGTGCCACATATTATTTTCAGTGCGTTATGCCAATTAGCTAATGCAATCCCCAAAACAAATCTATCAGACAGATACGATAATTATACTCAGGTACCCAGTCACAACTGAGGAACTTTTACTTTCGCTTTTCACCCAGTCAATAACCACATTCTAACTAATAAGCTATCTTCCCAGACTGACCTCTAGTTATGACTTCTGCCTCTCAAGATACACACAATCCTTTGTTTCATGAATCTGTGGTCCTACACATGCTTTCCTGGTGGCTCAGAGGTTAAAGAATCTACCTGCAGTGCAGAAGACCCAGGTTTGATCCCTGGGTTGAGAAGATCCCCTGGAGAAGGGAATGGCTATCCACACCAGTATTCTTGCCTGGAGAATTCCAAGGACAGAGGAGCCTGGCAGGCTACAGTCCAAGGGGTTGCAAAGAGTCAGCCAGTGGGAGAGATAAAGAATCTGGAGAATGAAAAGAAATGGGACCAGTGGATAGGACCAGCTTCAGGACTATGAACTCAGGCGGTCCCAAAACTGAGAAGTGCTTGGAACTCAAAACACAGTTACTTAGTTGCATGTACAGCTGTTGTTGTCTTGAGATTCTAAATGACTTTTGAACAAGGGTCTGGCCCCCTACTTTCATTTTGCACCCAACCCCATCCATGATGTAGCCAGTCCTGCCAGCAGATACAAATTTCAGGCAGCAGCTTTCAGACCCACATGGAGAAACCTTTCTTCCTTCATGCAGGGTGACTATATTGCCTCCAATTTCAACATTCCTCTTCAGTGCATATATTCACCCAGACGCTGGGCAACCACACAGCAGAGATGTTATAGAAATAATTTACTCTTCAAGTAGAGGGTTCGACTAGGTCATCTCCCCAGAATCACCCACATGATTCAGAGTAATGATAGCATCTCAGATTACAGTCAATTGCCTCCAGTGACTAGTCCTTTAAGGCTGTGGATTTTAACCAGGGGTACCAACCAGAATCACTTGGCTAAGAGTTTTGTTTTGTTTTGTTTTGTTTTTTCCAAGATAAATGTGTCCAGGCTCTACTTGAAACACTGAATCCAAATCTTTAAGAGTGGGACAGGAGTGCAGATATTTGGAAAAGTTCTCCTGGTGATTTTTAAAGGCATCCCTGCTTCCCAGGTGGTTTAGTGGTAAAGAATCTTCCTGGAAGAAATGCAGGGGAGACCCCCAGAAGGAAGAAACGGCAACCCACTCTCGTATTCTTGTCTGGAGAATCCCATGGACAGAGGAGCCTGGCAGGCTGCAGCCCCTGGGGTTGTAAAGACTTGGACACTACTGAGGGACTAAGCATGCTGTTTAAAGAGCACTGCTTAAACAGAAGCCGCCTCTGGCTCCTGTCCATCTAGACCCCATTTAAAAGGCGCATCACACTTTGCTCAACGAGAAGAGAGTATTTGGCCCAGATCCCAAGGAAGTTCATCAGTTCTTAAGTCTTTCATCCTGAAGTAAGAGTACAACTATGCTGAAACTCCCATTCCTCTAACATCTCAACTATCCAATACTCTAAACAACTCAATAAAACAGAAAATGGCCCCTAAACTTAAAGGGAAGACAGACTCAAAGACAGAGCATGTTTGATCAGTGCCCCCCTTCACCACCTCATTGCCCGAGAGAAGCCAGCAAACCCTCTGATTTATCATCCTATAGACCTTTCCATCTTCTCAAGTTTCTCCATTATAATAACGTTCTCCTGCAGTGAACTAACAGAATCATGTACGGGTTAACAATCCTGCTGGGTCTCCTGAGATAGCCTAAAACTATAAAGAACGAACTGGACAGAGCAGGTGGAGGTAAAGGTTAACCAGCTTAGGTACCCCAAACCTACATCATCTCAGTAAACTCTCGTGACCACCCATTGCCCTATAGGAGCATCCACATTGTTCCTTCCAGTTCTGTCTCCTTCCAGTAAAATGCAAACAAGGTTTTAACGCTAAGAACCACCTGCTGTGTTTTCCTTTAATGTGATTTGAAACAATACCATTCCAAATTACATGAATCATCTCTAAATTTAGAAGTCAGCTCCTAATACTCACAGCCTGTTCTGGATGGTAAATAATCGTTTCCGGTTTTCATGTGAGAATCACTGCCTGGAACCTCTTAATTCGCCGCCTCCTGATCCTTGAGACGTGAGCATGAAACTGCTCGCTACACTTGGCAGACACACCGGGATTCTGCTTGTGTGTGGCACAACAACAAACGGTTTGGCCAATTCTAGATAAAAATAAAAAGTCCCCCTGGACCATGTGGAACGGTGGCTTTCAACTCGGGAGGTGTTACAGACTGGATATCTGTGTCCTCCTAGAATACACATGTTTTATTTGTGCTCACTCAGTCGTGTCCAACTCTTTGCAACCCCATGGACTGTAGCTCACCAGGTTCCTCTGCCCATGGGATTTCCCAGGCAAGCATACTGGAGTGGGTTGCCATTTCCTCCTCCGAGGGATCTTCCTGACCCAGGGATTGAACCTGTGTCTCTTGCATTGCAGGTGGGTTCCCTGAGCCACCAGGGAAGCCCGAGAATGTACATTGCTGAACCTCTGATCTTCAATATGATGGTTTTAGGAGGCAGGGATTTGGGGAGGTAATTAGATGAGGTCATGAGGCTGGGGTACCCACGATGAGATTGGTGTCCTGATAAGAAGAGACAGGGAGATCTTGCTCTGTGTCTCTGCCTTGTGAGGACACAGTGAGAAGCCAGCCATCGGCAAGCAAGGAAGAGGGCCCCCCAGGAACCTGACCGGCCAGCACCCTGACTGTGGACTGCCCAGCCTCCAGCTCCATGAGAAACAAATGGCTGTTGTTGGAGTGAGGTTATGGCTAGTGCAGGCAGTGTGTTACCTGAAACTTAAGCTTCTTAAAGAAAATTGCAGAGGAAAAGGTTGAAAGAAGTCAAAGAAATGAGTAGAATGAAGGAAAAGCCCTAGAAAAGGAGGCCAGAAACGAATGCTAAAATGGTCTCCCCAAACTCCTGAGGCCAGAAGTAAGATTTGCAAGCCAGAGTCTGGAGCCATGGAGATAATAGCAAGACCACACCTTGATAGTGAACCCCAGAAAGCTTCCTGTCCATAGCTGGCCTTCCATCATTGTTAAAGGGCCAAAGACAGGACTTTCCTGATGGTCCAGTGGTTAAGAATCCATCTACCAATGCAGGGGACATGGGTTCCATCCCTGCTCAGGGAAGATTCCACGTGCTGCAGGGCAACTAAGCCCATGCACCACAGCTGCTGGGACCCTCGGACCTAGCACCTACGCTCCACCAGAGAAGCCGCCACAATGGAAGCCCCAGCACCGTGATGAGGAGTGGCCCCGCTCGCCACAACTAGAGAGGCTGCCCCGCATCGAAGACTCAGGACCCAGAATTAACTAATTTTAAAATAAACAAATATGTATTTTAAAGGGCCAAATATATATATCTTTTAAATATATATATATATGTATATATGTATATATATGTTTTTAAAGATTCTTTGAGTCTGATCCATTCACTGAAGTGGGTGAGATGGCCCTACCCTAGAATGTTGTGATTCTCTGCTTCTTTCCATGTTCTCATACACACAGTGCACACACACATGTATCCATGTATGCACACACATGTACACCACATCCCCACTATGTTTAACAGAGCTATGAGGCACCTTGGTTTCACACACCACACACCTGCACTACTCACCACGATAGACCTGCAGAGAAACCTCTCCATCCTTCTCCCAACAATCCCACAGCTATTTCCCAAACCCTGGCACCCATCACTTCACAGCAGCAGGGTGGCCACTCAGGGCTGTTTGACATATTACTCCCGGGGCCAAATCCACATACATCACTGAGGCAACTAGCACCTTTATTGCCGTTCTGTTCCTTGATGCCTGTCCTGTGGTCATTAACCCTAACCACGTCAACAGTATTCACAACCCCAAGCCTGAATTAGCTCTCGAGGCAGGCAGCCCCCAGGGACCGGAGCAGTCACGCCATAACTCAGCCTGCACACCCACAGTCTGAACTGAATTCTCCCCACCAGTAGGGAGGGCTTGCAGAAAACCAGAAAGAAAAAAAAAGGATTGGCCTTTCAATCCGTGAAGCTGTTGTACCAGCCTAATGCTGATATGGCCAGCTGGACATTAAAAAAAACCTTGCCTAAGTCATGTGGTCATTTGGGGCCACATGACATAATAAGTAACCATAACAGATAAAACAGTAAGTAGAATCAAGGAATAACAATTATCAAAACTTACTTGCTGTCATGGAAAACTGAGGGACAACTGGAATAGCCACTCGGTGAATATCTGCCTTCCTTATGCACTGGGCTGGACCCCTCATCACTGATCTCTGACCCATGGGAGAGGACGCTCACAACTAACTTTTCGTGTTCTGACTTTACACATCAGAAAAGTAGGTTCAGAGACCAGCTTGGCCAGCACCCTGATCACGGACTTCCCAACTACAGAACTGTAAGAAATAAATGCCTGTTGTTTAAGTGAGGTTATGGCTAGTGCAGGCAGTGAGTTACCTGGGACCAAAGCTAAAAATGGGACTTTCTTACAGAGAATTTCAGAGGAGAGGGCTAAAAGAAGTTAGAGAAATAAGCAAGAATAAGCAACTTGAATTGCATAGTCAGTACATGGCCAAACTGAGGTTTTTTTGAACCCATGACTTATTGTGGTGGACAAAATAATGTCCCTAAAAGACATTTACATCCTTGTTCCTGAAACCTGTGACTATGTTCCCATAGCAAAAGAGGAGATAATTATGCACCAGAAGGTGGAAATCTTAGGCAGCCACCTCGGAATTCTGCCTACTACAAACATCTATTAGCATACATCAGCTGAGTTCACCAAGCTTGACTCCATGCTCTACCTACTACAGATTGTCTTTCTAGGTGAATCACAAAAAAACTTTACAGAAAAAAACCACCCAAACTCAGTACTGACCTGCCTATCTCCAAATGTCAGTCCACACCTAAATCTCCCTCTTTTTTCTCTCTGTGATCATAACCTTTTACACGCACCTTGTTGGAAACCAAATAATGTTAAGAGCTAACTTGTCAGTCAAGAATCTGCCTGCAATGCAGGAGAACCGGGTTCAATCCCTGGGTTGGGAAGATCCCCTGAAGAAGGAAATGACAACCCACTCCAGTATTCTTGCCTGGAGAATCCCAAGGACAGAGGAGCCTGGAGGACTATAGTCCATGGGGTCACAAAGAGTTGGACACACCTGAGCGACTAATACAGCAACAACAGAAGATATAATTACAACAAACCTCGTTTGGAGCACTAGGTCTAAAAAGCATGTACGGGCACCAATCTCTGAAGTGAGCATTAATACCACTCCAGTTTTTCAGGTGATAAAATTGAACCAGGAGAGGTTAAGGAACACAGTAATTCTTAACCATGGAGCAGAGTTGGGGCTTCCCAAGTGGTGTCAGTGGTAAAGAACTCAGCAGCCAATGCTGGGGACATAACAGACTTGGGTTCCATCCCTGGGTCAGGAAGATCTCCTGGAGAAGGGCATGGCAACCCACTTCAGTATTCTTGCCTGGAGAATCCCATGGACAGAGGAGCCCAGAGGGCTATAGTCCATATGGTCACAAAGAGCTGGACATGACTGAAGTGACTTAGCATGCACATATGCAGGGAGGAGAGCTAGGTTTATAAAGCAGGTCATGGGACTTCACTGGGAATGCAAGAGTCGGACACGACTTAGCGACTAGACCACCACCACCAAACATGGACAGGAAGAGGGACCCTAGAGGATGCTCAGTTTTGTGGATCTGGGGTTGACCTTGCCAATTCTGGGAATTTCTCCAGTGTGAATATTTTGTTCCTTCATTCAGAAACAAACAAATTCACAGCATGTTCCAAGAAGCCTGAGGGATAAGGGGAAGATTTGCCCTACTCAGTCATTTTTTCCAAATCCAATGAAGAGATTCCTCCTCCCCTACCTCCCACCCCTAGAGCTTCCATGTGGGAAAAGTACAGGAACTTCTGGTCACCCACACTTAGCAAAAGCCAGCTGTGAGCATCACCCCACACAAACCCCACTATGTGGGCAGAAGAGAACAGAAAAGGAAGCAGAGACTTGGCCAAGAAATAATGTGTGCCTCCCCCACACACAGAAGGTGAGGTCGTGTCAGGGAAGTCTGATCAAGTGCTTTCTCCAGAAGCTGTGGTTCCATCATCTTTCTTAGGACCCCTGCTGTGCTTATCACATGGAGAACATATTTAGAAATTCACCTTGTGTTTTGCAGGGACAACCCTGCTGCTGCACTAGAAACTGCTCACCTGTTTAGGTCTGGGTTGGACCTTTGGTCTGAGGGCAGGTGCTATGCCCTGCTTTTCCTTTTATCATCCTCGCCATCAAACTCAACTGGGACTCAATAAAATTCATTGTTGGCAGACTGACATTTTTCTCAAGGGTCACAGACCCTCCAATGGCCAGTCTGAATTGGACTGTCTAATTCAGACTGTGGGTGCCCAGGCTGAGTTACAGTCTGACTCCTCCGGTCTCTGGGGGCAGACTGCCTCGAGAGTTAATTCAGGCTTGGAGTTGTGAATACGGTTGCCATGCTGCATGCTCTGTTTTTTGGCCATTGTGATAGCATCTGTCTTGATGGAACCATCTGTTTTGCTCTGCAGGGCCCTAGAGCCACAAAGCCCATGTCTCTCCTCTCCTTAGTGACTTCTTGTTGGGGCAGCAGCCATGATGGGGCAGCAGCCATGATGGGACCTCAGTCTTATGAGAATCATTAGGATATTTTTTTAAAATATATTTATTTGGCTGCCTTTTCATACGGTTTGAAATGGTTGGATGGAATCATCACTTCAATGGACATGAGTTTGAGCAAACTCCAGGAGACAGTGAAGGACAGGGAAGTCTGGTATGCTGCAGTTCATGGGGTCACAAAGAGTCAAACACAACTTAGCAACTGAACAACAATTTGGCTGCACTGGGTCTTGGTTGTGGCATTTGAACCCTTGTTTGTTGCGTGTAGGATCTAGTTTCCGGACTAGAGATCAAACTGCACTGGGAGTTTGGAGTCTTAGCCAGTGGAACACCAGAAAAGTCCTAGAAAATCATTAAAATCTTAACATGCTTCCAATGCTATATCTGACTATTACTTTGTTTCACCCTCATCAGATCTTACGTGATGGGCAGGCACATAGAGGAATTCAGAGACATTTCTAATAGCAAACTTCTTCAAACTATATGTGCTCTCTGCCCTCATTATTTCCAACACAACTCAATTCAGGAAATTTTCACAAGGATGTTCACCATTTGTAAAAGTTTCTCCCATGCTTCTGAGTCATTCTCAGCATCCCCACCCCCACCCCATGCACACACACAAAGACACACTGCCAGATGGATTATTCTAGAATCATGTCAGTGATCATGATTAACAAACAGTTGCCACTTCATTCCCACAAAGGTCAAAATGGAAATTCGATTCAGAAATCTGAGTTTTATCACTCTGCACAAAACAATCTGAAGGGAAACAGTTGAATTTTCTTGGTCTTAAATTACTTTTGAAAATGAGCTTAGTTGGTAGCCGGCATTCTGAATTCATTCAATTGCTATTTTTAAAATAGTCTCTTTGTCACTTTAACTAAATTGAACTCTTCTTTTTAAAAAAGAAAGCATATTTTCCAGGAGGACTTATGTTTTCAGAGTTCAGTGAAGATATCATATAACTTTTCCACTCCCTCTGTGAGTTCCAGACATTTCATATTTTTAAGATTTAATGGATGTAACTTATTAATCAAATTGGATATGTTTGATTCCCTGTTTCTTCCTGGTGGTAGAGGCTACTGGTTGCCTTCCAATATCTTTTCTCTCCTTTCCTAAGAACCTAAGTTCATATTGTATTATCTGGAATGCAGATGTGATATACGGAGATTTAGCTGCCATATCAAAACATGAGGAAAAGGGTCACAGGCTTGAGATGGCAGAGTGTGGGTCCTGATAACTTGGAGAAGCTGCTACTCCAATCCTGCTCTATCATATCCAGATTACCTTAGCTTCAGAGAAAAGGAGTTGTCTAGTTTTCTCAAGCCATTCTACTGTTGGACTCTATCATATGCAGGCAGCGCTAATCACAAATGATTCAAAGGATAACTTCAAATATGTTTTCCAGCTTACATATTCTAGAATTCCAATGTATTTCTTCTTATTTTATCCTTGGCTCACCACCACATATCAGAGAAAATTAAGCTCAGAGAGGTTAAGTGTCTTGGCTCAGATGCCACAAGAGCAGAACCTGGGAATTCTCTAACAAGTAGATCTTGCATTTACCAATGCTTCTGGTGATAAGAAGCTTCAAATGTCAGCCCACAAACACATTACCATTCATCCTGATGCCAAATCCCCTAAAGCTTTTGCATCTGGCTTCTTAGAAAAGTCAGCTTTCTAAAAGCTAAATTATCACAGTGTACCATCAAGTAGACTAGCACTCAATGGTCTGCCCATCCATCATTTCTTTCCCTTTAAACTGGTGTGCATCGATTGCCCAGTCTAGAGAACTGTGACAATCAATAACTTTCTTCAGAGAAATAGTGGGTGAGACTAAAGGAATTAGCTTATTTTGTAGTGGAAAGAAACAAGATGTCAATCAAACTCCTTAAACCTGATCTCAAATAAGTGCAGATGCCAATACAAGAAAAATCTAAGTCATAACTGCCTAACGTCACCCTGAAGGGAGAAGACTAGAGTTCACACACTGACTAGCCACGAAGGCGGGGTGGGACACAGAATGCCCCGTCATAGTGAGACCTCCTGTTCCATGGGACACCTCAGAGGATTCTCCACCCAAGGGCTCCACCTCCCCACTGCAACACCTGATGTCACAGCCCATGTTCTGGTTACCACCGCTGATGAACAAATTACCCCAAAACGTAGCAGCATAAGACAACCATGTCTCACAATCTTGTGGCTCAACCGGAAAGTTCTAGCTTGGGATCTCTCATGTGGTTGCCCTCAGATGCTGGCTGGTGCTGCCATCATAGGAAGGCTTGATGGAGCTGAACATTCAAGATGGTGCACGCATGTGGCTGACAGTTAATATCAACTGCCCCCTGGGATTTCTGAAACACCTGCATGTGGCCTGTCTGGCATGAGGGTCTCAGTATACTCAGACTTACATGACAGATGTCTTTCCCAGAGAACCAGAAGGAAACCAGATGACCTTTTGTGAGCCAGCCTCGGAAGTCCTAGGCCACCACTCCCACTGTATTCTCCTGGTTGAAATGGCATCTGGGTTGCATCAGCCCATCCTCAAGGTGAGGGGACTTAGATCCCACTTCTCAATAGGAGGGGACTTCCCTGGTGGTTCAGAAGGTGAAGAATCTGCCTGCAATGGAGAAGACCCAAGTTGGATCCCTGGGCCGGGAAGATGCCCTGGAGAAGAGAATGGCTACCCACTCCAATATTCTTGCCTAGAGAATTCCATGGACAGAGGAGCCTGGAGGGCTACAGTCAACGGGGTCGCAAAGAGTCAGACACGACTGAGTCTGAAACATTTTCAGTTTTCACTTTTCTCAATCAGAGGCGTATCAAAAACTTGCAGTTGTTTCTGGACACCTCTTTGCAGAGCAGAATTCCAGGGAAGGGGAATAAGCAAGTTCCAAAGGAGAGAAACAAGAGAACGGCCTTTGAGAAGGTGTTCAGTTAAACTTGAACGGTTATGTTTCTCACGGTGCTGCGATGTTCCTCAAATTCACTTTTCCTAATTTTCTCCTCAGCTTCATCATGCTGTGCTCTGTCATATCCATTTGCTCTGGTCCCACCTGACCACGCTTTGCTGACCTGTCTCGGTTCCCCAGGCCCTCCAACCCACATCACTCATCTTTCCTCTGTGTAGCACCAGCCGACTACTCAGCTCCAGGTGGGACATCTCTCTCCTTTAGACAGGTCACAATTTTAGTAAAGCCTGACTTCGATGTATCTTCAAAGCAGAAAGGGAAGTAGACCCTGAATGCAAAGAAGAAAGAGTATTAGAAAGCCTTTGTCAAGCTGTCAGAGCCAACACTGCTTTGCCAGGCAGAACACAGGTAGGAACCAGAGGAGCAGCGAAGACATTCCATCCTGCCTGAGATGTCACTCGTTGAAAGGGACAGACAACATGCAGGCAGAAGACAAGGATATCCTGTCATCACCCTGTGAGGCTAGAAGTTACAATCTCCCTGTCAAAGCCATCCCTTCCAGGGTTAGACCTTGGGTTCCGAGTCCCCACCTTGATCATCTCCCTGCCTCCACTTCCAGATTCATCTCCCACCACCTAGCAAGTTCTCCATGCTCTACCAAACTGAATGCTTCAACTGGCCAACTCAAAATCATACACCAGGAAGGAAAGGTGAGAGAAGCTATATTCCCAAAGCAGCTCAAAAGTCCCCTGTGCTAAACAGAATCTTTTAAAAGTCCAAAACAAATAGCTAGTGGGAAGCTGCTGGTGTATAGCATAGGAAGCTCAGCTCGGTGCTCTGTGATGGCCTAGAGGGTGGGATCGGGGGTGGGGGGCGGAGAGTGATATATGTATACATATAGCTGATTCACATTGCTCTATGGCAGAAACTAACACAACGTTGTAAAGCAATTACACCCCAATACAAATTTAGAAATAAACAAACAAAAAGCCCAAGGCTGGGTTCACACAGTATGAAAATAATTCGGCGTGCTCACCCATGTACCTCTCCAATGTGTTGGGTGTGCGCAGGTGGAGATGTGAGAACTCCAGGGAAGGCATGCAAGCTAAGTTAACAGTTTAGCTTTCTTTCAGTTCAGTCATTCAGTCGTGTCCGACTCCTTGCGACCCCATGGACTGCAGCACGCCAGGCTTCCCTGTCCATCACCAACTCCCAGAGTTTGCTCAAACTCATTTACCTTCCTTTAAGCAAACATGATTGAACAAAATCCTTGATGCTCAATATTTAAGTTTATGGCAAATAAAAAAGTATTGCTCTGCAAAGCATGGATGACACCATCAGTGCTCAGCCCAGATTGCTTTGGATCTTTTCACTTTTTCTTCGTGCCTCAAAGAAAAAGCTTTGGACTCTTCCATGTCAAATAGCCAGCACTTGCAGCTCTCATCAGAGGATGTGGGTGGGCTACCCACACGGACAGAGAGTGGGTCTGCCTCAGAGCTCATTCCCACCCCCACACCAGGGTGCTCTCAGCCAAGGACTGGAAAGTGCGGCAGAATGAAAACCCAGCTCCCTGCTTCAAGTTAGGACAAACTCCGAGGTGTACTCACGTTCCAGAGTTCCCCTGTGGAATCAGGCTGGGACTTCACTTGAAATTACACCCTTGTGTAGTTCTTCCTCTTCTCTGCTCTGATTCCCGTTTCCTGACTGATTTCCCCAGGAGCACATCCCCAGTAAATCATGTGCACATGATCCCTTGACTCAGGGCTCCTTTGGGGGCCCTTGAGCTGAGAAACTTTTAAGAAATTAATTGAATCCTTCTTGCCCCACTCTGGCCAGGAAATGTGATCATGCCAAAGATGGATAAGCACTGAGGGGTCAAGGTTCATCATGGGAGAAACAAGGAACCACCATCCAGAGCAGAACATTATGGGTACCACAAGTTGGTAACCAGAATCATGAATCCTAAGGAGAGGATGAATATAAAAATGGGCTCAGAAGAAGGAGCTGCTGACAAGGAGAGTTTTTATGGAGAAGGTAAATCTAATCAGAGCCTTGAAGGAAGAAGAGGGTGGAAGGCATTCCAGTGGAATGAAATAAGGTCTGTTAGTCACAGTTCTCTAAAGAAACAGAATTAACAGGAAATATATATAAGAGGAAGTTTATTACAAGGAATTGGTTCCTGTGATTACGGAAGTTGTGAAGCTCCATGCCCTGCTATCTGCAAGCTGGAGATCCAGGAAAGCCAGAGGTGGTGTAGTTCAAGGCCTGAAATCCAGGGACCCACTGATGGAGACTCTGGTCTGCAGGTCTGAGAACCAGGAATACTGGGAACAGAAGATCAGCGTTCCAGCGCAAGAAGTCAGGCAGAGAACAAATTCATCCTTCCTCCACCTTTCTGTTCCATGCAGACCCTCAGTGGACTCCAGGACGCCCACTGATGTGCGGAGGGCCACGTGCTTTACTCTGTCCATCAATTCAAATACTAAACTCTTCTGGAAATACCGCCATAGACATGCCCAGAATTAATGTCTAACTGGCCATCCCCTGATCCCATCACATTCACAAGTAAAATGAACCATCAAGGAAGGGTGTAAAAGCAAAGACGTAATGATAGGAAAGAAAAGCATCGATCAAGGCTTATTACTCACAAGGCACAGTTCTAAGATTCATGCCTGTATTAACCATTTCAGACTCACTGCAACCCAATGAGAAAGGGTCTGTGATCACCCCCATCTTACAGGGGTGAAAAGGAGACACAAACTGATCAACAACTTGCCCCAAGTCATGCATACGGAGGGAAAGCCTGGGAGGTGGACCCACTGGTAGACCCAGACAGGTCAGTGCCACAGATCAAGTTTTGAGCCACCACTGCCAACTCCTCTGAGCTGAGCAGTCTGCCTGGGAAAGGATCAACAGAGGTTGCCAGAAAGAGATAGTGAGACCAAATCATGAGGTGTCTATATGTCAAATACAGTTGGGACTTCTATACCTCATTCATTCCACAAATATTTACTGAATAACTATTATGTGTTGGCTTGGTGGGAGTATGGCCATACACCAGAAAGACAAGGTCCCTCTTCCCATGGAGTTTACAATCTTATCCACCTAGCTATTAACATCTCCCTCAAAAGGAAACAGAACAGACTGGCGCAGCAAAACAAAATTGGAAGAAAAGTTAAAGTTATTTGGGGGTCATTTCTTTTTAAGTTAACAAGGTTTGTTGGGGGGACAGAATCTCCCACCTTCTAAAGACCTGGAGCAGATCACATTGTGGAGGAATTAGGGCCCTGCTGGATGTTGCAACAAAAATAATTTCTTTTTATTGTTTGGTAAAAAAGAAGTTTATGTTTGACAGACGGTCCGCATTGGCCTGTGGCTTTCCTCCATGCAGTGAGTCAGGGACACAAGCTCCTTCTACTTGCAACCCCCAAGTTCCTTCCAACACCTAAGTTCTTCCCACTGACAGTAAAGGACAGACATCATTAGAGAAGGCATGTGTTTCTTTTTTCTTTAATTTTTATTTTATATCAAAGCAGGGCTTCCCTGGTGGTTCAGACAGTAAAGAATCTGCCTGCAATGCAGGAGACCCACGTTCGATCCCTGGGTCGGGAAGATCCCCTGGAGAAGGGAATGGCAGCCCACTCTAGTATTCCCGCCTGGAGAATCCCATGGACAGAGGAGCCTGGCGGGCTACAGTTCATGGGGTCCAAAAGAGTTGGACTCGACTAAGCAACCAACACTTATACTTTGACATAGCGATTTACAACCTTGTGTTAGATTTAGGTATACAGCAAAGTGAGTCAGTTATACACATGCCTTAGCTATTCTTTTTGAAAATCTTTTCCCATTTAGCTTGTTACAGAATACTGAGCAGAGTTCCCTCTGCTGTGCAGTGAGTTCTTATTGGTTCCTTAAGTGATGTCAGTCAGCTTTTTTCACATTGTGCTAGTCACACTCATCCCAGGGCCACACCCAAACACCCAGATGAGCCACGTGGCTGTTGCTAGAAGTCACGTCCCAGAAATAACTGCACGCTGTGGACGAGGAAACACAAATGTTGGTGGAAAAGCTAGTCTTCTCTGCCCCACACCCTGTCCTTTCCTCTGTCCATAAACTGTCATTGAAATACATTGAAATACACTCAACTCCAGGACCGGTAACTTCAAGGCCACCTTCAGTGTGCAAATGAAGCCGTATTAGGACCATGTTCAGTACTGGAGCAGAGTGACTGGATGCAAATTGAAGGAAGAGGAGTTTATTAACCATAACATTCAATTGCTTTTGTGTGACTGTTCCCCACACCTACAGTCGATAGCGCCATTTCCTCAACATGCTGCCTGACATATTTCTCCAAAGCGCGCAGTAGAGATAGACGCAAATTTCGAAGTTTGGGGGAAACGTCCGATTCACCCACCCACATGTGCTATTTTCCACTCTGCTTTTCAGACTCCCCCAGCTTAAGAATAACTGAGCTCCAGAGCGTCCCTGGCAGTCCAGCGGCTAGGATGTCACCTTCCAGGGCAGGGAGCGCAGGTTCCATTCCTGGGAGAGGAGCTAAGATCCTCCATGCCTTGAGGCCCAAACACCAGATCATAAAACAGAAGCAATATGGTAACACATTCGATAAGGGCTTAAAAAACGGTCCCCACCAGAAAAATCTTAAAAACTAAAAATCTGAGTTCTAGCTGGATACTTGGAGAGCTAAATTCTAAGAATCAAGATGGAGGAGCATTAGGGGAAAGTGCAAGGAGGTCTAATTTTTTTGTTGTTGTAGTTAATTAGTTAAGTTTTGGCTGCTCTGGCTCTTGGTGGCTGCATGCAGGCTACTCTCTAGTGGCAGTGTGCCGGCTTCTCATCGCGGCGGCTTCTCTTGCAGTGCACAGGCTGTAGGCTGTGCATGGGCTCAGCAGTTGTGCTGTAGGGGCTTAGTTGCCCCGTGGCATGTGGGATCAGCCCAGACCAGGGATCGAACTCATGTCCCCCTGCATTAGCAGGCACTGCACCCAACCACTGAACCACCAGGGGACTCCTTGGAGGCCTTACTTTAATATAGGAGGACCCTAGACTGAGACTGCCTGAGGTCCCCCAGCACAGATGCTTTGGAGTAGTTTACAACTTAGATACCCCTCCTTTCTTGCATATGGGAACTGATGATTGTATTTGACGATTCCAGAAACAAAGAGAATCTTCAAAATCATCTATTCCAATGTCTATATTGGATGGATGAAAAAACTGAGTCTCGGAGGAGTTAAATGACTTCCCTGAGAACACACAGTCTCGAGTGACAGAACCCAAGGATGAGCAAACAGTGGGGTGTCACTGGCAGGGGGGTTTGCATTCTGTAAATATCAGTGTCCAAGCTTCCATAGGTCTGCACAGCCTTCTCCCTGTCCTAGCTTATCTCTCCTGCTGCTTCTCCAGGCTGACAGTCTATGACCAACTCTATGACACCAAACTGTCATTCTGCTACATTCTGAAGAATCTGTCAACAGAACTGTAAAGGTTTAACTCAGCTCACACGTCACCTTCCTGTCAATTTCTCTGGCAAGTGAGCCAATAATAGATCTTGGCACTGCCAACTCTATCCCCTACCAGGGTTATTTGGAAGGTCTGAATTCAGACAAATAATCAGCTAGACCGAGTCTCATGTCATTGAAACTCCGAATCATTTGATTTGTGCATATTTAGTCCCATTACGCATTCAGGCTGATTTGGACAGACATGACCATGATGGCCATCCCCCAGAAGACACTCAGGTGTCCTGGTCCTTCTCCAGTAAACCAAAAACGGGAGTACCATGGTATGGGGTCCCTGTTGAAATAACAAGCCGCCCAGTGGAACTTTCACCCCAGTTTCATTATGGCTGCATCTGCAAATCCAAGAGTCAGGCCGGTGGGGAGGAAAACCCGCAGCTGTTTTTCAAGAAATTAATTTCTCTCCCTGCAGTGATCAGTCCTGGTTAAGTGAGAGAATCAAATTATCTAAGTTACTTCTGCTGGGAAGGTCGGCTGCTCTGAATCCTGATGAAAAATAACACAATGGTGCTATTTAATTTAAAACCTCCGTCTGCTTCTCTTATAATTCATAATGATTATACTTCGCATTTATGTAGTATCCAAGGATGGCAAAGAACTTTGATGGCATAAATGATTCATCCTTGGGACCCCACAGAGAAGCAAAGCTGGCCTCTCTATCTCCATACGGACAGCAAAGGGAAGAAGAGCCTGGTAACCCAGATTCCCAACTGACTTTTCAACACGAATCAGCACTCCCTCTCCAGTTATTTAGGACTTGGCATCAATTCTGACCAGACTAATATATTACACAAACGGACATCATGATATCGGGAGCGTAAAAGAGATAAGAAGTTATGGCTTGCAAATGTAAATCAATAAAGACTGTGGGCTTCCAGCCATTTCTTTCTACTAAAAAATGCTTCTATTGCTTCCAGCAGCCTGGCCAGCATATGGTAGCCTTCTACAAGAACGTCTTAAATGTTGATCTAATGGGTTCGTGCATTCCAGAGACAGAATGAACTGTGTAAAAATAACAATGAGCACGTGGCCCGCACTTTATAGTTTACAGAGCACTTTTGCTCTATTCCCTCATTTACACACTCCTGTCTTATATTACCTTCTGTGCTCTGCACTCCTGGCTAAAACCGAAGGGATTGTTCACACCCTTCCGGGCAAAACGCAGGGCTCGACTGCCCTCACCACTCTACACTTGCATTCACACAGCCGCAGAGAAGGTTGGCTTTCCTCCGCTTAGTTACTAAGTCACCAGAGGCAACACAGATTTATGTCAGGACAACCAGGGCACGGGCTGAAGGACAGATGCTGGCTGATGGTCCACCTGAGAAAAAGCCACTTGTGCCCCCACCTCCCACGGCCCAGCCACAACGAATCTCTGGCTTATTCCTCAAACACACTGGTCCTTGTGTCCCTTCTGCCTGGAACGCCTTGATCCTTCCCACCCTGTCTGCCCAAAAAGCTGCTACTCTTGCTGTTAAGTCAAGCTCATAGATTTTCTCTTTCGTGTGACTTGCTTGAATCTCCAAGCAGAAATAATTATTTCCTCCTCCGCGATTCCATGACATTTTATCCATATTTTATCTGATGGCCCTAAGAACACTGTCTTAGAGATAATCATCTATGTGTCTGTCTCTCCCATCAGACTTTGATCTCTTTGAGGTCAAAGGCACAGTTTAACTGTCTCTTTACGCAGCTCAAGAAGCAACAGCTAGAAGCGAACATGGAACAATAGATTGGTTCCAAATTGGGAAAGGAATGCCTCAAGGTTTATATTGTCACCCTGCTTATGCAGAGTAATCATGCAAAATGCCAGGCTGGATGAATTACAAGCTGGAATCAAGATTGCTGAGAGAAATATCAATGACACCACCCTAATGGCAGAAATTAAAGAAGAACTAAAGACTCTCTTGATTAAGGTGAAAGGAGACTGAAAAAAAGCTGGCTTAAAACTGAACCATCAAAAAACTAAGATCATGGCATCCAGTACCATCACTCATGGCAATTAGATGGGGTAACAATGAAAACAGTGACAGACTTTATTTTCTTGGGCTCCAAAATCACTGTGGACAGTGACTGTAGCCATGAAATTAAAAGATGCTTGTTTCTTGGAAGAAAAGCTATGACAAACCTAGACAGAGTATTAAAAAGTAGAAACATCACTTTGCTGACAAATGTCCGTGCAGTCAAAACTATGGTCTTTCCAGTAGTCATGTATGGGTGTGAGAGTTGGACTATAAAAAAGGCTGAGCGCCGAAGAATTGATGCTTTTGAACTGCTGGAGAAGACTCTTGAGAGTCCCTTAGACAGCAAGGCGATCCAACCAGTCCATCGTAAAGGAAATCAGTCCTGAATATCCATTGGAAGGACTGATGCTAAAGCTGAACCTCCAATACTTTGGCCATGTGATATGAAGAGCCGGCTCATTGGAAAAGACCCAATTCATTGGAAAAGACCCTGATGCTGGGAAAGATTGTAAGTCAGGAGAAGGGGGTGAGAGAGGATGAGATGGTTGGATGGCATTACGGACTCAGTGGACACGAGTTTGAGCAAACTTCGGGAGATGGTGAAGGATGTGGAAGCCCACTGTGCTACAGGCCATGGGGTTGCAAAGAGTTGACAGGACTAAGTGACTGAACAACAACAAAAATCTTTAATTTCAAGTCTTTGCATGATAATGCAGTTACTTTTGTTTTTTTTTCTCCACACCCCCCACTAGGCTATGAGGTCTAGGAGCCTTGGAGCCTTGTCTGGTTACCTAGTTATCTCCAGAATCTAGCTTAGCACATGGCACTTTTTTTCCTGACAGACTGCATAGATATATGGAGGGAAGGCAGGATGGATTGATGAGTGGGTGGATGGATAAAGGAGGCATCTCTTGCATCTCCTGATTGGCAGGTGGATTCTTTACCACTGAATCACCTGAGAGGCACCCATGGACACACATGCATCCGACTGCCCCATTCTCATCACAACATCACTTCAACTCTGGGTCTACTTTTGGGGACACTTGCTCCTATTCTCAGAGAAGACAATGGCACCCCACTCCAGTATTCTTGCCTGGAAAATCCCATGGACGGAGGAGCCTGGTAGGCTGCAGTCCATGGGGTCGAGAAGAGTTGGATACGACTGAGCGACTTCACTTTCACTTTTCACTTTCATGCATTGGAGAAGGAAATGGCAGCCCACTCCAGTGTTCTTGCCTGGAGAATCCCAGGGACAGGGGAGCCTGGTGGGCTGCCGTCTATGGGGTCGCAGAGTCGGACACGACTGAAGCAACTTAGCAGCAGCAGCAGCAGCTCCTGTTCTAGGTGAGGAGAGATGACCAGAGGCCTTTCCAGAATGGAGACACCTTGGCACTCAAGGCTCCACGTACACATCCCCTCCAACCTAGGGGGCCCCTTCCACACCCTACTTGACTTCGTGACCCTCAGCCTCTGCTCTTGGAGACCACACTATTTCACCAAGGGAAGAGGTTGAGGTCTGTTGGTTGTTCTGTTTGGATGACAGATGATTAGCAAAGTGGAGAGCAAGGCAGAACCACCATGTGCTGGGCACAGATCTCTTCCACTTTGGTTCCCTTCTTGCCCTCCCTCCCATCCAGCCTCTGTTATCTGCCTTCACAGCAACGGACTGTTACCCTCTCCAGGCGTCAGCCTGATAAGTGACACAAACAGACAGCTGTATCAGCTGCCTCTCCCAGCCCAGCCTGTAACCTCCATGGTGCCCACAAGAGGAAACAAGGATGGAGCATGCTTGCAGCCACGATTCTAATTACCTTAGGTGAGTCGGGACACATTCAGGCTTGCAGGATGGGGCTGTTTCCCTGAGATGAAATGACAGAAGCTAGGCTCTACTTACTCTCCTGTTGCTTACAGCACTTTCTGTACCAGGTGGCAGTCCGCACAGATACCCCAGAGAGGGAGGAAACCCAAGATCTCTGCTCTTGGATGAGCTGGCTCTTGGATGAACCGGCCCAGGTTCTGTGGGACCAAGGCAGGAGCTCTAACCCAAGTCCCTGTATATTGGAGTTTTAAGGATCCCTGAGTGTGTCTCAAACCCCAGGGTATGCAAATTTCCTTAAATGTACCTATAAGCATTTTATCTGGGGGATTCAAAACATTCTTTGGCTTTTCAAAGAAACCCAGTGTCTTTTTTTTCCCCCCAATACAAACATAACTGGCCTGGAGGGCAAAGCATTTATCAAGATTTTTGTTCATTTTCTGCATAGCTTTGGGAAATGTAATTAAATAGCCTCCCCCCACAACCACCACCACACCCCTTACCAAAAAAGGAAAAGAAAAGAGAGGATGTAAAGTGAGGTTGAAATTAGAACAGAACCAACAATCTAGGGACCAGGGCATTACAAGCAAGAAGACCAGGTCTTCTCTACAGAGTCCAGGTAGAAAGAGAGAGAGTCTCATCCACAGTCTTCTCTAAACAGGCAGACCAGAAAGGATTTGCAGCTATATTAGAAAAACTAATTTAGTTCAACCAATTTATCTCTTTCCAGACTTGTTACCTCTTGGTTCAAATTCTAACAATTTTTTCTGTTTTAAACATAACCTAAACCTTTCATTTCTTGCCTGGGCTACTGCAATGTCCTCCTAATTGGCTACCTGTACTTATGCTTTTGGGGCTTCTCCTGTGGCTCAGCAGTAAAGAATACCCCCCTGCAATGCAGGAGATGCAGGAAACACGGGTTCAATCCCTGGGTCAGGAAGATCTCCTGGAAGAGGGCATGACAACACACTCCAGTATTCTTGCCTAGAGAAACCCATGGACAGAGGAGCCTAGCAGGCTATAGTCCATGGGGTCGCAAAGAGTCAGATACAACTGAATCGACTGAGCAGGCACACAGGCATTCATGCTTTTTATTTACTTATTTAACTTCCAAATGTAGAGAAGAGTTGAAAGAACTGGGCAGTGAAAAGCCATGTACCCACTGATGAACTTCATATACCTGTTTCCCACATCCGTGTTCATCTATCCAATCTCTTTTTAACCATCACACTCAATTATTCCTTGTTGGTGCTATTGGTTTGGGTACCTCCCTCTTTCCATTTTATTCTCCATACAGTAACCAGTGATCTTTTGTGGCATGTATTCAATTAAATACTACTCAGCCTTTAAAAAAAAAAAGAAATTTTGCCATTTTCAGCGACATGGATGGACTTGGAGGGCACAATGCTAAGAGAAATGAGAAAGACAAAGAGAAGATTAGGAGGTATAAACCAGACACTTCCCTGGTGGTCCAGTGGTTAAGAATCCACCCTCCAATAACAGGGGAAATGGGTTCGACCCCTGGTCAGGGAACAAAGATCCCACAGGCTGCGTGGTAACTAAGCCCATGAGCCGCAACTAGAGAGCAGGTGCCCCGCAACCACGGTGCCCACATGCTGTAGAGCCGGGGCTCCACAAGAGAAATACACACGCCGCGGTTAGACAAAGCCCACGGGCCACAAGGAAGAGCTTGGGCAGCCAAAGTAAAAGAAAAAGGTCAAAGCCACTGAATATAAAATAAGGTACGAGGCCATACTGTACAATACAGAAATACGTGCTTAGTCGCCCAGTCGTGTCCGACTCTCTGCAACCCCAGGGACTATAGACCACCAGGTTCCTCTGTCCATGGGGATTCTCCAGGCAAGCATACTGGAGTGGGATGCCATTTCCTGCTCCAGGGACGGGAATAGAGCAGATATCTTATAATAACTATAAAGGAAGGATAACCTTTAAAATTTGTGAATCACTCTATTGTATACCTGTAACACATAATACTGTATAGCAATTATATTTCAATTTAAAAATGAAAAGCAAAGAAGTCAGTGATATTTTGGAAGCACAAATCTGATCATATCCCCCAACCTGCACCGCTCCTGTGGCCCAACAAGTCTTCACTTGCCTCAATCAGGGAGGATGCAATGACATAGGCAATTGAATTCAATTGTGTGTACAAGTTACAGAGAAGAGTGCCAAGTGTATTGGTTATGCCACATTAAATTGAAGTGCATAAAACTGGTTAGGAAAAATGTTAAATACACAATGCATACTAATATTACATAAGCCACAGATAAAGAGTCTTTTCAATTAAACCTTCCACTGATTATAAGTTAATGTTTGGGCTTTAATCAGAGTTCCTACATTGCATTACAGACTAAATATGAATATCTTTCCATGGCAGCTAGAATTCCAGATGTTTCAGATTCGATGAGGGAAAAAAATAATAATCTCTGTCTTGCCATTGTTTTAAATATGAATTCAGTTCATCCATGCTGCCAAAACTGTGCTGTATCAGGGCAAAACAAAATATGCGTGTGACTCAAATACCATTATTACATTTAGAACAGCACAGGCAGCTGCCCTGGTGGTTTCAATACAAAGGTCAGGGATTCACGTCTTACAAATGATGCTTTGTCCGCCCTCTGCAGACATTCAGAATGTGATGTGATACAAGTTTCAATTGAAGATATATTAACAGATAAGAGTATCTTGCAGGACTTTGTTGGCATATCATTTTATTGTTATTATTGAGAGAACATAGGGGAAAAAAATTCTTCTGACAGATTAGGTACTGCCGCAAACTGGAAGGAGATCTGAAAAATCACAAATATGCCCAAAGAGTAACTTACAATAATTGTTCGTATAGTTTGTGCGTGCTCAGTCATGTCCGATTCTTTGTGACCCCATGGACTGTAGCCCTCCAGGCTCCTCTTTCCATGGAATTTTCCAGACAAGAATACTGGAGGGTGTTGCCATTTCCCACTCCAAGGGATCTTGCCCCACTAGGGTTCGAACCTGGGTCTCTTATGCCTCCTGCATTAGCAGGTGGATTCTTTACCACTGTGCCACCTGGGAAGCCCATTCTTATAGTTTAAATTTCTTTTAATTACAGAGTTGCCTCCGACTTTATAGAAAATAACAGATAGGTCATTAAACACTGCAAGACACGGTTTCAACATTTGGTAAATAAAACTGATACTTCTCGCCCTTAGTGACTTAAAGAGAATAGAATGAAATAATGTTCAGCCTTTTTGAAATATTGAAAACCCAACAAAAAGTTATTCTTTATTCATTCATTAAACAGTTAAATATTGAGTACCTCCCATTCATTAGCACAGTGCCAGGTCTAGAAACTGTGTCCAAAAATAGGTATGATCAGGACTTCCTTGGAGGTCCAGTGGTTAGGACACTGAGCTGCCACTGCGGGAGGCAAGTGTTCTATCCTGGTTGGGGAACAAAGATCCCACATGTCCTGAGGAGCAGTCAAAACAAACAAATGAACAGGTGTCATCCCTGCTCTTTTGTCACCATTAACCCCACCACAGAGCCACCAAACTTACACAGGACTGGGGAAACAGACTCTTGGAGGCCACAAACAAAACCTTGTGTGCACCAGAACCCAGGAGAACGAAGCAGTGACCCCACAAGAGACTGACCCAGACTTGCCCGTGAGGATCCAGGAGTCTCTGGCAGAGGTGTGGGTCAGGGGTGGCCTGCTGCAGGGTTGGGGGCACTGAGTATAGCAGTGCATGCATGTGACCTTTTGAAGAAGGTCACCTTTATCTTCATTACCTCCACCATAGTTTGACCTCAGGTCAAATAACAGGGAGGGAACACAGCCCCACCCATTAACAGAAAATAGGATTAAAGCTTTACTCAGCATGAGCCCACCCATCAGAACAAGACCCAGTTTCCCCCTCAATCAGGTTCTCCCACCAGGAAGCTTCCTTAAGCCTCTTATCCTTCTCCATCAGAGGGCAGACAGACTGAAAACCACAATCACAGAAAACTAACCAGTCTGATCACCTGGACCACAGCCTTGTCCAACTCAGTGAAACAATGAGCCATGCTGTGTAGGGCCATCCAAGACGGACGGGTCATGGTGGAGAGTTCTGACGAAACGTGATCCACCAGAAATGGAAAACCACTTCAGTATTCTTGCCTTGAGAACCCCATCAACAGCATGAAAAGGCAAAAAGATAGGACACTGAAAAATGAACTCCCCAGGTCAGTAGGTGCCCAATATGCTACTGGAGATCAGTGGAAAAATAACTCCAGAAAGAAATGAAGAGATGAAGCTAAAGCAAAAACAACACCCAGTTGTGGATGAGACTGGTGATAGAAGCAAAGTACAATGCAGTAAAGGGCAATATTGCATAGGAACCTGGAATGTTAGGTCCATGAATCAAGGCAAATTGAAAGTGGTCAAACAGGAGATGGCAAGGGTGAACATCGACATTTTAGGAATCAGTGAACTAAAATGGACTGGAATGGGTGAATTTAGCTCAGATGACCATTATGTCTACTACTGTGGGCAAGAATCCCTTAGAAGAAATGGAGTAGCCATCATAGTCAACAAAAGAGGCTGAAATGCAGTACTTGAATGCAATCTCAAAAACGACAGAATGATCTCTGTTCGTTTCCAAGGCAAACCATTCAGCATCACAGTAATCCAAGTCTATGCCCTGAACAGTAATGCTAAAGAAGCTGAAGTTGAATGGTTCTGTGAAGACCTAAAGACCTTCTAAAACTAACACCCAAAAAGATATCCTCTTCATTATAGGGGACTGGAATGCAAAACTAGGAAGTCAAGAAATACCTGAAGTAACAGGCAAATTTGGCCTTGGAGGACAGAATGAAGCAGAGCAAAGGCTAACAGAGTTTGGGCAAGAGAAACACTGGTCATAGCAAACACCATCTCCCAACAACACAAGAGAAGACTCTACACATGGACATCACCAGATGGTCAAGGCCAAAATCAGATTCATTATATTCTTTGCAGTCAAAGATGGAGAAGCTCTATACAGTCAGCAAAAACAAGACCAGGAGCTGACTGTAGTTCAGATCATGAACTCTTTATTGCCAAATCCAGACTTAAATTGAAGAAAGTAGGGAAAACCACTAGACCATTCAGGTATGACTTAAATCAAATCCCTTATGATTATACAGTGCAAGTAGCAAATAGATTAAAGGGATTAGATCCGATAGAGTGACTGAAGAACTATGGACAGAAGTTCCTGACATTGTACAGGAGGCAGTGATCAAGACCATCCCCAAGAAAAAGAAATGCAAAAAGACAAAATGGTCGTCTGGGGAGGCCTTACAAATAGCTGTGAAAAGAAGAGATGTGAAAGGCAAAGAAGAAAAGGAAAGATATACCCATTTGAATGCAGAGTCCCAAAGAATAGCAAGGAGATATAAGAAAGCCTTCCTCAGTGATCAATGCAAAAAAATAGAGGAAAACAATAGAATGGGAAAGACCAGAGATCTCTTCAAGAAAATTACAGATACCAAGGGAACATTGCATGCAAAAATGGGCACAATAAAGGACCGAAATGGTATGGGCCTAATAGAAGCAGAAGATATTAAGAAGAGTTGGCAAGACTACACAGAAGAACTATACAAAAAAGATCTTCATGACCCAGATAATCACAATGCTGTGATCATTCACCTAGAGCCATCCTGGAATGTGAAGTCAACCGGGCCTTAGGAAGCATCACTATGAACAAAGCTAGTGGAGATGATGGAATTCCAGTTGAGCTATTTCAAATCCTAAAGGGTGATGCTGTTAAAGTGCTGTACTCAATATGTCAGCAAATTTGGAAGACTCAGCAGTGGCCACAGGACTGGAAAAGGTCAGTTTTCACTCCAATCCCAAAGAAAGGCAATGCCAAAGAATGCTCGAACTACCACACAATTGCACTTATCTCACATGCTAGCAAAATAAATCTCAAAATTCTCCAAGCCAGGCTTCAACAGTATGTGAACTGTGAACCTCCAGATGTTCAAGTTGGATTTAGAAAAGGCAGAGGAGCCAGAGATCAAACTGCCGACATCCACTGGATCATCAAAAAAGCAAGAGAGTTCCAGAAAAACATCTACTTCTGCTTTATTGACTATGTCAAAGCTGTGTAGATCACAACAAACTGTGGAAAATTCTTAGATGTGAATACCAGATCACCTGATCTGCCTCCTGAGAAATCTATATGCAGATCAAGAAGCAACAGTTAGAACTGGACATGGAACAACAGACTGGTTCCAAATAGGGAAAGGAATATGTCAAGGCTGTATATTGTCACCCTGCTTATTTTACTTATATGCAGAGTACACCATAAGAAATACTGGACTGGATGAAGCACAAGTTGGAATCAAGATTGCCGGGAGAAATATCAATAACCTCAGCTATGAAGATGACACCACACTTACAGCAGAATGCGAAAAAGAACTAAAGCACCTCTTGATGAAAGTGAAAGAGGAGAGTGAAAAAGTTTGCTTAAAACTCAACATTCAGAAAACTAAGATTATGGTATTGGTACCATCACTTCATGGCAAATAGATGGGGAAACAGTAGAAACAGTGACAGACTTTACTTTTTTGGGCTCCAGAATCACTGCAGACAGTGACTGATGCCATGAAATTAAAAGACCCCTGCTCCTTGGAAGAAAAGCTATGACCAACCTAGACAGCATATTAAAAAGCAGAGACATTACTTTGCCAACAAAGGTCTATATAGTCAAAGCTATGGTTTTTCCAGTAGTCATGTATGGGTGTGAGAGTTGGACTATAAAGAAAGCTGAGTGCTGAAGAATTGATGCTTTTGAACTGGGGTGTTGGAGAAGACTCTAGAGAGTCCCTTGGACTGCAAGGAGATCCAACCAGTCCATCCTAAAGGAAATCAGTCCTGAATATTCATTGGAAGGACTGATGCTGAAGCTGAAACTCCAACACTTTGGCCACCTCATGCAAAGAACTGACCCATTGGAAAAGATCCTGATGCTGGGAAAGATTAAAGGCGGCAGGAGAAGGGGACGACAGAGGATGAGATGGTTGGATGGCATCACCGAGTCAATGGACATGAGTTTGGGAAAACTCCAGGAGTTGGTGATGGACAGGGAAGCCTGGCATGCTGCAGTCCATGGGGTCGCAAAGAGTCGGACACAACTGAGTGACTGAACTGAACTGAACTGAAGTGAATTATTTAAATACACAAGGAGCTGATGAAGGGCCCTCGATATTGTCTGTGTGTTTTTCATTGAATTCCATCAATACAATCCTAAAACATTAGTCTCAGGCCCTCTTTTTTTTAAAAAGAAGAAAAGAAGTATCTTCAATGTAAGTAAGCTTTCATATAATTTATCAGTAGAATGAGACATATTTATGAGTTAAAGAGGGAACTATTAATAATTA
This sequence comes from Muntiacus reevesi, assembly GCF_963930625.1. Lineage (NCBI taxonomy): Eukaryota > Metazoa > Chordata > Mammalia > Artiodactyla > Cervidae > Muntiacus > Muntiacus reevesi. Next base: position 209,701,387 of record NC_089250.1, on the reverse strand, counting down.
TTCCAGGAAAAGGGCATTAAAACTGAGAGGCTCCAAGAAACCAGACCATATGAACAGCCTGGTTATGATAGTGATTTGTATGGTCAAAAAATTTAGGATATCAGGAACATGAAGATACAGATTAATAAGTCAAAAATGTAGCGAAACAGAGCATCTCATTTTGCCAGGGAAAGAGAAACTGGGAAGTGATTTATGTTCTGATGTGGAGAAGATCAAGCATTACACACTGCAAAATAATTTATTTTTCCATTTTTCCACAACTTCAGTATGTAAAGAAAAACCTACATTTCTGGAAAATTTGTGGCAAGAAACAACTGACACAGCTGCAGTTAGATGTGGAATAATAGATTACTATGAGACAGATTGATTTGTGCTGTGCTAAGCTGATCACCACCCTCTTCAGTGTTCTTGCCTGGAGAATCCCAGGGACGGGGAAGCCTGATGGGCTGCCGTCTATGGGGTCGCACAGGGTCAGACACGACTGAAGTGACTTAGCAGCAGCAAGCTGATCACCGACACTATGAACATGAACTTGGGCAAATTCTGGGGATGGTGAAGGACAGGGAGGCCTGGTGTGCTGTAGTCCATGGAGTCGCAAAGAGTCAGACATGACGGGGCAACTGAACAACAAGCTGAAAGAGGACATCCATCCTCGCCTTGGCTGGTAAAAGAAATTTAAAGGCTACCCTTGTATATTAAACAAGGCTAAAATTTGTGATCAATAATTTTTCTTCACAAAAGCCAAAAAGGAGAAAATAATTCTAGACAGGTTCTAAACACTTAAAGCCTACTACCAGTTAACAGAAATACTTTGCAAGCAGGATTTTGAAAATCGCCAGTGAAATAGCCCAAATAATGAAAGGGATTTTTTTTAAAAACTGTGTTTCATCATATTTTTCACTCCTTTTTAAAACCGAGACCAGAAGGGATGTCAGAGAAGATGATGTGCAAAGAAACATAGGTTAACCGGACGTTCCTGGTGGTCCAGTGGTTGAGAATCCGCCTGCCAATGCAGGAGACACAGGTCCAGGAAGATCCCACATGCCGCAGAACAGCTGAGCCCATGCACCACAACCATTGAGCTGTCACTCTAGAGCCTGTCAGCCGCAACTCCTGAAGCCCCTGTGCCAAGAGCCCATGCTCCACAAGAGAAGCCAAGAAAGCCACTGCAGGGATAAGCCTGCACACTGCAACACAAAGTAGCCCCCAGCCGCCACAACTAGAGAGAGCTCACACAGAAACAAAGGCCCAGCAGGGACAAAATAAAAAAATAAATCTGGAAAAAAAAAAAAAGAAACATAGCTTATCAGCTGTTTAACAAATGCATTTGAGACAGTTTGACAAAATGGCAGTTTTCAAAAAGAATCTTTGAAAGATACACCGTACCGAGCTTGCATATCTTTTTTTTTCCATTTATTTTTATTAGTTGGAGGCTAATTACTTTACAATATTGTAGTGGTTTTTGTCATACATTGACATGAGTCAGCCATGGAGTTACATGTATTCCCCATCCCGATCCCCCCTCCCACCTCCCTGTCCACCCGATTCCTCTGGGTCCTCCCAGTGCACCAGGCCCGAGCACTTGTCTCATGCATCCAGCCTGGGCTGGTGATCTGTTTCACCCTAGATAATACACATGTTTCGATGCTGTTCTCTCTAAACATCTTTTATTTACCTAAACATCCCTTTGCATTGAATCAGCATCCATATTTGTAACTGAGAGTCCATGAAGGTTGCCCCCATCTGACCTCACACCTGAAAAACTTTTCTTCCTCCATCAAAACAGCTACAGATTCTTAGAAGTCCACAATATTTTCTAGTGTGGGTTAAAACCTGAGTTCATTCTTACCATGCAAATAATCTATTCAAGTTAATTTCTTACGTCTCAATTTTTATTAAAACGGAAGTGATAACAGCTATTTTGATTAAATGACAAAATGGCCAGGAATAGACTAAACACAGACCCTGACACTCAATAATTCTCCATAAAGATGACAACTTTATCCTTAGTCCCTTCCTCCCTTTTTGCTCTCAGAAATTCAATGGAAGTCATTTGTTGAGAAGTGGATGGACCTAAGAGAGTGTCAGACAGTGTGAAGTCAGAAAAATGTTGTATGCTAACCCATGTATATGGAATCTAGAAAACTGGTTCAGATGAACTTATTTGCAAAGCAGAAACAGAGACACAGATAGATGGATACCACGGTTGGGAGCAATTGGGAGACTGGGATATACATACACTACTGATACTATGGATAAAATAACTTACTAATGAGAACATAGCGTATGGCACAGGGAACCCCGTTTAATGCACTGTGGTGACCTGAAGTCCGAAAGGGAGGGGGCATGTGTATATGTATGGCTGATTCAATTTTCTGTGTGGCAGAAACTAACGCAACATTATCAGGCAACTATACACTAGTAAAAATTAGTCTTAAAAAATTCAATGGACGTCCAGGAGAGGTAAAAATCGTTGTTAATCTTTTGTTTAATCAATGTTTTCTTTTACATATAAGTGCACAAAACATTTATCTAAATGATGTACATTTAGAAAGAAAACACATCACATGCAACCAAAAAGAGATTAATATTTCTAGACGTCCCCCATCCCAAAATAAACCTCTCCCATCTACCCTTTTTATCTGGCTTCTTCCATCCAATATCTGGTGTGTGAGATTAATCCATTTTCTTGATGTGGCAATAGTTCATTTTCATTGTTGGGAGTATTTTTATTATATCAGCATGCCATGATGGATTTGTTCATTCTTCTCTTGATGAAGATTTAGGTTGTTTCCAATTTTGTCTATTTTTAAAATGTTATTTTGGACATTTTTGTCTTTGGGGGCACAGAGTCTACATTTTTGTTGACTATGTACTTAGCAAGGGGATTTTGGGGTCATACAGTTACTGTATTTAACTCTAACAGTTTTGTCAGGGTTTTCTAAAAGAGTTAAATATTTACATTTTCAGTAGCAATGTACCAGAGTTCTAATTCTTTTATTTCCATATTCCCAATACTTGCGGCCATTGCTTTGTTGGGTTTGGAGTTTTTATGTATTTTAAGGTATATGGTAGCACACCATTTGTTTCCACTTGCGTTTTTCTGATGAGCATGTTTTATGTGCCTATTAACCATTTATATACAGGCCATTGTAAGTGCCTGTTTGAGTTTTCTGCCCACTTTTGTTGGGTTTTAATCATATTTGTTGATTTGTAGGAGTTCTTTATATATTCTGGATATGAATCCTTTGTCAGTTAGGGGAACTCTCACTCTGCCACTCCCCTTATCACTCACTCAATGACATCTTCTGGTGAAAAGAAGTTCTTAATTTTTACAATTTATTGTATCTTCTCCCTCATTGCACTTAGTAGATTTTTTGGCTTAAAAAAAAAAATTTGCCTAGCCTACCATACAGATATCCTTCTGTTTTCTTCTAAAAACATTTTTGTTTACCTTTATTGTTTATTTAAAATTCCATTTGGAAATGTTTTGATACAGTGTAAAGTGGAGTCGATTACTATTCTTTTCCATGGAAATAAACAGTTGACCCAGCCCCAGATAAGAAAAACAACTTCCTTTCTACAAAGCATTTTCCTTTTCCATGTATCAGATGGCCACTATGTCCAGGCCTTTTTCTACTCTCTCTTCCTTTGTTCTATTTTGCTTTGAATCAAAAGCACACTGTGCTAATTATAGGGGCTTAGTAATAGCTTTTAGTAGTTGGAATGTGTAAGTCTTTACACTTTATTCTTCTTCAAGATCATCTTGGTTATTCTTGGACTTTTACAACTTCCTATGACTTTTACAAAAGAGCTTTTTAAATTCCACATAATAAGCCTGTTGAGTTTTTTATTATAATTCTATTAAAACTTAGATTAGTTTTAGGAGAACTGATGTCTTTACTGTTATAATGCATTAACATATAATATACCTTAATTTATTTAAAATTTCTCTTTAGTGATAATAGTAATTTTCTAACTTAGCAGTAATGAACTTCTTTTTATAAGATTTTTATCTAGGCATTTAATATTTTTTCACATTAACTAGTATCTTTTAAATTTATTTTCTAGTTGTTGCTCACACAAAGAAATACATTTTTTACATATTGTCCTTTTATCTAGTGATCTTCTTAAATTTACTTATCAATTTTAATAATTTATCTAAATACATTTTTTATTTAAAACCACCTATGTAATCTGTGAATAATGTCATTTCTATTCTTTTTTCAGTCCTTACTTATGTCCTTAAATATGAATTTTTTCTTGCCATATTGCAAAGGCTAACAATCACAGTACAGTATTGAATAAAAGTGGAGATTATGCACATCCTTGTCTCATGCCTGATCTCAGGACAAATTTTTCATAGTTCAACATCAAATATTATATTCATTATAGTTCTTTTTTGGTCATGCCTCTATTTCTTACATGTAAAGAAATTCTAACCTCTATTTCTTTCTTGTTAAGATTTTTTTTCCTTTTTATAGCATGTATAAAGTTGTATCATATATTGAATGTAATTAAATGATTTTTTCTAAGTCTAATTAAATGATTATATTAGTCCATTCTTTGCTCTGTTTATTTGGTAAATTGCATCGATTGATTTTCCAAAGTTAAGCTTACCTTGCATTCCTAAAATAAACCGAACTTCTCATGGTATACTATCCTTTTATATATTGCTGTATTTAATTGGCTAAAAATTTTAAATGTTGCAAATTCTATATTCACAAAAGTGATTACATGGGAATTTTTTCTTCTTTCAGTATCATAAAAATAGTTGAATATGAATTTTCTTTTCTGTTGGTAGCAAGATTATGCTGGCCTCATGATAAATAAGGAAGTGTTCCCACTTTTCCTATTTCCTGGAAAAATTAGTGTAACAATGGTATTGTGTCTTTCTCAAATATTTGCAAGACTTCATCAGTGAAGGCATATAAGTCCGGTGTTTTCTTTATGAAATATTTTAAAAGTATCGATTCTTCATGAAATATTTTTATTTATTTAAGAGTAATAGCTTCTTTATTAGATCTAGGTAGTTTTGATTTTATATTTCCTCTAGTTTCACTTTTTGTAAATTGTGTTTTCCAAAAAGTATCCCTTTCTTCTAAACTGTCAAGTTTATTTATTTTTATTTTTTAACTGAACATTTTATTTTGTTTTGGAGGATAGCCAGTTAACAATGCTGTGATAGGTCTAGGTGGACAGCAAAGGAACTCAGCCACACATACACATGTGTCCATTCTCCCCCAAACTCCCCTCTCATCCAGGCTGCCACATAACACTGATTAGAGTTCCCTGTGCTCTACAATAGAACCCTGTTGCTCAACCATCTTAAATGCAGTGGTGTGCACCTGTCCATCCCAAACTCCATAACCATCCCTTTAGATTGTTAAATTTATTTGCAAGCTGCTCACTTTATCCTCTTGCTAACATTTAACGTCTAAGGGACCTTTTTACTCTTAACACTGGTCGTGTGATATTATTCTTTGATTCAAACAGTCTTTTGGACTTTGGTTGTTTGTTTTTTGAGTTTATACCCATCTGTTCTAGTTATTCTTGGCTGGAAGGGTGGTCTGAGGCAAGCTACTTTATCACAGAAGAACATTAAAGTTGGGCTGGGCTACATTTTATCACTCAATCTTCCGAGGAGATGAACTAGCAGAAAGCAACTCCCAAGGGAAAACACCCAGAATATAACCCCAAAGTCTCCTTGAAACAAAAGACTCCTCACTGTTCTCTCTAAATCCCCGGGGTCTAGAATCTTGTGCACTTTCAAAAAGCGTTTGCTAAATTTACGAAGAGATGAAAGAACAACTGACACGCCAGCCTGAGGGGCCGTGTACGTGCTCCTACACAGCCGCAAGCTTCTCCAACCTACAGAACACCAGCGGTCAACAACAGGCTCAAGTGTTCGTCCCTCATTGTGTCCGACTCTTTGCGACAAAGGTACACAGCCCTGAGTACCAGAGAGCATCCAAAAAGGTCCACTTGGATCTTGCTGTCTCCTTAGTCAAATTTTTTCAATGACATCTCCATGGGCTATTTAAACATATTAATCTGCTTTGCTAGAAATCAAGCCACCCTCTACAGTTTGAGTCAACCCTCCCATTTTCTTGCTTTAACCATAAATCAGTTGATATTCTGATCCATAAACACTCTTTGTTTTTTTAACATGCAATTTCTAATATGTATTTTCATTTTATTTATTCGGCTCTGCCGGGTCTTATCTGCAGCACACAGGATCTTCATTCAATCTTTGTTGCAGCATGTGGGGTCTCTGGGCTTCCTGTGTGCAGCCAGTGAGAAAGAATCCACATGCCAATGCAGGAGATGTAAGAGACACGGGTTTGATCCCTGGGTTGGGAAGATCCCCTAGAGGAGGGCATGGCAACCCACTCCAGTATTCTTGCCTGGAGAATCCCAAGAACAGAGGAGCCTGGTGGGCTACAGTCCATAAGGTTTCACAGAGTCAGACACGACTGAAACAGCTTAGCATGGACATGCATGGGATTTTTAGTTGGGGCATGCAAACATCTAGTTGAGCCATGTGGGATCTAGTTCCCTGACCAGGGATCTAACTTGGACCCCCTCCATTAGGAGCATGGCATCTTAGCTACTGGACCACCAGGGAAGTTCTCATAAACAGTCTTTTGCAGTTTTTCTTTTCTGAGCTTTTCCTTATATGCTCTCCTCTGCCTAGAATAACAATTTCAGTTCTCTCCATGTTCACCTCCCATCTCTTAATGTCTTCCTTTGCTAGTTTGCCTGAAGTCTCCTTTAGATGACAGCACGTCACTCTGGCAGACGACAGCCCTAACTACAGCCCCTGGTCTGTCCTAGTTCCCATTCCTCTCCTCCATCCTGCTGCTGAAATTCCAACGTGCCTGACTGCTCAGCCATCCCAGAGTTAAAAGGATCTGTTTTTCTGTCCAATAACCTCTTCTCTCTCTCCTCAAGTCCAAAAGCACCGCTCTATGCCACATGCTGATTTGTTGACTAAAAAGGAGATGATGCATTTAAAGCATTCACACAGGACTGCTTTCATTTCTAGTCATCATAAATAATAATCACCATTATTGTAATTGTAACAGATCTCAATTCCCCTGCCAAGCTGGACAAATATCTGTTGAATGAGAAAATGATTGGGTGAATAGATGGAGACTAATGAAGATAGTGGATATGTTATTCTCATATTGGAGATCTTAGGATGGAGACTTGTATATGTTTTATTTTAAAATTGAGACATATTTTTAAAAAATAAAATCCCCAAACATTGGAGAGGACTCCTGCTAGGGGCTTCAACTAATTCCTCAATTTGCTAATATCTCTCAATATTTATCAATGGCATACTGTTTTTCCATGAAAAGCACTAATGTATCTATTTAGGTCCATGTTTTCACAAAGTTAACACAGTATTTCTGATTTCATGAGCAGTTCCTGGTACAAGGTAGAGAGTAGTGGGGAACAAAGCAAGAGGAGGTGCCTGTGCTGCTGGTGACCAGAGGTGTGTCTGGCTGGGTGAATTGTACCTGGTCTACTCATGGACATGACATGAAACATAAAAATTCAGGTCTCGAATTCCCATGGTGCCTCATGTTTGCTGAAAAATAATCAAAGTCACAAATGCTACAGTCTTCAAATGACAAGGGTTCTACTAAACTGAAATGTACCTGGCACAATGCATTGCATCTAATGAATGTCCGAAACATTTTAAACTAAGCAGTTGTTCTATTTAGACACTTCTATGAAAGGGACAATTCATTGGTTTATATCTTGATATATATAGATAGATAGACACATATATAAAATTTTAAATATCATATTTATGTGTTTTTAAATGCTAATGGGCCGGATTTATTTTAAAGCCTTCTATTGTACTAGGGTTAGTGATCTGATCATCTTTTTCTTGCATTTACCACCTCACCCTGAAAGAGACAGAAAGGTAACAAAGTGTTGTTAAGTTTATGCGGAAGAGTTTTAGCTACCACAAGAAAACATGCAACATTTATCCAAGTGTCTGTATTTCCATTTCTGACTAGATGAGAATTCATATTTGGCCTCCTCAGATCATGAGCAGCAGCCTTTAGTTAAGAGTTTTGGAACACACAAGCTCTGATGCAGTGAGCTGTGTTAAGCACAGACAACCAGCCAGGGAATTTGGTAAGCTGGGATGGGTTCATGCAAGCCGCCAGCGCTAACTTTTTACAAACTCCTTTCCTGATAATAACAGGGAAGAGTAGACACAGGCTTGAAATTTTGGCAGTAAAATTAGCTTTAACATATGACTCATTTTTTTTCTTTCTAAACATAGAAAGGGGGAGGGAAAAGCAAACTAAAATAATTTAGAGCCTCTCTTAATGGGAAAAGCAGACACTAGTTGGCCAGCATTTCAGTATGCCCCGATTCTGTGTGCCATCTGAGACCCAGGATCTGTTTTCTACTAAAGTATCATGGGGATTTGATAACTGACAGTCCCACTGTCTCCATCAACAAAGACTCTGAGTGAGTCGGGGTGACAAGATCCCTTGTTAGTAGGAAGTAAAATAATGATGGGGCCAGATAAACAAGGATGCCCATCAGTATTCACCCAGTCTCCCGGGGGAAAAACCAGCTTCCCTGTAACTATTTCCTTTTCTGTATTCAAGTCATTCTAATCCAGAAACTTAACAACATAAGCAACATCACCTGGGAAAAAAAAGAGTTTGCATGCTTTGGGTATCTATGTGTTGTTGGAGTCTTAGTTGTTATTACTGGGGTAGAAGGCAAGGCATTGTGGGTTTTGGTTTAGGCTCCAAGGTGTCAGGACTTCCCAGGTGGCTCAGGGGGAAAGAATCCACCTGCCAATGCAGGAGACACAGGAGATGTGGGTTCGATCCCTGGGTCGGGAAGAGCCCCTGGAGGAGGAAATGGCAACCCACTCTAGTATTCCTGCCTGGAAAATCCCATGGAAGAGGAGCCTGGCAGGCCACAATCCATGGGGCCACAAAGAGACAGGTGCGACTGAGCACATGGGCAGCCAAGGTATCATCTGAGCATATTTCTTAATCTCTTTGTGCCTCAGTCTCTCTATCTGTGCAATGGGGGTAGTGACACCTACACTGCAAGTTATGTAAAGATGAAGATTAATAATTATATGAAAGCGTATCTCAGTGCTGACACAAAGATAGTTGAGAAGTAGCAGTTTATAGCCCTACTTAAATTATGTGTATACTACTTGACATGAAAACTCATTCTTGGTTTTAACAATTATATTAGATAACACCAAGAGTTCTAGCTGGAAAGTGAAAAATTCTGGTAAGTGGGTGACCTAGCATCTTATAGCTGGACAATTGCAGCCAATTGCTACCTACTTTGTTGAAGTTCAAGGCATCCTCAGTCACACTGGCTTCCCAAAGTGCGTGCTATATATGGTGCTCAGCATCACTACACCCAAGTTCATTGCAGCTTTATTCACAATAGCCAAGATATGGGTACAAGCTAAGTGTCCATCAATGAATGGATGGATACACAAGATGTGATACCTTCGTAAAACAATGCTATGCAGTCCGGAGGAAAGGAAATCCTGCTATTTGCAACAATATGGGTGAACCTTTAGGACATTACGCTGACTGAAAGAAGTCAGACAGAGAAAAACAAATACTGATTAAAATCCCTTATACGTGGAATCTAAAAAAAGAAAACAGAACTCGAAAAACCTGAGAATGGAATAATGATTACCAAGGGCTGGGATATAAGAGGAGGGGTGATGTTGTTTAAGGGTACATACTCGCAACTGGTAGATAAATAAGTATTGGATACTCAATACATAGTTGAGTAATTATAGGCAACAAAAATGTATTATAAACATTAAACTTGTTTAGAGACTAGATCTTAAATGTTCCCACCACTAGAAGAAATTATAGTTATGTGATGGCACAATAGAAGTGTTAGCTAATGCCATAATAGCAATCACACTGTAATATAAATGTATCAGAGCTACATGTTGTATGGGAACAAAGCTACGGGCTCCCCTGGTGGCTCAGAGGGTAAAAGCGTCTGCCTGCAATGTGGGAGACCCGGGTTCGATCCCTGGGTCGGGAAGATCCCCTGGAGAAGGAAATGGTAACCCCCTCCAGTACTCTTGCCTGGAGAATCCCATGGACAGAGAAGCCTGGTAGGCTACAGTCAGTCCATGTGGTTGCAAAGAATTGGACATGACTGAGCGGCTATGGTCATGTATGGATGTGAGAGTTGGACTGTGAAGAGAGCTGAGAGCCAAAAAATTGATGCTTTTGAACTGTGGTGTTGGAGAAGACTCTTGAGAGTCCCTTGGACTGCAAGGAGATCCAGCTAGTCCATCCTAACGGAGATCAGTCCTGGGTGTTCTTTGGAAGAACTGATGCTGAAGCTGAAACTCCAATACTTTGGCCACCTCATTCGAAGAGTTCACTCATTGGAAAAGACCCTGATGCTGGGAGGGATTGGGGGTAGGAGGAGAAGGGGATGACAGAGGATGAGATGGTTGGATGGCATCACTGACTCGGTGGGCATGAGTTTGAATAAACTCTGGGAGTTGGTGATGGACAGGGAGGCCTGGCATGCTGGGATTCATGGGGTCACAAAGAGTCGGACATGACTGAGTGACTGAACTGAACTGAGTGACTTCACTTTCTTTTTTCACATGTGGTATGAGCTTCCCTGGTGGCTCAGGGGTAAAGAATCCACCTCCCAATGCAGGAGAAGAGGATTCAATCCCTGGGTCAGGAAAATCCCCTGGAGAAGGAAATTGCAACCCACTCCAGTATTCTTGCCTAGGCAATCCCATGGACAGAGGGGCCTGGCTGACTGCAGTCCATGGGGTCATAAAGAGTCAGACATGACTTACCAACTAAACAACAACAGACGTGCTGTACACCTTAAATTTACTCCATATGTCAATTATTTATCAATTTTTAAAAGTACATTAGAATATTAAAAATGTCTCTGATGTTCCAGCTTGACACTGACTGCAGAAATAGGAGCAGACAGTGTCAGGCTTCACCCCTGACCCCCACCCCACCATCCAGGACCTCACAGTGAGCATCCCTGCACCCCGGAGCCAGGAAAAAGGACCTGGGCTGGTCCCATGCTGCTCTGCAGAAACTCCCACTCTTAGCCTTAACTGGGGTTCCTGGTTTTCACCCTGGATACCGAGGTTCAATCCCTAGGCAAGGAACTAAGATCTGTCTTCAGGACCATTCACAGCTATCTCTCTGAGGTCACTGCTAGGAGGAGGGTGGAGACAGCCATCACCCCCTTTTCAATAGATGTTTGCTAGACAGAGCTTTACTGTCTGAGCCACCAGGGAAGCCCCATCTCCCAGGCGGTCCTCAGATGAAATGCATACCGCCCCCAGGGCATTTCCTGGTGGGGGCGGCAGGGCTGGTAGGACCCCCGAGACCATGACCATCTCACAGTCTACGCCTCACTCCTGAGCATGGGTCTCCAAATGCTTTATTTCCTCCCCAAAGCAAGCAAACATGCATTTCCTCCTTTGAAAGACAAAGCCAAAAAGAAAGGATTAGGTTAACAGCAAGAAGACACAATTCATAAGAGTCTTTCCTTGTATATTTCTTGTTCCTTCTACTTAAGACATAGTGACTCATGATCTGTGCATTGATACCCTCTGGTTACAGGAAAGCTCTGTATATTGGAAGGAAATAGACACTTTGATGGATGTCTTCTTATTTTTCTGTCATTCACTTAATAGCATATCTTATTCCAAACCATAATAGCAAGTAGTTTTTAGATTACATCTTGCAGGGGAGAAAGGATGTGAGAGATGGTCTTTCTCTGCATAATCTTTTCTTCAGTACACATGGGAGGAAAGATAGTCACTGACTTACCTACAAGCCCGAGAGGAGGGTGTGTAGGGGGACTAATTTGATTGAAATTTGTTTGAAATTCAAGTGTGGTCATTTCCTATGAAATAAGTTGACCCTGAAAATAAATTCCATCTAGAAATTTAGTTATTTTGTACCAACCTCAAAGATCTTTGATTTTTTTCATCTTGATATTTTTCCACTGTGAAGAGTCCTAAATTCCTTAGAACTTCTAAGTCATAGTGAAATGTCAGTGGCCTTGCCTTCTGGTTTTCTGTCTTCCTGCTCTCATTTCTTGCAGTCATCAGGCATCACGAAGTGGAGCAGGGGCAGGGTGCCAGACGTGGGAGGGTGAGCCAGGCCGGGCTCTTCACTCAAATAGCTGCACACAGTCAGGAGGGTGGGTCATGCAAACAGAGTTAACAGCCAGTGCAAAGATAGTATCTCATTTTAGTGTCACATTTTCTGTTTGCCATTACATAGGTCCTATGGAGGCCTTCACTGATTCTAGGAAAACAGCAGGAAGAGGGCAGGATGCTAATATCCTGAAACAAATCTGGTTGATTCACACCCTAAAAGGAGGTTCCCTCAGGTCTTGATCGACACTGTTTCCAAGGGCCTCAGGGAGACCCTGCTGGGCAGCGTCTGGCACCAGGCTTAGAATGCTTGACATCCAAGGAAAGGTGTTCCAGGGTTTCCCCTTCATCCCACTGGTTTTGGGCAGACAGAGTTTTGTTCGTTTTTTTTTTTTTTTTTCCTTTACATTCCATCAGCAGAGGGAAGAGATGGGAATAATCATGTCAAGAATAAATGATTTCCCAATCACTGCTTCCTTCTTGAGCTGGATCAAAATTTGGACTACCATTTAAAATAAAGAGAGAATGGACTTAGAGACTGTCATGCTGAGTGAAGTTAAGATAGAGGAGAAATATCATATGACAGCCCTTACATGTGAAATCTAGAAAGAAATGATACAAATGAAATTATTTACAAAACAGGAACAGACTCATAGACTTAGAGAACAAACTTATGGCTGCCAGCGGGAAGGATGGTGGGGGCAGGGGTAGTTAAGAAGTTGGGATGGGCAGGTACACATGGCTATATTTAAAACAGATAACCACCAAGGTCCTACTGTATTGCATAGGGAACTCTTCTCAGTGTTACGCAGCAGCCTGGCTGGGAGGGGAGTTCGGGGGAGAATGGATACATGTATGTGGATGACTGAGTCGCCCTGTTGTGCACCTGAAACTATCACAACGTGGTTAATTGGCTATACTCCAATATAAAATAAAAGGTGTGTTTTAAAAAGTCAAATTTCCAGCGTGGTAGCCAAAGACCCAGATAGGTAGCATCTGGATGTAGAATCTAACCATCATCAGTTTTAGCTGGTTACAATTAAGAAGCAATTAATTATATACACTCTTTAATCTAAATTACAAGGTTACTTGGAGTTATAACAAATAAGCTTTGAACCTCAGTCTTCATACAAATCAGAGATTCTTACCTCCCTCTTGCCAGGAGTTGTGTTTAAACACCCCTGCCCTCTCTGAGCCTACAATGATGCCCTCCTCACCACCCCTTCAGTAACAAGCTCTCAAGGCTACCCTTTCAAAGGGCAATCTGTCACCAACCACAGAGGGACACAGCCCTGGACTAAAGGATACTGTTAAATATGATTTTGATTTAGTGGCTCTGATTTTATCTTTTGTACTGTGTAAAGAAAAAAAAAAGACAGTAATGTTTTATCAGCAGCTACATGGTAAGCATATTGTACACTTCAATTAGATTCCCTTTATCTGGTACATCCTGCCTTAAATGAACTGCTGCCTCCTGTTTCTCCCGTCCCCAGGCAGGCACACGCAGCCCATGTTGAGGGTTCTAAGATGCTTTATTAAACGGAAAATTAATATAATGTTATTGTGTCAGCTGGCAGCTTCTTCAGAGTGGAAAGACTTTGCAGTATTTTACTATCAGAACCAAATTCCAGCTTCTAGGAACTGGCAACCTAGAGACTTTTAATATCCATGCTTCCCCAGGAGAAAATTGCCTAAGCCCCCACGTGAAGCTCTGGCTACAGCCACATGGAGCCAAAACAACAAGTGATTATATGAACTGAGCCAAACACCTGGCTCTTTCCTGAGCAAGAATAAAACTCGCCTTTATATGGTGTATAAACTGGTGGGATTTCAGGGATTTGTATAGATTTCATTTGCTTACTCAATAAATGTTTAAATGAATGCCTTCTAGGCCTGGCACTGTAGGTCCTGGAGATGGGGGAATAAGCCATGCTCTGGACTTCAAGGAACTCACCATGTAGTAAGGAGAAAAACAGGAAACAACAAAATTATAATACCAGCTGTGGAGGCTGTCGCCATTATCATTTATCAATACTCAATCCTTTCTCCCACTTTTCTAATGAACAGATGCCATTTGCGTTTGGGTTGGTGATGTCCCCAACTCTATACTCACTTTTATCAGTTTCTTTTGTAGCTAGGAGTACACTAGTAACATAATTCTGGACAATGAAATATAAGCAGATGTTTAATGGGATATTCTGGGGTAGCTTTTGCTCACTTGAATAAAGAGGACAGATATGACCAGTGCTGCAATAACTTTTACCTTTTGCATTGAGCATAGGTGTGATGCCTGGTGCAGTGGCAGTCATCTTGCAACCATGAGGTGACAAGGAGCACTAAGCATTGAAAAATATAAGGACAGAAAATCCCTGACTTCCTGCTGACAATACTGAGATCCTGAGTCAATGCCAGATACCATCAAAACTCTGGATGTTTTGTTAAATAAGAAATAAAAACCAGGAGTGGGATTGCTGGGTCATATGGCAGCTCTATTTCCAATTTTTTAAGGAATCTCCACATTGTTCTCCATAGTGGCTGTACTAGTTTGCATTCCCACCAACAGTGTAAGAGGGTTCCCTTTTCTCCACACCCTCTCCAGCATTTATTGCTTGTAGACTTTTGGATAGCAGCCATTCTTACTGGCGTGTAATAGAACAGACTTTTGGTCTCTATGAGAGAAGGCGAGGGTGGAATGATCTGAGAGAACAGCATCAAAACATGTATATTATCAAGTGTGAAACAGATCACCAGTCCAGGTTGGATACATGAGACAAGTGCTCGGGGCTGGTGCACTGGGATGATCCAGAGGGATTGAATGGGGAGGGAGGTGGGAGGGGGTTCAGGATGGGGAACACATGTAAATCCATGGCTGATTCATGTCAATGTATGGCAAAAACCACCACAATATTGTAAAGTAATTAGCCTCCAACCAATAAAAATAATTGGGGAAAATAAATAAATAAATAAATAAAATTTTTAATGGAAAAAAAAAAAGAAATAAAAACCAAACACACACTTTTTAAACTTAAGCCATTTTTCATCTGGTTTTCTGTTAATGTATAGCTATATTCCTAATAGTGACTGGAATAAAAGGAAAAGTGTATACAGATTACAGAAGAAGGTGTGAGTAACTGTTATTGAAATGGGAAAGGTCAAGAAAGGTCAAGAAAGGTCAAACTTCCTCCCAGGGAAGATATATTTCCATGGAATGACATTCAGATCAGCTTCAGTGGAAGCACAAAAGTTCTCCTGGCGGAGGGGTGTCAAGTGGAGAAATGCAGACTAGACTGAGGGACCAACACATGCAAGGGTTGGGTAGCATGAAAAAGCAAGCGTCCTGGGGAGCCAGCATGGTTCAACATGAAGGAAGCACGAAGCACAAAGGAAGGAAGCATGGGTTTGGGGAAGGGAAAGTGATGGTATGTGAAGATGGAGACCTTAAGTAGACACTAGATTATAAGGGGTTTTGAAAGCAGATCAGGAACTCAAGAAAGGTTTTAAGCAGGTGAGTGATATGAGTTTGAAAGATCACTTGCTTCCACAGAAACATGCAAGAGAGAAAAGGGAAGGGACAGAGAAGATAGCTCAAGGACAATCAGCTTGAATGCACATTTATAATTATCCGGAACCCTTTAAACCCTGGTGCCAGTTAAGTAGTTTTTATCGTATGTGGGAGATACATATCTTATTTCAAGCCTGGCACATAAACCATATTATTTTATCTTTTTTTAACCCAGTGGGCTCAGGGTTGTGTCTCAACTTTGGAGATGAGATGACTAGATGTTGGGAGCTTGAGTAATCGCCCAAGTTCCCACAACTACAGATAGGAGGCCTGGTTCCTAAGACCACATGGGTCTGGTGCACCACCCCACCTTGACACCCCCCACTCCCACAGGACGAAGGACTTTGCCCCCAGCTGGGTTGGGGGTTACAGGGGTGCTCTGGACGCTAACACAGGGACCCAGAGACCACAGACAGGGTGACCAGGAAATTACTCTCCCAACCCAAAGAAACATCTGTCTAGAGGCAGGACACAGCTAGACTGATCTTGTCAACATGGCACAGGCATGTGTAGACAGGTTCTGCCAAAAATAGGTCCCTCTTGATAAGAATCCCTTCAATCTGTGGGAACCAGAATCATTGTCTTCAAGCCTGTCCAAGATAGATCAACTAGAGACATTTTTTAATGATACTACTAATAATAAACCCTTTAAAAGTAACTTGCCCCAGATGCCAGGCACTGTTCTAAGTGCCTTACATGCATTGGCTCATTTAATCAATGACAACATCACAGGGGAAAACCTCCCAAGCAGAGTTTATGTTGCACATTAAACCACTAAGAGCATGCCAATATAGATATGGTACCCACTGAGGGGCAGGAACTAGGGAAAGGGCTGTCCCCACCTGCTCCTTGCTGCTTAAAACCTCTGCAACAGGAGCCGAAATGTGTATTCCTCTGGAGAAAGGAACACAGCGGTGGAGACAGGCTGAAGGGAAGCAGGAGGAAAGGAAAACAGCCGGCATTTATCAGGACATATTATACGGCTGAGCCAGAGCTGGGTCCTTTGAAAGCCTGTGCAAAATTGACTGCACAGTAACCACCCCTGAGCTAATGCTATCAAGAGGGCTGTTTAATGGCGTTACCCAGGAAGAATCATGGCAGTTTTGTTCCTGCCCAGCGAGGAAATCCATTTTCACTTAGGACATCAACCAGGAAGTTCCACCGCCAGCCAAGTGGAATAAAGCATGGATCCTAAGGCCCCATGTGGGCAGCACACAGGTGATAATTCTGATTGCGCACATTTTTCTGAGTACATATACACGCCAGGCACGGCCAGGAGCACTGTATGTTTGTTATCTCATTTGATCCATAATGAGGTGAGAATGCCACCTCCAGTTTATTGATGAGGAGAGGGAGGCACAGGGGGTTTCTGTAACCTGACCAAGTTCATCCAGCAGCTGAGTCATGGGTTAGGGAAGGGCCATGAAATACAAAATAGAGAGTGGTCAGATCAATGTGAAGACAGAGCTAATAAACTGGAGGGTTCATTCTTGGAATGGCTAATGGGGGTCATATCAAATCGCTGGATGGCCAATATGGCTCTAAGTAAGTAAGTGTTAGTTGCTCGGTTGAGTCCGGCTCTTGTGACCCCATGGATTATATAGCCTGCCAGGCTCCTCTGTCCATGGGATTCTCCAGGCAAGAATACTGGAGTGGGTTGCCATTTCCTCCTCCAGGGGAGCTTCTCACCCCAGGGACTGAACCCAGGTCTCCTGCATTGCAGGCAGATTCTCTACCATCTGAGTCACCAAGGAAGCCCCCGATATGGCACTGGCTCCAGTCAATCAGACCGGATGCTGGCTGTGGGCATCCGCTGGAGTTGGTAGGTGTTGAATGGCTGAATGTGTGCCCAGGTGATGAGCAGACAGCCAGCATTAAGTCAAGTATCTTAGAAGGAAACCAGCTCTCCACAACAGAGCACAATAAAGATTACTTCTTGGAGCAAACTTTGAACAAGCATTCAGATGAAGACTGAACATCTTTATCAGGCTTTATTTCATGGCACTCATTAATTCCTTCACTCATTCAGCAAGCATTTGTTGAGTACCCACTGTATACCAAGCACGGCTGTAAACGCCTAGAATACAACTTCGAATAAGAAGAGACAAAAATTCCTGCCCTTGTGGAGTTCATGTCCTAGTAAAGAGAGAGAGAGATTAACTAAGAAAAAGTAATAACTAGGTAAACTATACTGGAAGATGATATGTGCTATACAAAATAAAATAGGAACAGGTAGATTGGAAGGCAGGCTGGGTAGACAGGCTGGGATGAGGGTTAGGGCCCCAGTGAAATGCTAACATTTGAGCAACACTTAAGGTAAAGAGCTAGCAGGTAGCTAGAGGAGCTTCCAGGTTTCGCTGGTGGCTCTGTGGTAAAGAATCCCCCTGCCAGTGCAGGAGATGCAAGTTCAATCCCTGGTCTGAGAAAATCTTCTGTAGAAGGAAAGGGCAACACACTCGAGTATTCTTGCCTGAAGAACCCCATGGACAGAGGAGCCTGGTGGGCTGCAGTCCATGGGGTCGCAAAGAGTCAGACCCAACTGAGCAACTGAACAGTAACAACAGAAGAGCCTCTGATCAGGTGTTTGAAACAGCTAGTTCACAGGCCCTAAGGGACAGCAGTGTTTGGGCTTCACTGGAAAAGAGAAGAGAACCCAGCAACACCAGTGAGGTAGGAATCAAAGCCAAGGAGCAGAGCATCCCGGAATCTAGGGAATGGGGCTCACATCCCAGCTCTGCCAGGTTCTGTGTAAGTTCACCATTCTGAGTCTCACTTTCCTCATCTGTGAAATGGGAATGATAACTTGCAGCTGCCTGAAAGGTTCTCCTGAGGATGAAATGTGACAATATGCTTAAAGAGCTAGGCAAGCTCGTGTGGGGCAGGTAGGGAGCCCTCAGCGATATCAGCTACACAGTGGCCTCTCCCCTCAGCACCCAACTCCAGAGCAGCACTTCCGCGGTCACTTGTCTTGCCCACTTTCCTGAGGGGCAGGGACTGTGTCTGCAGACCCTCAATCAGGATGTGGCAAAGGGCAAGCCCAGGGTGTAGGAGGGAATAGGGCACTGAAGACGATCCAGCAGGGAAGTTGTAGATAAAATTGTAACTCCGGCACTTAATAATGCAAGTTATTGGGCTTCCCTGGTGGCTCAGTGGTGAAGAATCAGCCTGCCCAGGCAGGAAACATGGGTTCAACCCCTGGTCCAGGAAGATCCCACATGCCACGGAGCGACTAAGCCCATGCACCACAACTATCGGGCCTGCACTTTAGGACCTGGACACGGGCCACAGCTGCTGGGGCCTGAATGCTCTGGAGCCCGTGCTCTGCAGCAAGGGACGCCACTGCAAGGAGAGGCCCGCGCACAGCAGCTAGAGCTAGTCTCTGCTCACTGCAACTAGCCAGAAGCCCGCCAGCCGTGGGGACCCAGCGCAGCCAAAAATAAACAAGTAAAATTTGAAAGAAAATAAGGCAAGTTATTGGCTGTTGCACTGAGCAATATAAACACTCTCTAAAGATGAGAGTCCGGTCACGTACTCCAGACCTCAGGCTCTAGAGGCAGGTGACATGTGGCCACGGATGTGAAGGAAC
Source organism: Muntiacus reevesi (assembly GCF_963930625.1). NCBI lineage: Eukaryota > Metazoa > Chordata > Mammalia > Artiodactyla > Cervidae > Muntiacus > Muntiacus reevesi. Next base: position 209,682,046 of record NC_089250.1, on the reverse strand, counting down.
CACCAGAAACAGACGCTGACCGGAAGGGCGCCAGGCTTGGCCTGGGGGGCCCAATACGGTTCTTGGACAGAGGTGTGATTTGTCCAGGGCTAAGGTCACTGTCCTCCATGAATCAGGGAAATTCAGAGCCTCCCACTGGAAAACGCTGCCTTTTCCTCCGCCATGTGCCGCCCACACCTCAATGCCAATGTCTGCCCAGCGCGACTTCCCACGGTGTCACATCACTGCACAGAGATGCGCCCTGGTGAGCTGGAATTTAGCTCGTTCATGGGATTTCTCTATTTCTGGTGACAAGAGCAGGCACCTCCCCTCCCCCACCCCACCCCCTGCCCTGGAAGCCTGAATCTGTGCTTTTCATGTATCTCTGTCCTCCAATAGCCCGGGGACAGCTGGGCTTGTGTGCTAGGTGAAGGACAGAACAGGAAGAGGAGTGAAGGAAAGTCTATAGTCAGTGGGAGGCTGGCCCCCACGCCCACAATGGGGACACGGCTGTGCATAGGCTTCCGGGGCATCACGCTTGGGCGGAAGGCACCTCAGGAGCTGCTAATAATTCCCAAGCCTCTCCTACAGCCGATTTTACTCCAACTCCTTGATTTAATTATACTCCCGCGTACAATAGGACACTTGCATTCTCCTAGATGCGATGAATATTGAGTTGATAGACTGTAATTTCCTCCACCAACCACACTCCCATTTTTTGCATATTGATGCCACATTTAGTTTGTTATTTTCTAATTTTCCATCTTCCTGGTCCTGTGCTCAACCACCTTCTCCCCATAATAATTTCTATCACCTTTTCCCCATAATAATTTGGATCAGGAGAAGCATACATCCCACCCTTCCTCTCTCCTCCGATCCCACCCAAAAGGGGAGCAGCATACACTTTGAGCAATCTGAGCCTCCCTGCCACAGGAGCGGAGAGAGGGCTCTGGGCTCTAATTGGAGGACACATGGCCATAAATGATCAAGAAGAGATGATAAAGAATGGAGCTACAGCGATGGGAGGTGATATCTCATTGTAGTTTTGATTTTCCTATCCCATTAGAATGGTCATCATCAAAAAATTCACAAACAAAAAAGGCTGGAGAGAGTGTGGAGAGGAGGGAGCCCTCCTACACCATTGGTGAGAATGTAAATTGGTGATGCCACCATGGAAAACAGTATGGAGAGTCCTTACGAAACTAAACATAGAGCTACCATGTTCAGTTCAGTTCAGTTGCACAGTCGTGTCCGACTCTTTGCTACCCCATGAATCGCAGCATGCCAGGCCACCCTGTCCATCACCAACTCCCGGATTTACTTCAATGTCCATTGAGTCGGTGATGCCATCCAGCCATCTCATCCTCTGTCGTCCCCTTCTCCTCCTGCCCCCAATCCCTCCCAGCATCAGGGTCTTTTCCAATGGGTCAACTCTTCACATAAGGTGGCCAAAGTATTGGAGTTTCAGCTTCAGCATCAGTCCTTCCAATGAACACCCAGGACTGATCTCCTTTAGGATGGGCTGGTTGGATCTCCTTGCAGTCCAAGGGACTCTCAAGAGTTACAATACAATCCTGCAGTTCCACTCCTGGGCATATACCTGGAGAAAAACATGGTCCAAAAGGATACATGTACTGCAGTGTTCATTGCAACACTGTTTACAATAGCCAAAACATGGAAGCAACATAAATGTCCATCGACAGAAGAATGGATAAAGATGATATGTATGTACATATAATGGAATACTACTTAGCCATTAAAAAGAATGAAATAATTCCATTTGCAGCAACATGGACAGAAGTAGAAATGGTCACAATGAGTGAAGTAAGTCAGACAGAGAAACAGAAATATCGTATGATATCACTTATGTGCCGAAACTTTAAAAAAAAATCCTACAAATGAACTTATTTCCAATACAGAAATATACTCACAGACTTAGAGAACAAAGTTATGGTTACCAGGGAAAAAGGTTGGAGGGAGGAATAGTCAGGGAATTTGGAATTGACATGTACACACAGCTATATTTAAAATAGATAATCAACAAGGACCTCTTGTATAGCACAGGGTATTCTGCTTAACATCCTGTAACAACCTAACTGGGGAAAGAATTTGAAAAAGAATAGATACATATACATGTGTAACCAAATCACTTTGACAACTATGACAAATAGAACAGAGACATGTACATTTATAACTGACTCCCTTTCAAACTAAGACAACATTGTTAATCAACTACACACATGCATCCTTAGTTGCTTCAGTCATGTCCGACCCTCTGCGACCCCATGGACTGTAGCCCGCCAGCCTCCTCTGTCCATGGGATTCTCCAGGCAAGAATACTGGAGTGGGTCGCCATGCCCTCCTCCAGGGGATCTTCCCACCCCAGGAATGGAACCCATGTCTCCTGCATCTCCTGCATTGCAGGTGGATTCTTTACCCACTGAGATATGTGGGAAGCCCATAATCAACTATACTCCAATATAAAATAAAAAGGTAAACAGAAAAGAACAGAGCTGTGGGTGAGCTTCTGAGGGTGCATGAGGGGGCTAGAGACATCCTTGCTGACACAGGAGTCAGGCTTCCTCAGGACAGCCTCCTGTCAGAAGGTTTGTGGTATCTTTAAGGGAGGCAGAGAACAGTAACATCTCTCCAGGGAGGGAACAGGAATAAAAGTCAGGAGCTGGCTGGGGTGTCCAGAATGGGATGACCTCAAAGCCAGAAGCACTTGTTCTGGCGCCCTGGGGCCCACCTTCACTCTAAAGACAGATTGGCCAACCAACCAGCAGAATTCTTGTTACTGGATAGGGTGACTTCTTTCACCAGCTCTGACAAGTTCTTACTCACTGACTCCCCTTCTGTAGACTGGATGCAAATACGATTTGTCTATTACTAGAGTCTTTGTTTAGACAAACTGAGAGTGATGATTTAGGTTGAGGTTCACTTTCCTTTACACGCTCATCCTGAGCACACTCCAGTTAGACTGAAAGATGTGCCAGGCTCATGGGATTGTCTGATGGTCCCCAAATCTCCTTAGCAACACATTTATAAAGGCTCTTAGAATAGACTGCGTCTGCAGCTGACTAATTCCATCCATTACGTGTTGCTTTTTACTGGTTCCATTTGGAAGAAGATCTTTCCCTCTGTGAGCCTCAATTATCTCCCTGATAGAATGGGGGTCGTTATTTAGAATGATGATGATAGCTTACCTCTCACATCGGATTGCTGTGAAGATAATCAAAGGAATGTATGTAAAAATGTAAACTGTCAAGTGCCTAACTGAAGCAGATGTGTCTAACAGTCTACATGATAAAACGGAGCAAGCTCTGGACTCGGAGTTAGATTTTATGCAATTTCAGAGGCTGAATACATCACTTAACATTTCAGGGGGACACTTTCCCACCTGTGAAATGCAAGCCATAACCCTGGACCTTCCCCCTCACAGGACTAGTATGGAACCCACGTGAGTATTCCGGAAAGTCATCTGTAAACTGTAATGTGGTGTGCAGGCATACGGGACAGCCAAACTCATCGAGGAAGTTTCTGCCATGGAGAAATGAGATGGCAAATCCCTTTGCAAAGCAAATAATCCCCTGCTCACACATGCCGCAAGTCCAAAACACACTTAGGTTTCCATTTTAAACCAGCTCAAATGAATTTGCCAAATGGTCCATACCAATGTGAACTTTACTCAGCGGCTGTTTGACGAATGAATGAATGAGTGAGTGAGTGAATGAATAACTGGACGATGCCAGGTATAATGAAGAGATAGATGGTTTTCTTATGGCTCCAGCTTCATGTGATGTTTTTAAATTCCTCTGTATAATTAGTTTCGTGAATCACCAGGCAGCATAAATCTTTATTGGTACTAAGAGAATCTGAATTACTGAAAAATCATCTCTTCCTACAAAGTTTTATTAGAAGTGTGACACATGTTATATGGTGTTTCTGTTAATTGAGTACTGAGTGAGGGAAATACACAGATGCGGAGAACTCACCAGGTGAGCAGGCAAGACCTGGCTTCTGCACCTGGCCTCATCGCTGTCCTGGGTCTCTGTCCCCACCCAGCGTCCTGAGCTCTGCCGGCCGTAAGGAAGACCCTGCCAGCTTCTCTTATGATCAAGCTGCTATCTCTTTTCTCCACCCACTGTAAGCCCCACCCTTCAATGTCTGCAGTCCGTTCTCACCCCATTCAAAGCCACACGGCAGCATCGTTAAGTCAGTAATGCTGCATGAAGAGAGACACATGTCAGTGCCCTCAGACGTCACGCACTGGGGTACCACACGGTTCACCCCACGTGATCTATTGCTCTGACATAAACCCATCTTTACTATATTGACAGTGTGTAACTTCAGTTTGTTAACTGATTAAGCTGTACGTCTTACATGAAAATGTATAAAGGGGGGAATATGGTGGTGTGAATGAGCTCTCTTGGACCTCTGAAGATGTAGTTTCCAAATTTGAACTGATTAAATGGCATCTGTATACCAAAAAAAAAAAAAAAAACACACACACAGTAGATGGCTCCTGCTTATTCTGCCAGCAATAAAGGAAGCCACAGCTGTCTGATTTCCTGGGTGTCTGGCATTGTGCTTGTCTTCCCTTACGATCCTCTTTCTGGTCCCCCTTTACATCCCACAAGAACATCCCCTCCTGCTCAGTCCCCTGCTCAGCCCGACACCCTGTGTGTGACAGGGTGCTGTTCTCAAGTGCATTTTCTGGCCCTTCCCTAACACTGTTCAAAAAAGTAATGGACTGGAGATTCGTGTCCAGTCCTCAAAGAACTTCCCTTAAAAAGCTGCAGTAGGAGAAAGCCTCATTCAATGGTGAAAATGATGACTAGCTTGGATGATGACCAATTCAGATAATTGGCCATAGACCTCTAATCTTGCTGGCATCCCTCTGTCACTCAGCAGGGAACCGGCCGATCATTCCATCAATACATTTATTTTGTCAGCTGTCTCTGTGTGGCGCCCACACGTCTCAGCTGGGTAACTTAGGCTGAGAAGTGGAAACCTGCCAATATCAGAATCATTTCATCCCTATCACGTGCCTTTCTTGTCATATGGATTTTCAATGCATTTCTGCCTGGCTTGGCAATTCTAAGCCAGGACCTTGCTTTTAGCTGCTGGGTCCCTTTAATTATTACTACCAATTCCAACCAGCTTGAGTCAGTATGTTTCCAAAGTGCATTAACTCAGTAAGTTCCACCCACAAGATTTCTATTTATTCTGTCCCACATCCCCTTTTACACACACACACACACACACACACACACACACACACACACACACACTTATCCAGTATCACTTTGAATTTGAACTGGTTATTTCTTCTTAGCAGAGACTACATTTATGTACAATATACAAATTGATTTTCATGATTTTTCATGCACAATTTTTCCTAAGAGTAATTTTACTCCTGTCAGAAGGAAAGTACTAGATTCTTCACAATGTTAAATAACTAAACTATTGCCTGTTCAGTCCTGAAAAATGAAAGTGTTAGTCACTCAGTTGTGTCTAACTCTTTGCGACCCTATGGGCTATAGCTGGCCAGGCTCCTCTGTCCATGGGATTCTCCAAGCAAGAACACTGGTGTGGGTTGCCATTTCCTCCTCCAGAGGACCTTCCTGACCCAGGGGCTGAATCCAGGTCTTCTGAAGATTCTTTACCATCTGAGCCACCAGGGAAGCCCAAATACTGAGTCCTTCCTAAACCGGGTACCATTAAGTTCAGAGTTATATTTTGAGAGGTGAAGTTAAAAAAAAAAAAGCCAAAAAATAGTTCTCAGAGAAAAACTACCTATTATTTCCTTAAAACCCGAGCTGACTCATGGGAAATTCCCTGATGCTGGGAAAGATTGAAGACAAGAGGAGAAGAGGGCAACAGAGGATGAGATGGTTGGATGGCATCACTGACTCAATGGACATCAGTTAGATCAAACTCCAGGGGATAGAGAAGGACAGGGAAGCTGAGCGTGCTGCAGATCATGGGCTCACAAAGAGCTGGACACGACTGAGCAACTGAAGAACAACAGTGAAATGAGGACGCCACACACCTCACAAGAAGGTGATCCTCACTAGCCTGTCACGACCATCAGGACTAGGGACACACCTCTGCACTCCCCCTTTATAGGAATCTTGCCTGCTGGTGTCCAGGTCAATAGCACTTCTGAGCATCACACCAACTACAGTGATTTTGCTCTGATGTTGTAGACTGGGCATCCAGGCATGGAAGGGGGGTGAATGTGAGTTTTCAAGTCAGCTCTGCATCCAAACCAAGCCCTGGCACCTTCTGATCATGGATATGCTTCATCACTATACAACAGGAACGATAATAGGGTTGTCATCTGGGGTCAAGATAAATAATGCACACACCCATATGCCCATAACAGAGTGTCTGTTACTTGGTAGCTCCTCAAAGGTCTATGCTATACCTGCCGCTGCTACTGCTTTTATTCCAGCTCAGTCATTACCCAAGTATATAAACAGCAATACTTGGAACTTATCTTGAAACAATCCTTGGACACCTAACCCTTCGCAAAACAACAATACCTAGTGTTGGGATGCTACTAATCAACTCCCAATATATATCACCCTTTTCTTTAATAGGGCTTCCCAGATTGGCTCAGGGGTAAAGAATCCGTCTGCCAATGAAGGAGACTCAGGAGATTAGGGTTTGATCCCTGATTCAGGAAGATCCCCTGGAAGAAGAAATGGCAACCCACTCCAGCATTCTTATCTGGAAAATTCCATGGACAGAGGAGTCTGGCGGGCTACAGTCCATAGGATTGCTACTAGATGGACACGGCTGAACATACACATATACTTCTTTAATAACACAATCATGATTTCCCACTAGCAATATTGTCAGTCACTTGGAAGAGTATATTCCACAGCCTCCCTTGAATCTATATTCAGATACGAGTAAGTTCTGGACAATAAGATATAAGTAAAAGTAGTGTGACATTTTTTAACATTTTTTTTTTTAATTTCAGGAAATATCTTTAAAAGAAGAGTGCATCCTCTTTTACCTTCCACTTCCTCCAGCTTGTTGCTTGGAACATTTATGTGAAGACCGGTGCTCTAGCAGCCATATAGGACTATGAGGACAGTCTCATAGCCTAGGAACATGGAGTTGAAGAACACTGGATCTCTCACATCTTCCTGTAATGGCTTAATCATTCATAAGCCACTTATTCCAGGACTTCTTTTATGTGAGACAGAAACCTATCTTATGTAAACCATCAAGTTATTGGAGGATTTCCTATTATAAACAGGCAAAGGAACTCATGTGCCTGATTTCCTCCATTCCTCTTCTCCTCCACATCAGCTCCAGGACCAGTTGGGTTCTATTTCTTTTCTTCCCCCTTTATTTAAAAGATTCTAAGGTCCCAGGATAGATGCTCCCATTAGCTGAGTTTAGATCAGGTGTCTGACCTTTCTCCACCAGGGATGGGGGGACGTTGAATCTGGAGGAGGGAGCCTCCAGAGACTCCTGGACTGACCACGCCTTCAGGAGGTGAAGGTGATATCGCAGAGGGAGAAGAGGGTGCCCCTGACACAGGTCTGCCAGGTAACTTTCCATTCCTCCCTCTCCCGTTGAGTAGCTTGTCACTTCTGAGACCACAGCAGGAGCAGTAATCAGTGTGTTTGCAACTGATACCTCTGACTTCCCAAAAGGGACAAATAACACTTACATCATGGAGTGGCTCTTGCAATGGCACAGGAAGTCACATATTTGTGGCACAGTAGAAGGCTGGGGACCTCTTTGTCCCAACACTTACTGCAGGTCTAGTAATGCCAGGCCTGCTCCACACACTAAGGACACAAGTGTGCAGAGTTACGGCCGGCCTGGGACCACAGCCTGGGGGGAGACGCACAAGCTGACAGACAAGTGTGTAACACACGCCACGGTGGAGAGCTGGGTAGGGTTCACAGGGGGTCACAAGGCAGCGTGCAACGCAGGCTGGGAGGACTTGGGGAGGTGGATGGGGAATGTCCGTAGGGAGTCCAACTTCAGAGCGGAATAGGAGCTGAGGGAAGTGGAGGGCTGAGCAGGCTGGAGGCAGGTGAGGGAGAGAGTGCAGAGCACGTCTGAGGAAGTGCAAGCTACGCCGCTGGTCGTACTGGAGCCCAGAGTGTGAGGAGGCGTCGTGGGCCAGGAGCAGGCCATGGAAGGCCCCGTGGGATACACAGTGGAGCCTCGATTTATCCTGTGACCAAGCCAGAGCCATTGCGGCCTCATCATCATGAGAAGTGACTTGATGAAACATGCATTTTAGAGTGATTAGAATGATGACTCAATGTGGAAAATGGATGGTGGTGGAAGGGGCCAGAATCAAGGCCAGTTGACCAATCAGGAGCTTGTTGAGATAATATGATCAAAAAATAATGGTCCCCTGAACTGAAAGGACCACTGCTTTACAGAAAAAAAAAAAAAAAAAAAAACACAACAATGTTCTGCTCCCAGCCAGTTCTTTTTGGTTCACCCAGTGAAAGGCAAAACCATGATGCTAAACACCAGGCGCATCTACGTGCATCCAGGGCAACCAGGACCAAGTGTACAGAGTGCTGGGAGCCCACTTGATCCTCTAGTGGAGCATCAGAAAATCAGCAGTTCACGAAGTGCTTCTTGGACCATCTCTCTGGAATGTCAGCGATTTCCAACAAGTCCATCCTTTGTCAAGCGCTGGAAAGCTGACTGATAAGAATAGCACTGCTGGTGGGTCTTCCCCTGGTGGTCCAGTGGTTAAGACTTCTGCTTCCAGTGCAGACGGTGTGGGTTCAATCCCTGGTTGGGGAACTAAGATCCCACATGCCTGAAAGCCAAAAAGCCAGAACACATAACTGAAGCGGTAGTGTGACAAATTCAACGAAGATGTAAAAAAGGGTCCACATCACCAAGAAGAGTGGGATGGGGTGGGAGGTGGGAGAGGTCAAGAAGGAGGGAATATATGTATACTTAAGTCTGATTCATGTTATTGTACAGCAGAAACTGACACAATGTTGTAAGCAATTATTTTCCAATTTAAAAAAATTAAAAAGAAAACTGGTCAAAGATATAAGGAAATAATTCACCAATGATGAACTACAAATTATTGTAAAAACAAATTAAAAAGTTAAATGTTACTTGTGTTTAAAGAAATTAAATAAAAATATGATGCCATTTTTGCCCTAAAATAAAAAAAAAAAAAAAAAAAAAGAACAGTTTACATCAAAACATCTTTGAAAGAAAAGAGAATAGTGTTGCTGGTTATACCAGCATTTTGAATGAATGAAGGAGCATTCATACACACAAAGTCGCTTCAGTCGTGTCCAACTCTTTGCAACCCTATCGACTATAGCCCACCAGGCTCCTCTGTCCATGGGATTCTCCAGGCAAGAATACTGGAGTGGGTTGCCATGGCTTCCTCCAAGGGATCTCCTGACTTGGGATTGAACCCAGGTCTCATGTCTCCTGCACTGGCAGGCAGGTTGTTTACCACTAGTGCCTCCTGGGAAGCCCCTGAATGAGGAAGGAAGGAATGAATACATGAATTTATCAACTAAGTGCATTTCTGGATCAGGGTCACTCTGGTTTCCACAGTTAAACTTCAGGGTGGAGAGATTTTGTCTGTTCCCCCATCTCTGTCTATCTTTTCTAAAAAAAATAACGCTGCTGCTGCTTAGTCGTTCAGTCTAAGTGTCCGACTCTTTGCGACCCCGTGGACTGTAGCTCACACCAAGCTCTTCTGTCCATCAGATTCTCCAGGCAAGAATCCTGGAGCGGGCTGCCATGCCCTTCTCCAGGGCATCTTCCCAACCCAGGTATCAAACCAGTGTCTCTTACATCTCCTGCATTGGTAGGCGGGTTCTTTACCACTAGTGCCATTATTGAACCACCCTTACCCCCTCACTCCACAGGAAGAATTGAGCAATTATCCTCCATCAGAAACAGTATCTTGGGATGCAAATGAGACAACCTATAGCCTGAAATTTTGAGTGATCTTAGAGCCTTTTACTGACAGTGGAGTCAAATAATTTAGGAAATGTATTTTTTGTAAATGCAGAATAAAAGTTAAGCAGATAGGCAACACATGGAATCTGAATTATCAAACATCTTGTTACTCTGTAAAAACCTTCACTGAGCTGTTGGCCTTCTCTTTGGAGCCCTGCAAGAAGGAGACTTTTTTTTTCCAGGGATGGAACTTGTCCTGGTGGGAATGAATTCAGCCAAGGAAATAATGTGCCATAAGCCTTGCTTGTCAGTTTTTGTATATATGCTGAATTGTCCATAATGGGTTTATTCTCTCTCCACTCTGACTCTTAATCTCCTGAAAGAAGACAAGGAAATCGTCTAGGGTAAATCCATATACAGGATTATCAAGCAGAGGCTGGCCCACATCGCATATTTAGAGAATTCTACAAACATTTGCCAATGAATGATCAAATCCACTCATAAGCAACTTTGGGCCTATTGTTTTTCAGTTGCTTAAGTCATGTCCAACTCTTAGCGACCCCATGGACTTCAGGCTTCTCTGTCCTTCACTATCTCCCGGAGTTTGCTCAAACTCATATCCACTGAGTCGGTAATGCCATCTAACCATCTCATTTGCTCTTGCCCCCTTCTCCTCCTGCCCTCAATCTTTCCCAGTATCAGGGTATTTTCCAATGAATTGGCTCTTTGTATCAGGTGTCCCAGAAAATTCCAGGGGCCTTCTGGCCAATTTAAGTCAGGACACGAAGTGTTTGATCACACAGGACTTCCCTGGTGGTCCAGTGGTTGAAGAATCCACCTGTCGATGCAGGGGACATGGGTTCAACCTCTGGTCTGGAAAGATTCTACATGTCACGGGGCAACTAAGCCTTGTGCAATAACTACTAATCCCATGCTCTAGAGCCGGATAGTCGAATCGACAGAAGCTGGCATGCTAGAGCCTGTGCTCTGCAACAAGAGAAGCCACCGCGATAAGAAGCCCATGCACCACAACTAGAGAAAGCCCACCACGGCAATGAAGACCCAGTGCAGCCAAAAATAAATACTGATAAATAAAATTTTAAAATAAAATTAACACTCCCTCACAGAGGAGCCGGGCAGGCTACAGTCCATGGGGTCACAAAGAATCAGACACAACTTAGTGACTGAACAACAATACACAAACATGCCTCTAAACAAATCAATTACATTTTTTTTTCATCAATGATGTTTAATAACAGGACCTAATAACATTTTTCAAGTAAGTAAGTAATGTTAAAAACATTAATACAGATGACACAGATAACATTGTACTCTTCCATAGTAAAGAAATATGTTTAATATTTTTATGAACCCCATTTGGTATTATAAAATAAACCTGACTGGACAAAAATTTTTAAAATCTCAGAAAAACAGACATGATGAAAAAGGTAATAAATCTTGGTGGTCAGGAACGTCCTCACCATCACTCAGATAGCAAATATTCTTTCACATCATCTGCCAAATCAATTACATTTAATGAGCATAACAAAAAAGTTTTTAAAAAATGATAGCACAAACTAAGGTTCAACCAAAAAGCACATATGGACCACCTCGGACTCATGAGAATAGCTACTATAAGAATAAAAATGAATAAAAAAAAATAGCAAGTGTTGGCAAGGATGTTGAGAAAATGGAACCCCTGTGCACTCTTGGTAGAAATGTAAAATGATACAGTCACTGTGGAAAACAGTACGGTACGTACTGTTTACAGAACTAGTAAAAGATTCAGCAATGTCACTTCTGGGTATGTATCCAAAAGAATTGAAAGAAGAGTCTCAAAGAGTCATTTGTACACCCATGTTCATAGCAGCATTATTCACAATGGCTAAAACCCAAATGCCCACTGACAACAGATGACTAGATAAGCAGAATGTGGTGCGTATACAAAGGAGTAGTATTCAGCCTTAAAAAGGAAGGAGGTTCTTTATCACCTGAGCCACCAGGGAAGCTCTGGAAGGAGACTCTGACACACGCTACAACCTGGATGAACCTGGGGGACATGATGTTAAGTGAAATAAGTCAATCACAAAAAGACAAATACTGCATGATTACACTTATATGAGAAACCTAGAGTACTCAAAAAAATTGACAGAGACAGAAAGTAGAATGGTGGTTGCCAGGGGCTGAGGGGAGCAGGACACAGGGAGTTGGCGCTTAATGGGTCTAGAGATTCAGTTTTATGAGACGAGAAGAGTTCTAGAGATGGATGATGGATGACGGCCACTGAACTGAACTGTACACATAAAAATGGCTAGGATGATAAGTACGACATTGTATGCATTTTACCACAATATAAAAACAAAATTAAAAAGCATCAGTGGGACCTGGAGAAGAGAAGAGGTACCAGAGCCAACGTAAAGTGCATCACAAGACTGTTATTAATTTATTTTATGTACTTATTCCCCTTCACAATCTCACAGCCTTGTCATGGCAAAGGGGCTTGTGTAATTCAGTGAAGCTATGAGCCGTACTGGGCTGGGCCACCCAAGACGGACAAGAGTTTATTTATTTGGCTGCATTGGGTCTTGTTTGCAGCACATGGGATTTTCATTCCATCATGCAGGATCTTTTGTTTCAGCATGCCGGTTCTCTAGTTATGATGAGCAGGTTTAGTTGCTCTGTGGCTTGAGGGATCTTAGCTCCCTGACCAGGGATTGAACCTGGGTCCCCTGCATTCCAAGGCAGATTCTTAACCACTGGGCCACCAGAGAAGTCCCCCCGTGACTATTTTTAAACCTAAGGGAAACATGTCATCTCTTCTTGCCCTCTGCCCTCTCAGTCCTTGCCTTCCTCTATCTACCCTGCTCACCTTGGGGCTACAGAGACCATCCCAGTGTCTTTAGAGCTTGGGAGCCGTGTACTCTACTCCCTCCCACCATTAAGGTCATTGCCAAGACTTCAGCCACCCCTTAGTTCACAGCGAGTCCCAAATCGAACCTCCAGATTCCTCCTTTCCACTTTGTTTCAGACTCACATTGTCACTTGCCCACTGGAAAGGTTCCCCTGAAGGTTCCACGGAGAACTCATTCTCTCCCCAAACACCCCCTCCTTCCACACTCTGATCTCAGTTAACAGTGTTACTCCTGATCCAGACTTCTTCAGCAGGGTCTTGGGGCTCTTTCCTGAACCATCCCTTGTCTGCCTGCCTCTCCTTTTCTCATCTCTCGGGCATCGTCCTTTCATTTCTGTCACCAAAATGCTGACTCTCTTTTCCCCATTATCCACTTCCAGGTTTCCTGGCACAATGCCCTGTGCGGTCTCACAGCCTAACTGATCCCTCAGCTTCCTGTATTCTCTGAATTCCTACGTTTCGGTTTTTACACTCCTTTTTAAAAACATAGGTGTGATGATGTTTCTAACCCTCCTGCTTGTATGCTGAGCTGCTCAGTCATGTCCGACTCTTCGCGACACTAGGGACTGTAGCCTGCCAGGCTCTGCTATCCATGGGGATTCTCCAGGCAAGAACACTGGAGTGGGTTGCCATGCCCTCCTCCAGGGGATCTTCCCAACGCAGGGACTGAACCCAGGTCTCCATCACTGCAGGTGGATTCTTAACCATCTGAGCCACCAGGGAAGCCCTTGTAAAAGAAACCACCTCCAATGTCCCAAGACAGAGGGAGGTACTTTCAAATATCTTGGGAAATTAACTAATTCTCCCAGCTCTGGGTCAGATGACAATTTTCCAGTCTAACCACTAGTGACAAGAAGGCTGCGATCATTTAGGAAGAAGGCAGTTGTGGGAGACAGACTTCTAAAGATGACACCCCAAGATTCCTGGCCCTTCGTTGTTAAATCAAACATGAATCTAGGGAATGCTGAGAAGGGATTCTGATCATGCAATTAAAACCCCAAACCAGTTAACTTTAAAATACAGAGATGATCTGGGTGGGCCTGACCCAACCAGGTGAACCCTTGAAAGAGGAAGCTTTTTCTGGAGCAGAAGGTGGGGGATATGAGAGAGTCAAAGAAAAAGAAGCATTCAATGTGCTGTTTTGGCTTTGAAGACAGAGGAACCACCTGCAAGCCCATAGACAAGCCCCCAGTAGTGAAGTGTGATCCCCCCTAAATTCTGCCAACAACTGAATGAACCTGGAAGAATCATCTTCCTTAGATCTTTCATGTAAAAGCCCAGCCTGGCCAACGCCTTCATCTCAGCCCTGTGAGACCCCAGGCAGACTACCCACTCGAGCCCACCCACACATCTACCTAAAGGACTGCAAGCTAACTGGGTGAAAAGTACATAGGACCTCTCTGTATTATCTTTACAACTTCCTGTTAATCTGCAATTTCTAATTAAAAGCTTTTAAAAAAAATTCCACTTAAAATCTATTAAATAAAACACCTATGACTGAAGAAAAAAGAAAAAAATAAAGGACTGCAAACTAATGAAAGATCTGGTTTTAAGCCACTGCATTTGTGGCAATGCGTTACAAAGCAATAGGAAATGAATACAGCACAGCCACTCTCTCTGCATGTCTCATGGTGAGGGCAGGGAGGGCTCCCCAGAGGCCAGGATGTCCTGAGCGGACAAGTTCCTCAGTAGCTGTTCCACCCACCAACCCATCTGTCCTTCATCACTTTCTCTGCCCTGTATTAGATTCACTTGGAACTTCACAGACTTTTCAAAAAAAGCCTAAGAACGGTAATTACTTTTATCCTAATCTAGATATATTTCAGATTGCCAAAGTCTAGTCTTTCCACATCACCTTTCCCACACATCCTTGTATATGCTTGTAATAAGCTTCCTAAATCAATATCGACTCCTCCCACTACCCCATCCCCCACTTCTGTCCTCTCTCTCTCTGCCTCCCCCCTCCAACACACACACACACACTCTGCATGACCACATAATGCCTTTATCACCTTTACTTCTTAACTGGAAGGAAATAAATGACAATTTTCAATAAGAAAATAAAAGGGCACCCACCCTTAATCACTATCCACACTGTTTGCCAACTGTGGTTTCTGAACATGAAATTTGGAATCATTTAAGAGAAAAATCTAAATCTCAGATGCCTTATTTAGTGGCTAAATGACAACTCTTGGTCTCAGTTTTATCATCTGCCAAATGGGTACAGTAATATCACATACCTCATAGCATTCCTATGCATGCATGCATACGATAAGTCATTTGTGCCCAACTCTTTGCAACCCTAAGGACCAGAGCCCGCCAGGTTCCTTAGTCCATGTGATTCTCCAGGCAAGAATACTGGATTGGGTTGCCATGCCCTCCTTCAGGGGATCTTCCCAACCCAGAGATTGAACTTGCATGTCTTATGTCTCTTCAATTGGCAGGTGAGCTCTTTATCACTAGCGCCACCTGGGAAGCCCAGCATTCCTATGAGGATTGCTTAAATAATGCCCATAGAGCTCTCGGCAACCGCCTGGCATGGTACTGAGTAAGGGGGGTCATTACACCATTATTGTTATAAAGGAAATGAAAGCATGTGAACCTTTAAAAGTGAGGAATTAGTATAGCTCAGGCTCACTCAAGGCTAGGTCCCCACAGTAGTTCAGTTTGGCTTGGGTTTTGAGTTTAGCCTAGTCTAAACAATTCTCTCCTTGGATCTGAGTCTATCTTTCTACCATATAAACATTACCAAGCAATGTCCAGCTAGTCATTTTTGAGTTACACCTACAGACACTAGGATGGTGAGGAACTGAGAAAGGAATGCAGATAGGAGCCAGCATCATCATCTCTTCTGTCTGGTGCATCCAGAGCAGAGCCCAGGATCCCGAGTGCCAGAAGCACACAAATAAGCCTGCAACCAGTCAGCGGCCGTGACTGCCCTGTCCCTGTGGGAGGTCAGAGCTGATGACTGATGATGTCAACAGCAAATCACCAGAGAGAAAATGGACACAAAGAAGTGCAGTGAGTCAGTAATTTCTCTGCATCTGATGTTCAAAAAAAAGAGATTGAGGACACAGAAAATGCAGTCGAATTTGACGTGGCCTTTGCTGGCCTCTGCTACCAGCAGCTCTTGGGACCTGGGCAGAATCTAAGGCATGCTGCGGTCCCAAGTGCTCTTAGCCTGGCAGAGAAACTAACATGCTTAATATCGTACTCACCACCTCACTTTTGTTACTTTGATTTTTCCTACCTAAGCCTAATCAAGGGAACTTTGAGCTGGAGGGCTCTTATATCATTTTCAAGGATTTGGAATAAGTTAGAGCTACCTTTCAAATTCAAGTCCTGGGTGTATTATTTTAATAATGGTATTAAACTCTCTGGTTCCCATTTGTTCTTTGAAACATGAGAACAAGTGATTCCCCCGTGGAGTTGTCAAGATTAATCGAGAAAACACATAAATGGCACCTAGCGCATTGCCTTTGACAGGATACTGAAGGTGCTTGCCAAGTGGTATATATCAGCTTGCAGGATTGCATTTCACACCGGGATGAAAACTTCCCCCATTATAAGATTCTCAGACATCCTAGAGGCAAGTAAGTGCACTGTTGGTATTGTTTAGTCACTCAGTCATGTCCGACTCTTCTGTGACCCCATGGTCTGTAGCCCACCAGACTCCTCTGTCCGTGGGATTTCCCAGGCAAGAATAGTGGAGTGGGTTTCCATTTCCTTCTCCTGGGGATCTTCCCGACCCAGGGGTCAAACCTCGTCTCCTGCATCGGCAGGTGGATTCTTAGCCACTGAGCCACCAGGGAAGCCCTAATGAGTGGGTAGGTTTGAGTAGATAAAACCCTCTGAACTCACACTGGATCCACCAGTGGATTCCAAAAGCAAACCTGTTCTGGAACTTTGGGTTGGGTTAGAATGGTGGGAAATGAAAGCTGCCTTTATTGAATAAAAGGGGGAAGGGAGGGAGAAAATAAATGGGAACGCTTCATTCTGCAGACAAGCTGCAAAGTGATTCCAGGGCTTGAGAATTACCCAGATTTGCCCAATGTTCTGCCACTGTGTAGGGACAAAATAACAAGACTGCACATGCCCGCATCAGTAAGAGTCCAGTGGCCTTGTCAGTTCACTGAAGACTTCTGTATACATGTTACCCGGAAAACCTGTGATGGGTGGGCAGGGTCTGAGAACACCTGGGGGCACCTCCATTTCTGGATATTAAATGCTCCAAAGTGAGCAGGCAGGTACCATTCATCTCAGGCAGGCGGTCTTTACCTGGGGTTTGTAATAATAAATTTGGATGGGGGTGGGGGGAAGTACATCTCTAATTTTCCCTTACCTCTAACTGAAATCTAACATTTCCTTCCACTTATGGATGCAGTAGAATCAGCAGTGCCTGAAACTTTATCCCTGATACAATCAAAGACATTTTCCTATCACATCATGCCTGTTGTAGATATCACAAAATAGGAATTATGCTCTTTGTGACTTAAAATTAGACTCATTATTAGGCGCACCATTAGAATGTGTTAACCTAAGGTGTTAAAAAAAATAAAACAGATCCATTAGTAGTATCAGTTGCTCTGCCATATCCGACTCTTTGCGACCCCACAGACTATAGCTCACCAGGCTCATCTGTCCATGGGATTCTCCAGGCAAGAATACTGGAGCAGGTTGCCATTCCCTTCTCCAGAGGATCTTCCCAATTCAGGGAATGAACCTGGATCTCCTGCATTGCAGGTGGGGTCTCTACCATATGAACTAAAGAGACAGATCCATTACTATGTTACAAATTTGTTTTTGTAATATTGTGATAAATAGTGTCAGCATAATTGGCTTCTTCTTTGATCTAAGGTATTTTATTTTATTCTTTAGAAATGATTTTCTGAGTAAAGGTCTATAGTGGGGGGGTCCCCATTCCCCGGGGCCATAGATCGGTACCAGTCCGTGGCCTGTTTGGAACCAGACTGCCCAGCAGGTGGTGAGTCACCGGTGAGCAAGTGAAGCTTCATCTGTATTTACAGCCACTCCCATTGCTCACATTATTGCCTGAGCCCTGCTTCCTGTTAGTCAGTGGTGGCTTTAGATCCATATAGGAGTGTGAACTCTACTGCACTGAAATCATCCTGAAACCATCCTTACCCTCCCCCCCAACTCCCATCAATGGAAAAACTATCTTCCACAAAAAAACCAGTCCCTTGTGCCAAGAAAGGTTGGGGACCACTGGTCTATAGGGCTCACCAGACTTTCAAGGAGCCCATGACTTAAGTGGGGGATAATGAACCTGCTGCCTAAGAGCCCAAAGCATCAGGACCCAGCCCTGCAGAATATGCCCTGCCCATGAGAAAAAGTGATCCCTAAGGAAGAGGGTACGCTCTGCACCCTGGGGAGGATGGGAAATCCTACAAGGGGAGGAATAAATGGAACTGACTTGACGGAGCACCCACTTCATGTCGCATACTTTATTTTTTTTTATTTTTTATTTTATTTACTTATTTCTGACTGCATTGTGTCTTCATTGCTGCATGCTGGCTTTTCTCCAGTTGTGGCGAGCAAGGGCCACTCTCTAGTTGAGGTTCTCATTGTGGCGGCTTCTCCTGCTGTGGGGCATGGGTTCTAGGGTGCTTGGGCTCCAGTGCTTGGCGCATGGGCTCAAGGGCCCTGTGGCATATGGAATCTTTCTGGACAGAGACCAAACCTGTGTCCTCAGCATTGGCAGGTGGATTCTTTTTTTTTTTTTTGGCAGGTGGATTCTTAACCATGGGACCACCAGGAAAGTCCTGCACTTTATTGAAATCCTGTAACCCCTTAGAACAACCTCATGAAGTGAGGACAAGTTCTCCTGTTTTACAAATGAGGAAACTGTGACTCAGAGAAGTGCAATCATCCTGCTAGGAAGCAAAGGCTCTGTTACAACTCTCACCCAGGTTAGCTTGACTTTCTACACTCTGACCACGGCCGTGACAGTGCACAAAACTGTCACATGAATGAAGAGGTCAGTGCGTCCACCAGAGAAGAAGCTATCTTGGGTGGCCCCACCTAGAGTGCCCTTTATGAGAACCTGCCCCGAGGAATCCAGCGTCAGCACCTTTGCAGAAGGGTGGGCCCATTCCTGCCTGCGAAGCACAGGTCTCCTCGGACGGGCAATCTGCCTACAATCCAAGGCTTCTCCTGACCAAGTACGCCCTCTCCACTCCCCTCCATCCCTCACGGATGTAGACCGGCCCTGTGGGCTGAAGGCTCTCTGGCCTCTTCCTGCTCTCTCTCCCCCTCATCCTTCACAGGCATTTCCTTCCGTTACGTGGATGCCTGCTTCCACCTTGATGCCTATCTTGAAGGACCCGAATGAATGCAGCCCCCAAGTCTGGGAAAAGCTACAACCCTACCTCCCTCTGATGGGCAATCAAAGGAGAACTTGTTTCTTGTGAGAGATCCATGGGCCATGGAGGGCCACCCAGTGGCTCCTTCTAAGGACCATTACATGGAAAGTCAAAGAAACACACGTGGCAGGCGGCAAGGCTGTTAAGGCTGAGAAGACGGTCATTATATTACAAGTCATGATAACTGTTATACTGATGGAGAATATTTTGGAGAGGAGGCATGAAAGGGGATTCCTTGGGGTGTTGGTAATGTTCAGTTTCTTGAGCTGGGTGCTGAATACACAGGGGTGCTTGTTTGGCGACAACTCAATGGAGAAGTCCACTTGTGATTGGTATAGTATACTGTCCATCTATTTTTCCCCATTAAAAAGTTAAAAAAAATTAAAAAAGAAAAAAAAAACACTAGGTAGAGGGCCTTCCCTGTCAGTCCAGTGGCTAAGACTTTGCCTTCTAATGTAGGGGGTGTGGGTTTGATCCCTGGTCAAAGAGCTAAGATCTCATATGCCTCATGGTCAAAAAATCAATATATCAAACAGAAGCAGTATTGCAACAAATTCAATACAGACTTTTAAAAAGATCCACATAAAAAAAAATAACTAAAACATCTAGGTGGATTTGCAAAGCAGAAATAGAGACACAGACGTAGAGAACGGCCATAAGGACGTCGGGGGGGAGTGGGGTGGGATGAATTGGGAGACTGGGATTGGCAGATACAAACTCGCTGTTGTTGTTTCGTCGCTAAGTTGTGTCTGACTCTTTCGCAACCCCGTGCGCTGCAGCCCACCAGCTCCTCTGTCCATGGGATTTCCCAGGCAAGAATACTGGAATGGGTTGCCATTTCTTCCTCCAGGGGATCTTCCCAACCCAGGAATCGAACCTTTGTCTCCTACCTTGGCAAGCGGGTTCTTTATCACTGAGCCACCAGGGAAGTCCCGTATATACACTACTGTGTATCAAACATAACTAATGAGAACCGACTGAATAGCACAGACAACTCTACGCAATGCTCTTTGGTGACCTAAATGGAAAGGAAATCCAAGGAAGTGGGGATATGTGTATACACATGGCCGATTCACTTTGTAGTACGCAGAAGCTAACACAAGACTGTAAAACAGCGATACTCCAATAACAGAAAGAACTGGGTATATTTCTAGTACTTGGCACCTCTCCCAAGGAGGTGTAATTGGAGGGACTGCTCTTTGTATATACAACTTCCCTGGTGGCTCAGATGGTCTTCCTGTGATGCGGGAGATCCAGGTCCGATCCCTGGAGAGAAGGAAATGGCAACCCACTCCTGCATTCTTGCCTGGAAGATCCCATGGACAGAGGAGCCTGGTAGGCTACAATCTATGGGGTTGCAAAGAGTAGGACAATAAATGAGCGACTTTGCTTTCCTTTCTCTGTATACACAGGATGCAGTGTATTCATTAAATGGGGGGTGGGGACTTTGCACAATCTACCACGAGCTCTGGAGAACCCTGATGTGAACTTGACTGTGGTCCTTAAAGAACCTTAAGGCTATTTATCTTGGGGTCTGGAGTTGCTAACAGAGGTTCTAGACTTATCTGATATATATGCCCTTTACAGCCAAACGTCGGTTGAATAAATAAATGACTTACTTATATCTTGACATTTTGGAGATGTCAGAAAGAGAAGAAATAAGGAGTTCTACAATCCCTGGTATTGCCTGTGGCAGGATTCAGCGCTTGACTTTGAAAGCATGATGTGTAGCCT
Organism: Muntiacus reevesi; assembly: GCF_963930625.1. Taxonomy (NCBI): domain Eukaryota; kingdom Metazoa; phylum Chordata; class Mammalia; order Artiodactyla; family Cervidae; genus Muntiacus; species Muntiacus reevesi. The sequence goes on along the minus strand of NC_089250.1, from coordinate 209,661,103 downwards.
CACCGAGAGAATGAATCTTCCCCGGGTGGAGGGATGTGGATATATGTTTGACAAATCAATTCCGTTCTCCGAGAAGGAGAAGGGAGACTCCCACAGGGGTCAGGCAGCTCAATTACCAGAGGCAAAGCAGGGTGGCGGAGGTCTTGCAGAATAAGGCAGCCCCTCGTGCCCACAGCTGCACGGGACTGGCTAGCATCACATGGTCGGCTGGGGACCACTGCAGGGAGCCTCTGAAATTAATGACATCCTCACCTCCACCAGTGGGGCCAGCCTCTGCCTTCATTCTCTCAGGTTCAGAAACACCTCAAGGCTAAAAAGCAAGCAGGGCTCTGCTCAACAGGAAAAATGCCCCCACCGGATCCTGGGAGCCTGGTCAACAGTTGCCTTTCTCTTGTTATTCGGGGGACCGTCTGCCCCAGGGGCCCTCTCCTGACAGTGCCCATGACTGGGATCATTTACTCTTCCTCCCGGGCAGAGGGAGCTAGCATTGTGGTACCCAGGGAAGTCATAGAGAATACAGTTTCAGCTCAACGGCAGCACAAAAGAGGCAATGAATGTAAGAGTTAGGAGTGTGGGATAAAAATATTCTAGGGAATTCCCTGATGGTCCAGTGGCTGACTTCATGCTCCCAATGCAGGGGGCCTGGGTTCAATTCCTGGTGAGGGAACTAGATCCCACATATGCCACAACTAAGAGTTTGCATGCAGCAACTAAAAGCTGGCTCGGCTGAATTAATAAATAAACATTATATATATATATTTATATTTATAAAATTCTAACACTCAGTAGCAATATAATCGTAGGCAAATTTTTTTACCTCTCCAAGCCTTCATCTTACCATTTATTACCATAAGTATTTGTTATAGTACTTATTTCAGAGAATTGTGAGATTTTAGTTAATATGTAGAGAATGCCATAAAAAAGTACAATTGATAGACATCAGCTATTACTATTGTAGTAATCATTAGTGTGTGTGCATGCATGCTAAGTCACTTCAATCATGTCGGATTCTTTGTGAATCTATGGACTAAAGCCTGCCAGGTTCCTCTGTCCATGGGATTCTCCAGGAAAGAATACTGGAGTGGGTTGCCATGCCCTCCTCCAGGGGATCCTCCTGACTCGAAGATCAGACCCATGTCTCTTTATGTCTCCTGCATTGGCAGATGGGTTCTTTACCACTAGCACCACGTGGGAAGCCCCCATTAGCGATACCCACCAAATATTTCTTGCTCTTTGTATTCAGGTACATGTCACATGATAGATTTCTCTGGAAAGGTAAACTAGCCATGTGACTTGTTTTAGTCAATGAAATATATCAGGTGTCATCTCCAGGCAGAAATTTTAAAAGCTGGTATGCAGTTCACCCACACTACTTTCCTCTTGGAAAACATGGCAACATAGAGATGAAGCTTCCCTCAGTCTGAGAGCTTGAGTGGGAAAGAGAAAAAGCCAAGATCCCAGCCCACCTTAGGTAGACCTGTAGGATGCACAAGAAATACCCCTCCACTGAAATGCCACCTTTATTTGCTGCTTTGACATAATCTCATCTTTTCTACCTAAAGAAAAAAGGGGGAGGGGACTAAAGGGACTTCCTAGTGATCCAGTGGTTAAGAATCTGCCTTACACCGCAGGGAACGTGGGTTCAATCCCTGGTCGGGAAACTAAGATCCCGCATGCCACAGAGCAGCTAAGCCCGTTAACCACAATTAGAGAGTCCAAGTGCCACAATCTCCTTGATGCAACTGAGACCCAGCACACATATATATACATGTATATGTGCATATACATGTATGTATATATATGGTACCTAAAAATGAGATCCCACGTGGCATTAATGGTAAAGAATCCACTTGCCAATGCAGGAGATGAAGATTCGATTCCTGGGTTGGGAAGATCCCCTGGAGAAGAAAATGGCAACCCACTCCAGTATTCTCGGCTGGAGAATCCCATGGACAGAGGAGCCTGATGGGCTGCAGTCCATGGGGTCGCACAGGCACAACTGAGCAAGGACACACACACATCATAACACAACCCTCAAATGCATGGAGTTAACTTGTGATTCGAAGGGGTCAGTCTCAAAAAGGAAACCATCACGGGAGGCTGGAAGGTGCCACCCCTAAGATGCAGGGCTGGAGTATGTGGTGAAACTGCCACCTTTGCCATCCTAGGATACAGGTAATATGTTATAGCTCCAGAGAGGTAAGTTACAAGACAAAATTTTCATTTTGATTGCACTGGCTTCATTTGGTCAGGTAGTACAAGAACGCAGTTCAGAAAAGCAGCAGCCAGGGACTTCCCTGGTGGTCCCGTGGTTAAGAATCCACCTTCCAATGCAGAGGACACAGGCTCGATCCCTGGTCAGGGAACTAAGATCCCACGTGTGCTGGAGCAAGTAAGCGCACATGCTGCAACTACTGAGTCCAAGCACCACAACTAGAAGTCTGCTCACCACAATGAAGGATCCACCTGAGGCAATGAAGATCCCGCGTGTTGCAGCTAAGACCAGACAGCCAAATAATAAATAAAAATAAATATTTTTTTAAATCCTGAAACGGGGTGTGTTTTTAAAAAGAAAGGAAAAAATGAAAAGAAAGCAGCTAGTTTGCCAGCAGGAAGGACTAGAAATGCAAAGTCCCAAAATTCAGAGACTTGTAGATTTAGAAGAGTCAACATTAGAAGTCTAAAAGCCCATGAAGACTTTGCAGCAAGGTCAGATCAATAGTTTCACCTCACATTCATTGTTGATGCTTATGAACATCCTTACAACTATGCTTGAAACCCCAACTCCACACAGGGGAACACAAGAGCTTCTGCATTTGAGGTTTGGAGGGTGTGGACTCACTCTGGCCCATGCCCACATCTAAGACCCAAGGTCCTCCCAGAGACCTGGCCTGTATTCCTCTCTTGTCTCACCTCCTGTCTCACAATTCCTAGTCCCTGTCTTTGCTCTCTGTCTAAAATTCCAGCTTTTTTAGCTCCCTGCCTTGCAAACCCCACCCTGTCCTTCTAGGGGTCTCTTCCTGAGCCCTGATCCCAATGGTTCTGTCTCCACCAGCTCCTGCCAGGTCACTGGGATCCAGCAAACCTGAGCCTCTGGATATGACCCTGGCTAAGCAGTCTTGAATCCCTGACATGTGCCTCTAAGTCTTCAACATGCCCCCGACTCTGTTGTTTTTCTGGGCTTTGTCTATTTGTTGCAGGCCAAGGACTGGCCAGTTTACAAGCCAACTGAGCAAGCGTCCCATTGTTAGCACAGCCTGCCTGAACGAGTGCTATCGCCTCAGGCATACCTCTGCAACCCTAGGGACTGTAACCCTCCAGGCTCCTCTGTCCATGGGATTCTCCAGGCAAGGATACAGGAGTGGGTTGCCATGCCCTCCTCCAGGGGAACTTCCCGACCCAGGGATCAAACACGCATCTCTTATTTGCCTCCTGCTTTAGCAGGACGGCTCATCACCACTGAGCCACCAGGCAAGCCCGTTGTTAGCACACGGATCCTTGATATTTGGCCACCCAGGGCCATGGGTCTGGGGCAGCATTGCTTTCAAGGCTTAGGTTTGCCTTGCTCATATTTGGGACTGACTTCTACTCTGTTCCCCATGGTTTCCCTCCTGGTATTTTTTTTCTTCCTATCTCCACATGACATTAGTTTGCAAATGTCCCATTTTAGAGAGCTTTTCGTCTTTAGAAAAACCCACAGTTCTGTTCTCATGAAGCTGGAAGTTAAAATGTGACATCCATGTTCCCAGCCGTGAGAAACGACATCCTGATGCATCAACCCCTGACATTCAGTCTGCCTGGCTCACACACCTGCACAACTGTCAATTGTTTAATTTTTCCTCCCAATCAGGAGAAACCTGAGAAAAGACATCTTAACATCTGCTGGGCTTTCAGGCAACTCATTACAGGAATTCAGCACCTGGGTTGCCTGTGGAGTGTCTGCTCAGTCTCCCCCAGAAAGAGAGTTCCTAGGGGGGCTGCACGCTCATCTATTCATCAGACAATTGATACAGGCAAATCTCATAAACGTCAAAGGAAAGTGCATCCAAGAAGCTTCCGTTAGTACATTTTTTAAAAGATTTTTTCTTTTTCTTTTTTTTTTTTTTTTGCTGTAGACCATTTGTGAAGTCTTTATTGAATTTGTTACAATATTATTTCTGTTTCATGTTTCTGGATTTTTGGCTGCAAGGCACAGGGGATCTGAGCTCCCTGACCCACACTTCCTACATCAGCAGGTGGAGTCTTAACCACTGGACCACCAGCGAACTCCCACTATATTTTAGCGACAACAAAGATCATTCTTAACAATGTGTGAAGGGGAATAAGGAGCAAGTATTTATCCAGAAAGAAGGAGAGACAGAGAGAAAGAATGTGGGAGGATGGGGAAGGGAGAGAGAGAGATCGGGGAGGAAAGGAGGGAGGAGAGAAGAAGGAAGAGAGAGGGAGAGGATGAAGCTAAACTGGGCTGAGCAAGCTGTCCACTGCAGTCTGCTCATGAAATGTTCTAGACGGTGCGATGCAGAACCACATGGCAGATCATGTGAAGAGCACCCCAAGGGCGTGAGGGTCCACTGCTGTCATCAAGCGCACAGTCACATGGTGGGGCAGGGCCAGGAAACACATCCTGTGAATGAATCACAGGGCAATTAAAGAGCGAAGACCCCCTAGATTGGTGAGACTACGCATTGGCTCGGCCCCATAAATATTAGCAGTTCTGTACACCATAGAGAAATGCAGGCCATAGACTACATCACACTGTTGGAATGTGATACCAATAAAATCTTATAACTGTTAATAAATTTTCATCATAGGCAAGTGTTCCGGACAACAAAGTTATTGTCATATTATGCAGTTGGCCCGGAGTTAAGCACTTATTTCTATCTGAAATAAGTCAGTATAAAATCTTTTACAACATATTACCTTGAACGACAACCATACAATTTTTCTCTTATTTGTGACAAATATAATTTAAGAATAAAACTTTTCTGCTTTCCTCTGTGTAAACTGCCTACTCCTCACTCCACCCTCCTCCCCCTCCCAAAAAAAACCTCTAAATTATCAAGGGAATCTTTCACCTGAATTATTCCCAACTCTGTCATCCTACCATTATGAAAGTGAACATGTTAGTTGCTCAGTCGTGAACTACTCATTGAGACCCCATGGGCCGCAGTCCACCATGTTCCTCTGTCCATGGAATTCTGCAGGCAAGAGTAATGGAGTGGGTTTCCATTTCCTCCTCCAGGGCATCTTCCCAACCAAGGAATCGAACCTGAGTCTCCTGAATGGTCATTAATCTGCAAATGTCCTCACCTCTTTCAATTATCCAACATAAGTTTACATTGAAACGCAATAGCTCATACCACAAAAGTAAGTCTACATGGAATTTTTAAAAAGGACTTGGAACAATGTAATGCCATTAAGTGGTTTTGAAAATTGAGTGGACAAACCAATCAATCAACAAAGGAATTAAGAAATGAATTAGCGGCTTCCCTGGTGGTCCAGTGGCTAAGATTCCACCCTCCCAATGCAGGGGGCACTGGTTGGATCCCTGATCAGGGAACTAGATCCCACACACCCCAACTAAGGGTTCACATGCTGCAACTAAAAAGATTCTACGTGCTACAATGAACATCAAAGATCCTGAGTGCCATAACTAAGACTCAGCACAGTCAAATATTTTTTTTTTTAAAGAAAGAAATGAATTAATACAAGAGCCTGAAATCCAATAGGAAAGAAGTGAGAAAATGTGAATTGGGAACATTATCAAACTCTACTTTCACTGCAGGATCAGAACACTTACTAAAAAATTAAACTCTCACCAGACCAGTTGGTCTTAAGTTCTACATGATTTTTGCTTGTGCATGTGGAGAAAATGATTTCCAGAAACACACTCCTATTGACCCCACAGAGTATGGGGTAAATAGATTGTGCTGGTGGTGTTGAGAAGTTGGCTTCTTGCCATTTCATGTGAAGGCAGTGAAAAAGACTGCTAGGAAGTCAGAAAGTATGTGTTAGGTGCAATTTTTAGTTCTCTGGATATGAAATACTCACCACTTTATGTCTGAGGACTCACATGTGAGTCTTAATGTAGAAAGATGGAAAAAGACAAAATCATAAGGCGATATCTAATAATGTGCTAGTTTTGAGGCACAATCTAATTATTTTATAATTTGCCATGTTTCTTTAAAAGGTTTGATAAGTAGGCTATTTTTTGTGTCTATCCAAGTCTGCCTTCTTGTTCTCCCTCTTGTTCTAAACAGGAAGAACAATCCTGATGATTATGAATGAGAATACATAGTCCCTGGTGGGATCATGGCTTCTAATTCTATTTCATCCCATTCATAAACCATCCTAGGTAAGTTACTGGTTGAATACAAGTACTGAATTATTCAGTGGAAACTGCATGGAAATATCCTGTGAAATAAGGGAGAGCCTGTAATACGCATTTAGTATTCTTTCAATCAACTGTCCTATGTCGTGTCTACCTAATCCTTCTCCCTACCTGCAGCTCAGCAAGCCCTTCCGCTTACACACACACACACACACACACACACACACACACGCGTGCGCACATATACACACACACGCACACACACACACAGGCACACAAACTCATTCTAAATAATCCCTCTCTGCCTTAACACAAGGAAGTCTTCTTTAACATACCTCATTCCATAATAAAATCCTTGTCAGAGCTATTTTTAAAATAAAGGACTGCTCTCAAGGAAAAATTATAAATAGTACCTCATTAATCGAGACCCAGCCTCAGTAATTTTACACATGGAAGAAGAGTGTAAAAAATGCCATATCTGATCCCTTATGAGCACAAATAATTTCCACTCTTATCACAGTCATCCTTCTATCCTGAGGGTACGGGTGGCCCATTTCTAAAGCAGGTGTATTTTAAAGAGTTTGGTTTACATGGTTCCAACTTAAAATGAATTAGCAAATGAAATCCAGGGACACATCTGAGTAAGAAAGAGGGCTACAAATGGAGTGAGGCTTGATTGAAAACTGTAAGATACATTTGAATCCAACAACGATTTTAAAAAATGATTTGCTCTGCACTTTCCAGTAGTGTTGAATGAACAGATTCATATCACAAACGGAAGCGTGGAAAGAGTAGGGTGATGATTTGCCTAGAGGAAGAGATAGAGGTAGAGATAGAAGGCCAGTGTTTGGGAGTCAAGGAGAAGGGAGGAAGGTGGGGAGGAGGAGGAGGAAGATCATATTGGAAGAGGAAAGAGACAGAGAAGAAGAAGAAAATCCCCATTTTAAATATCCATAGGAATAATTATATTAGAAAACAAACCCATGAAGCCTTCAGTGGGCCCAAGGCTACTGTGTATCGGGTGCCTCCAGCGTTCTGCACTCTCGTGTAGCCAAAAGCAGGCTGTCCTGTGCTCACAGTGATGGTCCTCAAATGGAAAACAGTGTAAACTCCAAATTCCTCTTGGAGTCCTGCAGGCTAGGGTCCCTGACACGCAGGTGAACATCAGTACTGGAAGGGACTTGATGGCACTGACTCCTCCCTGGTCTACAGTCATTGCTGTCATTCAGTCACTCATTCGGGTCCAATTCTTTGCAACCCCATGGACTGCAGCTCGCCAGGCTTCCCTGTCCTTCAGCATCTCCCAGAGCTTGCCTATTCTCATGTCCATTGAGTCAGTGATGCCACCCAACCGTCTTTGTCCTCTGTCATCCCCTTCTCCTCCTGCCTTCAATCTTTCCCAGCACCAGGGCCTTTTCTAATGAGTCAGCTCTTCACATCAGGTGGTCAAAGTATTGGAGCTTCAGCTTCAACATCAGTTCTTCCAATGAATATTCAGGACTGATCTCCTTTAGGATGGACTGGCTGGATCTCCTTGCAGTCCAAGGGACTCTCAAGAGTCTTCTCCAACACCACAGCTCAAAAGCATCAATTCTTTGGCGCTGAGCCTTCTTTACGGCCCAACTCTCACATCCATACATGACTACTGGAAAAACCACAGCTTTGACTATATGGACCTTTGTTGGTGAAGCAATGTCTCTGCTTTTTAATATACTGTCTAGGTAACACTTTCATAAAGAGGAATGATGTCACTGTCACAAAGATATACAATTGCTTCCCTGACCTGCACCTTGGTTATCTCTCCAGGCTCATCTTTGGCCATCTCTCACTTAACACTGACTTTTTGTCTTTTCAATTTCTTCCCAGAGTCAGGTTCTTTATAAGAGCCTTCACCGATGTGTCTCCCTTTGCCAAAAGAAAATGCCCTTATCCTCTCTCATCCCCTGAGTATCACTTACTTCTTCAGGAATCAAGCATCCTATCAACGGCCAAGGCTATCGTAACTGAAGTCACAGAAGCCATGACTCAATTGGTTTATTTATAACAAAGATGTATTGTAAAACATGAAGTCTTTTTTAGATGAAAATATTACTTTGCTTTTTTTTAATATTTAATTGATGGATAATTGCTTTACAATGCTTGTGTTGGTTTTTGCTATGTAACAACCTGAATCAGCCATAAGTAATTATAGCTACATCCCCTCCCTCTTTAAGGACAATGGGACCAAAAGACAAAGCAGGGTCATTGATGACATTGTTGAGGAGCTGAGTTCACCAGCCTGAGAAGTCCCAGATGGATCCTTTGCCTATTTGGCTCCTTTGTGGTTGCAGATGGATGGTATGGTTCTATTACAGGCAAAACACGAGGTCACAGCATCATCCAGAGGAGAGGAAAGCCTCTCTCGGTCTCTGAGTGTCTCTAAGAGCAAGGAAATACTTCTCAGAATCCTCAATCAGACTTTCAATTCTCAGTGACCAGCACTGTGTAACAAACCCATGCCTAAACCAATCACCAGCAAGAGAGGGATTACTATGATTGGATTAGTGAAGTGCAGATTACAGGAACAGAATTAAGTCAGCCAGAAAAGAAGATGGAGTTAGACTGGCAACCAACACTATTTTCTACAACCCCCAAACTCTTGCATGTTGCTTTAGGGGACCATGTCCTGCCACTGCTCTCAATTTTGCCCCCTCAGAAATCTGAATCATCTATATTATGACAGACTATTCACTTATATGCACACATGTTATGTTGCTCAGTCATGTCTGACTCTTTTGCAGCCCCCTGGACTGTAGCCCGCCAGGCTCCTCTGTGGAATTTTCCAGGGAAGAATACTGGAGTGGGTTGCCATTTCCTCCTCCAAGGGATCTTCTTGTCACAGGGATTGAACCTGTGTCTCCTGTATTGGCAGACAGGTTTCTTTACCACTGAGCCGCCTAAGGAGTCATTCACATATTTGTCTACCCATTAATTTTAGAGCTTCTTAAAGTTAGATGTTATGGCTTATTCACTGTTACAGTCTAGAACCTAGTACAGGTTTGGGGCTTAAGAATGAATGAATAAATGAATACATGAATGACTATATAGAAAGTAAAAGGTGAGTCACTCAGTCGTGTCTGACTCTGCGATCCCATGGACTGTAACCCATCAGGTTCTTCTGTCCATGTGACTCTCTAGGCAAGAATATTGGAGTGGGTTGCCATTTCCTTCTCCAGGGGATCTTCCTGATCCAGGGATTGAACCTGGGTCTCCTGCATTGCAGGCAGATTCTTTTCTGTCTGAGCCACCAGGGAAGCCCAAATCATTGTGTAGATGATAGTCATTGAATACATGGGTAATCAATAACTTTCTAATGTAGCCATTCTTTTTCCCATTCTACACTTGGGCAAATTCCTCTTCAGAAACAATGAAAAGCTTTTCCATCCATCATCATGCTATGGAACAGAGCCAGAACTTAACTTCAGAGGCTCTAAACTGAAGGCTGCATCCAACAGAAATGAAGAAAAGAAGGCCAGAGTATTAAAAGACCTTCCCAGTGTCCCAGAGTAGCAGTGCTTGGAGCTCTTTTTTTTTTTTTTAATATAATTTTATTAACAAGTCCAAAGACCATTTAAAATATTGAGTATAGACACACACACAATTCTAAGACTTTTATTCAACCTGACTCAAATCTTACTCCGACTTTAGCTTTTTTTTTCATCCCAGAGACATTTATATAGCAAATGGACCATGATCTTTTGAGGATTCAGTTTACAATCCCAACAAATTAAGGACCCTAAAGAATCAATTATTTTTACTTATCTCCCAGGCTAAAGGGGAGGAAGCCCTACATTTCTGGAACTTTGGCTTGAAACCTCTTGAAAACATTACAGAAAAGCCAAGGGAATTAGACAATAAGAATTATTTCAAAACAGTAGGATTTAGAGGATCTTATTACCTACTTTATAATCTTACCTTAAGGCTGTAGAAAGTATTAATTGGAGCAAAGCCATCCAAAAAGGGAACAGCAACTATAAGTCATCTACATTGTTGATGTCTGTCTTTTATCTCTTTGTTACATTGCCTCACCCTTGCCATCTCTTTCAGATAAACCTCCCCAACTCTTGACTCCCTAGTGTATTTCTTTTTCCCCCTCGGGACACAGACAGGGAAAATAAAAAGAGCTGGGCCAAGTGAATCAATGGCACTTCAAACTCCATTTCCTGCCCTGTTCAGCGGTTGATCCCTTCAAGAAAAGTGGGTTGGAGAACAGAGTAGGTGCTAGACACGAAGAAAAACTCCAAAGTATCTCTAGAGCTACCTTACATAAGGCCTGAATCCCCAGAATCCCGTTCTAACTAAAAGTAATATGCTGTTTCTCAATAGAAAGTGTGAAAGATTTTAAAGTAGGTTGGAAGACACTCTGATAAATGAAAGCAGAATGTGCTAATAGCATCCTGTGGTTCCTCACTCACTGTGCCTGGGAGACCACCCCATCCCCATTACACATTTTCGTTGTGGGACTGGAAATTTTTTTTTTTTTTTGAAGTAATCATCTTTGGCAAAAAAAAAAAAAAAAAAAAAATTCATAATCCCATGGAAAATGGCTAGAGGAAAAGGGACTTTTGATCTTCATAAAGGGACCAAAAAGCCAAATCAATCCCTATTTTAAGGAAAATGGGTCTTGGTATAATTTCCCCTCCCAATTTGTAAATGGTCTCTCAGTGCATTAGGCTAACACATAATTCCCTTTTTGCAGAAGATTTCTGAAGGCAATCAAGGGTACTGAAGTATTCCTCAAACTGCAGTCCTTGATTCAATCGAAAAATGTCAATTCCTGGGTGCCCCTCCCAAATCCTCTGATTCTGAAGCTCTGAGCAATAGGGGCAAAACTCAGAAACAGCTCCTTGGGTAATTCTTACGTATGCTAACTTTGGAAGACCAATAGGCATGGTGAATGAATTCATGGACTTTGGAGTCAGAAAGCACAGGATTTGAAGGCTGGAGGCTTAATAAACAAAAGAAATCAACTCGTATGAGGAAAGGAAATACATTTCATCTTTATTGGTTTAAATAAGTAACAGGATATTTATGAAGCCTGGTGGCTGCAGAATGTCAGGTTCACAAAGATTTTATCGATGACAACCAACCAACTCTCGGTTCTGTGAAGCTGATTTGTGCGTCCTGTCTTTCTCAACTCCTGTCATTTTATCATAACTTGTGAGTTGGGCCCTTCCTTTAGCTTCTCACCTGTTCTGCATATGTCTACACAGTACGCTCTCCAGACTGGACAGGTGCCTGTGAACGATCGTTCGGATTCAGACATTTAACCTTGCCCATTATTTTGACACTTTCTGACAGATTCTAAACTAAGAAACAGCCAAAGGGCTGACCCCAACCCCCCCAAAGGATCCCCCCAAAAGAAAAGCCTGAGATTGGCACTGGGAGTTTTGATTGGTAGGGATTCCAGAGTCTATTTTCTGAGTCTGGTTGACACTCAGCAGGGCCAAGGTCCTCACATGGAGTGGTGAACTGGGTTAAATAAAGGATCTACATGAGACTTCCCTTGTGGTCCAACAGCTAAGACTCCAAACTCCCAATGCAGGGGGCCCAGGGTTCGATCCCTGGTCAGGGAACTAGACTTCACAAGCTGAAACTAAAGATCCATGTGCCACTATGACGATCAAAGATCCTGAGTGCAGCAGCTAAGAGCTGGCTCAGCCACATAAATTGATAAATTTTAAAAAAGAATGGAGCTGGGTATTTCTTAAACTTGCTCTGATTGGAATCAAAGAACACAACTGGAGTGAGCTTAAGTAGATAATGATGATGATGATGCCACTGCGGCAGTTCAGAGACTCCAGTGAAAATCTAAGCAACCAAGCCGATAGAAAGATAGGAAGCCAGGGCTATTCCCAGGTTTTCAGCAAGGAGAGTGGGTCGGTCTTTGTTCCAGGATCTTGGTTTTACTTGACTTTGCTCTCAACACCCACTCTCGCAGGAGAAAGACTCTGATGACCTCCCCGCCAATCACGTTCTCCATGGCCTGCCGGGAAGTGTCACACAGGGGACACTGACATTCTGCAGCCACCAAGCTTCTTGTGAGTGGGGTGGCCGGTTCCAAACAGTAACCCCAGGCAACCCCACTGGCACTTACCACGGTCTTAATAAAATACAATAAAATGCAACAGAATGTAAACTCTCAGCAGACTGACAAACTGTTGAGGGCAGATGATCTATGCCCCATTTATCCCCCGACACCTCCTATGAGGGTTCAGCACCTGGAAACAGCGGGCTTGGACTCGGCCTGTCACCGTTGGAATTGCCAGTCTCCTTACCAAAGTTGCTCATCTGATTTTCAGTATATCTCAACTCTCAAACTACTCTATTCATTTGTAAAATAGGACAGTGCTAGAACTGATTTCTCAGGTTACTGCAAAGATTTTGAAATGTGAATACTGGCATCCTGCTAACACGGCATCACCAGGTGAGGAATTTCTCCACCTCCCAAGCACAACTGGGAAAACTTTTGTCCACAGCCCAGGGGGAAAGGTACAAATCTCATTAACAGACAGCAGCTGTTATTAACAAAGACTCTTTATTAACAAAGACTCTCATTAACAAAAACTCTTTGTTCAACCTGAACCTCCTGAGTGATGAGTAAACTGTCCCCTTAAATCTAAAAGAGATATGCCAAGGGTAGACTTCCAGAGTTTCCAAAGAGGCCCTTTAGCAATGAAGATGTCTCCATGGTGAACCTCCCATTTCCAACCTCCCTCCAATAAAGCCTTGACAACCACTCGCATGCTCTGCTTCAGCTTTGGGAATTATTCAAATGCTTGATTGGGATAACAGGTTGAGAAATTAGTTGAAATCTTGCTCTCGTCATCACTCACTTCCAGACTCTTCCACTCAGAGCTGGAAGCTGGAATAGGGTCTGGAGTTCCACTAAGGGGAAAGTCCTATGGTCACACTTATGAGGAAACTAGAGAGGCCAGAATGTATGTAGCGCACAGGGCCAAGGCTTAGGGCCACGCCTTGGAACATCAGCAGCATGGATGTTCTGGAGGCGCATCCCTGGTGCCCTGGTGTCCCTGGCTGGACAGCACTGCAAGAGGTGTCACGGCTGCCCCCAGGTAGCATCCCACCCTTGTATTGAAGGGACTATGTAAACTCTTGAGTTTTTATACAGTCCAATGGGGAGACATCCTAAATATCAGACTTTTTTTTAATTAATTTATTTTAATTGGAGGCTAATTACTTTACAATATTGTAGTGGTTCTTGCCATAGGTTGACATGAATCAGCCATAGATGTACATGTGTCCCCCATCCTGCACCCCCTCCCACCTCCCTCCCCATCCCATCCCTCAGGGCCATCCCATTGCACCAGCCCCAAGCGCCCCGTCTCATGCATTGAAACTGGACTGCAGGTTCTTAATGACCCCAGCCAGTTGGGGACATGGAGTTCTATTTATAGATATCTTTTCTATGTGATACCTATTTTTTTAATTGGAAGACAATTGTTTTACGACATCGTGTTAGTTTCTGCTATACAACAAGGTGAATCAGCTATGTGTACACACAGATCCCCTCACTTTTGAGCCTCCTTCCCACCCCACTCCCATCTCACCCCTCAAGGTCATCGCCCCTTTAGAGCATTGATTTGAGCCCCCTGTGCTACACAAGCAGCCGCCCACTAGCTATCTATTTTATACTTGGTAGTGCATGCATGTCAATGCTGCCCTCCCAGTTCATCCCACCCTCTGCTTATTTGTGTCACAATTCTGGTACCTCCACCACAGTGGAGCAATTCCTCCCTGATATATACATATATACATCTGTGTGTGTGTGTGTGTGTGTGTGCGTGCACATGTGCACACTCAGTCATGTCTCACTTTTTATGACTCCATGGACTATAGTCAGCCAGGCTCCCCTGTCCATGGGATTCTCCAGGCAAGAATACCGGAGTGGGTTGCCATTTTCTCCTCCAGGAGATCATCTGGACCCAGGGATCGAACCCATGTCTCTTGTGTCTCCTGCCTTGGCAGGTGGATTCTTTACCACTGCAGGTTCTGGGCCTGGCAAAGGAGTGTGGGTGTCTTTGAGCACCTCTGGCCTCCCTGATGTGACTGGGTCTGTCTACAAGACTCAGACTTTCGGTGAGCAGGGATTTCACTCAGAGACCCCGCCCTCATTCAGCCTGCCCTCAGCCTTGGGCTCCACCGGTCCCCCGGCCCCCAGAGTGGCCCCCGGTCACGCGCCCCCACGGTTCCTGCACATTCTGCCTGCCCACCCGCAGCCCCACTCACCGCTGTTGCACCAGCGCTTCTGCAGGATGCTGGAGCTGCTCTGGTCAGCGCAGCCAGCCCCCGGCTCCCTGCAGCCCAAATCGCGAGCCTCCAAACCTGCTGAGGCAACTCTCCCTACTGGACAACTCTCCACCCCTGAAGGGGGTGGGCTGGGCGGGGCTTCTCCTGGGCAGGAGAGAAACATGGAGCCCGTTACTCTAGGAGCCCGGCACCCTAGAATTCCTAAGAGGTGTAACTGTGTCAGTCGAGGCTCTGGGGGAGTCTGCCTCCCAGACTCACTATTGTATGTAACGTATGTATATGTGTATTTTTAAATGTGATAGAAGTCTCCTGGGAAGCCACATATGTACATCCTAGTATCATCTAAGCTCCGCCTGCCGCCTGATCCCTCTCTTCTCAGGGAGCAACTCCTTCAGCAGCTCCTGCTCAGCGGGCTGGACCAAGCAAAGCACCGTGGCTGGGGAGAGGCAGTGACTGAATGTGCTAGGTGGCTTCAACCCCACATCCCTCTGCACCTACAACTGTGGATGAAGGTAGAGTGTGGCTGGAATGAGCCCATAACCCCCACTTCCCCCACAGGAAACCAGTGAATTCTGACCCCTACAGAGAGGATCCAGGGTTTGTAAGGTCCAGAAACAGAGAGGCCAGGAGAGGCCATCAGAAAGGGACCAGCAGCAGAAAAGACAGGCAGAGATTAAAAGGGAGGCTCAGACAAGAGCCAGAATAACCAGCCAGGGAAGGCGCAGACCACCAGCATTACAAAAATAATTCTAACCTGAGATCCTATTAGTTGTATCCATAGTCATTAAATTTTATGATGATCCAGGCACTGTGCTAAGGTATATTAATCTCACCTAACTCCCTAAACAACCTGGCCAAATAGTATTAAGAACTCCACCCTACAGAGGAAGAAAGAACACAGAAGTCACCCACGACAGCTAGCTGATAAACAAACGGGGAGAACGGAACTCTGGCTGGGGTGAGGGGGCCATGGGGCAGGGCCAGATGGAAGGACTGATGCTGAAGGTGAAGTTCCAATACTTTGGCCACCTGATGCAAAGAGCTGACTCATTGTAAAAGACCCTGATGCTGGGAAAGACTGAAGGTGGCAGAGGAAGAGATGGTTGGATAGCATCACTATGAATGGACATGAATTTGAGCAAACTCTGGGAGATAGTGGAGGACAGAGGAGCCTGGTATGCTGCAGTCCATGGGGTCACAAAGAGTTGGACATGACTTAGCTACTGAACAACAGTCACTACTCGTGATTCATTGTAATCATGTTCATAAAGTCATGGCAAACACCGAATTAGTGAACACAGAATTCGCTCCTGAGGGAAATACATTTTCATCAACCAGTCAACACATGTTTACCTGTGTTTCTGTTTAAAGACACCTTATTGAATATATATGTGTGTTAGTCACTCAGTCATGTCCGACTCTTTGTGACCCCATGGACTGGGGCCCACCAGGCTCCTCTGCCCATGGGATTCTCCAGGCAAGAATACTGGAATAGGTAGCCACTTCCTTCTCCAGGGGATCTTCCTAATCCAGGGATCAAACCTGGGTCTCCTGCAGTGCAGGCAGATTCTTTACAGTCTGAGTCACCAGGGAAGACCCTTAGGATTTATACTTGATTCATTAACATTGAATTCACAGACAACAATATCACTGTAACCCTGCCTGAACAAGGCTTATCTGACACATGCATTTTCTCCATAAGACACATGCCAGCCTTTTTGCACTTGGGAACACCAGACAGCTCTTTAGCAGTAGGCATACTAGCTGTTCAAAACAGCAAAATCACAACCCAAATCACAGAAATGTGTAAAACGTGACGCTAAATACACTACTAAAGGGACCCTCGTCAAAGTCTGAGCAGAAACAACAGCGTGTCACCTTGATAGACCTCAGCCAGGAATGTATGCTTTTGACAACTCAATTTTTTTTTTCAGGTCTATGTATGTCCATAAATGCCTGGGAAAGAGCAAGTACCAATTTGATGATTACAGATAAGTCTTAGCAAGTACAGTAAGTAACACACGAACCTTCAAGTTGTGAACTTTCAAAGATGGAGACGCACATTTGCATGTCCAATCATGTACATTTGGAAGTCTGTTCATGTATCTGCATTCTTTACAAGTGGTGGTGCTTCTGCATACTTTACAGTCTTGTATATAGTAGTGCAGCATGTTTATTTCAAGCCCAGGGTCTTCCATCAGTGTCAGATATGAGTGAGATCGAAGCTTGCCCCTCCATCTCCTATTGCAGACGATCCTTCAGCTCCGCCATCTCCCACCTCCTCTCCCTCCTGCAGTCAGTAACTCTTCTTGCCTCTTCGTTCAGTGCCAGCCCATGTATGCAGCTGTTGTATGGTTTTTCAAGTGCTCATGTATGGATGTGAGAGTTGGACCATAAAGAAAGCTAAGCGCCAAAGAATTGATGCTTTTGAACTGTGGTGCTGGAGAAGATTCTTGAGAGTCCCTTGGACTGCAAAGAGATCAAACCAGTCCATCCTAAAGGAATTCAATCCTGAATATTCATTGGAAGGACTGATACTGAAGCTGAAACTCCAATACTTTGGCCACCTGATGCAAAAAACTGACCCATTGGAAAAGACCCTGATGCTGGGAAAGATTGAAGGCAGGAAGAGAAGAGGGTGACAGAGGACGAAATGGTTGAATGGCATCACCAACTCAATGGACACGAGTTTGAGTAAACTCTGGGAGTTAGCGATGGACAGGGAGGCCTTGGCATGCTGCAGTCCATGGGGTCGCAAAGAGTCGGACACGACTGAGCAACTGAACTGTACTTCATGGTACTGCACTGTAAAATGAAAAATGTTTACTTTCTGTGTTTGTTTTTTATGTATTATTTGTGTGAAAAGTGTTACAAACCTATGACAGTAGAGTATTGTACAGCCAATTGTGTTAGTTGGGTACCTAGGCTAACTTTGTTGGACTTAAAAACAAATTGGACTTACAAAGGCACTCTCTGAACAGAAGTCTTCCTTATGTAAGCGAGTTCAGAAGTGTGGAATCAAGGAGCCGTGATGGTTGACGATAGTTTCTCCACTAGCAGTGCCGCCTTGAGCAGGAGAAGCACCTGAGCCCATTTCCTCATCTGTAAAATGGGGCTTACACTGCCTTCCCCCAAGGTTGCCAGGGAGTATGAGGGTGCTGACTCAGGGAAGCAGGTGAAACGGGTTCAGAAAACTTTCACCCCTTTCTGCCTCTCTCCAAAGACATGGTGAATTATCTCCCATCCCTACACTGATGAGAAATCTCAGCGAGGCTGAGTGATTATTCAAGGTCACACAGCTTGAAAGCATCTGACCCAAGATGCTCCTCAAGAAAGAAGGACTCGTTTGAAGTCCCCCAACCCACTGACCCGATAACTGCAACATGAATGGACTTGCTTGTGCATGTTCTTTTTCTTCCCTTCTCCTCTTCAATTCCTCTTCTCTCAGCCCAGGGAGACCGGCCACAGGGAGGAAGAAGATGAGCCGATTAGTCTGGGCTGGGCAAATACCATTACACAGCAAGCCTGCCGGTAGGGAGTTCATGGAGTCAAGTGTAGGCATTGAATCCCAGCGCATCACAGCACTGAAGTCATCTTCATCTTTTAGCTTCTTTCCAGGCCATTCATTCACCAAATAGACAAATATCTGCATTTTTGTAGATAAAAATGAATGCAGAAGGAGCCATTTCCAAAGATAGATGACTGTCCTTTTTCCTTCAGCAAAGTTTAAAAAGGTAAAAATTATCATATTATGGGCTCAGTGGTCATGGAGAGAAAATGAGGCCACTGCTCAACGGGGGAAATTGCTCTCCTTGCTCAGGAATGTTTTAGCATTAAATTAACTCTCCTATCTCCTGCCTGCTAATAGGAAAGCTCTCACCTCTCTGTTTGGCAGGGGATCTACATTTGCATTTAGATGGAGCTGTTGTAAAGATGGCCCTGCACAGAGGCCTCCATCCCTTATTTACAATAGCAGCCGAGTGATAAAATGATTATCACATAAGAGGTTGTTTCACTGGTTTTGATAGAGCCGGAACCAGAATGGGAAAACCTGTCACGTGAATTAGTCAATGAAAGGAAAGGATAGTCTTTCCAGCTGGTGAGAGCTCTGTGGCCTCTTTGACATCCCCGAGGCATGCTAGCTCCCCGCTGTCTGATAGAGCATGGCTGTCCAGACACTTATTGTTGTTGAGTTGCTAAGTTGGGTCTGACTCTTTGCGACTTCATGGGCTGTAGCCTGCCAGGCTCCTCTGCCCTTGGGATTTTCCAGGCCCGAATACTGGAGGGGGTGCCATTTCCTTCTCTAGGGGATCTTCCTGCCCCAGGGATTGAATTGCATCTCCTCCATTGGCAGGCAGGTTCTCTACCACTGAGCCATCAGGCAAGCCCAGCCCAGACACTGGCTCCCTGTAAAAAGGTGGCAGAGGCTGCTGCTACTTATGATACTGCTGCCTCCTGGACAGATTCCAGGTTACAGTTTGCAGATATCTTCACATCTCATAGGGGAAGGCAACATGTGGATTGTTGTTCCCAATTTTCGGATGAGGAAACAGACTTAGGGCTGGGGTGCAATGATTCTCCCTTGGCCATACGGAGAGAATGAGAGTTTGAAAGCAATTCTAATCCCAACATAATGCACTATCTTTTACCAATAAGCCTCCTTAATCATCTATCCATCCATCCTCCTCCCAGCATCTTCTTAAGTTCCTAGAACAGATCCCACTGAAGTGGGATCCAAAGAACTAAAAGCCGTTCTGATTTCTGCAGTTCGTTGTGTGACACTGGGTAGCTCCTCCTACACTCACGCCTTTTTCTAGTCTCAAAGTTTTTATCTGTAGAAGTTAAAGATTTGGACAAACGTATCAGTAAGAAAAGCTTCCATCTCCTGTATAAGTGTTGCAGCTTGTTCCAACATACAGGAGCCTGTCCAGCAGACTAAGAAAATGTTCAGCTGTCAAGGGAATGAGTTCATTCCAAGCTCTAGAGCGGTGTTTCTCAGGCTTAAGCTGCCATCAGACTCACCTGAAGGGCTTGTTAAAATCCAGCTTGCTGGCTCACAGAGATTCAGATTCTGTAGGTCCAGGACAGAGCCCAAGAGTTTACACTACTAACAAGATCCTGGGTAACTCTGCTGCTGCTGCTCAAGAGAAGGCACTTTGAGCCTCATTGCTTTAGACGTTAAGAAAGTTCATACCATTGCAGGAAGGACTCTGACTTGTCACTTTTTGAGTCATCACTAGAGCTTTGTCCATTTCTGCTGTTTTCCCCACCTGTGATGACATTAGACGGTGCAAGCCCAACCAGTGAGATATCTCACCATCCACGTGCCCTTGTTAGCTAGGAAAATAATTACCACAGCAATTGACCACACCAACAGATGGGCAATGTGTGAAGCAGTGGTCTTGAAATCTTTCAATGGGAAAATTCTTACTATTAATACTTTGCAGAAACTATAAAACCAAGTCAAGCAAAGTCTTTGGAAAGTTGGTCAACTTATTAAGTTGGTTGGTTGGTTGGCCTGTACTAAATAGCAGTGTAACTTCCCTTGATCTGGTGACAGATTCAAAAAAAGACAGATCTGATATGTAGGATGGATAACCAACAAGATTGTACTGTAAAGCATAGGGAACTATATTCAACACCCTGCGACAAACCATAATGGAAAAGAATATGAAAAAGAATATACATATACGGGGCATCCCAGGTGGTGCTACCGGTAAATAACCAACCTGCCAGTGCAGGAGATGAGGATGTAATCCCTGGGTTGGAAAGATCCCCTGGATGACAGCATAGCCACCCACTCTGGTATTCTTGCCTGGAGAATTCCCTGGACAGAGGAGCCTGGCACGTTACAGTCCACAGGGTCGCAAAGAGTCTGACATGACTGAAGTGACTTAACAGGCATGTACTCATATATATGTATATGCATAACTGAGTCACTTTGCAGTACAGAAGAAATTAACATTGTAAATTAACTATACTTCAGTAAGCTTTTTTTTTTTTTTAAAAAAAGGATAGATTTTGGCCCAGATCAACCAAATGGATCCAGAGAAGGAACATCCAAGAAGACCCAAGATAACATCCAAGAAGAACTAGTCAACTTAAAAATTACTCACAACCTAAAAATTGAGAGTTCCATTTTATTTAGTGAGTATTTTTAGGATTTCAAGCCTGGGAGACAGCATCTCAAGTAACCCTGAGAGAACTGTTCTCAGAAGGTGAGGGAAAGAGTCAGGTTATATAGAAGTTTTGCAACAAAGGGCAGGTTGTCTGAACAACAAAAGCATCTTTATGAATTAAAGAAAACCAAATATCCCAAGTTAAGGAGTTTAGTGCTTTTCTATGTATGGGAAAATGCTTACTGAAATCATTCCTTTCATGCACATCTCAGCTATTCATCTGGTCCCATCACTTCAAGGCAAATAGATGGGGAAACAATGGAAACAGTAAGAGACTTTATTTTCTTGGGCTCCAACATCACTGCAGATGGTGACTGCAGCCATGAAATTAAAGACACTTGCTCCTTGGAAGAAAAGCTATGACAAATCTAGACAGCTTATTAAAAAGCAGAGACATTACTTTGCTGACAAAGGTCCATCTAGTCAAAGCTATGGTTTTTCCAGTAGTCATGTATGGATGTGAGAGTTGGACCATAAAGAACACTGAGCACCAAAGAACTGATGCTTTTGAGCTGTGGTGTTGGAGAAGACTGTTGAGAGTCCCTTGGGGCAGCAAGGAGATCAAACCAGTCCATCCTAAAGAAAATCAACCCTGAATATTCATTGGAAGGACTGAAGCTGAAACTGAAGCTTCAATACTTTCACCACCGGATGAGGAGAGCCAACTCACTGGAAAAGACCCTGATGCTGGGAAAGATTGAAGGCAGGAGGAGAAGGGGATGTCAGAGGATGAGATGGTTGGATGGCATCACAGATTCAATGGACATGAATTTGAGCAAGCTGCGGGACATGGTAAAGGACAGGGAAGCCTGGCCTGTTGCAGTTCATGGGGTCACAAAGAGTTGGACATGACTGCGTGACTGAACAACAGTCAGTGATCCTGGGCCAGTATCCCATGTTTTTCACAGTTGTGAGCTCCCTTGGGCTCACCACAGGGAGTGGCTGCAGGCTGATGGTTGTTAGACCAGAGGTATTTTCCTCCTTCCTGAGTGCCCTTAGGCTCACAGTGGAGAGCCGGAATTGCTGATGACTGTGACATCCGTGTTTACTGATATGGCAGGAAATATTCCATTTTTCAACCTTCACAGAAGGTACTGTGCTCTGTGTCCCTCTAGACCCAGAAAGTGGTCATGCCAACTGGTTTCTGTCTCATAGCATACAAGCTGGAACCCACTCGTACATCCCAGCCCAGGAGAGCATAATTGGAAAAAAAAAAAAAAAAAAAACTCCTCCAGTCTGTGCCTGGGTATCATGAACTCATAGCAGAGTAGGGCCATGAGGGGGTGTCCTAGACTTCCAATGTGTGCCTAACTGCTCAAAGAAATCTGACTCTTTGTGACCCTAAGGACTATAGTCCACCAGGCTCCTCTGTTCAGCGGATTTCCCAGGCTAGAATACTGGAGTGGGTTGCCATCTCCTTCTCCAAGGGACCTTCCCGACCCAGAGACTGAACCCACATCTCTTGCATCTCCCGCATTGGCAGGCTAATTCTTTATCACTAGAGCAAACTGGGAAGCCCAGAGATCACATGTAAGGGAACTTTAACTCATCATCTAGTGTGTATAAATAATTGCTGATCCTTAAGCTGAGGTTTCAGCTTTCATTAAAGCATTCTGCCTTGACAGCACCCAGAAAACGGGGTCAGCAGAGATGCCTGGGTTAAGTGAATGAAACTGAAATGGCTGGGCTGGACTTGGGGAGAGGGAGGGTTAAAAGATCGCCACCTGCTACTGTTGCTTCCACCTCTGGCCCCCACTGCGAGGTAATGACCCCTGAGAGAGAAGAAGGAAGGCCGGACAGAATGTGGAGGGGAAATGCAGATGAAAAGAAATCAGAACGCTTTTTCTTTCATGTTTCAAGTACCAAATTATGCTTGACATTTGAATTTTCCCCAAGGCTCACTTCCATAAAATCACGCCAAATTACCTTGAAAGGGTTGGAGCTTCCCGGAGAGACTTTTGACTGTAATCAAACAGGTCTCCTCCATTGTTCCAGACACTCTGAAAGGATGTGGAGGAGAAGGGGTGGAGGGCAGGTGATGGGAGGCTGGCGAAGGAGCGTTGTGGAGCCTGCGGTTCTGGTCTGAGACCCACCACCGTGAGACCGGACGTAGAAGCATCAGACATCCTGGGATGCAGGCATCCCCAAGAGCTGGGAGAATATGAAGAGACCAAAGCATTCTAAGGCAAAGGGATGTATAATAATCCTCATATTGGCTAACATTTATGGATGTTGATTGCAAGACCACCGGAGAAACAAATGGCAACACACTCTGGTATTCTTGCCTGGGAAATCACATGGACAGAGGAGCTGGCGGGCTACAGTACATGGGGTCACAAAACAGTCAGATGGGACTTAACGACTAAAGAACAACAACAACAATATTGCAAGACAGGCACTGTGTGGGGCCCCTACTCAAAATTTGAACTTCATGACAGCCAGGAGCTGTTATTATTCAACCTTTGACTATGAAAGCTGGAGACAAGAAAAGGTGAAGTAATTAATCCTCTTCCAGATGACAAAACCTGAGCACAGGTGCTACTGCATTGCCTGAATGACCAGGTGTAATGCCAATGCCCCAGGAAGAGAAAAGGGGCAACTCAGTACCAAAATATTGTGCTAAGCTCTGCTGTGATAAGTCACTTCAGTCATGTCCAACTCTTTGCAACACCATGGAAGGCAGCCCACCAGGCTTCTCTGTCCATAGCATTCTCCAGGCAAGAATATCGGAATGGGCTGCCGTGCCCACCTCCAGGAGATCTTCCTGACCTAGGGATTGAACCCTCATCTCTTACGTTCTCCTGCATTGGCAGGCAGGTTCTTTACCACTAGTGCCACCCAGTATTGAATATCAAATGGGTGGAATATCAAATATCAATGGGTGGAACTTGCCCAGAGGCCCAGTGGTTAAGATGCTATACCTCCAATGCAGTGGACACAGGTTCAATTCCCGGTTGAGGAATTAAGATCCCACATGCAGTGCAGTGTGGCCAAAAAACTAAAACTCAAAATATCAATGGGCATCATTATTTGATTGAATCAACCAAATCACCCAGTTTCAGGGCTTCATCTAGACAAACATATTCATTGACTGATCAGAAACCACTCATTCTATCACATCCTTCTCCTGCTGGACATACCAGAGTTGATGTTGGACAGGAGTGGACACCAGGCTGGGAAAAATCTTGAAGACCAGTAGAAGCTCACTGCTGCAGGAGGCCTTGGCCCTCCCCAAAAGGTCCTTCTGGATGTTGCCTCAGAAGCTGGACCTGCTTCCTATGGACTCCTTGCTGACTCTACTCTCTGAGTCGCCCATTCTTGTGGGTGACTGTGGTTTGCATTCTTGCTTTCACTGGACTTGGTTCTCTGATCTTTCCAAGCAGCACTTTCCTCCTTGTGCCCTGACACCACCTTTGTTGGTCCCCACCATTTATTCACACGGATTAACGCTGAAACCTCCTAACACTTCTCCATGCCAAATCTTGACCCTTCGGCAGTTCTGCCAAAGACATCTTTCTAGAAGCAAATATGATCATACCAACTGCCTGCCCCAAACCCTCCCACAGCTTTTGAACTCTTCTGGGATCAAGCCCAGGTGCCTCATGGGCTGCACAAAGACCTTCAGGCTCTGCTCCCTGGGACTCCCCCTCTCTCCAAGCCCTGCTTTTTTCTCTGTGCTCTACCCACTGTCCACCATCAGCACATCTACAAACAGAGAGTGCTTTCTGTATTTCCCAAAACTTTGCGGGACACCTGCTGGACACAGCAGTGTCGATGGCTCAGATGGGTAAAGATTCTGCCTGCAACGTGGGAGACCTGGGTTCAATCCCTGGGTTGGGAAAATCCCTTGGAGAAGGGAATGGCAACCCACTTCAGTATTCTTGCCTGGAGAATCCCATGGACAGAGGAGCCTGGCGGACTACAGTCCATGAGATTGCAAAGACTCGGACACAAGTAAGCAACTCATATTTTGACATTTCTTGTCCTCAGGCAGATAAAGTCATGGTGGTGGGAGAAGGTGTGTTCCAGGCAGGCCCCTGCCCATTCTCCAGTTCTCACTCAAATGCCACCTGTGGGCACAAGACCCATATATCTCTCAGAGCAATTAGTGACACGAAACAACCACCTCCACCTCATTTCTACCCCTGGAAGGCCCCACGGGATTGACAGAGGTGACTGAATAGGAGTTTCAGCCAAGTGTGGCCTCTGAATAGGCAACACATGGAACCAACCAGTCATCCAGAGAAACATCCAGGGAAAAGTTCTCTAGCAGGAAGCCATTCTCTCTAATAGCATGGAAATCAAAGCAAACATTACAGAAAGCGCCAGCTCTAACTCCCAAGTTGTAGGGCGCTAGAGAAGCAAACTTGGAATATAGGGTATTCATCACTAAGCAGGCTTTGCTCAGCTTCCCGGTAGAGACAACCCCGATGAGGTGGCGTGCCGTGTGCCCCTCCCACGGCAAATGGATGCCTGCCTCTGTAGGTTTCCTCCAGGCTCAGATGCCTCAGTTCGGTCTACATGGCATGTGTCTTTCTATTCCTGCCTAGAAGCCTCTCAGAACCCTAGACAACTGGCTGCACCTTGACCTTCTGTCCGCAGCTTTCACAGAGAACTGAAGTGAAGTGAAAGTCACTCAGTCATGTCTGACTCTTTGCAACTCCATGGGCCGTATAGTCCATGGAATTCTCCAGGCCAGAATACTGGAGTGGGTAGCCTTTCCCTTCTCCAGGGGATCTTCCCAACCCAGGGATCAAACCCAGGTCTCCCACACTGCAAGCAGATTCTTTACCAGCTGAGCCACCAGGGAAGCCCAAGAATACTGGAGTGGGTAGCCTATCCCGTCTCCAAGGGATCTACCCAACCCAGGAATTGAACCGGGGTCTCCTGCATTGCAGGCAGATCCTTTGCCAGCTGAGCTACCAGGAAAGTCCCTATAGAGAACTGGGTCCCCACCTATTTTCTGGCTTCCACTCCCACTGAACTATATGCACCAAGGTGCTCCCAGCCTGTGGTTGCTCAGTTCTTCCTGCCTTGAACTCTACACTAGCCGAAATCAATCCTACATCTTCACTGTCGCTTTGAATACCCAAATTTGAACTTCTATCTTTGGGGGATAAAGTCCTGGTTCACCCAACCTGGGGCTCACCTGCTCTTGCCATCTTCCCCAGCCTTTGACTCAAAAAAAAATTTTTTTTTTCATTATATTACCTCTCTCTCTCTCTGCAGGACATATTGAGGCAATTTGCAAATGCCTCGTGACATCACTCAGCTTGGTGCTTTACGGAAATAGGTTTTCAATGAATATTTGATTTGAAACATGAACAGTTTTACTTCCCAATGATGAATTGTGACTCTGTGATGAAGATGATCACTGCTAAGAGGCCCCGGTGGATGGCTGAGTTTACAGGGCACACCAGGCCCTGGCCAGTTCTGCACCAAAGTGGGACTCCTTCATGGGAAGTCTCTGCAATGGAGCTCCTGTTGTTGTTCAACTGCTCACTCATGTCCAGCTCTTTGTGACCGCATGGACTGCAGCACACCAGGCTTCCCTGTCCTCCACTATCTCCTGGAGTTTGCTCAAACTCACGTCCATGGAGTTGGTGATGCCATCCAACCATCTCATCCTCTGTCATCCCCTTCTCATCCTGCCTTCAATCTTTCCCAGCATCAGGGTCTTTTCCAGAGAGTCAGCTCTTTGCATCAGGTGGCATAGCCATGAAATTAAAAGACACTTGCTCCTTGGAAGAAAAGCTATGACCAACCTAGACAGCATATTGAAAGGCAGAGACATCACTTTGCCGACAAAGGTCCACAGAGTCAAAGCTATAGTTTTTAAAGTAGTTGTGTACGGATGTGACAGTTGTCACTTCTGTGAACCTGGCTAAGAGCTTCCAGGAGCTGCACCAGAGTTTCAAGCTCTTCTACCTTATCTTCCTTCCTCCCTTCTTCTTTCACATGCATCAATCAGGCCTATATAATTAGGCAGCTTTCCGCGCCCACACGAGAAAAGCTTGAAGGCCCCACAGGTTCCTCCTTCCTGAAGGCTCTCATACTTCTAACTACACCTGGGTACTCCTTTCTAGGAGTGTCAGCCCTGATACAGTATCATTCCATCATATCACAGACAAGGACACTGGGATTCAGAAGCTAAATATCATGCCTTAGGTTGTAAGCCAAGATGATAAAGAACAGAGAGAATTTAAGTCTTGAGAGATGAATATCACAGTCTAAAGCAGCAGTTCCCAACCTTTTGGGGGGCACCAGGGACTCATTTCATGGAAGACAATTTTTCCAGAGATGGGGTGAGGGGAACGGTTTCGGGATGATTCAAGGATAGTAGGGTTAGCGCTCCTATGAGAATCTAACGCTGTCACTGCTGATCTGACAGGAGACGAAGCTCAAGCAATAATGCAAGTGCTGGGGAGAGGCTGTAAATACATACGAAGCTTTGCTTGCTCACCCACCCACCACTCACCTCCTGTGTGTGGCCTGGTTCCTAACAGGCTATGGACCAGTACCAGGTACCAGTCTGTGGCCTGGGGGTTACAGAAAGTGAAAGTGCTAGTCGCTGAGTTGTGTTCGACTCTTTGTGACCCCATTCATTGTAGTTCACCAGGCTCCTCTGTCCATGGAATTCTCCAGGCAAGAATACTGTAGTGGGTAGTCATTCCCTTCTCCAGGGAATCTTCCCGACCCAGGGAATGCATCTCCTGCATTACAGGCAAATTCTTTACCATCTGAGCCTCCAGGAAAGTCCATGGCCTGAGGGTTGTGGACTCCTGGTCTAAAGCTTGACAACTCCACCCCTGTTAGTAGATGAATTGTCCAAGATTCCAGATAAGGATGGCTGAGGTTGAATCTGCTATGGTTTGGGCTGGGCAAATATGAGAACCAGCAACATTCAGGTCTGTGCCAGAAATCAGCAAGCAAGCAGAAGGTCCAGTCTGCCACCCTGGGAGGAAGCAGTCAACACAAATATCAGGAGACCATTAGGAATCGTAAAAGGAAAATTTTGAAAACTTCAAGTCCAGAATGACAATCCACAAATAAGATATAGCAAACAGAAAGAAGGAAGATGGGGCTGGCCAGAGTCATGTTTCCAAGGAGGTCCACAGACCGGAGTCTCTTTCACCTTGGGCTGCCTGTACCAGCCCTCCATCTCCTGCACTGCAGAGGTAACCTGGACAGATGGCAGTTTAGAAAAGCCAATTTCCCTCTGTGCCTTATTTCCTTCCAGTTAGAGCAGCAGGGTTCAAAAGCACAATATGGATGACCATTACTGAGCTGACATCATTTGGTCATTTTTCAAGTTGATGGGACTTTGAGAGTGGTGCATCATTTATAGGCTCACGAACCGCAGAAAACAGAAAGTGTAATTGAGTAACACCTCCCACTGCATCTTCAAGGCTTCCCAACATTTCAGAGCATGGGGCACTCTTTATCATCAAAAATACACAAAGAACCTTATCCTCCAAAATGGTAGTCATTATACCCTGTATCTATTGTTTGAGGAAATAGGAAACAACTACTATGAATAAAGCAATTCTTTAAAATCTGCATTTCATGAATGTCAAAAGTCACAGTGATTAGAAAATGGGTAATAAATAGATGGGCAAGATGTGTTACCTATTTGGTTGCAAGACAAGGCTTTTCTGAATGGTAATTTTCGAATATATGGTATTATACTGCATTGCAGCAACAATCTAGATGATCCCCATATTACAGAAGGAAAAACTGGGGCACAGAGAAATCGAATAAGTTGATAAAGGCCACTTAGTGGGACTTTGGTGATATCCAAAGTTCTTTCAAAACTGCCAAAACGGCATTGAGTGTGGTGTGTCAGACTCTTCCCTGGCCGTACACGCAGAAGACAAGCGAACTTCAACTGCCCAAAACAATACTGTCTGGATTTTAAACAGAAAACGGTCAGTTTCTTAAGAGGAAAGTATTCCCAAGTCTCCCTGTCCACATTTCCCCCCGCCAAAGCTGTGGCAGCCGCCCACTGCTGACCTGGCTACGCTTCCTCTTTCTCTACACGTCTGTACAGCTCAGAATCCTGTCCATCTGCTCCAGTGGGAACGACCTGGAGATTAGCCAACGTGGCCTGGGTCTCTCTACACCCTGAACATCCAGCACAGAGCAGTAGCAGTTCAGTAAATGTTCCTTGACTGTGGAGTGAATGAATCCGAGAGGCCAAGTCAGGACAGAACTTCCATGGACCAGAACAAAAACTCAGAATAAATCCAAGTCACTAAGCCACTAATTCAAGTGCTAAGGCCCTGCACTTTGCTCAGGTGGAAACTGGGAAACCCCACAGAATCCGGACCCTGGACCTGTCACTCAATGACGACCTGTCAGTTGACAATAAGATAACGAAAACCTGATCCCGTGGTTGTCAAAAATCAGTGGGTGTCGTTCTGAATACACCAGCATCATGAATCTTTAAAAAATGACTTGCAGACTCACTATGCTACCAGGCTGTGCATACCAAATGCCAAACAATAAATTACAGAGTGGAGTGGGGAATATCAGACAAATGGGTGTTTTGAGTACCATAGAGAAAAAAATTTCTCCAGCCACAGCCATCTGTGTATCGAGACACAACAAACCGCTCTGTGCTTTCATTCTGAGCAGAGAGCACTGATCAATTGCCAGGTTGTCAAGCTCTTTAAAGTCTGTTTTTAAACTCAAAGGCCTGACATTCCAGAGCATAAGTGTTGTGGCTTTGCCTATGGTGTTTGCAGTGTGGCAATTCCAGACCTGTCAGCAATTCCCCACCAAAGGGAGAATTGAAAGGATGTCTTTCGAGCCAGAGGATTCCGCATCCACATGCTTGCCTTGGCGTCTACCTTCCTCTGGAAGGCTTGAGGGAGGTGATGTGACACCGTGTCCTGTTTATGAACTTACCGCAGCAGCACCCCGGCCTGGACCCTGGGGAAACTTGGCCGCCTGCTTCACTGTCTTCATCAGTCTCTCATCCACTGGGAGCAGAGTGCTGGGCAGTAAAAGGGAAAGTGTTAGTCGCTCAGCCACGTCCGACTCGTTGCAACCCCACGTATCATAACCACCAGGTTCCACTGTCCACGGAATTCTCTGGGCAAGAACACTGGAGTGGGTAGCCATCCCTTTTTCCAGGGGATCTTCCTGACCCAGGGGTCGAACCAGGGTCTCCCGCATTGCAGGCAGATTCTTTACTTTCTGAGCCACCAGGGAAGCCCCGAATGCTGGGCAGAGATGAGCCAAGGTTCTCTCTTTTGGTGAAATGTCACGAGGGAAGGGGCTCTCCTGGGGAAGATCAAGGAGATCATCCCAGGGATTAAATTTAAAAGGTTTTATCCAGTGTGGGACTTCTTCCCTCTGTCTGTAAAGCTTCTCTGCTTTCTCTCTACGAGAAACACAAACCCAAGTGACTGCAACTTTCTAGAACTATGACAGCTAGTTGTCTGGATAATAAGAGTAGCTGACACGGATTGAGCACTTACCAGCTGCTGAATTCCTTCCATGGTCTCCCAGCTTGCCGCCAGCACAGAAGTGGAGCCCGCATCAGGGAGCACAAGAGCAGGGCCTGAACAGGAGGAGGAGACGCCGAGGTGTGGGAACCAGTCCAGGAGGCATCCCAGAGATGAGCGGCAGCCCTCCCACTTTTTCCCATCAACCCTCCAGCCACCCTCAGAGCAGCTCAGAACAACCCAGACTATTCCGACTGTGACCTTTGTGTTGTTCACTGTTTGCTGCCTTGACAGCCAGGCTCACTCCACTCTGTCCTTCAGCGTCTGGGAGGCTTCATTCTCTGCTGCCCTAGGCTGCCTCGATTTGTTCTTTCCCTGTGCCTCCAAAGCCCCTCGGAGACGCAGAACATAGTCAACATGCAGTCCGCTGCCGCCTCACAAGGATGGGAGCCCCTTGAAGGTGCGTGCATGCGTGCGTGTGCACTCCACTGCTTCAGTCGTGTCCAACTCTTGGTGACCCCTTTGGACTGGAGCCCACCAGACTCCTCTGTCCATGGGATTCTCCAGGTAAGAATACTGGAGTGGATTGCCATACCCTCCTCCAAAGGATCTTTCTGACCCAAGGATCAAAATCAAGTCTCCTGTGTCTCCTGCATCCACAGGCGGGTTCTTCACCCGCTGAGCCACTTGGGAAGCTCCCTTGAAGGTAGGGACCAGGAATAAGTCATCACTGGTCCCTGACTTGGCACAAAATAGATACTCAGTAAATACTAGTTGAAGGGGACTCCTGTGGTGGTTAAGGCTTCACCTTCCAATGCATGGGGAGTGGGTTCAATCCATGGTTGGGGAGCTAAGACCACTGGTGGATCCAGTGTGAGTTAAGAGGGTTTTATCTACTCAAACCTATCCACTCATTAGGGCTTCCTTGGTTACTCAGTGGTTAAGAATCTGCCTGCCAACGCAGGAGACGAGGGTTTGATCACTGGGTCAGGAAGATCCCCAGGAGAAGGAAATGGAAACCCACTCCACTATTCTTGCCTGGGAAATCCCATGGACAGAGCAGCCTGGTGGTCTACAGTCTCTGGGATCGCAAAAAGTCGGATACAACTGAGTGACTAACACATTTGAAGGCCTAGAAAACTAATGGTATAGTACACAGCTTCATTATTATTTTAGATACAAGAAAAAGGTCCTCTGACATTCTATAGACTCCAAAGCATCCCATAATTATATGCTAATAAAAATATAATCTAATGAAACAATGCTGTATCAAAGACTTCATTTTTTTTTCACCCCCATCCTTTTCAGGGTATGAAGAGATACAACTCAAGAACTTCTTAAGAAATCAGTTTGCTCCTTGGTATCCCATTTCTTACCCTTGCTACCATCCTGAAAGTAAAAGTTAGTTGCTCAGTCATGTCTGACTCTTTGAACCAAGCTCCTCTGATCTTGGAACTCTCCAGGCTAGAATACTAGAGTGGGTAGTCATTCCCGTCTCCAGGGGATCTTCCTGATCCAGAGATCAAACCTGGGTTTCCTGCATCTGAGCCACTAGGGAAGCCCATTACCATCCTAGTCTTGGGCTATTTGTCCACATAAATCGCTTTGAAAATTTCAAAATTCACTGAAATAGGCTAACAGCAAGTAACCAGCTAATGATTTATAACAGCCATTTTTAAAATAACCCATTTTCGAGCTGGTTGTAGCTCAGGCCTTGTTGGGTTTCCCAGTTGTTTGAGAAGGCAAACAACATAGTCACGGCCTCTATAATTATTCCCAAATGCAATTACATTTCCAACAGGAAATCCTTTTCTAGAAGTCATCCCCAGCCCAAGCAGCTGGACCATTAAGCTTGTGGAACACTGGGTGAAAAGGTCAAAGCCTCCTTTCCATCCTAGCGGTGACTCCAAAGTAGAACAGTGCTTGAAAATATCAATAGTAGTGGAATTAGAGTTGAGATTTTCTTATATTGTTCTGTTTCCCTTTCAGCATAGTGAGGATTTACTATTCTGAACATAGATGTGATTATACACTATACTATAGACATAATATTCATGAGTATATCATGTGTGTTCCAAGTCACTTCAGTCATGTCTGACTCTTTGTGACCCTATGGACCATAGCCTGCCAGGCTCCTCTGCCCATGGGATTCTCCAGGCAAGAAAACTGGAGTGGGTTTCCATGCCCTATTCCAGGGGATCTTCCCGACCCAGGGATCGAACCCGAGCCTCTTACATCTCCTGCATTGAAAGCTGGATTTTTTACCTCTAGCGCCACCTGGGAGGCCCCAAGTATATCATAGATACAGGTAGATCTAACGATACGATTGTAAAGAATCGGCCTGCAATGCAAGAGACCTGGGTTTGATCCCTGGGTCAGGAAGATCCCCTAGAGAAGGGAATGGCTACCCACTCCAGTGTTCTTGCCTGGAGAATTCCAGGACAGAGGAGCCTGGTCTATGGGGTCGCAAAGAGTTGGACATGACTAAGTGACTAACATTTTCACTTTTCACTGTACTGTAGATTATACAATTTTATAATTACAGAAAAAAATTTGTAAAGAGAGGACAAATTCAGTTTAAAAGCAAAGAAGCAGGACTGAACAATCTTTACATGTAAGTCAGAAAGACAAACCAGAGCAGGAGCATAAGATGAATCCAGGATTGAATCTAAATCAAACAGACATGCCTCAGAGACCATGCATGTGTTCTGCATGAACACATGTGTAGCTCTAAGGTTTCCAGCAGCCAACGGTGTAGAGAGATATCTGGGCAATTCCCCAGGTCTGACCTCACACAGGAACAGACCAATTAGAAAAGGGCCAGCATTTCCACACTCTGGGCCCAATGGAAATATTTCATCAAGGTCTTTTATGAAGGCTAGTTCTGCTAGTGGCGAGGTGAATTTTTCTCTTGGCCTGAGCTGACCAGCCAGGTTTCCCAGACAGCTCATCATTACCCCCTTGGGTTTGCCAAGTCACAAACACACATCCCCCAGGGTAGAGCCACCCCAGGTCCACCCTCTTCATCATTTGTCATCCACCCCATCCTCCTGTGGTCCTTCTGCTGACAATTTGTCCTCCTCTAGTTCCTCTTCTGCCCCCTCCTCCCAGTTCAACCCAGCATTTCGCTGCCTTCCCAGTTCTAGACTTGTTCCTCAGACTCAGTTGAGTCTTTTCAGTTCCTGGTGGTGAAAAGCTTCTGCAAACTGGTCAGTCAATCTTCAAAGTCCTGTGCCTGTTGGGGAAGGAGAGGGTGGGACGAACTGAGAGAGTCGCATTGATATATATGGGCTTCCCTGGTGGCTCAGAGGTAAAGAATCCGCCTGCAATGCAGGAGACACAGGAGACATGGGTTTGATGCCTAGATCAGGAAGATCTCCTGGAGAAGGAAATGGCAACCCACTCCAGTATTCTTGTCCAGAAAATCACATGCTCAGAGGAGCCTGGCAGGCTACAGCCCATAAGGGTTGCAAAGAGACAGGACTGCGCACACACACACATATTGACATACATACACTACTGTGTTTAAAATAGCTAGTGGGAAGCTGCTTATAGCACAAGGAACTCAGCTCGGTAATCTGAGATGACCAAGAGGAGTGGGATGAGGCAAGGGAGGGAGGCTCAACAGGAAGGGATATATGTATAAAAATAGCTGATTCACTTTGTTGTTCTGCAGAAATTATCACAACACTGTAAAGCAATTGTACTCCAATTTTTTAAAATGTCTGTATGCCCGTTTATGGCGTGGGTCTGGTCCCCCTCCCATTGCCTTCATGCCCTTCACATCAGTCACCCTCAGGTGAAATCAGAGAAAATAAACAGTTGCTGCCCCTCATGCTCAGACGGTGGATCTAGAGCAGCACTCCTCAAAGCTGGCACCTCAATCAGTGCTGGTCCACTTGACCCACCAAGAGAGGCAGGCAGAAGCCAACAGCAAGCTCGCCAGAGCTTTGATTGCATTGTCAGGACAGCCAGCCATGGGAGCACTGAATTTTCTCCTTGTGCAAGGTATAGACTAGCTCAGGTGTGGCTGCCTCAAGGTGACTCACACGCCGGCTAAGCAGCTGCCTACCAGTCGTATGCTGGAGGATCACTTATCAGTTCCCGATGGAGTGGGAATCTTTAGAAAGGTCTTTCCCCAATTTGGTTTGGAAGTACAGTCTGGAGCCTTGCAACTGGTCTCTTGCCTGAGCATAATAGCACCGTCAGGAATTGAGTTCCTACTACTTTCCAGACACTGTGTGAGACAAATTGCCAGTGTTTTTCCATGTAATCACACCCTCCCCAGGAGGTAAGCATAGTCCCCATTTCACGGCTAACACAACAGAGTCCCTGGGTAGATCTGCATCTTCCTCTAGGTCTTGTTATGCAGATGGCAGAGGTAAATGTGCCAAATCTGCTTGAATCTAAAACCCATGCATTTACTATTGCCCTCCACAGAGTAGCAGGATGATGTCTGCATGACTTAAGGAATCGGCAGGAAACCGCAGGCTGTTTGTCCTTAATGAGGAAGAAGTAATAGGTAGCTTCTTCCCCTGCCTTTCCTACCTCAGTTCTTTACACTTAGAGCTTGTTATTCCTGATTTTAAAACAATTGTTCCCATGGCAACACCCTGGCAGCTTCTCTTAGCAACCATAGCCATCTTTCACCATTTTCACAAAGTTGGTTCAAATACAAAATCGCTTTTTTGAAAGCTTTCAGAAGCAAAAACCAAAGTGACCAGTTGACCGGAGCTTGACTTTTTATACATCTTAAAATCAAATGGCAAGTTTTATACAACTTAGGAAAACAACTTTGGGGTGGTTTTTCAAAACAGGGTGAAAAGGGAAACACCAAGGTTTTCAGGTCAGGATAGTGTTTGAAACCTAAACAATAATATGCAAACTCTCAGATGTGACATTTTCCTCTAGCTGACAAAAGTTTCACAAACTGAGAGTATTTAAGGTTTACAGTTTTTTTTTTTAATTAATGTTTTACCGGAGTACAGTTGCTTTACAATGTTGCATTAATTTCTCAGTTCAGTTCAGTTCAGTCGCTCAGTCATGTCTGACTCTTTGTGACCCCATGAATCGCAGCACACCAGGCCTCCCTGTCCATCACCAACTCTCGGAGTTTACTCAAACTCATGCCCATCGAGCCAGTGATGCCATCCAGCCATCTCATCCTCTGTCGTCCCCTTCTCCTCCTGCCCCCAATCCTTCCCAGCATCAGGGTCTTTTCCAATGAGTCAACTCTTCGCATGAGGTGGCCAGAGTACTGCAGTTTCAGCTTCAGCATCAGTCCTTCCAATGAACACCCAGGACTGATCTCCTTTAGGATGGACTGGTTGGATCTCCTTGCAGTCCAAGGGACTCTCAAGAGTCTTCACCAACACCATAGTTCAAAAACATCAATTTTTCGGTGCTCAGCTTTCTTCACAGTCCAACTCTCACATCCATACATGACCACTGGAAAAACCATAGCCTTGACCAGATGGACCTTTGTTGGCAAAGTAATGTCTCTGCTTTTTAATATACTATCTAGGTTAGTCATAACTTTCCATCCAAGGAGTAAGCGTCTTTGAATTTCATGGCTGCAGTCACCATCCGAAGTGATTTTGGAGCACAAAAAAATAAAGTCTGACACTGTTTCCACTGTCTCCCCATCTATTTCCCACGAGGTGATGGGACCAGAGGCCATGATCTTAGTTTTCTGAATGTTGAGTTTTAAGCCAACTTTTTCACTCTCCTCTTTCACTTTCATCAAGAGGCTTTTTAGTTCCTCTTCACTTTCTGCCATAAGGGTGGTATCATCTGCATATCTGAGGTTACTGATATTTCTCCCAGCAATCTTGATTCCAGCTTGTGCTTCTTCCAGCCCAGTGTTTCTCATGATGTATTCTGCATATAAGTTAAATAAGCAGGGTGACAATATACAGCCTTGACGTACTCCTTTTCCAGTCTGTTGTTCCATGTCCAGTTCTAACTGTTGCTTCCTGACCTGCATACAGGTTTCTCAAGAGGCAGGTCAGGTGGTCTGGTATGCCCATCTCTTTCAGAATTTTCCACAGTTTATTGTGATCCACACAGTCGAAGGCTTTGGCGTAGTCAATAAAGCAGAAATAGATGTTTTTCTGGAACTCTCTTGCTTTTTCGATGATCCAGCAGATATTGACAATTTGATCTCTGGTTCCTCTGCCTTTTCTAAAACCAGCTTGAACATCAAGAAGTTCACGGTTCACGTATTGCTGAGGCCTGGCTTGGAGAATTTTGAGCATTACTTTACTAGCGTGTGAGATGAGTGCAATTGTGCAGTAGTTTGAGCATTCTTTGGGATTGCCTTTCTTAGGGATTGGAATGAAAACGGACCTTTTCCAGTCCTGTGGCCACTGCTGAGTTTCCCAAATTTGCTGACATATTGAGTGCAGCACTTCAACAGCATCATCTTTCAGGATTTGAAATAGCTCAGCTGGAATTCCATCACATCCACTCTACAGCAAAATGAGTCAGCTATACGTACACACGTGTCCCCCCTCCCTTGGACTCCCTTCCTCTTAGGACACCACAGAGCACTGTGTAGAGCTTGTGCTATAGAGCAGGTTCACATCAGTTATCTATTTTATACACAGAATCAATCACATGTATATGTCAATCCCCATGCCCTAATTCATCTCACCCCTCTTCCTATCCCCATGGTGGGCATACACTTGTTCTCTATGTCTGTCTCTATTTCTGTTTTGCAAATAAGATCATCTATACCAAATTTCTAGATTTCATACATGTGTTACTATACAATATTTGTTTTGTTCTTTCTAACTTCCCAATGTATGACGGTCTCTAGGTCCACCCACGTCTCTACAAATGACCCAATTTCATTCCCTTTTTATGACTGAGTAATATTCCATTGTATATATGTACCACCTCTTCTTTACCCATTTCTCTGTGGATGCATATTAAGTTGCTTCCGCATCCTGGCTATTGTAAATGGTGCTCCAATGAACATTGGGGTGCATGTGTCTTTTTGAAATTATGGTTTTCTTCAGGTATATGCCCAGTAGGGGGATTGCTGCATCATATGGCAATTCCATTTTTAGTTTTTTAAGGAATCTGTATTAGTTCTCCAGTGCCACTGTGACAATTTGTTGCCAATTTAGTGGTTAAAAAACCCCCACAAATTTAACATCTTACAAGTCCGTAGATCAGATGTCTGGCATGGAACTCACCAGGCTGAGATCAAGGTGCAGGCAGGGTGCATTGCTTTCTAGAAGCTCTGAGAGAGAACCCCTTGCCTTGCCTTTTTAAGCTTCTAAACCTGCCTGCTTGCCTTATATCATGGCTACCTTCCTCCTCCTTCAAAGCCAGCAACATTGAGCTGAGTCCTTCTCAGGCTGCCATCTCTCTGACAGTTCTGCCAATTCCCTCTTCCCCTTGCAAAGACCCTGTGATTACATCCATCCCTCGGATAATCCAGGCTAATCCCTCTATTTTAAGGTCATCTGATGGACAGGCTTCATTCCCTCTGCATCCTTAATTCCTCTTTGCCGTGGCACCTAACCCAGCCACAGGATCCAGAGATTAGGAGGAGGACGTCTTGGAGTAGCTATTTTTCTCTCTACCACAGTGGATACTGCAGCCTCCATAGCGTTTCCTGATGAGTGAGAGAGGGTGGGCACAATGGTGGGCTAACGCGTGGCATCTCCTCACCTGCAGCCACCACGCATCTCTTTGGCCTCTTCCTCTTGTGTGTTCAGCTAAAGTATGTACTTAAAATAACAAGTGGCCAAAAGTATTTTCTCCAGTCTTTACCCCACATGGCAATGGTCAGTGCTGAGCAAAAGGTCTGTGGAGCAAGACTAAGCCTTAAGCATTTGTTACCTGGACATGGAGCCATGACCAGGCTGCCCACTAGGGCAGGACACGCTGGCAGCAGGCAGCTCGGCTCAAGCTGCTGACACTGGCAGCTGACCGTGATGGATGCTGGAGAAAGGGCTGACTCCACGAGGTGCAAAGCTTCCCTGAAACACGGCGACAATTATCCCGTGAAGACGTTTATGTAGTAGGACAGAAAACAAATCCCCATTGTGAACAATACAAACAAACCGAAAGCTATAATTTCCCAGGGACAAACGGCTTCCAGGGTGGCTGAAGAATGCACAAGGAAGTCATCCAGTCCTGTGTCCAGTTCTGTGCTGACACCTTGGACGGAAGCTATGGGGGCCAGGGCCCTCAGGAGTCTCCCTTCCCAGCTTGGGAGGGGAGATACAGATTCCAGCAAAGCTAATCTACAATGGCAAACACG
Source organism: Muntiacus reevesi (assembly GCF_963930625.1). Taxonomy (NCBI): domain Eukaryota; kingdom Metazoa; phylum Chordata; class Mammalia; order Artiodactyla; family Cervidae; genus Muntiacus; species Muntiacus reevesi. Next base: position 209,622,553 of record NC_089250.1, on the reverse strand, counting down.
CTATGCAAAGGGTCAAAGAGTTGTGAGCTGCTTTTTAAAGAGTCAGAGGAGTTTGGAAGAGATGGAGTCCCTGTGACCCGGGGGCAGTGAGGGGTCGGTCAACAGAGGTGAGGAAGCAGCAAGTGGTCGGCGGGGAGTGGGGCTCTGTCTCTGCCAGCTGCGTGCTTTGGCAACTGACTTGACCCCAAGTGACTCAGTTTCCCTGTCTGTGGAAAGGCAGTGATATTAGAACTCTTGGGTTTACCTGTTGAAACGAGACCCCGTGCACAACGCTGGGAACATGGTAGATAAGCTATGCATTGGTTTTTGTTTTGGGGTTTCTTTTTTTTTAAGATTTTTTGATGTGGACCATTTTTAAAGTCTTATGGAATTTCTTACAATAATACTTCTGTTTTACATTTTGATTTTTTGGTCCCGAGGGTCTCAGCTCCCCAACCAGGGATCGAACCGGCACCCCCTGCACTGGAAGGCAAACTCTTAACCACTGGACCACCAGGGAAGTCCCTATGTTTTGTGGTAAGAACACATAGCATGAGATCTACTCTTTTACCAGAATGATGTTGGGGGTTTAGTTGCTAAGTCGTGTGACCCCGGGGACTGTAGCCTGCCAGGCTCCTCTGTCCGTGGGATTCTCATGCAAGGATACTGGAATGGGTTGCCATTTCCTTCTCCGCTCAACAGATTAGTAAGTGTCAGATCCAGGACTGCTGTCTGTGGGCCCAGTGTTGTAGGGCAGCTCCCTGGAGCTCACACGACTTGCATGACCGACTTGCATGCACCCTGACTGGGGAGTCTCTACCCAGCGTGCTGGCCCCTGGGCTGCAGCTGTGATTGCTGAGGACACTTAAGGCTTCCTAGAAAGACGACGGGAATGAGGCGGCGCCATAAAGGCTTGGCTAACCAGTGAGGAAAGAAAGCAGCGACCACAAAGGTGAGGCAGTGAGAACCAATCAGAACAGGAAGAGCCTGCTTTTCCTGCTCTGCTCACATTAGGGATGGAGCCTCTTTTCAGCAGAGAGGTCAGGATCAAGTTCCAAAGTGGTCTGGCTACTGCTGTTGCTGCTGCTTAGTCGTTCTGTCGTGTCTGACTCTCTGCTGCCCCATGGACTGTAGCCCGCCAGGCTCCTCAGTCCATGGAATTCTCCAGGCAAGCATACTGGAGTGGGTTGCATTTCCTACTCCAGGGGATCTTTCAGACCCAGGGATCGAACCCCTGTCTCCTGTGTCTCCTGCCTAAAACAGCCCCGAGAAAGTCCCCATGTGAGAGAGATCAAAATAGAGACACTAAGCCATCTGCAGTTTGCACAGTGGGGGATATTCTAGAATGCATGGTTTTCTAGGAAAAGTCAGACACTGAGCCCATTTCCTCACCCACAAGGTAAGGATGGCAGTCACCTTCCTCGAAGGGCAGGAGTGAGGATTAAATGTGGAAATGTCACATACCTGGGGCTGATTCATGTTGATACACGGCAGAAACCAACACAATATTGCAAAACAATTATCCTCCAATTAAAAACAAATAAATTTTTAAATGAAAAAAAATTAAATGAGGAAAAAAGTGCTCAACACAGTGTCCAGAGTGTAGTAAGTGCTCTAAAGTATTAATTATTATTATTCCAAAGGGTGTGTAATCATCTTTTTTGTAGTTTTCAAACGTGTTTCTGTTGATTTTAACAGTGAAACATTTCCTCTCTCCCACAAGAGGCCTCATGTGGGAGCAGAGGGCAGGCCTGGTTGACTTGGGGGTCAAGGCCCAGAGCCTGCCTTGCTCGCCCCCGCTCTGCCCCAGGGCACCTACCTGCAGAAAGCGTCCCGTGCTCTCTTGACCTGGGCTGGCCCCGCTGCTCCACTGCGGAGGCCCACAGAGGAGGGTGCCTTGGCCAGGGTCCACCTTAGGGCCTCTCCACCTGGAGCTGAAGCTGGTTTCCGTGACCAGTTCATCGCACAATCAGTTCGCTGAGTCAGTTTGATAAAAGTCAGTGCACTTGTCATTCTACCAAATGCCAAGTCATCAGTGATTAATGTCTGAGTTTCCCAAATCATCAAAAATGTGCTCCACTTTTAACGACTTATTAGCTTCAGAGCAATTCATACTGGATCCATGGGTGTTGCTGTGAGGAGCCGGAACTCCTTAGCCAGGTTCCTTCTCATCCTTGGCACAGCCCTTCGGGCTCCCTCTCGCTGGCCCCCAATTCTACCTCCTGTACCACCAGGAGCCTCTCCCCCACCAGGTCCCTGCCCTTTGGAGCTCCAGGTTTCCCCACCCTTACCCTTGTCATCTTGGTTTACCCTGCCCTGCACTCTGCTGCTCAAAGCCCCTGTGGGGTCTGCAGCCCAGGCTGAGTTCTCAGCTGATCCCTCTCTCCACCCTCCTCCGGCAAACCCTCTGGTCCGTCTCCGGAGCTCCAGTCACTATGGGAAGCTTGGGGACAGACACACCATGAAGAGTTCCTAAAATCTTCTGAAAGCTGATCACCTAAACCTTCCCGGAAATCATCTAAACCTTTTGTTTTAAAAAAATCAACCAACAGTTTAAAATAAACACAATTTTAGGAAATTCTGCAAATTCTTTGAATTTGTTATTTGGCAAGTTAACCATATGATGATTTCTCTGCCATTCTATTGTTTTTTTGGAAAACTGACCTAAAACTAGAACACAGATTTCTAGTCCAATTCACTTTCTTCTAAATAATACTTCTCAGTACTCATTTGTAAACACAATCAGTATGTCTTTATTGGTATGGTTAAATGTGGTTTCTCCTCTCTCTTTATTTTTGGCAACTTGGTTTTTGCAAAATGCATTTTCTCAATTTTTTTCTAACTTGCTTTCTTTTTAAAAATGCAATGTTTTTAAGATGCTAATGGCCTCATTTTAATTTGCACATATTCTTGTTAATAATGAAATCTCCTTAATGTGAGTTAAAACTAAAAGCCGGTCAGAGTAATTCACAAACATTTAAAAACTCTGTGGCAATTCTAGGAGGATTCCCTGTTAATATTCTTAAGGACTTTCAATGGATATACTAAGTGGGCCTTGGTATTAACAGAAATAGCAAACAAATTAAAATTGGACTCTCGGTAACAATTGGGAAATAATGAATACGCACAGCCTTCAGCATGCAACTGAATCTAGTTGTACAAGAAAAAGCCTCCTACACTTTAAGAATATTTTTATTGAATAACCATCATGCTAATAAGTATCACTTAAGACTGGTATTGAGTCACCTGACTTCTCTATATTTCTTTCAGGAATGCACAAGAGAATGACATCAATCAAATTTAAAATAATGCAAACCTCATTTGGTGTTGAGGCTAGCTGCAATCTCTATTTGCAGCACATAGCACATTTTCATGTGAGCAATGTAATTTGCAAGGAATTAAAATTCCAGCCTAAGAGACATCTCAAAATCCATTCTCAGGCCTTGGCGAATATCCCAATGATCCATGAGAAATGTCAGAATGATCTGCCGTTTCCACAGTGGATTACAACTTTGAGTACAGTGCCCACTGCTGCAAGGATAAATCGCTCTTCAGGTTTAATCTCTTTGAAAATTCGGTTTATACTAAAAGAAAAACACTTTGCTATGTATTTGTACATTAAAAAAACAGGATTTAACATGGAGCTTTAATACATTATCCTGTTTAATCTTCACAACAATCTTTGGTGGTAGGTATTACAATCACCACTCAAAAGATGAGACACTTGAAGCTCAGAGAGGCTAAATGACATTCCCAAGTTCACCCAGCTAAGGAGAAGCAGACAGGCATTAAATTTAAGTCTCCTGGCTCTGAGCCAATAAGTTAAAACAACAAGTACACATTGCTTATCATATACATAGACCCTCCTCTTTTTTTCTTTTTCCCCCACCTTTATTGAGATATAATTGACAAAGACCACAGTGTAAGTTTAAGCTGAACAACACAGTGATTCTATGTATGTGTATATTGCAAAATGATTACCACAGCAAGGTCAGTTACCATGTCCATTGCTCAGACAGCTAGTTTCTGTGTATATGGTGAGAGCTTTAAAAACCTACCCTCTTAGCAACTTTCAAGCTTCTAATTTGATATTGTGCTTGCTCTCTTCAGTCATGTCTGACTCTTTGTGACCCCACTGACTGTAGCCAATCAGGCTCCCCGGTCCATGGAATTCTCCAGGCAAGAATACCGGCATGCGTTGCCATTCCCTCCTCCAGGGGATCTTCCCGACCCAGGGATCAAATCCACGCCTCTTATGTCTCCTGCATTGGCAGACAGGTTCTTTACCACTAGCACCACCTGGGAAGCCATTAGTAGCTATAGTCACCATGCCATGATCTTTATAATTAGAAGCTTGTACCTTCTGACCACTTTCACCTGCTTACATTTTGTCTAGCAGTGGCTTTGCATTACAAGGATGGAACTGGGTGGTTGCAACCGAGATTGTAGAGCCCACAAAATGGAAAATACCTGTGATCTAACCCTTTGCAAGAATAAGTTTACTGATGCCTCTGCTGAAAATAATGGCAAAAATGAAAGTCAACTCATAGCCCTACTGAGAGGAGGGGTGAAAAAATCCCATGGGAAGCAGGGACTTGAGTTCCAGTCTCAGCTATGGGACAGGCTCAGCCTTATCATGTTTGTGCTCAGTTCCTTAGTTGTGTACCACTCTTTGCGACCCCAAGGACTGTAGCCCACCAGGCTCTTCTGTCCATGGGAATTTTCTGGCAAGAATACTGGAGTGGGTTGCCATTTCCTCTTCCAGGGAATCCTCCTGACCCAGGGATTAAACCCATGTCTCCTGCACTGGCAGGCAGATTCTTTACCACTGAGCCACCTGGGAAGTCCAGCTTAGCCTCATATATTGGACAAAGCAGTTACCTGTCTGGACCTCAGTTTCCTTATCTGTTAGATAAATTAGACTAAATCACGATTTTTAAACCAAAGCTCTTTCCCTCAATGGTGTCTACAGTAAGCGCTGTGTATACAGCAGACACAAACACATCTATTTGGATAAACAGCTGGGGTTGGAGGCTACAGTCCTAATCTATCACCTCCCCACCTTGCCCATGTGCTCAGAGCTTTGGGGGTGTCTCACAGTCCCCCACAGCCACAGAAACAAAGGCCACTGAACTAACCACTCTCTGTGTCCCTTCCACAGTCGACGTTCATGATTCGGAATCCACGGCACCTCGTAAAAGTCTCAGATTTAGAACCCTCTGAAACTAAACTTCATCTTTGAGAACTGTCTTCATAACCAAACCACAGCTGAGATAGACTGGAAAGGAAATACATACATACATATCTGCCATTTCCCCTACTTAGGCATAGGACAGCCTAGTGTGTATCTTTCTGCTTTCTGGAATGAACTGGCACTCGCTGTGATCTGTCTTGAGCATTTTAGAACACAAAAGCAGAGTGTCAGCCTTGGGGAGCTATACAACGTGAGGGATTGTCACTCCAGTGACAGCGCTCCTGGGGACAGTGCTGCTTCAAAAGGCATCAGGCAGGTAATGACACTGCGAATTATTTGTTGCCTGAGCAGGGACTAGTTTGAGCAGCTCACAGGTGCATTGGAACTGCATCAAAGAGCTTTCTGGTCCCTAAGTAGGGGATTTTGGAGAAAGAGCTGGTCAGAGGTTCTAAGAGCCCTGAGCTCTGGACGAGAAGTCGGGGCATTGGCACAGCCTTCCCTCTGACACTCTTCCCCAAACCTGAGTCAGGTTTTCTGGGCCTTCTGGAACTGTGACATGAATAGGCTGCACCAGATGATAACCGTGGGCCAGGCTCTGTGCATTCATAACTCAGCTAATGCTCACAAACTCTCTACACACATCAGATCTCCATTTCGTGACAACGGTAGGAGACTGAGTCTTACTAAGTTAAGTAACTTACCCCAAATTACACAGCTAGTCAGTTGGGCAGCAAGGCTTTAAACTAGCTATAGGAAGCAATTTGTAAACAGTGGTTCAAGTTTGTATGTGTAACTGAATCACTTTCGTGGACACCTGAGACAAACACAACACTGTAAATCAGCTACTTCAGTGTTGCTGCTCTTTCGTTGCTAAGTCACGTCCCACTCTTTGTGACCCCCACGGACCGTAGCCCGACAGGCTACTCTGTCCATTGAATCTCCCAGACAAGAATACTGGAGTGGGTTGCCATTTCCTTCTCCAGGAGATCTTCCCGAGACAGGGATCAAACCCGCGTCTTGTGCATTGGCAGGTGGATTCTTTCCTGCTGAGCCATCAGGAAGCCCCTATACTTCAAGAAAAACATTTCAGTTAAAAAATTTTAACGGCCAAGGTATGGCTGTGAAGTCAAATAGCTTCTGTTTGGATCCTGCTTTTGCTACTGATGGGTGTGACACTAGTCAGTTTGTCTAAATACTTTGATTTCTTTACCTATAAAACAAGCCTGATGGTGCTACCTGCCTCTAGAATTTAGAGGATGACATGATTTTTACAAGATATCTGGTAAAGGAACTTCTCTTGTGGTCCAGTGATTAACATTTCACCTTTCAATGCAGGGGGTTCGGTTTAATCCCTAGTTAGGGAGATAAGATCCCACATCCCTTGCAGCCAAAAAAATTACATAAAACAGAAGCAGTAGTGTAACAAATTCAATAAAGACTTAAAATGGTTCACATAAACAAAAAACTTAAAAAAACACCTGGTAGATACTGAGTCATAATTATGGTTGGCTATTATTTGTTGTTCAGTACCTCAGTTGTGTCCAAATCTTTATCACCCCATGGACAACAGCACACCAGGCTTCCCTGTCCTTCACTGTCTCCCAGTTTGCTCAAACTCATGTCCATTGAGTCAGTGATGCCATCCTACCATATCATCCTCTGTTGCCCCATCCTCCTCTGGCCCTCAACTTTCCCAGCATCAGGGTCTTTTCCAGTGAGTTGGCTCTTTGCAACAAGTGGCCAAACTATTAGAGTTTCAGCTTCAGCATCAGTCCTTCCAATGAATATTCAGGATTGATTTCCTTTAGGATTGACTGGTTTGATCTCCTTGTAGTTCAAGGGACTCTCAAGAGTCTTCCCCAGCACTATAGTTTGAAAGCATGTATTCTTTGGTGCTCAGCCTTCTTTAGGGTCCAACCTTCACATCTGTACATGACTACTGGAAAAACCATAGCTTTGACTAGACAGACTTTTGTCAGCAAAGTGATGTCTCTGCTTTTTAATATGCTGTCTAGGTTTGTCATAACTCTTCTTCCAAGGAGCAAGCATCTATCAATTTCATGGCTACAGTCACCATCCACAGTGATTTTGGAGCCCAAGAAAATAGTCTGCCACTGTTTCCATTGTTTCCCCATCTATTTGTCATGAAGTGATGGAACTGGATGCCATGATCTTAGGTCACTATTACCATCATCTGGCTAATTCCAAAATCCATATTGCTAACCACCCTGTAAAAATCAAGCTTCCTCCCTATCTCTTTTCCAAGAGGATTCTTATCAATATCTCTGATGAGCTATATCAGGTCAAGGCCAGTGATTGGTTGATTCTTCTTCCTCATTTCATCCCTAATCTCTCAGTAGCATTTGATGTTGCTGACCACTCTGCCTTGAAATATTAATAGCTTCTTGTCTAGACTTTGGGACACCACATTCTTCTGGTTTTCCTCCTGCCTTAAAGGACACTCCTTCTCAGCCTCCTTTGCTCAGTCCTCCTGCTTTCTCAGACTTCTAAAGGTAAGAGGTCCCCAAGGTCTCACTCTCATGCCCTTCTCTTCCCCACTGACACTCTGTTAGGTTATAATGTGTGGGCCCACACCTTCAAATGAGCTGGCAACTCTCACATTTCTCTCCCCACCTAGAACTATTGGAGCCTCTGAGCTACAATAGACTCATGTTTCTACATGGATATCTCAAAGGCACCACCCACTTAATGTCCTAAACAGAAATGCTGGCTTCTTCTCTATTCAAACATCGGTCCTCCTTCCAATCCATGTCAATAAATGGTGTCACCATTGACCCTGTTACTCAGGCCATAAACCTATTAATTCCTCTCTTTCTCTCACATCCATATCAAGTTCATCAGTAAATTCTTTTTTTGTACCTCTAAATATGTATATTTCATATATATAATCCGACATCTTTTTCACCATGTTTACTGCCACAAGTCTAGTGCAAAACACCATCATCAACTTTCTGGGTATATCTACAACTCTCTTACTAACCCATATATGCTTCCTTTTGAGTGTTTTTTTGTTGTTTTTGTTGTTATTTTAAAATTTTTCTTTAATTAATGTATTTTTAAGCATCTGTGCTTAGTTGTGTCTGACTCTTTGCAACCCCATGGACTGTAGCCGTGCCAGGCTCCTCTATCCATGGGATTCTCCAGGCAAGAAGATGGAGTAGGTTGCCATTTCCTTCTCCAGGGGATCTTCCTGATCCACGGATCCATCCACCTCCTCCCTACTCTCCTCCACTACCTGACCCTAGTCAATCAAAGTATAGGCTGAGCTTTTCTAGACTGGCTAGCATTCATCTATTCATAAATGATGTGTCCTAATGACAGGCGATGCAGGAAACTCTGACCTAGGGAAAAATGGGTGACCTGGAATCAATCAGAGATTATTCCAGGACAGAGAAATGGACTCCATGTGACAAATTAGACTAACAACACATGCCCAGGAAGGTACAGTAAACTCAGTTCCAGATGAGACGAATGGAAATGCCAAGGGCTCCAATTAGAAAAGCTTGGGAAAACCATGACCCAGGCTTCAAGAATACACCCATTCTCTGTGTTGACATTCATTTGACAACAGATATTTTTAGAATCCAGGCTTCTCTGTTAGCTCAGTTGGTAAAGAATCTGCCTGCAATGCAGGAGACCACTTTTTTCACTTTCATTTTTAGGATCCACTACCATGGAACCATTTCACATCTATGTTTGGGTATCATAGCATCAAACCACATCAGGTCAAAGGAGAATAAGCTTCAAACCTCATCTAGGATCAGAGGATTCTCACCTTAAGATTCAAAACCTCTAGATGGTTCATGAAGGTACTCCATGCATGATTTTTTAATATATGTTTCAGGAAAACTTAGTTGAACTCATAAGACTGTTGCAAAAACCAATTGCTTAAATATCTTTGCTTTTTTTCTGAAGTTGTATCAACTCAGTTATATACCACATACATCAGAATCCCCTTCTCAATTTCTGAAATTAATAAAAATGAAAATAAAAATCTGTATTTATGGTAAAGTACAATTTTCAGGATTTTAAAAGCATAACTCATGCAAATATAAAATGAATGCTTGTCAAAGATTTTATTCTACTCATTAATTACTGAAGGAAGCACTGAGATGTTAAGATTGGTTCAAATAGCATTTAAGGAACCAGGTCTTTATAGGTAATTAAGTAAGGGGCTATTAGGATAAAATTTCTGGACTAGATACAAATTCTTAAATGTCCACTAGGGCAGTAAGCTATAAACTTCAGATTTTCTGTTCCATTGGACACAAATCATTTGCATCTATACTGGACAAAAATCTACAAAAGTTAACATGCAACTTCACTAAATTTGAAAACTTGAATCAATAATATGTTGAACAAGAAAAACCCCTCTAAATTTATGTGGGCCTGTGCTCTATCAAAAGGATGTATCAGTCCATTTTTTGGCCTTATTTTCAAATTATGGACAAATCAGAAGTCTCTCTACTACTTTCCTCATATCATATATAACCTCCAAAGTGGCTGGTATCAGTATCTTTGGCTTGTTTATTCATATATGTGGGGGAAAAAAAGGTCTTTAGTAACCAGACATGACTCCTTGAATGTGCTTTAGAGCCCTTCAGAATGGAGCAAACATCAGTGCCAAAATTTTTATAAGAAATCCTGGAATGGACTTCTGGAAATCTCTATTATTTTTCACTATCCTAAGGCTAGAAAAACAAGTGCAAGACACTCTCCCCACCAGATTTCACCTGGTGGTATATGTGCTTGTATTGGGGGGTGAATTCCTCTTTTCTTGAGATCCCCCAAATTTGTGACATCCCTGCCCTAGCAGGGATCTCAGATGCAGATGACACCACCCTTATGGCAGAAAGCAAAGAAGAACTGAAGAACCTCTTGATGGAAGTGAAAGAGGAGAGTGAAAAAGCTGGCTTAAAACTCACCATTCAGAAAGCTAGGATCATGGCATCTGGTCCCATCACTTCATGTCAAATAGATGGGAAAACAATGGAAACAGTGACACAGACTTTATTTTCTTGGGCTCCAAAATCACTGCAGGTGGTGACTGTAGCCATGAAATTAAAAGACGCTTGGTCCTTGGAAGAAATGCTATGACTAACCTAGACAGCATATTAAAAAATATTACTTAGCCACAAGTTATAGTTTTTCCAGTAGTCATGTATGGATGGATGTGAGAGTTGGACTATAAATAAAGCTGAGAGCTGAAGAGTTGATGCTTTTGAACTGTGGTGTTGGGAGAAGATTCTCGAGAGTCCCTTGAACTGCAAGGAGATCAAACCAGTCAAGTCTAAAGGAAATCAGTCCTGAATATTCATTGGAAGGATTGATGCTGAAGCTAAAGCTCCAATACCTTGGCCACCTGATGCGAAGAACTGACTCATTTGAAAAGACCCTGATGCTGGGAAAGATTGAAGATGGGAGAAGGGAACAACAGAGGATGAGATGGTTGGATGGCATCACCAACTCAACGGACAAGAGTTTCAGCAAACTCCGGGAGTTGGTGATGGACAGGGAGGCCTGGTCTGCTGCAGTCCATGGGGTCCCAAAGAGTTAGACACGACTGAGCGACTGAACTGATACAGACTGATACAGCTCTAGCAGGAGATGGGCTTCCTTATTAATTGACACCAGAAGTCTGTTAGCCAGACACCAAGCTGGTTTCCTTGGGAGTGGTTTGTAGGCAATGACTCCATATAGCAGGTCAGTAACTGTGTTAGTTGGGGCTCGCTAGAGAAGCAGAACCAATAGGATAAACACATATAGAGAAAGATTTATCAGAAGAATGGGCTCACACAATTATGGAGACTAGGAAGTCTCACTATCTGCTATCTGCAAACGAGAGCAATCTAGTTTACTGAGTCTACCGATTCACATACTAATCTCAGCCAGACACATCCAGGAATAATGTTTAATCTAGTCACCCCATGGCACAACCACAAAATAATCATCACAGCAATTTTCCTTAAGAGTGGGTCTGTCATACCTAATTAAATGAGAATCCTCCTCAAATGTGACATCTCGTCATGACCTTGGCTACACAATTGATTTGTCCAATTATATTCTGGGGAAAAAAGAGGACAGATTCTAATGAACCCATGTCAAAGCTATACTGCCACAAAAAAATGTAAGAAGACTCAGGGACTGCCCTGGTGGTCCAGTAGTTTAGAGTCTGCCTTGAAACTGGGGATGTGGGTTTAATTCCTGGTCTGAGAACCAGGATCCCAAATGCCATGGGGCAACTGAGCCTATGTGTCACAAGGAAAGATCTCACATGATGCAGCTAAGATCTGACAAGGCCAAGTAAATATATTTTTAATTAAAAAATAAGGAAACTCAGTAAAAAAAATTATTTTTGAATGCTAGGGAGTTAGGTAAGAATCAGATACCATAAAAAGTTTTACTCAGCTTAAAAGCAAACTTGACTAAATTGAGAGTTAGTGAAGGAGGAGGAAAGGCTTCCTCATATTTCATTCCATGTCCATAAAATGAAGAACATGAAAATATCATCAACACTACTGTATATAAAATAGATAATCAACAAGGACCTACTGTACAACATAGGAAACTCTATTCAATACCTGCAATGGAAAAAGAATAACCTACATGGAATAACCTACATGGAAAAAGAATCTGAAAAAGCATGCATATATATGTATAGAGAATGGATATATATATTGATTATGGATATAGATCATTATGATTATGGATATAGAGAATGGATATATATATTGATATAAATATATAGATAGATAGATTATGCCAAAGCCTTTGATTGTGTGAATCACAACAAACTGTGAAAAATTTTTCAAGAGATGGGAATACAAGACCACCTTACCTGCCTCCTGAGAAATATGTATGCAGATCAAGAAGCAACAGTTAGAACCGGACATGGAACAACAGACTGTTTTCAAATCGGGAAAGGAGTATGCCAAGGCTGTGTATTGTCACCCTGCTTATTTAACTTATATGCAGAGTACACCATGCAAAATGCTGGGCTGGATGAAGCTGGAATCAAGATTGCTGGGAGAAATATCAATAATCTCAGATACGCAGATGACACCACCCTTATGGCAGAAAGTGAAGAAGAACTAAAGAGCCTCTTGATGAAAGTGAGGGAGGGGGTGAAAAAGTTGGCTTAAAACTCAACATTCAGAAAACTAATATCATGCCATTTGGTCCCATCACTTCATGGCAAATAGATGGGGAAACAATGAAAACAGTGAGAGACTTTTATTTTGGGGGGCTCCAAAATCATTGCAGATAGTGACTGCAGCCATGAAATTAAAAGACATTTGCTCCTTGGAAGAAAAGCTATGACCAACCTAGACAGCATATTAAAGAACATTATTTTGCCAACAAAGGTCCATCTAGTCAAAGCTATGGTTTTTCCAGTAGTCATGTATGGGTGTCAAAGTTGTACCATAAAGAAAACTGGGTGCCAAAGAACTGATACTTTTGAACTGTGGTGTTGGAGAAGACTCTTGAGAGTCCCTTGAACTGCAAGGAGACCAAACCAGTCAAGCCTAAAGGAAATCAGTCCTGAATATTCATTGGAAGGATTGATGCTGAAGCTGAAGCTCCAATACTTTGGCCACCTGATGCAAAGAACTGACTCATTTGAAAAGACCCTGATGCTGGGAAAGATTGAAGGCAGGAGGAGAAGGGGACAACAGAGGATGTGATGGTTGGATGGCATCGCCGACTTGGTGGACATGAGTTTGAGCAAGCTCTGGGAGTTGGTGATGGACAGGGAAGCCTGGCGTGCTGCAGTCCATGGGTTCACAAAACTGAGTTGATATGTATATAAAGAATGTGTGTGTGTGTGTGTGTGTGTGTGTGTGTGTGTGTGTGTGGAGAGAGAGAGACAGAGAGACAGAGAGAGAACCTAATCTCTTTGTTGTATATCTGAAACTAACACAATATTGTAAATCAACTATATTCTAAGACAAAATAAAAATTAAATTTGAGGAAAAAACTACTATCAACAATATTGTAAACAAGCAATCCAAAGGAAATGTCCTTCCTCAGTCTATTCCACCCCATATAATTAATTCCCTTTCTGCTGGTGTGGGTAAGCAGTCTGCTTTCACATGTTAAACTGAAAAGAGTCCTTGAAATCCTGACTCTTGTCTATTGATGCAATCTGAAAACTGGTTCAGCTATGTCAGATCAGAAGCATGTGCCTTAGAGTCTATTCTTAACCATATCAATACTTCAGAGTATTTGGTATAATCATTTTCTAGGAGGCTCTGAGATCACCGTTTTTGTTGAAGAGACAAATTCTAGCCTGTAGAATCCATGACCAAGACTCAGAAGAAAGCAGAGACCTCTTTGATTAAGAAACTGAATGACCCTGGTTAATGTATTATAGCAATCAGTAATATCAGAATGGAGAAGAAAATTCTATGTTGTGGTAGAATGCATACCCATTTCGTAAGAATTTAATGGCTGTTTCCCCTGAGGGTGAGAACATGTTATAGATGCCGAGCATTACTGACCAGTCTCCAAGGCATTCTTATAACATGTAGGACTTCTGAAATATTTGAACTAATATCATTTTAACTATTGAAACTTAACCTAGGGTAAGCTGAACATCTCTGTTGATTTGACAGCTTTTCCCATGCAATTCTTACATTAATGTAGAATTGATTTAGAGATTTGTGTTCAGTGCTCAGTCATGTCCAAATCTTTGCAACCCCATGGTCTGTAGCCACCAAAGCTCATCTGCCCATGGAATTTTCCAGGCAAGAATACTAGTGTGGATTGCCATTTCCTGCTCCAGATTTAGAGGTATGGAGACAACCAGAAAAAAAAAAATAGAAATCTAATTATTCTAGTATCTTTTTTTATAAGGCACAAAATCAAATCTTTATGATTTCCAGGGGAACTCTTGAAAATCTAAAATATTGTGCTAGATGTGAAAAATATCCTGGGAATGACATTTTATTTTTCTCAATTTAGGATCGAAACTTGGGAAAAATCAAAAGAGCTATCAAAGGAGATTTAGTCACTTGATTGAGACAGAATCACGGTTGCCTGAGGGAAACAACTTGCTTACCTATTTAATCAAAGTGACAATATAATATTTTAAAGACAACACGATTACAAAGCATCTGAGCTTGTGAGTATGGGGAAGAAGCTTTGTTCTTTGTTGCTCTTGTTTTTAAATAATGAAAAACATGATAAACTCAACACAAAGGCCAGAAAATTATCCTAGTGAGATACAGGATCCCTGACAACCACTGGTCTGTTTTCAGTTCCTATACTTTCACCTATTCCAGAATGTCTTAAAAATGGAATCCTCCAGCACATACCCTTTGAAGTCTGACTTCTTCACTTATAAGAATGCACTGAGCTTCATCCATGTACTTGCAGATCTCAGGAGTTTGCTGAGCAGCGTTCCACTGCACAGATATACAATAGCTTGTTTATCCATTCATAAGTTGAAGGATGCCTTGGATTGTTTCCATTTTCAAACAGTGATGAATAAAGATTCTATAAATATCTGTGTACTGGTTTATGCATAAACATGGGCTTTCATTTCACTTGGGCATATCTAAAGGGAGGTTGCTGGATCTTATGGTAAATGAATGTTGAACTGCCAAACTCTTTCCAATGCGACTGTAATAATCTCGCATGCTCATAGGAACACACTAGGGTTCAAACTGCTTCACATCATGGATGGAGAGGCATTCTTTTGCATGTGGGTGTCCAATTGCTACGGCATTAGTCAGTGTGACTGTAATTTCCCTAGTGTTCCCCTTGTGCCTCTGTCAAAATCAACTGACCATACATGGAATGGTCTACACCTGGGTTCTTCCCTGTTTCACTGACCTATGTGTCTATCCTTTTTGACAACATCAAACTGGTTTGAGGTTTTTTGTTTGTTTGTGTTTGGCCATGCCTTGCAGCAGGTGGAATCTTAGTTCCCCCACCAGGGATCAAACCTGCACTCCCTGCATTGGAAATACTGAGTCCTAACCGCTGGACCACCAAGGAAGTCTGTAGTGTATCTTTACAATAAGTGTGGAAATCAGATAGTGTGATTCTTTCAGCTTTGTTCTTTTCTAAAAATGTTCTGGCTCTTCTGTATTCTTTGCCTTTGTTAATGTTAGAATTAGCTTGACAACTGCTACAGAAGTCTCTCTGGGACTGGCTGAGGTTGACTTGAATTTATACATCAATTTGGGAAGAATTGGCATCTGGACAATATTGTGTCTTCCTATCCACAAACATAAATCCATTTATTTAGACCTTCTTTTATTTTATTGACAACTGTACTATAATTTTCAGCATAGAGATAGTCTACATAATTTGTTAGATTTACACCTAAATATTTCATGGGGGGGTTTTTGTACCATTATAAATGGCATTTTTTAAATTTATGAATGTTCATTGCTAATCCACATAAAAATACACTGATTACTATACACTGACCTTGTATCCTGTCTCCTTGCTAAACTAACTTATTAGTTCTAGGAGCCTCTTCGTGAATTCTTTAGGATTTTCTTTATCGACAACCATGCCATCTAAGAAAAGAAGCACTTATTTTTCCTTCTAATACATATGACTTTTATTTCTTTTTGCTGCTTTCTTTTTCCTTATTGGGCTGACTAGCACCTCCATGATGATGCTGAATAGAAACAGAACACTCCCCACCAATACCAATCATACCTCTTAAACAACAACAAAAAAAACCTCACTTTAACCAAAATAATTTCACAGAGAAAACTAGGAGGAGGGAAATTGAAAAGTCACTCTTGTACACAAAAAAACATTTTAGTAAACTATCAAAGTTCATGAACACATAGGACAGACTAACTAACTAGGTAGAGCTTCACACCTCTGTGCTCCTTATCAATGGGATAAAAATGAACAAGGTTTCTTAATGGAGCCACCCAAATACAGCCACTCTTTACTACATAAAAGTAATAAGTCAAACATGTAAATTTTAAATTATGTCTAGTCTTACTTAGAAAATATCTAGGTAAACAACAATTATCAATGAACTCAATTTAATATTAATTCAACGTTTCAAGTTACCTGAAGATGTTGGAAACTATGTCCAAGCTGACAGACAACAATGCATATATACTGCTGTGAAAACATTTTTTACAATTATCACTCAGTCAAACAAAATTTACATTTTTTATAATCTTAAAATGCTATGTATGAGTAATTCTAGCTTATTTGATCAGCAAACTAGGTTAGAATGTCCTTGAGAAAAAAATACCGAAATCTTCATAATTATAAAATCAAGGGAAAGATATATAGTTATTGCTTATATTTTAAACCAAAATTATTGAACCAGTCTAATTTTTCCAAAGATTTATCTTAACTATGTGAAGTTGGATTCTTATACTAACATGCTTATGAGCTAACATTTTCATTAGGAAGCATTTTAAAAATCTACTACTTTAAAGTAGTTTACCTATTTTCCATATCTTTGGGGAATATGAGATTTATATGAAATTTATCTATTTCTGAAAGCCAGTCAGATCAGAGCTCCCCTATTTTAAGACAGAATAATCTAAACTGGAGATAAGAAAACACTTCCTATGTATAAAATGAGCCTTTTCTGAATCACAAACACACAGACATTCAGACACACAGACAGCTCATAGCTTCAGTTCTATAGCTTCAGCCTTAAGTCAAAAACAATCACAGAAACAAAAATTCACCAGTTCAGATTTCAAAGAACTGCTCTTTCCAGTGAGCATGAAATGCTTAACTGACTGTGCTCACAAGTAGACAAACATACAAACATAAAAGTTTCTCAAACCAGAATGTCTGTCTCCCTGGCAAAGAATAGATAAGATCTCCATCATTCATTCACAAGAGATCATAAAACCAAATTCCCAATTCTTGCTAACACCAAGAGGAATAACAAACCAGAGACTAAACAAAAATCTATAGACATGAAACAAACAGAAGAGATCTAGAGAAATAGAAAACCAGAAAAGTTAGAGTTCTGTTGCCACTGAGATTCACTCTGGAAGCAAGAAAAGACATATCTAGGCTTACTCAGCCTTTGAAATGCATTTTTCAAGCAACACGGTTTAATCAGCTTTGCCAGGTTAGTCCACTTGGGCATCTCTGTAGAGCAACCTACAAAAAGTATAATTTTCAAAAAGATAAAATCTCGGCTCTTGTGTAAATATAAAATGAACTCATGTCAAAGATTTTATTCGATTCATTCATTAATGAAGGAACCAGTAATGTGCTAAGACTTGTTCAAAGAATATTTGAAGAGCTAGGTATTTAAAGATGATTTACTACAGAAATGTTAAGATATGATTTCTAGTTTAGATACAAAACCATCTGAAGTTCAACAGGATAATAAACTGTAATATTTGGGGTTATCAGTTCAATCAGACAGAAATTACTTGTATCTGTACTGGATGAAAAATATCTCCAAGTTAACATATAATGTCATAGAGTCTGAATCTTTAACCAATAGCAAGCAGAGAGTTGAACAAAATACGTTCCCCACCTTGGGTGGGTGTGTTCATGATGCTCAAGGGGCACGCCACTCCCTTTATTTTGAAATTCTGAATAATTTTTCTGAGAGCTCTTCCCTGGTGGCTTAGATGGTACAGCGGCTGCCTGCCATGCAGGAGACCCAGATTTGATCCCCGGGTTGTGAAGCTCCCCAGGAGAAGGGAATGACAACCCAATTTTTCTGAACACTAAATAAAAGCTGCCCTACTTGGGAGTTGAAAGCTTCATGCCATAGTGTTCTTGGAGAGCAAAAATAGTCAAATTGATTGTTCTTGATTGATGAAAGAACATTCCCTTCCCTTTGGCCCAAGACCTCAAAGCTACTACAGGTCATGGCTGAGGCTAGAACCCAGCATTTCAGTGCCCTTCATTCCACACCCATTGTTTGAAATACTACTCTCTAAAGAAGGTCGATGGGTTCATTAAGACGCTTTCAAGACAGCAAATCAATAAAATGAAGGAAACAGATACTCAGTGTTAACTCACAGGCATCCATTAGTGGAAAGTGACTGAGGTAGAGAAGATTAAAGAGATCTGACCTCTTTCTGAAAGGGTGGAAAGAAGTTCGTAACAGTAAAACGCCCTGTGCCATCCACCCCCCTCTCCCCTCTAGCCCTGAATGCCTCCTTCCAAAGATACCATAGACCCCGACCTGAGGAATTTCCATTCAGCCAAGTCCCTGGCCTGGTCAATGAGCCCAGAAAGCTAGCGTGGGATAGATCTAGATCTCAAAATGAGACTTGTGGATTTGGTTCTCAAGTCCTTCCCATCCACCCTCTGCAAGGATGGCCCAAGGAGTGGTTTTTCTGTTCTGCTTGATTTCTGAGGGTTCCTTAAATCACCCTTGGATTTTTCAGTTTAACCTTCTCTCTCTGCTTGACAGTAAGGCATATACTTTTAAGATTTATGTAACAAAATAAAACTCAGGTGCAGATAACCATAGGAAAAACTGGTACTTAGCCTAGTGAATCATTACAAAGTGAGCATTTCTATAACCATCACCCAAGTCAAGAAACAGAATTTGGCCAGACACCTCAGAAACCTGATTCCTTCTTCTAAAAGTTACCTTGCTGGACCATGTTTAAGTGGAGTGGAATAGAAAACAATGGTGGGTTCATTCAGCACTGAAGACTCTGCCTGCCAATGCAGAAGATGCAGCTTTGATCCCTGGGTTGGGAAGATCCCCTGGAGTAGGTAGTGGCAACCCACTCTAGTATTTTTGGCTGGGAAATCCCATGGACAGAGGAGCCTGGCGGGCTACAGTCCATGGGGTAACAAAGAGTCAAAAATGACTTAGCAACTAAACAATAACACCACGCAAATGAGCGAAGCTTTGTATTCTAAAACTTCTGTTTCATGTAACCTTTATCTCTAAGTGTTGATACTGGGCCACAATTTCTCACTGCAGATCACAATCAAAAAAAGTTTGATAGTCACTGCGATTGGTATCACTCCACGTACCAGATCACCAGCAGAGAAAAGAAAATACTGCCAATTTTGTCAGCTCCCCGCAGAGCAGAGGTAAGTACAGGCTTCACTTAATTTTACAATGACTGTAGCATTTTCTTTTCCCACCTATCAGAACATTTCAGAAAAAAATAAAATATTTTTAAAGAAGATAAAATATCTGTCTAAGATATGCAAAAAAATGAATATGGAATATTATAAAGAAAGCAATTAATCCACACTTAAAACTAATTGCCTAACCCACTGGGTCTTTAAATTATTCATTAGTGCTATTTAAAAATAATTGCAGTTTATGAGGAAAACCCATTATGGATTTCTTTTAAGAACTAAAAAGAAAGGGTTTCCTTTTTTATTTACCAACTGCTTACGGCCCTTGAAACCAAGCCATTTTTTAAGCCAGTTTAGTAGTCTCATGATCCCCTTCTCAGTCTAATCAGTTTTAACATTTATCACACCAACACTTTGTGAGACTCCCTGTAATAGATTCTGAACTCATGGAGAGGATGATGATATTGTTCTAAAAAAATATGAAAGATGGGTCTGGAAAGGAAGAAAAGTAAAAGACTCTCAGAGAACAAAGCAGGAAACCAAGATGCCAGCGTTTTCGCGGGTGGTTCAAGCTGGTCCCTCCACTTCCAGCCAGATGGCTGAGATTTCCCGCCCTGTTTGCTCCTGTTGACCAGGACTTGTGAGTCCTCCCTCCTCTCCTCATTTACTTCATGCCTCAAGTTCCTTAAATTCTCCATTTCCTTCAAAGAACACACAGAACTATGGCCATGAAACGGTAGGACTACAGAGGACTTTTGTCTAGTTTAGTGGCTTTTACACTGCATTCACCAGCACCTCAGAAGTTCCCAGTAGGAAAGGACTGATGAACCGACAGGGCTCGGTGACTCCCCAATTCCATGCCGACTCCCCACTCCCCAGGATCCATCAGAAGAGCCCACTTTGGGTCGCCGAAGAGTCCACTTGAAGGAAGCATTTTTCTGCTAAAAACAAAAGTTGACAGTGACTCTCAAGTTGTATCTAAGAATACCATCGGAGAAGGAGATGGCAACACACACCAGTGTTCTTGGCTGGGAAACCCCATGGACAGAGAAGCCGGGCGGGCTACAGTCTGTGGGATCACAGAGTCAGACATGACTGAGTGACTAAACCACCAACTGCCAAGAATACCATAGCCCAGAAGAGGAAGCGACTTGCCCAAAGCAGGACAGCCAGTTACAGAACTGGGAGCCAAATTGGCCTCCTGACTCCAGGTATAATGATCTACGCCCTCCATCAGGCAAGGTACACCAAAAAGAGCAGGAGCCTTGGGTCCAGAATGATCTGGATATAAATCTGATCTCAGTCCTAGTTTTTTGTCTTTTGTTGTTGTTCTTCAGCCGCTTAGTCGTGTACGACTCTTTGCAACCCCAAGGACTGCAGCACGCCAGGCTTCCCTGTCCATCACTATCTCCCAGGGTGTGCCCAAACTCATGTCCATTGAGTCAGTGAGGCCATCCAATCATCTCATCCTGTATCACCCCCTTCTCCTCCTGCCATCAATCTTTCCCAGCAAGAAGCTGTCTTCCAATGAGTTGGGTCTTCCCATTAAGTGGCCAATGTACTGGAGCTTCAGTTTCAGCATCAGTCCTTCCAATGAGTATTTAGAGCCGATTTCCTTTAACCCTGGCTAAGCTATTGTACATGAAAACGCCTTATATGTAATATGCACATACTAAGTGCTCAGGTGTGAGCAGCATCTTTATCAGAGATGTTCCTTAAGCACCCCACTGGGAATGTGCTTGTGACGGTCATCACTGTGCCAAAGGTGATAGTGCACATGCACACACACACTCATGCACACACAGAGATGTTATGATTGTATGCAGATACAAAGAAGATCTTGGGGGCTGCAGTTTTACTGACTACCCCTATCTTAACAGTGTGGGTACCCAATCCTCTTAGAGCCCTCCTACCCACACCAACATGTCTTCCTTCTTCACTTCCTTAAAAGCAAACAAACTGGGGGTGGGGAGGGCAAAATAAGCAGAATGTAGTCTTTTGACAGTCAAGATAAATATCGATTTGCAATAGTAAGCAAATAAACATTGTTTGGGGGTACCCAACAAAAAGATGGAGTCTGGTTAATTAAAAGAATGGCTATATGTGGCATTTACTCTGCCATGCCATGCTTAGTCACCCAGTCGTGTCCGACTCTTTGTGACCACGGACTGTAGCCCCCCAGGCTCCTCTGTCCCTGGGGACTCTCCAGGCTAGACTACTGGAATGGGTTGCCATGCCCTCCTCCAGGGGATTTTCCCAACCCAGAGATGAAACCCAGGTCTCCCGAATTGCTGGTGGATTCTTTACCATCTGAGCCACCAGGGAAGCTGGTAACTTACTGACACCTAAGATTTATGCTTCCTTCTTATGTAACAATACTCTGACTTTTATGGTCTTTCTTTCTGGAGCCAGCTCTCCCATTCATTGTCCTCTTGTTTGAGTAGGACTGACCCCACCCCTGATTCCAGAAGAGGACTCTGATTAGTTGAAGCCAGTGGGCATATCATCCATGCTTCTGGCCACAGTAATTGGCTCTGGGATGCGACAGAACTCAATCAGGGCATAGGGCATGGACAGGCCATGGACATAACTCACTCAGAGAGAAAAAGGATGTTTGCTGGAACTACTGGGGGAAAGCATCTTTCTTCAGCTGATTCTGAGTTTTCCTTTTATTTGAATATTTGATATTCTGTTCATTATGAATTTTTGCATTTTTTTACACTTAGTATGAAAATATTATGTTTCTTGATTAATGAGGTTTTTTTTTTGATGTACACTTAAATTTTGCATCAAGGCAAAATTGCCTCAATCCTTTCAGCCTTGTCCTGGCCCTGGAGGGATACTGGGCTCACAGCTGACATAGCCATTCTTTTTTTTCGCTTGAAGAGGGACTAGGGCGATGAGAGGGGGCCACCACATGGAGCTCTGGGAGGGAAGCATGGGAAGTGCATGGGATCAAGAGAAACCAAGTCCCAGTGATCTGAGTTACCAGATCAAGCTTCGCCTAAAGCTTAGCCCTCCTGCTTGAGAGTTTACAAGCACCAGTAAATTCTCTTCCCTCTGACTTATAACCAAAATGATGCAAACTGACACAATGGCTAATGACAAGGAGTTCACCTCTGAATGTACTGAGGGGAGTGTTTCTAAAAGTCCGAGTAACACTTCCACCTTTAGACACACGATCGATCAAACAGAGACAAGTGTCTTCCTTGGTCGTGGTCAGTTTTCTGAACAGCATCTGTCACTTGGAGAGTAACAATAGTCACTTGGAGAGTACTATTTTCTTCTATAATTTATTAAGTCCCTTTTACATGTTAGGTACTGACATGTATCTGACATGTATATGATGTGTGTGTGTGTGTGTGTGTGTGTTAGGGGCTCAGTTATGTCTGACTCTTTTCAACCCTATGGACTGTAGCCCACCAGGCTCCTGTGTCCATGGGGATTTGCCAGGCAAGAATGCTGGAGTGGGTTTTCATGCCCTCCTCCAGGGCATCTTCCCAACCCAGGGATTGAACCCTGGTCCTCCAGATTGTTTCCCGTCTGAGCCACCACGGAAGCCCCAGATACTATATAAACACTCTGTACACGTTATTTCCTGTCATTCTTACCACGGCCTCTAAACGGTATTGGGTCATACTATAATTACCCATATTTTACAGGAAAGGAAGCCAGAACTGAAAGAAAAAAAAAAGAAAAGTAGGACGTACAAGGTCACAGGAAAAGAGGCACAGGAGGGGTTCTCAGCCAAATCTGCTGGTACCAAAGCTTATGTTCTTAATGACCACCTGATACAGTCCCAGGATTTACAAGAAATACCTGTTACAGATGCTCCGTGTGTATTTGAGGGAATGAATAAATCTGTTACTTAATTAGTTGAAAGGTGAAATGTTAGCCATTTTGATACCCACTCATTTCATTTCAACTTACCTCCTTCTATAAATAGAGTGTGAAACACAGCCTCTTTAGGTTATGTTTGGGTTAATAGCAGTTTTTCTATTAGAGATATATTCTCAGGAGTTACATATCATCAATATTTTTTAATACAAACTGATGAAAAAGCGCACACAGAAGGAAGAATGGCTCTATATAGAAAGAAATTCTGCGGTGAATTTTGTCTCCTTACTTCAAAGATTCGATGTGTGCCTGTGGCGGGGAGGGATCAAACCAGGTCAAGGACTTTAAAATATCTTCTAAACTCTGAGGCAAATACACAACTCATTATTACTATGTTTTTATGTTTATTTTCTTGAGGTAGGGACTCAGTATCCAAAACCCTAATTAAAAGTTAAATTTCTCTCCCTCTATGACTGAGAGCAATCATCTGATGAGTATGTTTGCAAGACAAAATCAATACAATCTTAAGCAATAAATTTATCTGACAAAGGTAAGTATCATAGTACGAGAGTTCCAGGTTTTTAGCATTCTTAACCAAAGCAATAAATAAACAGACTCCTCCCAAAGCAAAGATGGAAATATAATTATTCAGTCTCTCCATGTCAGATTTGCCCAGAAATTGAAATATTGTTAGCAAACACGGATTTAAATTTTGTGCTCCAATGAATTGGTAGATCTCTTAGTTTATTGTTTTGATTTCCCTGCATTCTACCACAAGGAAATTATGCAAACTCTCACACTACATGAAAAGAATACTGATAATTACAGAATTTGCCGCTTAGCTGGAAGATCATATTGCAAATCTCTTCTGATCTATTGGCATGGTAGCCTGTGTACATTTGTGCCGCTGCTGTTCTTAAGACTCGTGATCTGATACACATGTTAAGTGTGCTTGAAACTGCAATGCCCAGCCAACTGTTCAATTCAGCAAATAAAAATCATTGTAGCTGGTTTTCTCTGAGGGGCTGGTTGCTTAACAGACTTAAGTTATCCTAGAGCCCAAGGCTGGAAGTCTACTGTCTGCTTCCAATTCCACCTGCAGGTCAGAAGCCCTTGGAAAAGCTTCACAAAACACAAACTCTAGACTCCCACTCTAGACTGGCTGGGTGATCATCAGAACCCAGAGAACCTGCCTTTAAATACACCCTTTAGTGAGATGACTCCTCTGCATTGCCAGATGGAGAGTGCTTCTGTGTCCATGACCCACAGAAGAGGTGGAAATAATGCCATCCTTTGTTTTGTCCGCATGACACGTAACCTAACCACTTTTTGTTGTATTTATTTACTTATTTATTTTTTAATAAAATCTGTTGGACCCCACCCCCCCCCAATCTTTCCCCTGACTGCTATAATGTCAGGGAGATACAAGCTCACAGTCTTTGTTTCCATCTGGAAAGTCTATGCTGCTTAGAAGCCGAGAGAAAAGTATTTATCATGGAGTCTTAGAGGGTGTCTGTTTCCAGTACTCCATCTGCATTCTCCACAGTAATTCTCAGTTGAGGTTCAAAGTCTTCTCTCATTATAAATAATAACCCTTCAACTCTATGAAAGCAGCAAGTCTTTCAGTTAAACATCTCTTTTCACCTGGCCATCCTAAATCAAAAAAGTAATGGAGTGTAGAAAAAAAAAATACATGGGCTTTTAATCCTGCACGTACTACCTGGCAGATTGTTGAGTACCATTGTGCCCCAGTTCCCTCATCTGCAAAATGGGATTTAATGGCATTATTATAATATACATGCCTCACGGAATTATAAGAATTAAATGAGATAACTCCTGTAAAATGTATGCACTAAATGTGGCTGTTTAGTCACTAAGTCATGTCCGACTCTTTGCGACCCCCATGGACTGTAGCCCGTCAGGCTTCTCTGTCCATGGGATTTCCCAGGTAAGAAGACTGGAATGGGTTGCCCTGCCCTTCTCCAGGGGATCTTCCCGACCCAGGGATGGAACCTGCGTCTCCTGCACTGCAGGTGGGTTCTTTACTGCTGAGCCACCAGGGCAGTCCATGATTAAAGAGATGGTAGCTCTTCTGGTGATCTGGTTTCCCAGGTGGCACTAATGGTGAAGAACCTGCCTGCCAATGTAGGAGATGGAGGTTCCATCCCTGAATTGGGACGACTGCCTGGAAAAGGGCCTGGCAATCCACTCCCATATTCATGCCTGGAGAATCTCACGGACAGAGGAGACTGGCAGAGGAGCCTGGCAGGCTACAGTCCATAATATCGAAAATAGTCGGACATGATTGAAGTGACATAGCATGCGGCATGCATTATGGTACCTGCTATGACTAAACTTTGTCTTCCAGACTGCTGAACACTGGAGTTCTGTATTAGATTAATCTCCTGTTTTCTTACTAAAGATGGGAATATAATCCCAGTTATGGTTTGTCCCCAAGCTGTGTTCAATAGACAGACTAGTTTATTTAGGATTGGGGAGGTCATACTCTCCACATTCTTTTCTCTGGTCAGAAAACGGAATGATACAATTATTTCTGTATCACCCCCTTGCAGAAAGATGTTGACAGGGTTTCCCTAGTGGTCCCCTGGTTAAGACTTCACCTTCCAATGGAGGAGGGGGTGCTGGTTCCATCCTGATAATGGGAATTAGGATCCCACATGCAAATGGAACATAAACAACAGAAATAATGTTGTAACAAAAAAAAATTCAATGAAGACTTTAAGAAAGAAAGATACTAACAAACCGTGAACAACCAACAAACTGCAGTGTTGGGGGAAGTGTCCAGGGAAGTGTTAGAAATCAAGATAGCATTCTGCAGGAAATATTTTAAAATCTGGCATTCTCAGCTAGGAAAAGAAAAACCATCAGGGAAAGTATGACAGTTGTCTTCAAATATCTCCATAGCTGTTCCAAAGAGATAGAAGAGACTTGCTAAGATGGTCCCAAGAAGTGACTTAGAGATGAGCTGTAAGGCTTCCCAGCACTCAGAATCTCAGGATTTCCCATGACCTGAGCACTCCGCTTCTCCTCAAGCTAATGAGAAATGAGTGTTAATTTTTTAAAAGTCATATTACAGTGCTGCCCTTTCTGAATATTCAAAAATGACTGGGGTTCCTGCTGAGAATGGTAGCCTGCAAATTAGAAAGGAGCTGCTGTAATTCACATGAGAAAAACAACCCCCAAAACATAGACGTATGAGTCACAAAGGCCAGCTGGCTGGTGGATGATTTAAGGGGCTCCAGAAGCCCCATTTACAGGCATCAGGCTCTCCAGACTGTTTAGAGCTCTCAAACATCATGATTACTGGTACAGGGGAGAGGGGGTTACTACACAAATGTTCCTGGCTGCTCTACAAAGCCCTGGCCACAGGAAACCCATCCAGAGCGGGTAGGTGGGGACTTTCCTTCATCTGGAAAGCAGACCATTGTTTAACAGGACCTGAATCCCCTGAATTCAGGGAAGAATAGGAAAGCTACTTTTTCTTCAACTTGATTTTCGTGATCCAAGGCATGAGGCAGTAGATAGGAAGCTCTGAAATCCCTAAGTTTATTCCGTAAAATACAACTTACGCTTTGTTTGATGATAATGCCACTGTAGGGAATTTCCTGGCAGTTCAGTGGTGAAGACTCCGCACTCCCAATGTAGGGCGCACAGGTCAGACCCCTGGTTAGGGAACTAAGATCCTGCATGCCGCATGGTAGGCCAAAAATAAAAAATCAGTCGTATTAGAAAAATAAATAATGTCACTGTATTAAAACCCTTCCCAGGTGGCGCTAGTGGTTAAGAACCCACCTACCAATGAAGGAGACTCTGGGCCAGGAAGACCTCCTGGAGGAGGGCATGGCAACCCAGTCAGTATTCTTGCCTGGAGAAGCCCACAGACAGAGGAGTCTAATGGGCTACCATTCGTGGGGTGGCAAAGAGTCGAGCATGACTGAAGAGACAGCATGCATTAAAACACATCTTTTCTGGGAAAATCAAAGTCTAACAAAATTGTTATGCCTACTATAAAAACAAAAGAGTTAGCCAGTCTAGATGATATACAAGCAAGCTTCTTGCAAATGAATGCCATGCCTCTTTGACTCTCAGGCATCGTATTCTCTGAACATAAACCATTCATGGGTACTGTGGTCCTTACGTGTCCCCCTAAAATTCATATGTTGAAACCTAACCCCCCAAAATGATTCTATGAGGAGGTATGGCCTTTGGAAGGTGATGAGGTCATAAGGATAGAGTCCTCGTGAATGAGATTAGTGCCCTCATAAAAGAGGCTCCAAAGAGCACCCTCATCCCCCTCAGCCACGTAAGGAGACAACTAGAAAGACAAGGAAGAGAGCCCTCATTTGACCATGCTGACACCTTGATCTCTAAGTCCCAGCCTCACAGTTCGTGAGAAATAGATTTCTATTGTTTTTAAGTCAGTATATGTATGGTGCCTGGGCTTCCCAGGTGGCTCAGTAGTAAAGAATCTGCCTGCCAATGCAAGAGCCACAGAAGATGTGGGTTCGATCCCTGGGTCAGGAAGATCCCCTAGAGGAGGAAATGTCAACCCACTCCAGTATTCTTGCTAGGAGAAGTCCATGGAGAGAGGAGCCTGGCAAGCTACAGTCCAAGGGGTCCCAAAGATTTGGACATGACTAAAGTGATTGAGTATACACACATACATATACATGGTACTTGTTTTAGCAGCCCAATGGACAACATCGAGGAGAGAGCCAGCTAAGGAGGAAGACAAAGGGGCATAAAGGTTTACATTCATTGCTCTGGATGGTGCAATGAAAGTGGCAGAATGGGCACCAAAACTCAAACCAGCTTCTCCTACTGGTACGTTATAGACTGAAGAAGCCAGAGACCCTGGAGAGGGCTATTGGGCAGTGTGGCCAAAATGCCAACCTAACCTAGTCTAACACAAGGCACCAGGAAAAACTGGAAGAGTGCCATGTTAAGACCCAAGGTGTGAAAGAGTGGAGCCAAGACCATAAATCCCAGAATTGAAGTGGAAGACGGGAAAGAGGCTCTTTGGAAAATCAGTGCTCTTCCAGATATTCTAAGAGGCACTCTCATACCGAGCAGAGACTTGGCATTTGCAAAGTTAACCTGAGTTTCCGAATCTTAGGTTTGAAATCCTGTGAGTAATTGGAAAATCTTACATGATCGCAAACTAGACCTCCACAGAGAAAGGTAATAGTACCATTTTGCACAACTCTGAGAGACACAATTTACAATATGGAACATATCTTCTAGAGTTGTACAACATGGCAGGCCTACAGCACAGTTGATATTTTAGCGGTGATCTGAGCTGGTGAGCAAGCCTAACTCACTGCCCAGCATCTGTATCTTGGTGTGACCTTTTTGCTTTCTCTTCAGTGTAAAGTGACAGACTTCATTTTCTTGGGCTCCAGAATCACTGCAGACAGTGACTGCAGTCATGAAATTAAGAGACTCTTGCTCTTTGGAAGAAAAGCTATGGCAAACCTATACAGCAT
The DNA here is from genome assembly GCF_963930625.1 of Muntiacus reevesi. Taxonomy (NCBI): domain Eukaryota; kingdom Metazoa; phylum Chordata; class Mammalia; order Artiodactyla; family Cervidae; genus Muntiacus; species Muntiacus reevesi. The sequence continues at coordinate 209,593,996 of NC_089250.1, read as the reverse complement.
AATTACTTCACTGACAAAAGTCCAAAGCTGTGTTGCTTCCAGTAGTCATATATGGATGTCAGAGTTGGACCCTAAAGAAGGCTGAGTGATGAAGAATTGATGCTTTCAAACTGTGGTGTTGGAGAAGACTCTTGAGAGTCCCTTGGAGAGCAAGGAGATCCAATCAGTCAATCCTAAAGGAAATCAATCCTGAATATTCATTGAAAGAACTGATGCTAAAGCCGAAGCTCCAATACTTTGGCCACCTGATGTGAAGAGTGGACTCATTGGGAAAGACCCTGATGCTGGGAAGGATTGAAGGCAGGAGGTAAGGGGGGTGACAGAGGATGAGATGGTTGGATGGCATCATCAACTCGATGGACATGAGTTTGAGCAAGCTCTGGGAGATAGTGAAGGACAGGGAAGCCTGGCGTGCTGCAGTCCATGTGGTCACAAAGACTCAGACATGACTGAGCAACTGAACAACAACATGGGAGGGTAAAAAAGGATGACGCTTATAAGCCAGTTGCAAATATCAATAATGGAAATAGAAATATAAAAGAAGTGTTGAATAAATTCAAGGGTAAAATTTGAATTTGGCAGTTGCTTCAAGGCAGCCAGTACTCTACAAGGAATCAAGAAAAAGTAATTTCTGAAACTGTTGAGCAAGTGTTCCAGCAAGAATTTATTTTAATTGCTTTATAAATTGCTTTAATCCTATATTTAGGGAATCATTAGGGGCCTGAAAGGGTCACTTAAAATTTTCACTTATGCTTAACTAAGTTTTATAGAGAAAATTACATGTTTTAATAGTATTCATAGAATCAGGGACTTGTAAAGGTCTCGAGATGTGTCCTTTTAAAATAGCAAAGGTCTGTGACTCAATATCACTTAATTCTCACAATAGCCCTGTGAGATAAAGATAATTATTCTTTTTATAGATGAGGCAACTGACCCTCTGAGGGTCTGAATTATTTGCAAAGTAAGCAATTTGAAGGAAGGATTCTACCTTATTCATCTTTCCATCTCAAGGGTCTGGAACATGGCAGACACTCAGCATTATTATTTCAAGGGTTCTCAAAGCATGGTCCCTGAACCAGCAGCAGCAGCATCGCCTGGAAACTTTTTAGAAATGCAAACTCCCAGGCTCCATCCCAGACTTCCTAACTCAGACACACCCAGTACAGGGCAACCTACCTTTTAACAAGCTCTCGAGGAGATTGAACAAAGGTCTGTATAGTCAAAGCTATGGTTTTTCCAGTAGTCACATACAGATGTGAAGGCTGGACCATAAAGAAGGCTGAGCATCAAAGAATTGATGTTTTCGAATTGTGATGCTAGAGAAGACTCTTGAGAGTCCCTTGGAGTGTAAGGTGATCAAATCAGTCAACCCTAAAGGAAATCAACCCTGAATATTCACTGGAAGGACTGATGCTGATGCCCCAATACTTTGGTCACCTGATGCAAAGAGCCAATTCATTAGAAAAGACCGATGCTGGGAAAGATTGAGGACAAGAGGAGAAGGGGACGACAGAGGATGAGATGGTTGGATGGCATCACTGACTCAATGGACATGAGTTTGAGCAAGCTCTGGGAGACAGTGAAGGACAGGGAGGCCTGGCGTGCTGCAGTCCGTGGGGTTGCAAAAAGTCAGACACGACTTAACAACTAGACAACAGCAACCGGGAGATGGTGGTGCACATGAAAGTGCGTAAGAAGTCTGGTGTTCAATGAGCAGTGAATGAAGGGTATTCAGGCGAGAAGGCATGTATCCAGGTTCCTCAGAGCCCTAAGGAGACACAGGGGAGCAAGTTTCAAAGAGCTAGGATAATAACATCCCAGTTCTGGACTGATCTCTGCTGGAATCTCCCTTGTCCCCATTCTTAGAAGAGCCATATGCCCTTAAACCACAGCGTGCCAGAATCTATTCACAGATGCCACACCCGCACCTCACCTCACCTCACCTCACCACCGGCAATGTGCACAGAATCCCAGTCCCGTCCCTGCAATGAATACAATTAGTCAAGTTTCCATTTTGCTTTCTTCCTCCCAAATCCCCCGCAGTGAGGGCCACCTGAGGAAAGAAAATTTCATCTTGCACAAAACCAGATTTATCTCTGTTCTTTGCACAACAATACAATGAAAGCCCAAATGATTTCTCCACATTTGGTAGCACTTAGAAGCTTTTCATCAGCGCAAGAATAAGAAGTACAACTATTTTCCTCATTTCTGTTTACGGCAGCGATACAGCTGAAAGAAAACAATTTAAATCTATCAACCGCAGAGATGTTTTTGACATAAGACAAGCACCAAAGTTTCAGCATTTATCTAGCATCACAGCTTGTCTGAGATGGAAACAGCCTACGAGATCATCTATCTAGGCCCTGCAAGATGATATACAGTGGTACCCAGAACAGTGTCTGTTAAAGAATTATGTATATATTTTAATATGTATCAGGAAAAAAACATGCAACTTTCATATCATACCCATGATTTCATGGATATTAATGCTTGTGGTAGTGACGCACTTCCTTCTCCTTTGTGCTCATCTGCTCAGTCATGTCCAGCTCTTTGGGACTCCACGGCTGTAGCCCATCAGGCTCCTCTATCCATGGGATTCTCCAGGCAATAATACTGGAATGGGTAGCCATTTCCTTCTCTGGGGGATCTTTCTGACCCAGGGATCGAACCTGCATCTCTTACATTGCAGGTGAATTCTTTAGCCCTTGAGCCACCAGGGAAGCCCTTATTATTGCTCAGAGTAAAGCTAAAGTAATTAGTGAGTCAAAAACGAAAGTGAAATGATTTCAGAAACCATCTGTAAATAAGCAATAGCCCAGATGTTGTGCAGATATGGCAGAAATCATGAAAGTGATACACAAAGTTTGGGGATTAGGTAATCATCCCTAATAGGCTGCTGGAAGGAAAGAGAATTCACCCCCCTCCAGATGGTTCAAATGGAGAATCTTCAATGAAGGAGATTCTTAGGGAGTTGTGAGCAGCCTTAAGGGAACTGAAGGTGATGCTGAGGCATCTGGGAATCGATGGGCGGAGGAAGTCATCCCCGCCCCAAGGCTGAAGGGACAAGGAAAGGAAATAGTGCAGCTAGAGCTCTGGAGGACAAGTGACCTGCAAAGAGTCAAGACAGAGTCCTGGAGTGAAGGAGCATGAGAAGACAGCTCAACCTTTCCCCCTTTCTCTCATCTCCTGCTGCTTCTTCCCATTGGCCAAACCCAACTGAAAGCCAGAGGCAAAGGAACCAGGCAGTCCCAGTGGTAGAGGCCAGGCTCCAAGACACAGGTGGTCCAAAGGATGAGCACAGTGATGGAAAAGACAACGGCTAGTGACAGGGAGACAGAAGTCTATTGCACTTGCTTCTTTCAGACGTGCAGACCTGTCTGCCCAGCAGGAAAGGCAGGCCAAGAGGGCTTCAGGAAGACTCACTGGTCAGAAATATGACTGCAGAGATTGGTAGATCTCAGAGAAGTTCCATAAGGTATCTGCACCTCAGTTTCTTTATCTGGAAAATGGGAAGATTATCTCTGCGTTGCAGGTTGGTTGGGAGGATGACAAATTACCTGTCACATTGCTGGTAAACACAAGATGCTCAATAGAAAGTAGCAACTTTCATGCCAAATGAAAGAAGCCAAACACAGAAAGTCACATATTGTATGATTCTATTTATATGAAATATCCAGAATAGCTAAATCCATAGAAACAGCAGATTGGTGCCTGCCTCAGGCTGGAGGGAGGGGAGACGGGAGTGACTGCTTAAGGGGTCGATTTCATTGGGAGGGTGCTTGGAGGAGGATAGTGAACCCGTGTTGGAACTAGACAGCTATGGTGGTTGGACAACATTGTGAATATACTAAATGCCAATGAATCACTCACTTTGAAATGACTATATTTAATACTAAATTGCTAGGGCTGCCATAATGAAGTACCACAACTTTGAATGCCTTAAACAACTGAAACGTATTGTTTCACTATTCCTGGGTTGGGAAGATCCACTGGAGAAGGGATAGGCTACCCACTCCAGTATTCTTGGGCTTTCCTTGGAGCTCAGCTGGTGAATAATCCACCTGCAATGCGGGAGACCTGAGTTCAATCCCTGGGTTGGGAAGATCCTCTGGAGAAAGGAAAGGCTATCCACTCCAGTATTCTGGCCTAGACTACAGTTCATGGGGCTGCAAAGAGTCACACATGACTAAACAACTTTCACTTTCACTTTCTTTCTGGAGGCTGGAGGTCCAAGGTCACAGTGTTTCATGGTTAGTGCCAGCCATCTCTCCTTGCCTTGTAGATGGTCAACTTCTGGTGTGTCTCTATGTCCAAATTCCCCCTTTGTATAAGGGTATCTATCAGTCATGATTGATCCAAGGACCCAGCTACTACATTAGGACCACATCATAACTAATCTGCAATAATCCTGTTTACAAATGAGGTCAGTTCTGAGATTCTGGGGACTTCAATATAGGAACTTAGTGAAAGGGGGAACAATTAAACCTTGAACAACAGTTAATTTTATATTATATGAATTTCACCTCAATAAAAATATGGAAGAAAAGTAACTAATTATTATGATCATTATTATGAAAGTCAGTGGTCCATTATCTCAAGGTCAGGTGTAGCATAAAAACCCCTATCAAGAATTAATTCTTTGCAGGGGAGAAACAGAGACAAAGACAGAACAGGCTTGTGGATACAGTTGGGGGAAGAAGAGGAGAGGACGATCTGGGAGATTAGGATTTACATACATGTACGACCAGGGTTTCCAGGTGACGCCACTGGTAAAGAACCCCCTGCCAACACAGGAGATTTAAGAGACACGGATTTGATCCCTGGGTTGGGAAGATCCCTTGGAGGAGGGCGTGATCACCCACTCAAGTATTCTCACCTGGAGAATCCCATGGACAGGGAGAGGGGCACGGTGGGCTACAGTTCCAAGAGTCTCAAAGAGTCGGACAGGACTGAAGTGACTTAGCACGCACGCATATATACTGTCATTTGTAAAATAGCTAGCTAGTGGGGCATTGCTCTATAGCACGTGGAGCTCAGCTCGGTCTGTGATGACCTAGATGGTGGGATGGGCGTGAGAGGGAGGCTCAGGAGAAAGGGGATGTATGTAGACATATAGCTGATTCATGTTGTTGTACAGTGGAAACTAGCACAATATTGTAAATCAGTTGTACTCCAACTAAAAAATAAATAATTTTTTTTAAAAAAGAGAGCAGACTGTAGCCTAAACATTTAAGGGATTTCCAAGTAAAAAAAATAAAAAAGAATAAATTCTTCATGGGCCCTAATTTAGTCTCTTCCAGATATCACTACTTTGATTGTCGTGGGTCATGCCCACCCAACCCATGCACCTTCAAAAGTACCTGGAGGTACAGATAATGAGCATGTCATGGGGATATTAAGAAGGCAATTAGAATGTTTGTTGAAGACACCAAACTCTTACCCTGGAGTGAGAACTGTATACAGCATAGCATGTTCTAGCAAACAAAAGCATGCCACAGCAACCTACTCAGCGAGCTCACTGTCTATTAACTCCTTGCTGGAGACATTGTGAGACATGGTTGGAGAAGGAAATGGCAACCCACTCCAGCATTCTTGCCTGGAGAATTCCACGGACAGAGGAGCCTGGCAGGCTACAGTCTATGGGGTCACAAGACTCAGACACGACTGAGCGGCTAAACAGAGACACTGTGATAACACTTAACTTATCACCTGGGAGTTTCCTGCTCTGGTCTATGCTGGCCTCATCCCCACCCTGTGCTGGCTGAGTCCTGCTGAGCCCACTCACTCCTTGGGGGGTCTCCTAAGACTCCTGCAGCTTGTCACTCTGTGCTGTGACGTGGCTTATACGCTGCCTTTATCATTGTCTGTAGCCAGACTTCTGTCACTGTAAACACTCAGAGTTCTCCTGAAGCACGGGCCTGCCCTTCCTTCCCATGTGCTTTGTAAGACGGGAGTGATCGGATTCAGCTGTGAGCCCTGGAGGTGGCCTCTCTTTGGCCCCCGAGTTCCCGTTCTAAACCTGGACCTCTGGCCCAAGCCAGCATGGTCTCTGTCTGCCCCACTGGCCCTCCTGCGTTTTCTTGTAATGACTGTTAACATGTATTAAGGACTGACTATGTGTCCAGGGCTGTTACTATCTGCATGTCAGAGATGACGAAACGTGGACCCAGTAGGGTTATAAGTCCCAAATAACAGAGCCTGGATGTATCAGAAGGAAATGAACCCTGGCAAAACCTCTATTCTTACCCACAACACTGGGCTGTCTTTCAACACCATGAACACCATTAACATTGCTACCCTACTAATACTTTAAATCTGAATAGCGCATCACAGTTTACACAACATTTCAACAGAACTAAAGAAATGTGTCATTGAATCCAGTGTTGAAAGAGCATCTGGAACTAAACTCAAATTCAACAAGTATTTATATACTAATTGATTTTAATGTTTTTCCTCATGTACAATTTCACAAGTACTGCCTAAGACAAGGAGTAGACTCATTGTTTGAATCAAAGCAAGAGGATACGTTATTTTACTTCACAATTTTACAGTTTTCCAAACATCTCCACATATACTATAATATTTGAACTTTATAAAATTCGTTGAAGCAGAAAAAAATTGAAACAATTATTCCTATATTTCAGATGATAAAACTGAGGCTGTAAAACGTTGAGACAGAGCTTGAACTAAGGTCTCCTGGCTTGTAACCGTCTATATAACATGCTGTCTACCAATGGACTCATTTGGGGATAATATATTCACAATAATTCAGCCAATTTGGCAAGTGCTGTTCTGTAATCTCTGTTATAAAAGGCAGCATGCCACTTTTCTTTCATCTAGCTAGAACCAATTTCTAACAAGAGCATTCTCCAACAGAAGTGTTTCTGGGCTAACCAGGATTGCTTTGAATGCTAGAATGAAATATTCAAGCAACTGGCTTTATATACAACACATACGCAATGAAGGTGAGGAAATGACCCCTGATTCTCCTCGGCATCAACATTCTTCATTTAATCAGGGGGTTGAGATGGTCATGGGGTGAGTATTTGGATTAGATCCCTGTCTCCAGAAACAGCACAGTCAAGGGAGGAGATCTTCTCTCCTCCCCGCTAGAATTACAGGAAGAAAGGAGATTTCAGCTCTCTGGTAGGCGTCCATCCCAAAGACTTCATTTCCCTTTGTGTTTTCACAGCCAGGAAATCCCTCATCAGATTGAAATAAATCCCTCTTTCTCTTCTCTAAGCCCTCATCTTGCTCTGTTTTCTAGGAGGAAAAAGAACAGCTGCTTATTCCTAAGAAGCAGCAACCAGCCCCTGAAATCTGTCCACCCCAGCACGCTGTGGGATTCCAAATATTTCAGTGTCAGACATCTGAGTGTTAATTACTTCACCGTGGCTCCCACATCCAGGCTGATGGGTGCAAAGCCAAGCTGGCCAAGCTAAGCACTGGAGGAAGAGAAAGCTGAAAGCGGGTTCTGGCGTTGCCAGAGGGTCCTAACATCACGCAGATTCTCACACGTTACTTGTTTGTCACCATCCATCACTCTACCCCAGGGCTCAGCACCCACCACCACCCGCACCCAGATACCCGTGTCTGCAAAGACACACTCAGGTACACAAATAAGAAACTCTGGCTTTGACCTTTCACTCTCTCAGCTCCTCTCCCACCTCATTGCATCTCACCTTGATCCATTCATTTTCTCTTGGATGTTGAAATGTTCCCTTAGTCTAAAACTAAACCTGCATGTCTTATCTAGTTTCTTGCCCATAGCCAGGGCTTCTAGGGGAACAGCTTTGCACAATAAGAATAATACTTTCTCACATAGCCCATGTCATTTTCCCATGGTATACAATGACTGGGAGAAGCAGAGTCTGTATCACACATTATTAAGAGGAAGACTTAGGGAGTAATCATTGCAAGACAAACACCCCATAGCAAAAGAAAATCTTAGAAGTTGGTCCTTGGTCCCCTCGGTGGGTGGGCATTTACCTGGAACTAGTATTCTTGCCTGGAGAAATCCATGGACAGAGACGCCTGCAGGGCTCCAGTCCACAGGGTCGCAAAGAGTCGAACACAAATGAAGTGACTGAGTATACACAGAGCATAAATATAGTCGTCATAATATCCACTCTAATAAAGATATTATCTAATTTTATAATATATAATGATCCAACAAATACAAATGATAAAAATAAAACACTCAATCATTAAAAACTAAGCCTCGGGTGGGGAGGGAGGTGGGAGGGGGGATCGGGATGGGGAATACATGTAACTATATGGCTGATTCATGTCAATGTATGACAAAACCCACTGAAATGTTGTAAAGTGATTGCCCTCCAACTAATAAAATAATATTAAAAAAAAAAAAAAAAAAAAAAAAAAAAAAAAAAAAACTAAGCCTCATTAGCCAGAGATAGTTCTAGACCCCAACTACTATTTCTACTGGGGGACTAGCAGTACTTGAATCCTTGTCTCCTCGTTGGGAAAGTGACAACAATTAATAGGATGTGTGCTCTATGTTTAATGCTTTCAGGGTGTTCCTTCTCCATCTTATCAGCAACCTCAAACACGGATCCGAAGTGGTAAATTTTGTATTTTAGACTCGTGCATTCCTTCTGGGGGACTTGAGGACTTCAATCCACACAATCCTGGTCTCCATGCGCCTCTTGAATTCTTTGTGAACCTTAAAAAAAATCTGTACTCTACTCCTTCTGCAAATGAAACTATCAGGAATACAGAGACCCTGGGCCCTGTCCCTCATCACCTGTTCCCCACACACTCCCAGTGAGAGTTCTAGAATAGGGGCTGCTCTGTGGGACTCTTAATAAGTTTTTTGGTTGTTGTTGCTGAATGTGGACTTTTTGTACAACATTGTACATTTGTTACAACATTGCTTCTGTTTTATGTTTCAGTTTTTTGGCCTCCAGGCATGTGGGATCTTGGCTCCCCAGGATCTGCCCAGCACCCTCTGCATTGAAAGAGGAAGTCTTGACCACTGGGCTGCCAGGGAAGTCCCTCTAATAAGGCGCAGACCATTCCATAGAAGAGAGGGGCCATAACCTTATAATCACACACACAACAGCCCTCAATGGGGGAAAAACTCCCTGGAGAGCCACCAAAACCTGTGTGTATCACCGACTTGAGCAATTACTTACTGTTTTGCAATTAAATTCACTCAGGAAAATGGAATCATTACTGTGAGGAGCAGCTAACCAGCAAAGGGCCAAAGTGTGCTTTCAGCCATATGGCAGGCAATTCCCAATGATGTCGACAGAGATTGCACATGAGCGACTGGGAGACAAGTCTCATTCCTGGGAGAAGCTCTGAAGTTTCACTATTGCAAAGGGAAGCAGAAAAGTGTAGGGACCGAGTGTGGCTGTATGAAGCCGTCATTTTTATGCAGACAGACAGAGCACGCACCCAGTTCATTATAGTATATTCTTCTATCCTGTCCAAGTTTTAGGGGAGGTAGAAGAGAGTACATCTTCTGCAAAAGCTTCCTTTTTAAATTTCTTTCAGCACATTGATATTCTGCTCACGGCAAAGAAACAGTCAAGAATAGTATCTGTTTTGAGTTCATGAGTAAAGATCCTTAATATGCTAAAAATCGTGCAGACGGAATGCACAAGGTCTAAAACACAAAATTTAACACATGGGCTCCATGTTTGAGGTTGTTGGTAAGATGGAGAAGGAACCCACGGAAAGCAATAAACACACGTGCTCTTGACTGGTGTCACTTTCTCAAGAAGGAGACAAAAGGATTTCTCAGCACAAGTCTTGTCATCAGCCGCCACACAGACAGGTATGAAGGCATGAAGGCCAGAGGATAGTGCCAGCCCTGGTGCAGATACGCTGGGCCTGGGTCAAACCCCACACAGCAGGTTGTTAAGTGAAAATCATCAGCCACGTGTCAAAACAATCCAGATTTTCACTCACTGGCATGAAATAAAGCTCCTGACATAAGGGCTGGTTTTACAAAGGCTGCATGTGGATTATAAACTCAGGGAGGAAAGACATTGCTTCTTGCTTTCACTTCACTCTTATAGGCCCCAACTATGTGATTGCTCCAACCATCCCGTAAGAAGGAGGGATCCCAGTGAGAAAGCAAGTGGAAGGAAGCAGAGTTATCTGGAAAAGATGGGAGATACAGGAAAAGCCTTCACTGGGTTCACCATAGCACTCTTTGCCTGGAGGAGAGTGAGCTAACCAGGGGTGATGACCGCAAACAGAATAATCCCAATAATAATAGTAATAATAACAGCTCACACCCACTGAGTGCTCTCCGTGAGCCAAGCACTGAGTTAGGTGCTCTACACACATTACCTGCTGTTGCATCCTCTCAAATTCATCCCATGTGTATTTCAACTTCCCTGCATAGTAGGTACTACTGTTGTTTCCATTTTACAGATGAGGAAAGTGAGGTTAAATGATGCAGGAAAGAAGATATAAAGGAAGGAAGGATATTAGGAAGGAATGGGAATGGGCAGGAAAAGTAAAGGATGGTCATTAAGTGGGAGAGTCTGGCCAAAATTTGCATGGGAGGGGATACGTCCACTAGGTCAACAGAGGCAGATGGGTACCCCGGATCCCAGCAGGCAGGCAGGGTCCAGGGTCTGGATCATTAGTGGATGAGTCAGCCAGCCCAGTGGTCCATGGTAGCAAGCACTAATCACAGGCACAGAAAACACAAATTTTGAGCAGTGGCTCTTTCATCGTTCCTGCTACATGAGATTCTTATAACCACCCTGAAGTAAACACACCAAGACAGAGGTTCAGAAAGCACCTCACCTAAGCTCACATCCTCGGGAATCTGTAGAGCTGTCACTCAAGGAACTGTTCAAGCTCAAGTCACCTGTTAAACACAGCTGCCTCTCAGGGCTGCTTAACCAGCACCTGGGGTTCTTAGCTTCTGAAGCATTCACACAATGACCATTTGGAGTATGAACCAAAGTCCCAGGGCCCGAGAGACCCACTGGATAAGGAGGGAAGACCATCTCCACAATGGGATGGGCGGTTACCTCCAGTGAGGGACTGATGGTGGCAGGAGCGGACTTGAAGGACAAAGCAGAGGTCAGATCAGCAAACTCAAAGGAGTGAGACAGGCGGCACGCCAGGCGATGCCCGTGTGATAGAGGAAGAGAGGTCCTAAGGATTGGAATGAAGCAAGAGGCCTGATATTCAGTTGGCCCATCACACCCACAAACAGCCTCAGTTACCTCTGCACCCCTGAACAACCCACCCAAAACTGCACTGTCCATAGAAGGGAAGGGGCTCTGTGTCTTTCCAAATTCTCTCCCTGGATGCTCCAGATGCTAGGATTGCAGACAAGAAATTTGAGCCTCCTTTGAACTCTTACCCCTTGGGATGGTCAAGATTCAACTCAGTATCTTTTTTCTCCACCACTAACATCCTTCCCACTTAATCTGATGTGGTGTCATCCACAAAACCTTATTTAGATGCTTCTTTTTAATTCACTCTCAGACGCAATCTTGGGGTCAGACACTTTGCATGCATCCGACTGTTTGCGACCCCATTGATTGCAGCCCACAAGTCTCCTCTGTCCATGGAATTTTCCAGGCAAGGATACTGGAGTGGGTTGCTATTTCCTACTCCAGGGGATCTTCCCAAACCAGGGATCAAACCCGCACCTCCTGCATTGGCAAATGGATTTTTTTTACCACTGTGCCACCTGGGGAACCCCAGACACTTTGAGGCAGATCCAAAGATCTAAAGCATTCTATCATGGTATTAATTGTGTTATTAAAAGCTTCCTCCCAGCGATGTGTCCCCAAATCCTCAGAGGCTTCCAGCCTGTGTCTCACCTCAGATACAGGTAGATGACCCTTGTTAAACTGCCAGGTCTAATTACCAGTTCATACTCTAACCTCTTCTCTGATTTAGAAAGACTCCTCATTTCAGTTCTTTTTTACTTCCCTGCTTCCATTCTTTCTTTTCAGCAAAATGAGAGATTAAGGCCTAACCACCTTAGTGGTTTCAGTGCCACTAATAATGAGAAAACCACTGGTTAATTTTTTTTCTAAAGATAAGAAGGTAGCAGTCTTTTCAAATAAGGAAACAGAAAGGCTTTCCAGAGGAAGCGGGTGGAAAGGTGATAAATGGGAAAACAGCCTAGCAACTGCACTTCAGTTTGCAACTTCTTTCCTGAGTCCCTTTGAAGCTGACTGGATTGAAAGCATTTGTTTCTTTACAAGAATAGAATGTTTGACAACTAGTTAAACCAGGCTTTTGACCTGAGGCTTGAACAAAGTTTGTGATCATGGAGTACAGAGCTAGGTTTAAAATAAGGGGAGGGGAGTGTGGCTACCGTAAACGTGGTTGGGGATTAGAAATGGCTGGTGATGAACCGGTTCTGGTTTTCAAGAGTGGACGCGTGCCATACACTCACTGATGGTCAATTTGCCTCTTTTTAAAATGCACTGACTACACAAACCTTATTTCACCTCGTTTAACCATGTGCTGGTGTTTTCAAAGGCACTTCCAAACGCAGAGTGGTTCAAGGTCCTGACTCTGAACTGTTTAGAGAGCTAACTCCCCCACCCGCCTGGCCACCGCCTCTGGCCTTGCCTCCCAGTAGTCTTGCTTCAAGCTGGCAGCCAGAGTGAGCCTTTTAAAATGGGACAGCTCACATCACTCTGTGCTCAGAAATCAGCCAAAGATGTCCCTTTATCTGTCAAAGTAAAATCCAAAGTCCTGGCCAAGACACCTGTGGCCACCCAGTCTTATTCCCGCCTCGTCTCTCTCTCATTTTCTCTCTCTCCCCCCATACCTGCACCTTGCATTTCCTAAAACATCCTCCCTGCCCATTCTGTTTGCCTTCTGCAGGGAATGCGCTTCCCCAGGCTTCAATGTGACTTATTCCTTCACCCCTTTTAGATCTGGACACAAGTCCCCTTACTAGTGAGGCCTTTTCTAATCACTCTACTCAAAACAGCAAACCCCAACCTTCCACAGCCTCTACACACATGCACACACACCCATGCACACACACACACACATACCTTTTTGTTCAAGATTCAGGGGTTCCAGTTGTGTGTCCCACGGAGCCCTCTGCACCCCTGTTAAAGCTCTAAAATCCAGAAAAGCCACTTTTGCAGAGCTCTCAGGGTCTTCCTGCTGGCTTAGTGGTAAAGAAACTGCCTGCAGTGCGGGAGACCCAGGTTTGATCTCTGGGTCGGGAAGATCCCCTGGAGAAGGGGATGGCTACCCACTCCAATATTCTTGCCTGGAGAATCCCATGGACAGAGGAGTCTGGCGGGCTACAGTCCATGGGGTTGCAAAGAATCGGACACGACTGAGTGACTAACACTTTGACTTTCCAGAGTTCTTCACAGCACTGACTTAGAGGCTTCCCTTCAGGTTAGCTCCTCAAAGGCAGCATCTATGGAGGGGACCCCAAAGGGCCATCTGCTCAGCCCCCCTCTTAGTTTCCTCTCCAGGAATTTGGATTTTGAACCAAAAGAAACCCAGGCTACATTTGAGTGGCTGGGTCTGTAATATCATCTCCCACCGATTTGTGAGTAACAGAGAAGAACGAAGCTCGTGCCCAGAGAGGAGCAGAGATGAGGGGTAGTTCCAAAGCCTGCGTTTGCATCACCCACCTTGCACGGGTGAGACACCCCAATACCCTGAAAGAAGCTTCCCTTTTCTGTTAAGTTAGTTTGAAAAAGAACAGGCTGTTAAGTTAGTTTGAAAAAGACAGGCTATCTTTTTCATCTCTGCATCCAAACAGCCTGACATGAAATAAACAATAAAATACCCAGAACAGAGTGAATGAAGAGATGAATGAATGAATGAGTGGGTGATTGAGGGCAATGATGCCTGTCACTTACAGAGCAGGACATTTTGAGGGACATTGGAAGACAGCTCTCTGTGACAAGACAGTGATACTGGTCTTAAGAGACCCGGAGAGAGAGACCCACAGTAAATATCACAACGAGGGCATTCCATACATGTGTGGGAGGACCTGACTAAGAAACAAGTTCCAGTCCCATCGGATGTCTTGAAGCCAGCCGTGCTGCTGGCTAGCAGCACCCCAAATGCAGCCCTAAACCAGCAAACCCCAACTGGGAGTACAGGACCCTACACAGAATTCTGTCCTGAATTTCTTTCTTTTTTTATTAATTAAGAAGATACATTTAGAAACAGACACTTTCATTCCGTTCATCTTAAAGAAGGATGAATGCCAAAGAATTGATGCTTTCGAAATGCGGTGCTAGAGAAGACTCTTGAGAGTCCCTTGGACTGTAAGGAGATTCAAATCAGTCAATCCTAAAGAAAAAGGACTAGTGCTGAAACTGAAGCTCCAGTACTTTGACTCGCTGATCCAAAAAGTCAACTCATTGGAAAAGACCCTAATGCTGGGAAAGATTGAGGGCAGGAGGAGAAGGGGGTGACCAATGAGGAGATGGTTGGATGCCATCACTGACTCAATGGACATGAGTTTGCATAAACTCCAAGGGATAGTAGAGGACAGGGAAGCCTGGTGTGTTGTAATCCATGGGATCACAAACAGTCAGACATGACTTAGTGACTGAAAAACAAAAATATCTTCTCTGGAGACCCCAGAAACTGTTTAGCTGAACTTGGCAACAATTTTTCCGTAAGTCAGCTGGTCTGTCAACAATAATATTCAGTTTCTATTTTGTGCCAGCCATTATGAACATATGTAAAAGAAGTAAAATATCTTCTCCTGTCCTGAATTTCAAGTGATATGTCACACCATCCCAGTGCCCATGCCTCTAAAGCAGTGACAGGGTCACTTTGAGGGCAGTTGTCTCAGTAGCAGAGAGTGGATGGAAGTTGGAGGTCTGTCTCCTTTTAACCACGGTGTGTGGTACCCAGTACGTGAGGTACTCTCTGCAGAACACTTCACACAGCCGGGCTCCTAGCAAGTGCTCGATGAAGATGGCTTAGCCGGTCTCAGCCTTGGTTTCCTGTCAGTAGATTGAATTAAATTGGACCGGATGCTTTCTAAGGTTTTTCCCATTCTAAATGTCTTATGATTTTTATCAGTCATAGCACCGTTTGGAGGCATAGCTTTGGGGCATCCTCCGTGTCACCCAATCAAGGCTCTGCCCAAATCAAAACCTGCCAAGGAAACAAGCCTCCCAAGGGGACTGAAGAAGCAACATCACGGATGGTGACAGTGATGGCAGTGTTCTTCTGCGGAGTTAATGGTCGTTAGCTGGTCTCCGAGTGTCCCCCAAGGACCTCTGCTGCTAATTAGGAAAGATGTAGCGAGAAGCGTTGGGGTCCCCAGGGCCCCCCTTTTCATAATTTCTCATGACTCCTGCTTCTTTGTGGTTGATGCTCCATCCCATTAGCGCAGGCTGCTCTCCTTCTTTCTGATTGATGGGAGCAAAGTAGGACAAAGACAGCTAGAGGAGCCAGCAAGCCTGGGTCCCCGGCAGCACCTCGAGTGCCATCCCCCAAAGGTGAGCCCTTATCAACAGAAATCTCCCAGCAGAATCTAGGTGCTCACTGGGAAACCTGAACTTGACCCATCTTCATTCCCTTAGTATTCATTGAGGGTATGTGCCAGGCATGTGTAACTAGGCACCAAACTTATAAACAAGCAATTAGCACAGCATGATAAGTGCCTTCATAACTCTGCAGAAGGGTGTTGAAAGCTCCTTACTCTACAGGAGAAGGTCATGTGCATGCATGCCAAGACACTTCAGTCGTGTCTGACTCTTTGAGACCCCATGGACGGTAGCCCACCAGGCCCCTCTGTCCATGGGATTCTCCAGGCAAGAAAACTGGAGTGGGTTGCCATGCCCTCCTCCAAGGGAACTTCCTGACCCAGGGATCGAACTTGAGCCTCTTACATCTCCTGCATCGGCAAATGGGTTCTTTACCACCAGTGCCACCTGGGAAGCCTGGAGAAGGTCGCAGAGGAGGAAATTTCTGATCAGGGCTGAACAGGCTATCTGAGGACTTGATGAAGGCCAGCTTCGTGTGGTCTGACTCAGTCTCCCCAGTCTACATACCAACTTCCTCCTTCTCCCTGCAGCCCTTGTAAACTGAGGCCCTGCCACAACTAGGATCAGAGCCCAAGCAGGTCATGACAGTGTAATGGTAAATAGAATGCTGCAGTCTGTGGGGTCACAAAGAGGCAGACACGACCTGGTGACTGGACAATGGTAACTGACCACTCCTCCCCTGGATCCACTCTCCACATTTCTCCCCACCCCACTGCCTTTCCCAGGAGGCCGGCCACCGTGGACTCCGTTGATGGGGTTCTCTGGCTCCCTGGAAGTAAACCAGGAGCCTGCAGGGCAGGAGGAGGGAGAGGTCAGAGAGTGTGCCTCCCCAGCTCCGTCCAGGCTGGGCGATGGCTGTCAGTGCTGGTTCCTCCACCCAGGGTGTGTCACTCAGTCATGTCCAATTCTTTGTGACGCTATGAAATGCAGCATACCAGACTTCCCTGTCCTTCACCATCTCCCAGAACTTGCTCAAACTCATGTCCAGTGAGCCGGTGATGTCACCCAACCATCTCATCCTCTGTTGCCCCTTTCTTCACCCAGGACCACACTCCTGTTGCAGCAGCTCACGCAGACTTCTGGGAACACCCTTGCCCCTGAGCCTGCTTCCTGCCATCACCAGCCCAGGGTACCCGACCACCTCCCATCAGTCCCCTTAGCCCAGCCCACGTCTGTGTAAATGGCCTCGTCACTCCAGTCTTCCTAGCTTCTTCTTTGGGAGTGTGCCATCTGTTTCCTGCCGGGACCTTGCCTGAGACAGATGTTGACATAAATACTTTGAGACTAAAGGATTTAGATCAATCCCAGAGTTATTTCCCTGGTGGATCCAATGTTTTATGGAGGGTCTCATTGGTAAACTTAAGAAAGAATTTTGCAAATGAATATCTAAGAAACCTTTCGGTATTTTCTTCCCCCAGAAGGCTTTCAGGAAACTCCAAAAATCCCCTGGAATGTGATCCCTCTAATTCTGGGAGGGAATCACTGTTCAAATTTACTTAGTAACTGCAAAAACTCCCCCACAAAAAAACTAAGTACAAATGTCTCACTCAGCTAGTCAGGACCCATTATAATTAGGTACTGACTGACCCCCTAACTGGCTTAATTCTTTCCTCCCAGTTTGCCCCTCTCAGATCACAGTCCCTAGATAGGCTTCTCCCTTTGGTTCATTCTGGTTCCTTCAGCATATTCTGTCCCTTCCAAACATCACTCGCCTCCCATTTCTCCTGTTATTGGAGTCCTAGCCATTCCTCGAAGCCCAGTTCAAATCTCCCTCCCAGTCTTGCCTAATTCTCTACTATTTCTAGCCTTGAATCCATCCGTCTCTTGTTCTCGATTTCCTCTGGGCTCCTGAAGCATCTTTTTTTTTTTTTTTAAATTAAAACTGACTAAGACTGGCTTTGGGCTTCTCTCGTGGCTCAGCGGTAAAGAATCTGCCTGTCAATGCAGGAGACACGGGTTCGATCTCTGATCCAGGAAGATCCCACATGCTGCGGAGCAAACTAAGCCCATGCCCCACAGCTACTGAGTCTGCTGCTCCAGAGCACAGGAACCACAGCTACTGAAGCCCGTGCGCTCTGCGGTAAGAGAAGCCACTGTCAGGAGGAGCCCCTGCACCACCGATGGAGGGTAGACCTGCTCGCTGCAACCAGAGAAAAACCCACGCAGCAACAAAGACCCAGCACAGCCAAAAAATAAGTAAATCAAAATGTTTTTAAACTGTCTCCCTTGGACATATACAGCCCTATTTTTAACACATATAGATTTGCAAACAGCTCCATCACCCACAAAACCCCTCAGGCTATCCATTTACAGCCATGTATGCATGTATATGTGTTTATTCATACATGTGAAAATAGTGGAAGTGAAAGTGTTAGTCGCTCAGTCGTGTCCGACTCTTGTGACACCATGGACTGTAGCCCACCAGGTTCCTCTGTCCATGGAATTCTTTAAGCAAGAATACGGGAGTGGGTAGCCATTCCTTTTTCCAGGGAAACTTCCAGACTCAGAGATAAAGTATGTAAATAGAGAAAGAGATTTATTATAAGGAATTAGCTCACGTGATTATGGAAAACAGCAAGTCCCTAAGTCTGTAGGGACTGTCAGCCATCTGGCGTCCCAAGAGAGCTGCTGGTGTTCATCTCATCCAAAGACCAGCAGACTCAAGACCCAGGAACGAGCTGTTATTTCTGTTCAAGGTCAAAGCAGGAAAGACCCACATCCTAGTCCAAAAGCAATCAGGCAGGAGGAACTCTCTTCTGCTTAGAGAAGGGTCAGCCCTTCTGTTCTATTCAGACCTTCAACCGACTGGATGAGGCCCACCCACAGCAGGGAGAATAATCTGCTTTCCTCAGTTCACCAGCTTAAATGTGTTGTTGCTGTTTAATCACTAAGTTGTGACGGACTCTTATGCAACCCCTAGGATTGCAGCCTGCCAGGGTCCTCTGTCCATGGGCTTTCACAGGCAAGAACACTGGAGTGGGTTGCCATTTCCTCCTCCAGGGGATCTTCCCGACCCAGGGATCAAATCCGTATCTCTGGCCTTGGCAGTCTGATTCTTTACCACTGAGTCACCACGTTAATCTCATTCAAAAACACCATCACAGAAACACCCAGGATAATGTTTGGGCTTCCCTCATAGCTCAGTCAGAAAAGAATCTGCCTGCAATGTAGTAGATCTGGGTTCAATTCCTGGGTCAGGAAGACCCCATGGAGAAGAAAATGGCAACCCACTCCAGTATTCTTGCCTAGAGAATCCCACGGACAGAGGAGCCTGGCAGGTTACCGTCCATGGGATCACAAGAGTCAGACATGACTTAGTGACTATACTACCACCACCACCGTTTGACCAAACATCTGGACACCCTGTGGCCCAGTCAAGCTGATGCATAGAATTAATTACTGTGATCATCTAAATGGAATCATATAGTATGTACACTTTTGAGAATGATTTCACTCCGCATAATGCACTTGCGATCCATCCAATCCGTTGAGTGTATCTATAGTTCATTCCTTTTCATTGCATAGTGGTATTCATTGTGCAGCCATGGCACGATGAATCATTTTTCTCTCCATTTACTCATGGAAGGATATTTGTGTTGTTTCCAGCTTGGGACAATTATGAATAGATTTGTATGTATAGATTTTTGTATGAGCATAAATTTTAATTTCTCTATGATAACCTGATGGTGGGATTGTTAAGTCATATGATGAGCATATTTCATAAGGAACTGCCAAAGTGTTTTCCAGAATGCCTCTGCCATTTTGCATTCTTACCAGCAGTGCATTAAAGTTCCAATTATTTCCCGTCTGAGGTACTGGTATCGTCAGTAATTTGCATTATTTTTTTCCTTAATCACTCTAATAGGTATACAGTGATATCTCATCATGGTTTTAATTTGCATTTCCCTGATAGCTAATGATCTTAGACATCTCTTCAATGCTTATTGACTTCCATACATCCCCTCTGGTGAAATTTCTGATCAAGTCTTTTACCCATTTTCTAACTAGGTTTGGGGGTTTTTTGTTGGTTTTTTTTTTACCCCTGAGTGTTGAAAATTCCTTATATATTCTGGATACAAATCATTTGTCAGATATGTAGCTTGCAAATATCTTCTGCGAATCTGTAGCTTGTCTTTTCCAACTTTATTTTTCACAGAGTAAAAGTTCTAATTTTAATGAAACCACATTTACCAGTATTTTTCTTCTTTGAATCATGTTTTGGTGTCAGGACTAACAACTCTTATCTAACCCAGGTAACAAGGATATTCTCCTATATTTTCTTCTAAACATTATAAAATTTTACAATTTACTTTAAATAGATTATCTCTCTCCTCTGAGTTAACTTTTGTATAAGGTGTAAAGTTTAAGTTAGGATTCATTTGCTTAACTTTGTTTACAGATATTCAATTGTCCCAAATTCATTTATTGGGGAAAAAAAAACCTCTCTCTTCTCACTGAATTCCTTCAAACAGTTATCCAAAATCAATTGGCCAAATTTGTGCAGGTTTATTTCTGTATTCTATTCCCTTTCATTTTTACATTTATATTCCTGTTTTCATTTTTCAGTACCTGCTTTGTCTGGTTTTGTATCAAGGTATTCCTGGTCTTATAAGATGAGTTGGCAAATGTTCCTCCCTCTCTGCTTTTAGAAGACCTTATACAGAATGGATTTTTATTTCTTTACATTTTTGGTAGTATTATCCAGTGAAACCACCTGGTCTTAAAGATTTCTTTCAGGAGAATGCACTGCAGTTTGGAGCAAAACTTCTTTGTGTGAAGACTGTGCCTTTGCCTGGCCCTCCACTCTGGATATATTTCTTTCAGGCATCTCATAGGGTGGGGCTAGGGGAGGCTATGGTAGGAAAAACTTTTAAGGATTCTGATGGTGAGTCCCTGGCCATCATTCTAGACTTATGCAGAGCTGTGTTGCAGCCAGTGATCAAGAGGCCACCGTGGAGACTCCACGGTCTCCCAAGAGGGGCCATAATCTGGGTCACTCCACACATCAAAGCAGCCAGGTAACAGGCCCCTTGGCTTAATTAAAAGCCAAGCCTGTGCAGTTAGAGAACAGTTCAACTGAAAATGTCTCAGGAGCTCCAGCATTTTAGTCCATCCACGAAGCAGGCTTTCTGGTCACTGAGCCTATAAATATTGATGTCATGATAACATTAGTCTTCTGAATGCAGCAGCAAAGCCTAGATCAAGGCCCTGGGTCTCTGACTCTTCACCCACCCCCACTGTCTCCTCCTTCTTATCAGATTGAGCCAAACCCTAAACCAAGTCATACAAGCAAACCACAAACAGCTCAAAGAACTCTAAATCATTTATTCATTTATTTATTTTTTGACCACATGGCATGCAGGATCTTAGTTCTCCCACCAGGGATCTAACCCATGTCCCCCGTAGTAGAAGTGCAGACTCTTAACCCCTGGACCACCAGGGAAGTCCCCCCAAATCACTTTTGTCCCAATAGCTGTCATAAAATTATCAACAAAACTCTAAAGCATAATTTTAAATAAATTATCTTAAATTCCATTCAGCTTCTCTGAAGTACAGGAAGAAATTAAGTCAAAAAGTGAAGAAGCATTCTTAAAAAGCATCCCTACAGCATCCTTTTTAAAGACTTGATCAAAAGTTATTAAGTTTTAATTACCTGTGAAGCATATAACCGGCTACTCTGACGGATACAAAATAAGCGACAAGCATGGTCAACCTCAAGAGCATTCACTCTGGTATGAAGACAGACTTGGGGCTTCCCTGGTGGTTCAGATGGTAAAGAATCTTCCCTCAATGCAGGAGACCTGGGTTCAATTCTGGGTTGGGAAGATCGCCTGGAGAAGGGAATGGCTACCCACTCCAGTATTCTTGCCTGGAGAATTCCACAGACAGAGGATCCTGGCGGGCCATACAGTCCATGGGGTTGCAAACAGTGGGGCATAACTGTGCAGCTAACACACACACAGACTTGGGGCCAGCGCTTAAAATTCAGAGCTTGTGCTCACGTGCTGTGTGATTCAGGTTCAGATTTGAGGACAAGTTATTAAGAAATCTAAGGCTCAAAGAAAAATCTGTGAAACTGGGTGATAACCCCTCAGGGTGTTTGGGGAAGAATAAAATAAAATCACTTGTGTGAAAGCAATTTAGCATGGTGTCTGCACATGGAGAGTCCTTGGTCAATATCAGCTGATCAGATGGTTACATGGATGAAGGCTTGCATCGATCAGCTTAATATCCAGTTGGAAAACCGAGAAAAATGTAAATCAAGCAATGAGAAAATAACCTTTCATTATGCACTGGCTGTAATACAAACTGCATAGTGATAAGTGGAATAAAGTTTAAAAGGTAGCATTTGGGAAATTTGACCAAGAAACACTTTTAGAAAGGAGGAAGGCATCGATAGGATCTGAAAAATGGGCACAGTTTGAATCTGTGGAGACAAAGCAGCCAGCAGTAGAACAACCAAGAATAAAGACAGAAACAGAACAAGAGGGAGCATGCAGCAGCCAGCATCCATATGCAAGCCTTCACATGCCACCAGAAGTGGAACCAAATAAAATTAAAGCAGTGCGTGAAACTCAAGTACTCCTTGGCCTCTAGCGGTACCCTTAACTAAGCCCCACGGCTCATCACACCAGGAATGACACATATTCACAAGTCCCAGCTTCAGCCTCTCTGCCAGAGTCTCTCCAGGATTTCTGGCAGAAGAATCAGCCTCAAGACACAATCAGCAGGCATCTGTGTGCACAGCATCTTCCTAGACTGCAAGTCTTCTCAGGCTTCTGTCTCTAAAACACTCTAAGGGAAAGATTGCTTTCTCCTCTTTGAACTGGATAAGATCAATACACAGAACTCTTCAAGCTAGCCAGTGGAGGGGACGGCGCAGGCAAACTGCCCTGGAGCACCCAGATAACACCTCCATTAGCACCTTGGGTGTGATGGTTTGTTTATGTGCCCCAGCAAGCCCCTTGCAATGGGGAAAGGAGAGGCCGTCAACCAACCTCTTGATAAATTCTAGTCATCAAGCTAGAGAATCTATTTCCTGTGGAATCGAAAAATGCTCTGTGTTAGACAACGAAGCAGAGAAGATTTCACATTTTCAAGAGCACAGCCTCAACATTCTGTAACAGACAGCATGCCGAGGTACTCGGTGTGAGTTATCTCCTTTGGCTATTACGACTTTAGCAGGTTGGTAAACGTGTTCATAATTTACAGGTAGTGAAAGAGATAGCACCTAGAGAGATAACATCACAAAGCTGGAAAATAGGAAAATCGGAATTTGAGTGGGCTTGTCTAACTTAAAAGACTGTTGGTTGCCAAGGGGTGCAGGGAGGGGAAGTCAGGGATGAACTGAGAGTCTGGGGTTAGTAGATACAAACTATTACGTGTAGAATGGATGGAAACAAGATCCTACTGCACATAGCACAGGGAAATGCGGTCAGAGTTCTAAGATGAACCATAATCAAAAAGAATGCATAAAAACTGAGTCACTTTTGCGGTACAGCAGAAATGAATACGACATTGTAGGTCAACTTTACTTCAGTAAATAAGTACATAAATAAATAA